>NC_133452.1:118488338-119107505 GCF_048565385.1 Saimiri boliviensis | reverse complement strand
TTTATAGAAAACTTCATAGTCTCAACCCCAAAATTTTGTAAGCTGATAAACAACTTCAGCAAGGTCTTAGGATAAAAGAGCAATAAGCAAAAATCACAAGCATTCTTATACACCAACAACAGACAAGCAGAGAGCCAAATCATGAATGAACTCTCATTCACTATTGCCACAAAGAGAATAACATATCTAGAAATACAGCTAACAAGAAAAGTGAAGAACCTCTTCAAGGGGAACTAAAACCACTGCTCAAGGAAATCAGAGAGGACACAAACAAATCGAAAAGCATTTCACACTCGCAGATAGGAAGAATCAACATTGTGAAAACAGCCATACTCCCCAAAGTAATTTATAGATTCAATGCTATTCCCATTGACATTCTTCACAGCATTAGAAAAAAACATTTTTTAATTCATATGGAACCAAGAAGAGTTATATAGTCAAGATAATCCTAAGCAAAAAGAACAAAACTGGAGGCATCATACTATCTGACATCAAACTATAATACAAGGCTACAGTAAACAAAACTGAATGGTACTTGTACAGAAACAGACACATTGAACAATACAACAGAATAGAGATCTCAGAAATAATGCCATACATCTACAACCATCTGATCTTTGAAAACCTGACAAAAACAAGCAATGGGAAAGGGATTCCCTATTTAATACATGGTGCTGGGAAAACTGGCTAGGTATATGCAGAAAACTGAAACTGGACCCCTTCCTTACACCTTATACAAAAATTAACTCAGGATGGATTAAAGACTTAAATATAAAACCCCAAACTATGAGAACCCTAGAAGGAAATCTAGGCAATACTATTCAAGATATAGGCATGGGCAAAGATTTAATAATAATAATGTCAAAAGCGATTTTAACAAAAGCAAAAATGGACATATGGAAAACGAAAGAGCTTCTGCAGAGCAAAAAAAGCTATTTATTTTGAAGAAAAGTGAAGAGACAACCTACAGAATGGGAGAAAATTTTTGCAATCTATCTATCTGACGAAAATCTAATATCCAGAAACTACAAGGAACTTAAACAAGTTCACAAAAGAAAAAACATTAAAAACTGTGCAAATAGACACTTCTTAAAAGAAGACATTTATGTAGCCAACAACATATGAAAACAAGCTTAATATTACTGATCATTGGAGAAATGCAAATCAAAACCACAGTGAGATACCATCTCTCACCAGTCAGAGTGGTGATTATTAAAAAGTCAAGAAACAACAGATGCAGGTGAGGCTATGGAGAAACAGAAGCACTTTTACACTGTTGGTGATAGTGTAAATTAGTTCAACCATTGTGGAAGACAACATGATGATTCCTCAATGACCTAGAACTAGAAATACTCTTGGACCCAGCAATCTCATTACAGGATATATACATAAAGGTATATAAATTATTCTTTTATAAAGATACATGAATGTATATGTTTATTGCAGCACTATTCTTAATAGCAAAAAACACGGAATCAACCCAAATCCCCATCAATAATAAACAGGATGAAGAAAATGGGGTACATATACACTGTGGAATACTCTGTAACCATAAAAAGGAATGAGATCAAGTCCTTTGCAGGGACATGGATAAAGCTGGAAACCATTATCCTTATCAAAGTAACACAGGAACAAAAAAACAAACACCACATGCTCTCACTTATAAGTGGGAGCTGAAAAAAGATAACATGTGGACACAGGGAGGGAACAACACACACTTGGGCCTGTCACAGTAGGGTAAGGGGAGGGAGAGCATCAGAATAAATAGCTAATGCATGCTGGGCATAATACCTAGGTAATTGGTTGATAGGCGCTGCAAATATTCATTATGTATGTTTACCTATATAATAAATCTTCACATCCTTCACATGTATGCTGGAGCTTAAAATAAAATAAAATAAAATTTAAAAAGAAAAGTTTAAAACGTTTTTATGTGAATGTGTATAGGTTATATGTACTAGTCATTTTCTAAGTTCAATAGATATTTTTGGTATTTTTCTCAGATAGTGGAATGTAAGTAAGTATAATGAACATGTTAAACATTTCTGTAAAATTCTTGTGGTTCCTAATTCTTGGTTTCAAGAAATTTGAAAGAACTATAAAGCTGTCAGCTAACAAAACATAAAAATAATTTTATTGACAATTTTTTCTGAACTTACGTTTATAATATAAATGAAGTTTGAAGAACTGAGTAATTTGAAAAAGGACTCTAGAATAGTGTTTCTACAGAAACAGAAACAACATGAGATATTATGATATATCGTATGACATATATATGTCATGACATAATATGATATTATAATACAAATTCCATATATATATAACCTCAATAGCACTGATCATTGGAGAAATGCAAATCAAAACTACAAAGAGATACCACCTCTCACCAGTCAGAATGGTGATTATCAAAAAGTCAAGAAACAACAGATGTAGGTGAAGCTGTGGAAAAAAAGAAGCACTTTTACAGTATTGGTGGAAGTGTAAATTAGTTCAGCCATTGTGGAAGATGGCATGATGATTCCTCAAAGACCTAGAACTTGCAGACAAGATTTTGTTCTGAAGACTTATTTTTACAAAAAGGCATATTCAATCATGGAACTACCTCTGTCCTTAAGAGAAAAATGGATACATTTTCAGTAAAATTTTACTTTTTATGTTTAGTACTTATGAAATGTACAAACACACACACACACACACACACAAACACAGATACACACACAAATTATTTTAATTAATCATTGACCAATGCAAAATTAAATAACTTTTCACTTCAAAGTGTAAGATTTGTTTTCCACAGGACATACAATGACTTTACTTTTAATAAAAGACAATAAAATAGGCTGCTGCTGGCTTGGTTTAGACACTTGTTGAGATTCTCCCCCTAGGCCTGAAAGCTTAGGGGAATGAATAACTCCTCTCTTCTCAGACCTAGTCCCAAGGTGCAAAACCACTTGTGCCAGCAGCAAGCATCAGCAAGACAGCAGAAGCTGGGATAGAGCTTGCCGGAAGACACATACCCACTGAAGATCAAGAGAGAGGCCATCTGAGTATTACATAACAGTTACATCAGACTGGGACACTTACTGTTTACAAGAGACTATTAAACCCTGCCCATCCTTACTTGGGGCTGATGCCATTTTAGGCCTCAGTCTGCCTGCATCCAGACACTCATTAAAACAGCGTGTTCCTCTACACCACCTTGTGTTGTTTGTTGGTGCATTCTCAGGGTTTGAACCAATAATACAGCCTTGCATCTGGTGCCAAAACCTGGGAGGGGCTCCAGTCCACATCCCCATGGACCTACTCCTCCACCCAGAGGGCAGGCCACAGCACCCAGACAAATGAAGCTCCTCAGCCTCCAGTTGTCTCTCTGCAAGTACATAGGTCACTGATCTCACCAGGGAGTTAAGAGAGAAAAATCTGCATGGCCTCTCGGTTTCTCTGGTCCAAAAATCCAACATTGATCCAAGAAGACTCAGGCATGTGCTAGGCACTCACTAACTATCTGGTCTTAGGGGGATGCCTCTAAGTCATTTGATCCCATTCTCTGAGCGAAATAGGCAATGGTGATGATCGCTCGTTTTATAGTCTCCCTCTGGCCATCCAGTATGGTCTCCTTTACCCTGTTCTCCTGAGCCTACCTTCCATTATGGGAAATTCCCAGTCTTCCACTCCAAAAGACAACCCTCTATGCTGCCCCAGCAACTACCAACTCTTCATCCAGGCCAAGAAAAACCCTGATGATGGCAGGTAGGCCAGAATATTTTTTAATTGATGCTAGGGAAACCTACTGTGCTTTACTTAATTTTTCAGGACCCACCCAGTCCTCTCAAGTCTCTGTTGTGGGACATGATGGACAAGTCTCCAAACCTCAAGGCACCCCTCCACTCTTTTGCTCCTTGCATACCTTTTGCTTCACGCACTCTTTCTTATTCCTGCCCTCATGCCCAACTCTGCTCCTAAGCAAAGACATTCTTTCGAAGTCCACACTACTCTCCACTTCTACATTCCCTATAGTACCCAATGCATCCACCCAGACCCCTCTAGTACTTCTACTTTCTTCTACTCCTCCAACCTCCCACCCTAAAACATGCAACCTTTCCTTATCCCCCATTCATAGTTAACCTCACTGTTTGGGATACTTCCACACCATTAGTCGCAAAATACCACACCCCATCTGCATTACGCTTAAAATCTCCACTCAGTTCTTGTCACAGAAACAGCATCCAGTCACCCAAGTGGCTCTCATAGGCCTAAAGCCTATCATTTCTCACCTCCTTGCCACTCACCTACTCTGCCCAACAAACAGGCCGGGACCTCAGGCTCATTAACCAAGCTGTACTCCCAGTATGTACAGTAGTTCCTAACCCATACATGTTAATTTCTGCAATTAATTCCAATACTACCCATTTTCTTGTCCTTGACCTAAAGGATACTTTTTTCATCCTTTTCATACCGATTTTCAAAAAATCTCTTTGCCTTTATGTGTGAAGACCTTGACACCCATCTTTCACACCAGCTTACCTGGTGCGCACTACCTCAAAGTTTCAGAGATAGCCCCTACCTTTTTGGACAGACCCTAGCTCATGACCTCTGTACCTTATCCCTAAAACCATCCACTCTCCTTCAATATGCTGATGATCTGCTCCTGTGTAGCCCTTCTTAAAAAGAATGCAATGCCCATGCTATCTCTCTTTTAAACTTCTTAGCAGAACGAGAGTATTTGGTCTCCCCTAAAAAAGCACAAACACACACCTTCTTATTCATCTGCCTAAGCCTAGCCCTTACCTTGCAAACTCGAGGGCTCACAACTCACTGCATATCCTTCCTCCAGTCCCTCCCACCTCTGTAAGCTAAGTAAGAAATTGTCACTTTCCTAGGAACTAGTGGGATACTTTAGGTTCTGGGTTCTATCGTTTGCTCTATTTGCCAAACCATTATACCAAGCTGCTAAAGTCCCTCTCCGTGAGACTTTAAACACTACACAGCCTATTATCCAACCTTTCTATCTACTCCAAAAGGCTCTCACCTCAGCACCCATCCTCACTGTCCTAGACCTCACCAAACCTTTCTCCCTCTATACTAATGAATGGCATGGAGTTGCACTCGATGTTCTAACCCATTCTAAAGGACCGGCTCTCCAGGTTGTTGCCCTCCTCTCGAAACAGCTTGAAGCCACAGTTCTTGGATGGCCTACCTACCTCCAAGCACTGATGGCAGCTGCTACCTTCACCCTTGAAAGCCTAAAACTATCTCTTCACGTCAAGCTAACGGTTTATTCAACCCATAACATCAAATACACGCTAGCTCACTGCAGTGTACTAAGTCTCATCTCTGCCCCATGGCTCCTCCAACTATGTGCTTTATTCGTAGAAATTCCCCCAAACACCATGCTAACCAGCTCCTGTCTAAACCCAGCCACAGTCTTACCTGAAGCTATTCCTCCCAAGACCGTGCACAATTCTGCAGAGACACTGTTCAAACCTTTCTTATACCCTTTCCAAACCTAACAGACCAACCCCTTCCAGATACCTCTTTTACTTGGTTTGTAGATGGCAGCTCCTTCCTGCATTGAATCAAGGATGCCAACATGCTGGCCATGCTATAGTGTCGCTCCCCCTACACTACTGAAGCCTATTTGCTCCCCCTGGGCACCACCTCCCAAAAATCTGAGCTCATTACTCTCTCTTGAGCTCCCACTCTAGCAGCCAGACAACCAATTCAGATTCTCATTATGGGTTCCACATATGCCTTCACACTTGTCCATATGGGAAAAAAAGGGGCTTCCTGACTGCAAAAAACACTCCTGTTATAAATGGCTCTCTCACTACCAAATTCCTTCAAGCTGCCAGACTCCCACAGAAAGCTGCCATCATTCATTGCAGGGCCACCAAACCCCAGACAATTCTAAATCTGCTGGAATTGCTCTAGCAGATTAGGTAGCCAAACAAGTAGCCATACACCCTGTCCAAGGCCAGTTTGTCTCTGTCCTCATTCTCTCCTCTTTACTCCTTAGAAGAAAAGGAGAACTTACAAGCCCAAAACCTTCAAAAGCAGGACCATCATATGTCAAGGAAGGGACATTTGCTCTCAAATAATCCCTATCTCCAAAGCCTCCAAAACTCTTTCCATGTTGGTTACAAACCTCTCTTGAAACTTATCCACCCTATTTTCACTTGTCCTCCCTTTCCAGCCATGGTCAAGAGATTACCCAGTCCTGCTCTATCTGCCACTCAGTGTCATCCCAGGGCTCCCTCTGGCCCCTGCCTTTTTCTGTCCACCAAGCCCAAGGCCAGGTACCTGGGCAGGATTGGCAAGTAGACTTCAATCACATGTCACCTGATAAACGGCTCCACTATTTTCTTGTCTTTGTACTTTCTCTGGGTGGGTAGAAACATTCCCAAAAACTTCAGAAGATGCAAATATCACCTCATGCAAACTCTCATCATGCATATTATTCCCTGTTTTGGACTCCCAACATCCATCCAGTTTGGTAACGGGCCTGCGTTTTATCAGCCAAATTACCCAAGGTGTCTCTACATCCTTAGGAATAAAACGGGTTCTCTACACACCCTACAGGTCTCAATCTTCAGGCAAAGTTGAAAAAGTCAACTCTGTCCTTAAAGCCCAACTCACCAAGCTGGCTCTAGAAACCCACCAGTCATGGACAAAAAAAATCTCCCCTTTGCCCACATGACACTCTGTGCAACACCACAGCACCCGCTTTTTATAGTCCTTTTGAAATAATACATGGTGGAATCTTGTCTTAGGGCCTCCACCCTTACCAGTTGGGTAGGACTTAGTCCATTCAGATGGTTGAGGGTATTTAGAATTTTATCTTTTGTTTACAAATTCTGGTCATTATTTTTGTAGGTTTCTTAGGGCTTTCCATGAAAATTGTCAGGTGGTCTATGAGTAGTAAGTTTAACTTCAAGTATTACAAAATGCTTTAAATATACTTTTCTTATTTCACTGTTTAGAATCACTAATTTAATGTTGAATAGAAGTGATAAGGATAAATATCCTTTCTCTTTTCACCAACTATAGAAAATAAATATTTAGTCTTTCATACCAAACATAATATTGCCATATTTTTGTAGATCCCCTTTATCAGGTTAAGGACATTTCTTTATATTTCCAAGTTGCAAATGAAAGAGTTCATATCATTACTGGATGTGGGATTTTTATCAAATAATTATTTTGTAGCTAAAAAAATAATTACAGGGTTATTCTCCTTTATTTTGTTACTACCACAGCTTACATTGATTAATTTTTGAAGGTTAAACCAAACTTGCTTTATTTGTAATGTACTACTGTTACTGCCTGATGGGTTCACCTTGCCTACCATCTAGACAGAATCTATTTATCATGACAGGGAATTGCAATGGAGAAAGAATAATTAGCATACAACCAGCTGTGTGGGAGATCGGAGTTTTATTATTACTCAGGTTGGTCTCTGTTAGCATTCGGGGATCAGAGTTTTTAAAGATAATTTAGTGGGTAGGGGCTTGGGAAGTGGGAAGCGTTGATTGGTCATGCTGAAGATGGAATCATAGGGAGGGAGCTGAAGTTAGGTTTTTTGTTGTTGTTGTTGTTGTTTTTAAAATGTCTTCTGTTGCTAGGTGTGATGGCAGAACTGACTGGGCTAGATTACTGGTCTGGGTGGTGTCAGCTGATCCATCAACTGTAGGGTCTGGAAAACATCTCAAGCAATGATCTTAGGTCTTACAATAGTGATGTTATCACCAGGAGCAATTTGGGAAGTTTCAGACTCTTGGAGCCAGAGGCTACATGACTCCTAAATTGTAATTTCTATTCTTGAAGCTAATTTGTTAGTCCTGCAAAGTCAGTCTGGACCCCAGGCAAGAAGGGGATCTTTTCAGGGAAAGGGCTGTTATCAATTTTGTTTAAGATTCAACCCATGAACTGAATTCCTCCCAAAGTTAATTCAGCCTATGCCCAGGAATGAACAAGGACAGATTAAGGATTAGAAGAAAAATAAGAGTCGGTTAGGTCTGATCTCTTTCACTGTTGTAATTTCCTGAGTTATAATTTTGCAAAGACAGTTTCACTATTTTAATATTAATGATTTAATTTGCTAATATTTTAAAAGATTTATAAATTTATGTTTATGAAAGATACTGGACTTTCTAATAGTTTTCTTTTTGTGTTTTTATGATTTCAGTATCAGGGTAATGCTGGCCTCATAAAATGAGTTTGTGAGGGGGTTCAGGAAATGCTACCACAAAATATAGCACTTTGGCATTTGCAAAAACAGCAGAAACAGAAAGGTCTCTCTGACCTTCTCCCACTGTTCTCCCTCCCCTGAATTATGTCATAAAATAATTATCTGCCTTTCCTCTAATGTAGGTCCTAAGACCATCCTTTCAGAGTGATACTCCCTATACCTAGAGGAAAGGACAGAAAGACACAGAGACAGAGAAGAATCTGAACATACGGCCTTGCTATGTTCCCCGACCTACCCTCCCCCCAGTTTATTATCACTAGATTATACCTGCTTTTTCTAATCATACTTCTGTATACATACTCTTCATCAAACCTAAGCATAAAAATACCTACTTTCCCCTGTTTATTTGGGTATTTATCTTTGAAGGCTCCCACGTCACTTAAAATTTATATTAATCTGTATGTGTTTCTCTTGTTAATCTGTCTTTTGTTTACAGTGGCCTCAGCCATAAAACTGGCCATGGGTGAAGAAAATATGTCACTTCATTTCCTCCACATTTGAAAGTTCTCCCACATCTGCAATCTGATATTATTTTCTAAAAGGTCAGTTTGGCCAGGCATGGTGGCTCACACCTGTAATCCTAGCACTTTGGGAGGCCTAGGCAGGTGGATCATCTGAGGTCAGGAGTTTGAGTCCAGCCTGCCCAATATGGTGAAATCTCATTTCAATTAAAAGTACAAAAATTAGCTGGACATGTTGGCATGCACCTGTAGTCCCAGCTAGTTTGGAGGCTGAGACAAAAGAATTGCTTGAACCCAGAAGGTGGTGGTTGCAGTGAGCTGAGATAAAGCCACTGCACTCCAGCCTGGGTGACAAAGCGAGACTCCATCTAAAAATTAAAAAAAAAAAAAAAAAAAAGCTCAGTGTATAGATCTTCATATTTCATTTATTTTCATCCCACACATTTGCAGAATATTCAATCCAATATTGAGTATTATTTGGAAAAGTGCGTAAAAATTTCTGAAGCTTTTTCAAAAGCTCCCTCTATTCTGGTTCTATGCTACATCTATTCCTACTGTTTCTCTCTCCCTCAAATCTGATGTCTGTCTCCTTGACTCCATGAGACTGTCATCTTCTGCTTGGGCATCCTCTTTTTGCACTTTAGTCTGGAAACTGTGATGACTAGATATAGAAAACTAGATGACTATAGCCCTCGGTTAATTTATTTCATTATCTCTCAGAAATCAAAGTTCACTACTGTCTGTTTTCTAACTCTAAAAAACATTGTTTCTTCTTTCACTAATTTTCTAAATTTGTAGGAATTATATATATATTTACATTTTCTCTATTTGGATCTTATAAAAATAATCCCCCCCACCCCCAACACACACAGCCATACTCACACAGGCTGTTCATTCATTTTCTCTGGAAAAGCCTAAGTGATAAAGCTGATAATTCCTTACTTCCTTTCCCTTTCTTCCTTGGAACTGGAAATGCCTGTAATTGTTCTACTACGCCAGACTTACTATTACACTTTGGGAACAGGTAACTGGATTTTTAGTTTAATTGTCTCCTAGATGGAGAAGAATTTGCCCAGGGATGGGTCATATTAATTAATTTTCAATTTTGCATTTATATTTTATTTAGGGTACTTTCTATTAGCATATACAGTAAAATGCTGTGTTTTAATTTTTATAAATTCTTTTATCAAAGAATTTATCAATGTCTTTATCAAAGAAATTATCAATCAAGCATAATATATGTACAAACACATGCGACACATACACACATATACGTACACACACATATGTATATGTGTTGTTTGTATTTCAACTCAGTGAAGGGTGAGCCACAGAAATATTAAATAATAAAATTATCATTAAATTTCGGAAGGAAAAAGGCTGGCTAGGGAAAAAATGAAAACACATCTCCAAATAGATCTTGTTTTGCAGATGTGACTTTAAACCTCCATAAATAATTTATGTAATTTTAAACAAGAAGAAACTTTTTAAAAAGACAATTACTGCATTTCAGAGACAAAATGAAAGTGGAAGCAAACTGTACATTTTTATGTTTTACTCCTGTTGTTCTTAAATAAATGAAAACCTAATTTGAACACTTTTCTCACCAGTTTCCCTGAATATAACCTAAAATTATTCCATAGAACTATTTAAAGATATTCCTTTTTTCCTTGAGCTGCATAATATGACATTATACAGATGTTTTGTGGTATATTTAATTCCCTATTGGTTTTTCTTTCTATTTATGGGCACGTACAAATTATACATTTTTCTTTTAGGATTGTTTTTAGCATATCTTTGGAATAGATTCTTACCAATGTGATTGCCGAATTAAAAAATACATGTATATGTAGATTTACTAGGTATGGTCAAACTTTCCCCCTGATTCAAGTATTTTACACTCCAGCAATTTATAAAACAACTTGTTTTCTCATAGACTCAATAGCTAAACATGTAGTCAAATGTTTGGATTTGCCTATCTGTGAAATGGAAAATGCTTTCCTCAGTATAATTTAAATTTGCATTTCTGTAAGTGAAGCTGAATTTCCTTTTATATGGTAAAGAAAATTTGCATTTTTTTCCTGTGGACCCTCTTCACATTATTTACTCATTTTCCCATGTTTTAAGCTTTCATTTTCTATTTTTAGAATATCTTTATATATTACGAACATTTATGGTTAGTCTTTACTGTGAATTGCAAATAAAATTTGCTTATGGTGGTGCCCTTAGCTATCAAAGTTTTTTAGGTTAGAGTTGAATTTATCCATCTTTCTGTTGTTGGGTTTGGATTTTAAATCAAGTAGAAAAAATTTGCCTCATTCCCAAGTTTTAATTTCGGCGATGTTTTATGACTTGAATATTTTAGATTTTTAGATGCAAATTTTTGATCCATTTGAAATAACTTTTGTGTAGATTGTGAGAAAAGGGTCTAATTAAATATTTTTTTCTTTTAAGCTTATTTGTATTGAGTTCATTTTATTAAGAATTTTAATAAGTTATTTTTTTCTACAAATTAAAGAGGCTACTTCCATTGCATATTACATATGACTTGGTTTGTATATTATTTTATGTGTACTATTGGTCCTGTTGTTTATTTATGAACCAATAATTTATAATTTGTTTAGATATCTGATAACAATTTTCCCATTCATTGCTGTTCTTTTTTATGCTTTTTGTGATAATTCTTGCTTGCCTGAGCTTCAAACTGATGGTTTATAATGAGCTTAATCTAACTCAGGCAAAACAATCAGACAAATAAATAAAAGCCAAAACTTAATGGTATTGTAATTAGTTTTGGATTAAATATACTTGGGAAAAAATGATACCTTTATGCTATTGAATTTTCTTATTCAAAGATGCTATATGCGTTCTCAGTTGTTTAAGCTACTTTTCTGTCCTTTGGAAGTGTTTTACCATAGTCTTAGTAAGGTTTTAGTTGTTTTCCATTAAGCTTATGGTTAGGCCATCAGATTTGTTTTATAATACTTTCCAGATATTGTTGCTGTCAGTGATTTGGCCCCACCTCCATGTATTTTGGAACTCCTGGAGTTACTTTGTCACTTGGTTTTATGACTTAATTAGCTGTGATAATTTTTGTTGTTTTGTTCATTTTTGTGCTATATTTTGTGGGATGATTTAGGAATATTAAAAAACTGCTGTCAGTGTAACTTTGCTGGGCATGCTCAAAAATTTGGAATCTACGTATTTTCTAATACAAAATTTCTGTCACCAAATATGCAAAAAAATATTTCAAAGATTAGGCGATAATTATCTCAAAGACACACATCCAATTGCACAAATAGTATCATGTATAAAATCCTGCTATTTATTGCTTATTACTTAAGATAGACAAAGCAAATAGAATCTGCAAGAAGCAGGCTAATTGATTTGGAACCAAACATTTCAATTTGCTTTGTCCAGCTGTCCCTCTCAATATGAGATCTTTGGCCCTATTTTCATTCCCTACCTCAAAGAAAGCAAATATTTTGGTTCACAGAAAAAATTTTCATTTAATCCATAATTGTCATATGCAGAAGAGATTTTGTGAATTATTTTACAACATTGGCCTCAGTGAAATTTAATCACGTTATGTAAATTCAGGGGTAAGAAATTACTGAACAAACATACAGATTGTTAGCATACAACCGTCTACAAGAAGGTAGGGAATGATTACTAGGTGGAGCAGGAAATGTGGAGGTCATTCATGTACTTAACAGCATGATATCTAGTTATGGTGGGTCTGAACAACTCTGGAAAAAAATCTAATGCTAACTGGGCAATGCCACAATTTCCAGAGTAGATATAAGAAGAACTTCCCACATAGAGAGTCTGGAGTTGTCTCATGCAGAAATGAAATCCTTCTGCTACTAAGATGGTCATTAAAAACAGTGGCTTACACAGGTTATTATACTTTCTCTCTCATAAACAAATCCAGAGGAAGTCAATCCATGGTGGTTCCTTTCTACTTAGCCATTTTTAGTATATGATTTTTCTATCTGAGGTCATGTCACTGTCACAGGATGCTTATGGAAGACTCAAACATTATTTCTGGTGCCAAGGAAGTGGGAATAAGACAAATATTAGGGGAAATAATAAGTAACTTGCTAGCTATTAGGGCCCTTTCCAAAAAGTGTTCTCAGAAGTACTATATTCCATTTACATTTCATTCACTCCTAGTGGCAAGGAAAGCCGCAGAAGTTTGTTGTTGTTTTTTCCTAACTGATATATTGCAACCTGAAATAGAGTTGTTAGGCTGTTACTAAGGAAGATAAACAGAATGGATATTGAGTATGCAGCCATCCTTCTCTGCCACAGGATTAGACTACAATTACCATCTGTCTGGTTGCCTCTTTTTCAGTCTGAATAAGAAAAAAAAAATTGTAATACTTGTAAGTTAAAATTTGAAGATAGCATTTTAATAGTTTTATTTTTATTTTTTGCACTTCCCCCCCTAACCACAGGTGTCATTTATTATTTAGCTGTCTTTAAAAATCCAGACAACACAAACATAACAAAAGCATTTGTTGTTTGAAGGATTTGGCACTCATTCTGAAAAACAAAAAAAGAAGTATGCCATTCAATCCTTACATATATAAATCCTTTGTTTGTTTGTGTTCAACATGTTTAAGCATTCTACTGGTTTTTGTTTAAAAAATCAGTACAGCAACCATGAAAAGTTTAGCACCCAGGCAGATCAAGATGAATGTGGCCATTCTTGTTAAGTAGGACATTGTTTGCTCTGTAGAAATAAGATGTATTACCAGGATAAAATGATATATATTATTTCTGCAACATCTTGTAACCACACTCCATTAGAAATGATTACCACCACAATGCTGTATGGGCTGAACAGGTTCATATTTCTCTAAGACACAAGGGCAAGAAAGAGGCCAGCTGCCAGGACAGTATGACCCCATCTACTGCTCTGCCTGACCTGTGTCAGGAGTAATCTCAATCAAAGCTGTAACCATCAGCATGTTAGCCAGGGCACTTCTAACACTGGTGACTTATTGTTGCAACACTGGGTCTAAAAATAACAACCATCCAGCAGTGTCAGTGCATAAAAAACTGAATTTCATCATAATTTAAGAGGCTTGTGGACTATACTAATGACATAAAGTCAGTTTTGTTACTGTAATTTGCTTTTTTAATTCAACTAATGAGTGTATTAATAGATATATTCTTCTTTCATACAAAAAGAAGTTCAATAAATACCTAATTCTAATGTTTAGCCTAAAACCATATTGAAAGCATTGAATTATTTAGGGATGAATATTAGGTGCTAATGAACCTCATTTTTTAAAACTTTTAGTTTAGGTTTGGGGTACACATTCATGTTTGTTATATAGATGAATTGTGTGTTATGGGGGCTTGGTTTACAGATTATTTTGCCACCCAGGCAGTAAGCATAGTACCTGGTAAGTAGTTTTTGAATCCAATTTTAATCTTATAATAGCATAGTAGATTTCACAAATGAGTCCTCAGCATGATCCAACTTAACAGTTGGATTCATAACAGTTATGGGGGGGAGTTTGGAAGTTCAAAGGTGGACATAGATATTGATTTGATTCACTAAACTGATATTTTTTAACAGGCTATTTAGATCAAATCTTTACTGACAATCAGAAACTAATCAACCTTAATAGTAGAGATAAGTGATCAAAAATTGAGCCACAGTTATTTTTAGGTAATTTTAGAATATGAAATGATTTTTTCAATTTATGTTTTTTTTTTAAACTACTTTGTTTGCTTATAGTATTGTGAGTTAGAAGATTTCATTCTGGCTTGCCATATTAGAAACAGTTGAATTTAATCATCTGGTGCTACTTAAAACGTCCCCTAATATTACAAATTTCTTGTCTAAAATTTGATTAAATTTGTACAATTATTCTACCCCCTTCAGAGGTTAGTTACATCAAACCACACATTAGTGATCTATTTAGACATATGGGAGAAAATTAATTCAGTATTATATATGGTAAGAAATCAGAGAAATCCATGATCAAATGTAAGCTGTGAGACTTGATAACTGAGCTCAGTTTTTATTCATAACAGCAAATATTCATTAAGCAATAACGGCATTTCAGGTAATAGTCTAAGAGCTGAGAGTGCTGCAATAAATTCAACACATTAAGTTCTTTATTCTCAATGGCATGATAGAGGAGGAAAAATCTAAAAATAAACACAAATATGAGTTTCAGTTGGTAATATTAAGAAGAATAAGCAGATCGAGAGCACTGGATAGCCAGTGTAGGTTGCAGAGACATTTCAGTAGCTGCAGAAAGGAAGTGAACAGAGGACAGGAGGGAGAAATAGCAAGGAAGCACGTGAGGTTATTATACAACAAGCAAGGGAGACAGGAGGTGAAGTTAAAAAGAAAACCAATAATCAGATCATTCGGGCCTTTGGACCATTATAAGCACCATAGACTTTGGATTTAACTCCAACTTTTTATCTGACAGTTCTTTTTGTTGTTTGTTTAAATTTGAGAGGGAGTCTCACTCTGTCACCCAGGCTGGAGTGCAATGGCGTAATCTTGGCTCACTACAACCTCTGCCTCCCAGGGCAAGTGATTCTCCTTCCTCAGCCTCCTGAGTAGCTGGGACTACAGACAAGTGCCACCACACCTGGCTAATTTTTTGTATTTTTAGTAGAGACAGGGCTTCACTATGTTGGCCAGGATGGTCTCTAACTCCTGACCTCATGATCCAACTGCCTTGGCCTCCCATACTGCTGGATTACAGGCATGAGCCACTGTGCCCAGCCCTGACTGAGAGTTTTTAAAAGATCACTCTGGCTACTTAGTTTAGTGAGTTGATATTATAACATAATATCAACCTTGGTGGTTTTAAGAACAAACATTTATTTTTTTACACTTTTGGTGGCTGGAAGTTGAGATCAGGGAACTAGCATGGTTATTTTCTTAGAGAGGGCCCTCTTCCTAGTTTACAAACAGCACCTTTTCACTGCATCCTCACAAGGTGGAAAGAGAACTATTTCACCTCTTTTTCTTTTTATATGGGCATTAATTTGATAAGGAGAACCTCACCCACATGACTTAATCTAAAGCTTACTACCTCCTAAAGGCCTCATCTCCAAGTACCATTGCACGAGGATTAGGGTTTCCACATAAATTTTGGAGGGGCATAAGCATTCAGTCCATGGTACTATCATGAAAAGAACAGACTGTGTGAGTATAGGGGAAAGAGACAAGGTCTTATGGCAAGGAAATTTATTAGCAACTATTATGATAGTCTAAACTCTAGTCATTAAAGGATAGTAATTTAGATAATAGTATAGTAGTAGAAGTAGTGAAAAGTGGACACTTTTTTGACAAACTGCAGTCTTTGCTAATATGTTGTATGTGGATTATGATAAAAACTTCACATAAAGAACAACTTGACTAGTTTTGCCAAACTTTTATCTCAGATATGCAATGGAGAACTTATTTACCGTAACATAGAGTTGTAAAAACTAAATTTCAATATAGGAAAGCATTTATAATTATTATATGATATACCAACATATGTAATATAAAATAATAATTATAATATTGTGTAATAGATAATAAGTAGGAATGTAACTTGATACCAAGGACAAAAATTGTTTTAAACTTCTCTAGTAATAGGCAAAGTAAAGTTGCAGGACTTGTTTTTTCTATATACATACAGGGATTTTCTATCCCAAACACTTTTGTTCTTGTGTCTCTGCAGTTAGTACTTTAATATCTATCTTTTTAATCAGGCAGAAGCAATTTTTATTTATGCCAAGTTAAATTACTTTAGAAGTCATGATGTATCAACATATATCATGCCTTCAGTTTCCTTTAGAGTTAGTTAATTGACCCTAAAACCAGAAGACAGCATTGCCTCTCATCCCTATTCAGTGGTGGCATACTCAGTAAATGATAGAGATGTGTGGCACTTTGTCATACATTGCATTTATATAATTATTATAAGAAAAAATTAAAAAGCAAATTAAGTAGAAACAGTATAAAATTGAATTTGTATTAATATTAATGTATTTTAAAATCTCTAGACAGTTGACCTTCCTTCTATTAATACCTATATCAATCTATCTATCTAGCTAGCTAGCTATCTTTATGTAAGTATTTTTTAAATTTTTAATACTGTTTTATGCTTGAAATGTCTACATTCAATTCCTATTCATGTTATATTGTTCCAGGGGAGATTATTTGTTCTTGAGGAAAAGCATCAACGAGAACATTTTAAAAACAAGAAAATAGTCTCCTTAGTTTGGAATAGTCTATTAATAATTTGTAGCCTGTTATAGATAAGACTGTTCATCAAAACTATATATATATGATTTTATGTGACTATGTAGACCTACATTTTTAGAAGCAAATTTAATATTCTTTTAAAACATGAGAAAAATAAATGAGTAATGATTTTTTGTATGTAATTTCCCTCTCTTTGAAATGAGCAATAATCTCAAATAATATATTTTTCAGTTAAAATTAATTCATTTTTCTGAAGAACTATAACTTTACAACTCTTTTAGGGAATCAATTTCTTCCTGGCTTAGTCTTGGGAGGGTATATTAGGAATTTATCCATCTGTTCTAGGTGTTCTACTTTTTGTGTGTAGAAGTGTTTACAGTAGTTTCTAATGGTTGTTTTTATTTCCACGGGGTCAGTAGAAACATTATCTTTGTCATTTCTAATTGTGTTCCTGTTTTGTTTGGATCTTTTCTCTTTTATTCTTTATTAGTCTAGCTAGTGGCCTATTTTATTATTTAAAAAAACAACTATTGGATTCATTGCTCTTTTAAATGGTGTATCAAGTCTCAATTTCCTTCAGTTCTGCTCTGGTTTGTTATTTCTTGTCTTCTGCTAGCTTTGGGCTTGATTTGTTTTTGCTTCTCTAATTCTTTCAATTTTGAAGTTAGGTTGTTCATTTGAGATATTTCTAACTTTTTGACAGGAGCATTTATTACTATGAATTTTCCCTTTAACACTGCCTTAGCTGTGTCCTAGAAATTCTGGTATATTATATCTTTGCTCTTACGAGTTTCAAAGAACTTCTTGATTTCTGACTTAATTTCATTATTTACCCAAAAGTCATTTAGGAGTATGTCATTTAATTTCCATGGAATTGCATGGTTTTGAGCAATTTTCTTATTCTTGACTTCTATTTTTATTGTCCTGTGGGTTGAGAGTGTGCTTGGTATGATTTTGGTTATTTTACATTTGTTGAGGATTGTTATATGCCCAAGATGTGGTCAATTTTAGAGTATATGCCATGTGACAATAAGAAGAACCTATATTCTGTTGTTTTTAGGTGGAGAGTTCTGAAAAAGTCTATCAGATCCATTTGGTCCAATGTTGAGTATAGGTCCTGAACATTGTTGTTAATTTTCTGCCTCTGTGATGTCAGCCAAGAAGATGATTCCCTGAACAGACCAGTAACAAGATCTGAAACTGAATCAGTAATAAATAGCTAACAAACAAACAAACAAGCCCAGGACCTGATGGATTAGCAACCGATTCTATCAGATATAGAAAAAAGAGCTGGTACCCTTCCTAGTGAAACTATTGAAAACCAAACCAAAACAAAATAAGCAGGAGAGATTCCTCTTCAAATCATTCTTGATACCAGTATCATTTTAGCAAAATCTGTCAGAGAAACACACAAAAACGAAAACTTTGAGCCAATATCCTTGGTAAACATTGACACAGAAATACTTCATACAACATTTCCAAACTGAATCCAGTAGCGTATTGAAAAACTAATCCACCATGATCAAGCAGGATTCTTCCCAGACATAAAGTTGATTCAACATTCACAAATCAATAAATGTGATTAATCACATAAACAGAACTAAAGACGAAAACCACAGGAGTATCTCAGTAGACACAGAAAGACTTTCATAAAATTTAACACCCTTTCATGTTAAAAACTCTCAATAAACTAGGTATTAAAGGAACATTCCTCAAAATAATAAGAGCCATTTATGACAAATCCATAGCTAACATTATACTGAATGAGTGAAAGCTGAAAATATTCCTCTTGAAAACCAGCACAGGACAAGGATGCGCTCTCTCACCAGTTCTATTCAACATAGTATTAGAAGTTCTAGTCATAACAATCAGGCAAGAAAATAAATAAATAAAAGGCATCCAAATAAGAAAGGAAGTTCAACTACCTTTGTTTGCAGACAACATGATTCTATACATAGAAAACCGTAATCTCAGCCCAAAAGCTCTTCCACTTGGTAAACAACTTCAGTAAAGTTGGAGGATACAAAATCAATGTAGGAAATCATTAAACATTCCTAAACACCAACGGCAGCCAAATCAAGAACCAAATCAAAACGTCAATCACATTTACAACTTTTACAAAAGAATAAAATACCCAGAAATAAAGCCAACTAGGGAAGTGAAAGATCTCTACAATAAGAAGTACGAACAACTACTCAAATAAATCAGAGAAGACACAACAAATGGAAAAACATTCCATGCTCATGGATAGGAAGAATCAATATTATGAAAATGGCTGTACTGCCAAATGCAATTTATAGATTCAATGTTATGCCTATCAAACTACCATGACATTCTTCACAGAACTAGAAAAAACTATTTTAAAATTCATATACAATCAAAAAAAGAGCCCAAATAGCTAAGGCAATCCAAAGCAAAAAGAACAAAGATGGAGGCATCACATCATTCAGCTTTAAACTCTATTTATTACAAGGCTCTAGCAATCAAAACAGCACGAAACTGGTACAAAAACAGACATAGACTATATGAAACAGAATAGAGGGCCCAGAAACAAGGCTGCCCATCTATGACCATCTGATCTTTGTCAAAGCTGAGAAATACAAGCAATGGGGAAAAGACTCCTATTCAATAAATGGTGCTTGGATAACTGACTAGCCATATGCAGAGGATTTCTACTAGACTCCTTCCCTATATCATATAAAAAATAACTCAAAATGGATTTAAGTCTTAACTGTAAACCCCAAAACTATAGAAACCCTAGATGACAAACTAAGCAATAGCATTCTGGGCATAGGAATTGGCAAAAATTCCATGACAAAGACCCAAAAACAATTGTAACAAAAGCAAAAAATAACAAGGGAGATCTAATTAAACTTAAGAGATTTGGAACAGCAAAAGAAACTGTCACACAACATATAGGATGGAAGTAAATTTTTGTAATCTATGATTCTGACAAAGGTCAAATATCTAGTATCTATAAGAAACTTAAAGTTACAAGAGAAAAACAAACAACCCCATTTAAAAATTGGCAAAGCACATAGACAGACACTTTCCAAAAGAAGACATCCTGGTGGCCCAGAAGCACATGATAAAAACCTCAATATCACTGATCATTAGAGAAATGCAAATTAAAACCCCAATGAGATACAATCTCATGCCAGTCAGAATGCCTATTATTAAAAAGTAAAAAACAAAAACACAGATACTGACAAGGATGTGGAGAAAAAGAAACACTTTTATACTGTTGCAGTATAAATTAGTTCAACCATTACTGAAGGCAGAGTGGTGATCCTTTAAGACGTAAAGGCAGCAATACCATTTCATTTAGCAATGCTATTACTGGATATATACAGAAAGAACTATAAATCATTTGATTATAAAGACACATGCACACATATGTTCATTCCAGCACTATTCACAACAGCAAAGACATGGAATCAACCTAAATGCCCATCAATGACAGTTTGGATAAAGAAAATGTGGTACATACACACCATGGAATACTATGCAGCCACAAAAATAACAAGATCTTGTCTTTTGAAGGAACGTGAATGGAATTAATAGCTATAATCCTTAGCAAACTAAAGCAAGAACAGAAAATCAAACATCACATGTACTCACTTATAGGAGGGAGCTAAGTGATAAAAACTGACGAACATGAAGAAAACAACAGACACTGGGATCTACTTGAGGGGAGATGGTAGGAGTAGGGAGGAACAGAAAACGTAACTATTGGGTATTGAGCTTAATACTTGGGTGATGAAATATATACAACACCCACAACACGTATTTATCTATGTAACAAATCTTCACATGTACTCCCAAACTTAAGTTTTTTTAAAAGCTACCCTTTAAATTTAGTCATGTGAAAATAAATAACTGTCTATATAAAATGGAGTTTGTTTTCATCAACAAGTGGGAAAAGGATCATTCATATCTAGTTTTAATAAAAAGTGATTAATCCTGCATACAGTGGCTCATGTGTGTAATCCCAATGCTTTGGAATGTTGAGGTGGGATGATCTTCTGAGACCAGCCTGGGCAACAATGTAAGATCTCATATCAACAAAAACAATCTTAAAAACAAGACTCGCCAGCATCGCAGTCCCAGCCAGTGCTGCTGTTTCGGCCCCCGCGGGGCTGATTCCGCCCACGCGGCTGCTGTGACCACTCCCTGTTGCTGCGGTTCTCCCTACAAAAGCCACTGGTCTGGGAGCCCTCTTAGCTGGCCAGCAGAGCCCTGAGACAGCAGAATAGCCCATTCATCTGAAATAGCGAGTCAGGCCAGGAGATTCCAAGGCAAAAAATCCGCCAGTAGCCAGCGCCACAGTTTCAGCCGACTCCGTGAGTCGCAGCACGGGAGATCCCGGCGCCTTTTCAACAAGCGACCCGAACGCAGGGTCCTTCAACTTAAAAGAAAAGACTCTGAGTCAGGGAGCCAGGTGATCAGGGTCCTTCAACTTAAAAGAAAAGACTCTGAGTCAGGGAGCCAGGTGATCAGGCTCCGTTGGTCCCACCCCTCCACCCCCAACAACAATGAAAACAAAAACAGTAATTGGAAACCCTCTGGGTTGAGCCCTTCAAACCAAGCACAGCTGAACAGGGACAGTCCGGTTCCGTGGGGGAGGGGCTTCCGCCATTACTGAGACTCTCCACCACTACAGAGGCAGGCTGCCATTGCCTAGGCAACGCGCCGTTGCCGAGGCAATCTGCCACAACAGAGAGAGTCCTCCATAACAGAGGTGGGGCCACCATTGCCAAGACAGTTCTAACTACGCCCTTATAAAAAGAACTACAGGGAAGAGCTCAGGGCAGCTGGGCGGAGCCCACAGCAGCTCAGCAAAGCCCCTGTGGGCAGGCAGTGGCTAGGCATGCTGCTAGCTGGGCGGGTCCGACCAGAAAGAAAAATCAAAAAAGGCAGTAGTGCAACGGAAACTCATAAAGCTCCAACTCCCTGGGACAGAGACAGACAACAGGTGGATAAACCCACAAAAAAGGGAAGAAACCAGCGCAAAAAGGATGAAAACTCCCGAAACCAGAACACCTCTCCTCCTAAAAGGGATCACAACTCCTCACCAGCAAGGGAACCAGACCTGATGGAGAAGGAGGGTGATGAAATGACAGAATCAGACTTCAGAAGATGGGTAGTAAGAAACTACGATGAGCTAAAAGAACATGTTCTAACCCATCGCAAAGAAAATAGGAACCTTGAAAAAAGATTGGACGAACTGCTGACGAGAATGGACAGCATAGAGAGGAGAATAAGTGAATTGATGGAGCTGAAAAACGCAACACGAGAAATTCATGAAGCATGCACAAGCTTCAACAGCCGAATTGACCAAGCAGAAGAAAGGATATCAGAGGTCGAAGACCAACTCAATGAAATGAAAAGAGAAGGCAAGAACAGAGAAAAAAGCGCAAAAAGGAATGAACAAAATCTTCAAGAAATGTGGGACTATGTGAAAAGACCTAATCTACGTCTGATAGGTGTATCTGAATGTGATGAAGAGAATGAATCCAAGCTGGAAAATACTCTTCAGGATATTATCCAGGAAAACTTCCCCAACCTAGCAAGGCAGACCAATATTCAAATCCAGGAAATACAGAGAACACCACAGAGATATTCCTCAAGAAGAGCAACCCCAAGGCACATAATCGTCAGATTCACCAGGGTTGAAATGAAAGAGAAAATTCTAAGGGCAGCCAGAGAGAAAGGTCGGGTTACCCACAAAGGGAAGCCCATTAGACTCACAGATCTCTCAGCAGAAACCCTACAAGCCAGAAGAGACTGGGGGCCAATATTCAACATCCTTAAAGAAAAGAACTTTCAACCCAGAATCTCCTATCCAGCCAAACTCAGCTTCATAAGTGAAGGAAAAATAAAATCCTTTGTGAACAAACAAGCACTCAGAGATTTCATCACCACCAAACCTGCTCTACAAGAACTCCTGAAAGAGGCTCTACACATATAAAGGAACAACCAGTACCAGCCACTCCAAAAACACACCAAATGGTAAAAAAGCAGCAACACAATCAAGAATCTGCATCAACTAACCAACAAAACAGCCAGGTAGCATCAAAATGACAGCATCAAATTCACACATAACAATACTATCCCTAAATATCAATGGACTAAATGCCCCAATCAAAAGACACAGACTGGCAAACTGGATAAAAAGCCAAAACCCATCAGTGTGCTGTATCCAGGAAACCCATCTTACATGCAAGGATACACAAAGGCTTAAAATAAAGAGATGGAGGAAGATCTACCAAGCAAATGGAGAGCAAAAAAAGGCAGGAGTTGCAATTCTCATCTCTGATAAAATAGACTTTAAAGCAACAAAGATCAAAAGAGACAAAGAAGGACATTACATAATGGTAAAAGGATCACTGCAACAAGAAGAGCTAACGATCCTAAATATATATGCACCCAATACAGGAGCACCCAGATACATAAGGCAAGTTCTTAATGACTTACAAAGAGACTTAGACTCCCACACAATAATAGTGGGAGACTTTAACACCCCATTGTCAATATTAGACAGATCAACCAGACAGAAAATCAACAAGGATATCCAGGACCTGAATACAGACCTGGAACAAGCAAACCTAATAGACATGTACAGAACTCTCCACCCCAAATCCACAGAATATACATTCTTCTCAGCACCACATCACACCTACTCTAAAATTGACCACATAATTTGCAATAAATCACTCCTCAGCAAATGCAAAAGAACAGAAATCATAACAAACAGTCTCTCAGACCACAGTGCAATCGAGTTAGAATTCAGAATGCAGAAACTAACTCAGAACCGCACAGCTTCATGGAAACTGAACAACTTGCTCTTGAATGTTGACTGGATAAACAATGAAATGAAGGCAGAAATAAAGATGTTCTTCGAAACCAATGAGAACGAAGACACAACATACCAGAATCTCTGGGACACATTTAAAGCAGTCTCTAGAGGAAAATATATAGCAATGAGTGCCCACATGAGAAGAAAGGAGAGATCTAAAATTGACACCCTATCATCAAAATTGAAAGAGCTAGAGGAGCAAGATCAAAAAAAACTAGATCAAAACCTAGCAGAAGACAGGAAATAACTAAGATCAGAGCAGAACTGTAGGAAATAGAGACACAAAAAACTCTTCAAAAAATCAATAAATCCAGGAGCTGGTTTTTTGAAAAGATCAACAAAATAGACAGACCACTAGCCAGATTAATAAAAAAGAAAAGAGAGAATAACCAAATCGATGCAATAAAAAACGATAAAGGGGATATCACCACAGATTCCACAGAAATCCAAACCATCATCAGAGATTATTACAAACAACTCTATGCACATAAACTAGTAAACCTGGAAGAAATGGATAAATTCCTGGACACCTGCATCCTCCCAAGCCTAAACCTGGAAGAAGCCGAAACCCTGAATAGACCAATAACATGGTCTGAAGTCGAGGCAGCAATAAAGAGCCTACCACCCAAAAAAAGCCCAGGTCCAGATGGGTTCACAGCTGAATTCTACCAGACATACAAGGAGGAGCTGATACCATTCCTTCTGAAACTATTCCAGACAATCCAAAAAGAGGGAATCCTTCCCAAATCATTTTACGAGACAAACATCATCCTGATACCAAAACCCGGCAGAGACTCAACAAGAAAAGAAGATTTCAGGCCAATATCCATGATGAACATAGATGCAAAAATCTTCAATAAAATACTGGCAAACCGATTGCAACAGCATATCCAAAAGCTCATCCACCATGATCAAGTAGGATTCATCCCGGGGATGCAAGGCTGGTTCAACATACGCAAGTCCATAAACGTAATTCACCACATAAACAGAACAAAAGACAAAAACCACATGATTATCTCGATTGATGCAGAGAAGGCTTTTGACAAAATTCAACAACCCTTTATGCTAAAGACCCTCAATAAACTAGGTATTGACGGAACGTATCTCAAAACAATAAAAGCTATTTACGACAAACCAACAGCCAATATCACACTGAATGGGCAAAAACTGAAAGCATTCCCTTTGAAATCTGGCACTAGACAAGGATGCCCTCTCTCACCACTCCTATTCAATACAGTACTGGAAGTTCTAGCCAGAGCAATCAGGCAAGAAAAAGAAATAAAGGGTATCCAAATTGGAAAGGAGGAAATCAAATTGTCTCTATTTGCAGATGACATGATTGTATATCTGGAAGACTCCATCATCTCAGCCCAACATCTCCTGAAACTGATAAACAACTTCAGCAAAGTCTCAGGATACAAAATCAATGTGCAAAAATCACAAGCATTCCTATACACCAGTAATAGACTTCAAGAGAGCCAAATCAAGAACGAACTGCCATTCACAATTGCTACAAAGAGAATAAAGTACCTAGGAATACAACTAACAAGGAACGTAAAGGACCTCTTCAAGGAGAACTACAAGCCATTGCTCAACGAAATAAGAGAGGATACAAACAGATGGAGAAACATTCCATCTTCATGGTTAGGAAGAATCAACATCGTGAAAATGGCCATACTGCCCAAAGTAATTTACAGATTCAACGCTATTCCCATCAAGCTACCAATGACCTTCTTCACAGAACTGGAAAAAAACACCTTAAACTTCATATGGAACCAAAAGAGAGCCCGCATAGCCAAGTCAATTCTAAGCAAAAAGAACAAAGCAGGAGGCATCACACTACCGGACTTCAAACTATACTACAAGGCTACAGTAATCTAAACAGCATGGTACTGGTACCAAAACAGAGATATAGACCAATGGAACAGAACAGAGGCCTCAGAGGAAATACAACATACCCACAACCATCTGATCCTCGACAAACCCGACAAAAACAAGCAATGGGGAAAGGACTCCCTGTTTAATAAATGGTGTTGGGAAAACTGGCTAGCCATGTGCAGAAAGCAGAAACAGGACCCCTTCCTGACACCTTACACCAAAATTAACTCCAGATGGATTAAAGACTTAAACATCAGACCTAATACCATAAAAACCTTAGAAGAAAATCTAGGCAAAACCATTCAGGACATAGGTGTAGGCAAGGACTTCATGACCAAAACGCCAAAAGCAATGGCAACAAAAGCCAAAATAGACAAATGGGACCTAATCAAACTCCACAGCTTCTGCACGGCTAAAGAAACAGTCAGTAGAGTGAATCGGCAACCAACAGAATGGGAAAAAATTTTTGCAGTCTACCCATCTGACAAGGGGCTGATATCCAGAATTTACAAAGAACTAAAGCAGATCTACAAGAAAAAAACAAACAAGCCCATTCAAAAATGGGCCAAGGATATGAACAGATACTTTACAAAAGACGACATACGGGAGGCCAACAAACATATGAAAAAATGCTCATCATCACTGGTCATCAGAGAAATGCAAATCAAAACCACATTGAGATACCATCTCACACCAGTGAGAATGGTGATCATTAAAAAATCGGGAAACAACAGATGCTGGAGAGGATGTGGAGAAATAGGAACACTTTTACACTGTTGGTGGGAATGTAAATTAATTCAACCATTGTGGAAGACAGTGTGGCGATTCCTCAAGGACCTAAAAATAGAAATCCCATTTGACCCAGCAATCCCATTATTGGGTATATATCCAAAGGATTATAAATCATTCTACTACAAGGACACATGCACACGAATGTTCATTGCATCACTGTTTACAATAGCAAAGACCTGGAACCAACCCAAATGCCCAACGATGATAGACTGGATAGGGAAAATGTGGTACATATATACACCATGGAATATTATGCAGCCATCAAAAACGATGAGTTCACGTCCTTTGTAGGGACATGGATGAACCTGGAAACCATCATTCTCAGCAAACTGACACAAGAGCAGAAAATCAAACACCGTATATTCTCGCTCATAGGCGGGTGTTGAACAATGAGAACACATGGACACAGGGAGGGGAGCACTACACACTGGGGTCCGTTGGGGGGAAATGGGGGAGGGGCGGGGGGTGGGGAGGTGGGAGGAGATAGCATGGGGAGAAATGACAGATACAGGTGAGGGGACGGAAGGCAGCAAAGCACACTGCCATGTGTGTACCTATGCAACAATCTTGCATGTTCATCACATGTACCCCAAAACCTAAAATGCAATAAAAAAAAAAAAAAAACTTAATTCAAAAAAAAAAAAAAAAAAAAAGACTCATAATTATATAATAGTATTTGGAACCTGAAAATTATATTTTGTCTTTATAATTTCAAAAGCCACAGAACGTAATATATAGTATCTTCATTAAGTTTGTCTTAAACCAATGTTCTTATGATTAAATATTTTAATAAGAACTCTATAGAAATGTATTTTCTTTCAGAAGCTCAAAAATCTCAAAACTTTATACTTTTAATGCAATAGTGCTCATCTACAGGAGACAAATGAATCATCATTATTTTTTCTTATGAATATTTCTCAAACTGAGATTTTTATTTCTCTACAAATTAGCTGTGATTAAAAACATAATAGTAAGCCAAACCATAGGTGACCACTACATTGCAAAATTGTTATTTCATACTATCAATTATTTAGTGTTACAGTTTTATTAGTGACCTAAAAAGCTAACTAAAACACACACACACACACACACACAATAGAATATGTATATGTATATTTTGAAACTCAGATTTCTGTGCACCTACAATGGCAAATAGAACAGAAAAAATTTTAATTAAAATATTTATGTATGTTGATAAGGACTGTAAGATTATCATATTAATAAACATTAATGATTATTAGATTAATAATCTAATATTTATCCAAATCAACGGAAAATTAATATATACTTGCTGTTTTCAAGTAATCATTTAAAATTCAAACAATCCCTTTCAAAAGTGGGCAAAGGATATGAACAGACACTTTACAAAAGAAGACATATATGAGGCCAACATATGAAAAATGCTCATCATCACTGGTCATTAGAGAACGGCAAATCAAAACTACACTGAAATACCATCTCACGCCAGTTCAAATGGTGATCATTAAAAAATCTAGAGACAACAGACACTGGAGAGGATGTGGAGAAATAGGAACACTTTTACACTGTTGGTGGGAGTGTAAATCAGTTCAACAATTGTAAAAGACAGTGTGGTGATTCCTCAAGGACCTAGACATAGAAATTCCATTTGACCCAGCAATCCCATTACTGGGTATATATCCAAAGGATTATAAATTGTTCTACTATAAGGACACATGCACATGAATGTTCATTGCAGCACTGTTTGCAATAGCAAAGACCTGGAACCAACCCAAATGCCCATCGATGATAGACTGGACAGGGAAAATGTGGCACATATACATCATGGAATATTATGCAGCCATCAAAAACAATGAGCTCCTATCCTTTGTAGGGACATGGATGAACCTGGAAACCATCATTCTCCGCAAACTGACACAAGAGCAGAAAATCAAACACCGCATATTCTCACTCATAGGCAGCTGTTGAACAATGAGAACACATGGACACGGGGAGGGGAACACTACACACTGGGGTCAGTTGGGGGGCAAAGGGGGAGAGAGAGTTGGGGCTGGGGAGTTGGGGAGAGATAGCATGGGGAGAAATGCCAGATATAGGTGAAGGGGAGGAAGGCAGCAAACCACACTGCCAAGTGTGTACCTATGCAACAATCTTGCTTGTTCTTCACATGTACCCCAAAAGCTAAAATGCAATAATAAAATAAAATTCATATGAATGTTTGAAATGATACTAGTAAACAATTATAGTATTAAATATCCAGAAATTTATTCAAACCTGTTTTTAACCTCCATCATCTATGAAGTCTTCAAGATTACAACTAGCAGAGTAAGCACTTGGAAGTACAGAAGGTCAAAGACAGACATTTTTATACCTCATTCTGTCAATGTCACTTTTCTAATCTGGGGTCTATGGATAGATTTAGGTAATCTGTGAAGTTGAATGAGGAATATTATATATAGTTATATAAATGTGTATTTATATAAACGTTTATATTTATATAAAATACACATTTATATAAATATACATATATAGAATATATTTGTTCATTTTGCTCATCTCCAACTGACATTTTGCATTACATTCCATTTGATTGTAAGTAAGAAACCAAAGTAATGCTCACTGTACCTAACATGTGATGTTTGGTCACTCCCATTAAAGTTATTATAGATATCTCAAAATACCTTTTATGATAATTCATAGACAAATTACATGATATCTTTATATTTTAGTCAAGAAACATATATTGCTATATATCAAATATTTTTTAGATACTTTGCCAATGACAGAGATTGAGAAACTTCTTTAGATCATCTTCATTTTTACTAATTTTCTGCCTGCATGATACATCAATTAATGAAAATGGACAAAGCCTCCAATGATAATTGTAAATTTGTTTATATCTGTTTTGAGTTCTAACATGTTGACTTAGGTATTTTGAAGTTCTGCTGTTACATGCATACATATTTAAGATTCTCTTCTTGGAAAATTGTGCCCTGTATCATTATGTAATATATCCCTTTATCACTGATAATTTTCCTTGTTTCCAAGTCAGCTTTTCCTAAAGTTAATGTAACTTTCCATGTTTTCTTTGGTTAATGTTATCTTTCTCCATCTCTTTACTCTTAACTCATCTGAGTCTCTATATGTAAAGTGATTTTCTTGTAGGCAGGATATAGTTGTGGATTTTTTCTTTAACCCAATCTAACAATTTGTGTCATTTGACTGTTTTTATGTCATGCATATCTAAAGTTAATATTGACATAGTAGGATTGAAATCTACCATATTTTTACTGCTTATTTTTCTTTTGATTGCTTCTGCCTTTTGTTTCCTTTTTAAATTTCTTTTTCTTGATTTTAATTAAGCATTGCTTACAAATCTACACTATTTTAAAGTGTATATTGTCAATCCAAGTGTAACAATTTTTTTTAGAAAGTACAAATGAGAGTGTTGACAGAGGAGATTAAATAAATATATCTTCAAATATTATGCTTTTTCGTATGTAGTACAGGTATTGTTTAACAGAATGATCCTAATTCTCTGTTATTTCATATCATTGTCATTCGTTTCACTTTTATGCTTGCTGAAAACAACCAATTTACATTATCGCAATTATTATTTTAAGTAAGTTAATTTAGAGTAATTATGTACAAATACATGTATTTTACTTGACTTATTCCTTTTCTGATGTTCTTGCAATAATAATTTATTTCCAGAATTTCTTTTGTCAAATCTTTGGGGTTTTCTGAATAAACAGGTATATCATCTGCATGCAAAGATAGTTGTATTTATTTTTCTCAATATGTACACTTTATTTTTGTCTCATTGTATTAGCTAGGATTTATAGTATATTGTTGAATAGATTTGAGAAAATTTTAAATATAATTTTGTGTTATTGTGGCAAGAACTCAATAGGAGTTCTGCTTCTTTAGCAAATGTTGTGTGCCATACAGTATTGTTGACTATAGATACAATGTTATATAGCAAATCTCTAGAAATAATTCTTCTTGCTTAACTGAAACATTCTGCCCATTGATTGATTAGTAACTCCCCATTTTCTCTATTTCCAGGCCATACAAACTGCCATTCCACTCTGATTCTATAAATCAGAAAATTTTAGATATCTTATATAAGTGAAACCATGCAGTATGTATCTTTCTGTGACTAGCTTGTTTCACTTACTGCATTTTTACTTTAATTTCATTTTACTATGGTCTCAAGGTTCATCAATGCTGTCATTATTGCAAAATTTCCTTTAATTTTCCTTTCTTGTAATTTTTTTTTTTAATTTTGGCATTAGGGCACTTTTTTCCTCATAGAATGAGTGGAAAGTCTTCATTCTACTTGCAGTTTCTGGAGAACTGGTATCACTCAAAGTGTTTGGTAAAATTCACTTTTCAGAAAGATTATTAATTTTGGTATAATTTATTTAATAGATACTGGTGTTTTCAGATTATAGATTTCTCCTACATGAATTTGGAAGTTTGTGTTTTTCAATGAGTTAGTTAATTTCATCAAAGTTTTAAAATTGTAGTGTCCCTAGAATAAACAGTGATGCCCTTAAGGAATGAACGGTCATGCTTTGTTGCTCAGGCTGGAGTGCAGTGTTATGATCTTGACTCACAACAACCTCTGCCCCCTGGCTTATGCAATCCCTGCATCTCAATCTACCAAATAGCTTGGACTACAGGCACATGCCACCATGCCCAGCTAATTTTTGTATTTTTTGTTGAGATGGTCTTTGTCCATGTTGCTCAGGTTTGTCTCTCAACTCCTGACCTCAAGCCATACACCCTCCTGGGCCACTCATTGTTGGGATTATAGTGCGTCACCATACTTTGCCTTCTTTTTCATTTCTGATATCAGTAAACTGTACCTTTTATCTTTTTCCCTGGTTGGATTGACCAAAAGTGTATCAATCTTATCAGTTTACCAATTTATCAATTATATTGAACTTTTCTAAGAAAGAGCATTTGGTGCTTCTCTAAATTTATATTTTTTCAGATATCTAGATGATTGTCCTAGTACCCTAATTCTTTGGTGGTCTGAGAAAAGCTGTCCACTTTGACGTTGTTCAGCTTTTCTCTTCTTATAATGTTCAGCATGAAATTTTCAAGCTTTTTACATATCAAAATTGAAACTAAGTCCATGTCTGAATTTAAATATGTATATGTATACATATATATGTCTTAAAATATTTTTCATGTGCTCATATAAATTTTTAAAATAGCATTCTGTTCATATTTATGATTTCAATTTCTCCTTGCGGACTTTTTGAATGACTGACTTTAAAAAAAAATCTGTTCTGCTTCTGAAATTATTTCTTTTTGGTCACATTTTATTCTTTAAAACATTTGTTCATCTTTTTTAAAATTTTGTACTTTTTTTAAAAGTTCTGTTGATTCTGAATGGTCCATTCATATTTAACAATGATGTCTGCAACTTTGGGAAAGAAACTCCCTATGTGGGCAGGATCTGTTCAATGTTATTCTTTATTTGTTGTGCTGGATCTTAGGGCTGGTTGTTTTGCTGCGCAGAAATTCACTCTTCTAGGTACATGCAACATTTTTAAGAAAAAACATTGATTCATAGTTTCTTGACATTCTGAATATAAAGTTACAAGAGAGAAATTGGTGGTTTAAATGTTTTGTGTAACTTCAATTAATTTCCCTGATTTTCAACCTCATAAACTGCCTCTAACATTCCTGATGTTTCCAAATCGAAAGCCTTCCCAAACATATTTGTGCAGGATTACTGAGTATTCTCACCTACAGCTTCTGCCAACTTATTTTATCAGTTGGCAGTCCTCTTTCTTCATTTAGAGTTCTCACAATCTGTTGAAATCTCTTCTGATTTTTTTTCCTTTCAAATTCTTTTTACTATTTTAAGCCCATGTACTTTCTCTTTCTGTAATAACAGTTAATTATATTTAGGAAAAAGGTAAAAGATAAAAATGTATATATAGTAAGCCTTACTTAATTGGAATTCCCACCTGAAGTGCTTCAATTAAAATTTAATATAAATTTAAGATATTTTGAAATATTCTAAAGGTTATCACTTATTTATATTTTCATATTTGATAGTTCATCAAATAGTACAAAGAAAGCCTTAGAAGCCCAGATTATTTTTCTAACAACATTGAATTCTAAAAGGGAAGAATGTGGTAATTGTTCCCTAACTGTTACATTTTGTGATCTACTGATTATTTTTTAAAGATAGCATTTTTATATTTTTCCAAGTAAAAATATTTTAAATAAGTCTATTACAGCCATAATTTTATAAATGTAGACATTATGTATGCAGAATAAATATTTAAATCCCTAATAATGATCAGAAAAATAGTGCCATGTCTTGCATATAATCTTCTTTCTAGGTTCATACAGTTTGTTGTCTGAAGTTGGGAAACAATTGCCTAGAAAAATTATTGAAAATGATCACACAACACAGTAGCCTTTAAGAAGCACTTTATAAGGCATATGTGCTTGGTTATGATGGAATTTAATCCAACATTTCTAATTCTCATTATTGGCTTTATTAAATAGCCCCAATAACTCTGCAGACAAACATTTAATCATGAAAGCCAGATCTATATCAAATATTATAGCATAATTCATGTTTTAATGCTGACTAGCCCACTGGCAACTACAAGCAGCACCCAGAGGCAGATAACACATAATTTATGCATTTAAAAATGTTTTGTTAAGCAAAAATTGACAAATAGGATCTAATTAAATTAAAAAGCTTCGGCACAGCAAAAGAAACTATTAATATTACCAGAGTAAACAGACAACCTACAGAATGGGAGAAAATTCTTGCAATCTATCTATCTGACAAAGGTAAAATATCCGGCACCTACAGGAGCTTAAACAAATTTGCAAGAAAAAAACGAACAACCCTATTAAAAAAGTGGACAAATGACATGTGCAGACTCTTCTCAAAAGAAAACATACATGTGGCCAACAAACATGAAAAGAAAGCACAACATCAGTGATTATTACAGAAATGCAAATCAAAACCACATGAGATACCATTCTCACATCAGTCAGAATGGCTATTATTAAAAAGTCCAAAAACAACAGATGCTTGTGAGGTTGTAAAGAAAAAGGAATACCTTTATGCTCTTGGTGGGAGTATAAGTTAGTCCAACCATTGTGGAAGACAGTATGGCAATTTCTTAAAATCTTAGAGGCAGAAATACCATTTGACCCAACAATCCCATTACTGGGTATATGCCCAAAAGACTGTAAATATTTCTATTATAAAAATGCATGCACATATATATTCATTGTAGCACCATTCACAATAACCAAGACATGTAATCAACCTAAATGCCTATCAATGACAGACTGGATAAAGAAAATGTGGTATACATACACTATGAAATACTGTGCAACCATAAAAAGGAATAAGATTATGTTCTATTTAGGGCCATGGATGGAGATGTAGGCTATTATCCTTAGCAAACTATCACAGGGACAGAAAACTCAATACAGCATTTCTCATTTATAAGCGGGAGCTACATGAGAACACATGGACAAATAGTAGGGAACAACACACACTGAGGTCTGTCAGGGAGGTGGAGTGTGGGAGGAGCTAGAGGATGAGGAAGAATAGCTGATAAATGCTAGGCTTAATACTTAGGTGATGAAGTGATCTGTGGAGCAAACCATCATCTTTATCTATGTAACAAATCTGCACATATGTCCCTGAACTTAAAATAAAAGTTCTCCTTGAAGATGTATTTCTCCTTGAAGATGTCCTTCAAATCCCTTGTTAGATGTATTCCTATGTATTTTATTATCTTTATAGCAATTATAAATGTGAGTTCATTTATGATTTGGTTCTCTACTTGTCTATTGTTGCTGTAAAGGAATACTTGTGATTTCTGCACAATGATTTTTGTATTCTGAGACTTTGCTGAATTTGCAAATCAGTTTAAGGAGTTTTGGGGCAGGGATGATTGAGTTTTTTAAATATAAAATCATGCCATCTGCAAACAGAGACAATTTGTGGTTTTTTTTTTTTTTTTTTTTTTTTTTTTTTTTTTTTTTTGAGACAGAGTTTCACTCTCGTTACCCAGTCTGGAGTGCAATGGCGCGATCTCGGCTCACCGCAACCTCCTCCTCCTGGGTTCAGGTAATTCTCCTGCCTCAGCCTCCTGAGTAGCTGGGATTACAGGCACGTGCCACCATGCTCAGCTGATTTTTTGTATTTTTAGTAAAGACAGGGTTTCACCATGTTGACCAGGATGGTCTCGATCTCTTGACTTCGTGATCCACCCGCCTCGGCCTCCCAAAGTGCTGGGATTACAGGCTTGAGCCACCGCACCCGCCCACAGAGACAATTTGATTTCCTCTCTTCACATTTGAATACTCTTTATTTCTTTCTCTGGACTCATTTTTCCTGGCCAGAACTTCCAATACTTATTTAATAGGAGTGGTGAGAGAGGGCATCCTTGTCATGTACCAGTTTTCAAATGGAATGCTTCCAGCATTTGCCCAGACACCTATTCAATATGATATTGGCTGTGGGTTTGTCATAAATACCTCTTATTATTTTGAGATATGTTCTATCACTACCTAATTTATTGAGAGTTTTTAACATGAAAAGCTGTTGAATTTTATCAAAGGCCTTTTCTGTATCTATTGAGATAATCATGTGATTTTTGTCTTTGGTTCTGTTTACGTGATGGATTAAGTTTACTGATTTGAGTATGTTGAACCAGCCTTGCATCCCATGGATGAAGTCGACTTGATAGTGGTAGATAAGATTTTTTATGTTCTGCTGAATTCAGTTTGCCAGGATTTTTACATCCATGTTCATCAGGAATATTGACCTGAAGTTTTGTTGTTGTTGTTTTTTTTCTGCTGTGTCTCTTCCCAGTTTTGGAATTAGGATGATGCTGGCTAAACTAAGTTTTACATATTTTAAGGTCTCAATTTATTACCTAAAAATATGCAATTCCTGTAAAATGATAGAGAATTCAGAGAGAAAATGTTTTATTCTCTAAGAAAATGCTAACATCTTTTGCAATTATATTTAAATGCAACAAGGATGCTATTTGAAATTAGAAGAAAACAAATAACCCATCAAAAAGTGGACAAATGATATGAACAGACACTTCTCAAAAGGAGATATTTACGCAGCCAACAAACATGTGAAAAGAGCTCAACATCACTGATAATCAAAGAAATGCAAATCAAAACCACCATGAGATATAATTTCATGCCAGTCAAAATGGCAAGGTTGTGATGATAGACTGGCTGAAGAAAATGTGGCACATATATGCCTTGGAATACTATGCAGCTATAAAAAGCAATGAGATCATGTCCCTCACAGGGACATGGATGAAGCTGGAAGCCATCATCCCCAGCAAATGTCACACACCAGGGCCTGTTGGGGAGTAGGGGGTAAGGGGAGGGAACTTAAAGGATGGGTAAAGAGACGCAGCAAACCACCATGGCACATGTATACCTATGTAACAAACTTATATGTTCTACACACGTATCCTTGAAGTTAAAATGAAATTCTTAAAAAGTCAAAAATATTAAAAAAATATATTTTCTTTTTGCCTTTTATTGGTATGTTTACTCCACAGAAAAACAACCTGAAAACAAAACTATTACATACAAAACACTTTTCAAAAACTAGATCATTTTCTATACATCAGACAGATTCCCGAAGACAATATAAGCAATAAAAAATATGTTTCTGGAAAGAGAGCTTAAAAAATGTTAATGAACAACCTTGGTACAGAAAGGCATTTATTTAACTTATATACACATTTTAAAAATAGAACAGTTGCAATTTATTCTGCAATCAGTTCCAATATTTTGTTTTTATGTAGCTCTAAATTTTAAATTAAGTTGATTTGCAGCCACAAATTTAAATGCCAAATTCGTAAGTGTATCTGAAGTATTTCCACAAACAATAAAAATTTTAACAACTGATGAAAGTTAATTACTATCTAAACTGTTTAGCATATTTTAAGATTTCAATTTGTTCTTTAAAAATATATAATTGCTATAAAAATAATAGAGAATTCAGAGCAAAAAATGTTTTAACACAATGCTAATATCTTTTGTAATTTAAATGCAACAGGGATGCTATTTGAATAAAATTTAGTTATCCTAATTTGTAAGTTTATATCTAATTTTAGACTCTATAAGCTGGGTTACAAAAATGGCTTTAAATATTTTTATAAGAAATATGTTTAATTACTTTAGAAATTAACTTACAATATTATTTTTGGCCCCAAATTGTTTAACTGAATTTCATAAACTAGATTATTATATATAACCTTTTTTTTCAATTAGTGAACTGAAGCAGAAGAACATGTGGTAATTAAGTCACCTGTGAAAAAAACCCTGGCCCTTTTGACCCCCTAAGCCAGAATTCTTTCTATCATTGTTTCAGGCTTCAAAATGATGAAAATATAATGAGGAAAGAAAACAATCTATGGGGAAGTAAGGATAAAAATGTTGACAGCTGTCAAGATCTTGCCTCATTACTTCTTCAGGAGTGATGTTTATCTTTTTCTTAAAACATATTCTGTATTCTAGGAATTCTGAATTATTTTGAATTAGCCAAATTCACTATAAATTCTACTGGAAGTATTTTCAAATTCCTTACCTAAATAGGAACATTTATCCTTCAGGCCACTTTATTATGGACTATTTCCTCTTTACCTATCATGACTCATTTTCACCATTTCTAAAGATCACCAAAGCTGAGATTGGTACCTTTCCCAGGTAATCATTTCAAAGCTAATCATGACACACAAATATTATTTAGTTATTGTTTTCAGAAGGGTTCTCTTGTACTCAGAGATGGTATTCTAAAGTCAGTATGTAAAAGTAAAAAAACCTAACATCAATATTATCCTTGAAAATCACTGCCAATAAAAAGACTCCTCACCACATAAGCCATTGTGTATGAGATGGCATGTGTAAGATCTCAGAATAAGCAATGTAAAAAGGGAAATTTCCTAACTTGGATTTTTATAATGTTAAACATAGCAGTTTTTTTTTAATTTAAAAATTATATAATATTAAGGTATAATTCACATAGAGTAAAATTAATCCTTTCTGGTATATATTTCTGAATGTTTGGCAAGGCATATAATAATGTAACTGGCAACACAATCGTGAAGTAGGACACATTCATCACACTCAACAATTGCTTCAGACACTTCTGCTTCAAATCATCCTCCAACACACAACCATTATAAACAACTATTCTGTTGTCTGCCTCTATAGTTTTGCCTGTAACACAATGTAATATGAATAAAATAATATTTTATATTGACATTTGAATATGGCTTCTTTTATTTATCAGAATGCATTTGTTGTCTACTTATTGTTGCTTCACCCCTTTCACTGTTGAAGAGTATTGTAACAGGGTCACTTTTTTTTCATGTCTTTGTTTTTTATCAATTCAGCAATTGAAGGATATTTGTATTGTTTCTAGTCAGTGTAATTCCTAATAAAGCCATTATAAATGTTGGCATACAGATTTTTACATGAACAAAAGTTATTATTTCACTTTAAGAAACAACTTGAGGTGTTGAAGTCATATCATAAAGTAAGCATATGAGACAAATATTACCTGATTCATACTTTTAAAAGGCATTCTGATATGTTAGGATTCTAGTATGTGAAAAACTCAGAATTTGAGACTCTTGTCCACATAACAAGAAAACAAACAAACAAAGTAACCAACTGAAAAACAGCAAATTTCCTAGGTCCTATGAGAAGTCACATAGTGAATCCCTTCCAAAGAGCATATAATGGAAAGTAGAACAAAAAGTGTAACTTTACAGTGGGGAAATTTGGCACATGCTACCTCAGACTGCTGTTCCAGATATTCATCAAAGTGATGTCAGGTGTGATACAAAATGTGAATATGATGTGATGAAAATGACACTTTACCTTTGTAGTCTTCCATAACAATTCATTATGTTTATAGAATATGTAGCACTTGGAGACTTCCAAGTGACAGTATCAGAAGCATGAGAATGGACGAGAGATCCTCTTGCAAAAGTAAAAAGAAGTCAAAGGAAAGAGATCTTAAGTTAAACCCCATTAGAAAACACCACCAACAATAAACATTTCCTCCTCAATAATAAACATGAAATGATCCTTAATTTGTATAACTAGAGTAATAGCCTCTGAAGTTGTTCTCAGCTTCAGTGCCTCCCAAACCTTTTCTGTTCTAAGTAAATAATTAAATCCCATAAAGACTGGTTCTTGCTTGAGTTCCCTTACAACCCATATACTTAGCATTTGTTTATAACTGTTTGGTGTACTGTCTTTGAGTATTTAATTACTGCTTACTTACTCACTGACCCCAGAAGAAGATGGACCATAGCACAGTTTTCTCTTTCCAGTGTAAACACACTTCATCTATGGTTACTTTACAGAGATCTGATGGCTTATAAGGTGTTGACTACAGCAAGTGCTTTCAAGCCTCAGGCTTCTGGAGGAATTCTAAATAGAAAATAGTTTTTACTGTATGAAAAACTGTGAAGAATACTAATTCTGAAAAACTTTGGCTCAATAGCATATGGAGAAAGTATATGCAGAGAAAAGTATATACGGGGAAATATATCTGTGTTACCATAATACACATTCTTAAGATAAGACTAGGTGTAGTAAGATTTTAAGCTAATTGTTGTGTAGGACACAAAATTTACTCAGCAATTGATATTTTTTATAATCAAATATTACAAAGAACAATTTATAATCAAATATTACAAAGAACATTTTAAAAGAACACACAATGATCTTTTTAAAACATAATTCTGCTATTGACCATCTCAGAAGCTACTGCTAGAAAGGAATATTTTGTGTCTGATTTAGCCCTACAGCCATATAAGTAGCTTCTCTCTCTTGAGATGTTTTATTCTGTAGGACAAATGTTATGGCTTCTAGCTATTCAATCACCAGTATATTTTAAATAAACAGCTATCCCTAAGTAGGTAAGCCCTACAGCATTTAGGTATAAAATGTATGCAACTACTTGGTAAGTGAATGATTTATTTAAAGAAAGTAGTGTGAACTCCAGTATAGATTTCCATTTTAAATGAATCAACTTTATTGTAGCTGCAGTGAGATGTGAGCTCTGAATGTTAGCCTTTTATAGTTACATTTAGTTGCCCTGCAAACTCTCGTGCAGCAAAAACTGGAATACAAATTTGCATGTAAAATTAAGTGATAACATTTCAATCCACCAAAAAACATATCAAATAAGAGAGTGTTCTATAATTTTGTGTTCAAAACCAATTCTGATAGTAAAGAGATGGCTAAAAGCTAACTCAAGCCTCTAGTATATAAATTAAGCCTAAATTATTCTTCTAAGTTTCCTTGAAAGGCCCTAATCAAACTGTTCCAAATTATTGGTTATTTAATTATTCCCAATGGATTGACTATAAATTATTTATTATGTAAAAATAAATTGAGCAGTATATTCCGATACTGATGCTCTAAGTCATAATATCTACTTTCATTAAAAATTTGTTTTTTGGCTTTCAGTTAACTAGTTCTTTTAGTCTCTTTTTCAAATATTTCCTCTTTCGATACTGGTATTTTTGCTTGCCTTTTTTATAGCCAGAAACCTCCATTAAATGTCAGGTTTCCAAATACTTATTCATTGAGGACCTATAATAGGCAGTAGTAGGTGGTATTCTCTGTCTCTGTCTTTCTCTCTCCATCTCTGTGTATGTATGTATGTGTATGTAAACATACGTGTGTGTGTGTGTGCATATAGTACTATCTATACAGTTTCTTTCTGCTATTGAAAGTATAGCAAAAATCATAAAAAGCAAAATATTTCTAATAATTTAATGTACTTTCCTCTTCAGATATTGCCAATATTAATTTGATTTTTACCTTTTCTACTTAGTAGATAATTATAGAAATAAAAATTAGACTAATATGTGTCAAAAGAAAAAAGTTTTATTCTTCCACAGGTGACTATAATATAAATAGATACAAGCATACAGATATACAATATTCATGCAGATTAATTAGGCAGATCGGAATACAAAATAAAAAAGAATCTGAGAATAGCTGCATTCTTATTTCCTAAATAGTATGAACACTTGAGAGAAATGATAATTATAAAAGCAATTTTTTTCCTCTTTCAACTTACGTTTTCTCTCTGTCTCTGGATATCACTCGATATATACTATCAAAAGGATTTAGATTTAAAAAATGTAGTAAAAGGCATGATGTTCTTTCATCATTTAAATGTAAATCTTATATGATATGTATTTATTTCAAAAATATTCAAAGAACTACTTGAAACATTGGAAGAACTAGTTAAAATAGATATCTTAACTTTCAAAAAGATTATTGATTTGCTTAATTATTTAATTATATACCAGTTAGTAATTATACAAATTTTGGAAGTAGAAATGAAGATAATCAGTCCACTCTCATGACCTATCTTGAAGTCATTATGATACTCTTTCGCAAAATACAAACAAAACTTACAAGAGATTCAGTCAGTAGAAACTTTAAGTCTAAGTCTAGGTATCTAACAGGTACATTTTGTTAAACCCAAACATCATTCAACCACAAATAACACAAAATCAAATTCACATTAAAAGTATTTTTGTCTGTGTTTTAATATTAAAATTTGATTTTTTATTTTGTTTTTCCCTTACTATGTCATTAATAACATTTATCAAACTTGAGGGGCACCATTTTTGAACATTTGCTTCTTAGTCATTTAGTTCTCTTGACAAAATAAAAGGGAAAATTAATTTTGAACAAATACTTAAAAAACATACATACATAAGTTTTCCATGGTTTGTTTGTATTATCACTTCTTAGTTTTTGCCATGGCCTGAACATTTGAAATGGTAACTTTACTATAGCTAAGAAATTAGCATTAAGGCAGTACAGGAGGATGTATTGCAGAATACTTAATGGATCTTTGAGACTGATCATGAGGTGAGTTTATATTCTGGCCATCCCAATTATTAATATGAGTTCAATGGGGAATTTATTTATCTTCTACCATCTTCTACAAGTCTAAATTTTTATAAAATAAAAAAGGAGATAAGATAGTTTTAAGTAAATTAAAAATAAATAAAATATTATAGAATTAGGGTGTGTATGCAGCAAGCTGTGAATAAACATTATTTTTTAATATTTATAGTCACATCTTTTTATTCAGATTTATTGAGAATCTCTTTTAAGCTTTAAGAAATGAATAAGACAGACTAATGGCAACGATGGAAAGGATGAATGGGCATATTATGAATATTAAACAGAAGAACCAGGTAATTTACAATGGCAATAAAATACTAAAAAAATATGCCTTTATGTAATACAAACTAAATTAAAGGCAGTGCTACTTATGTGGGATGCTCAAGAACAGTTTCTGAAAAATGTGTCCTAAGAGAGCAAGAGATCCAAGATGGTCAAATAGTGACAGCTCTGGAGTGCAGTTCCCAGTGAGAACAACACACAGAGTGAGTAATCACTGCATTTCCAAAGGAGTTTTTACCACCCACAGACCAGGAGAGTCCTGGGCCAAAAAGCACCATGAGTTTTCAGCATGGCTGCTTCAGCCAGAGACTTGGGTTTTCACACAAAAACTCATACAAATCTGAGCGACCATTTCAACTGGCACCTGGAATGCATGGGAGACAGAGCTGCCCATCCAATAGAAAAAGGGGGCGCTGAAACTGGGAATCAGGTAATCTGGCTTGGCGGGTCCTACCCCCACAAAGACCAGCAATCTGGATTGAGACGCTTTGGATTGAGACTTTCACAGCAAGCCCAGCTGAACCTAAGATGGTTTAGTGGGGGAAGGGCATTCGCCATTACCAAGGCAGTCCACCACTACTGAGGAAGTCCATCATTACTGAGGCAGTCCGCTATTACTGAGGCAGACCAACATTACCAAGGCAGTTCTAACTGTACCTCTGTAAACAAAACCAAAAGGAAGTTTACACAGCAGCTGGGCAGAGCCTGTGGCAGTACAGCAACACCTCTGCTGGCAGACTGGGACTAGACTACCTCCTAGCCAGGGCATCTCTGACAAAAGGCAGGAGCAAATCAGAAACTTAAAATAAAGCCCCACCTCCCCAGGACAGAGAACCTGGGAAAAGAGGTGGTTATGAGTTTCACTGCAGCAGACTTAAACTTACCTGCCCAGCAGCTCTGAACAGAACAATGAAGCTCTCAGCATAGCACTTGAGCTCCTGTAAGAGACAGACTATCTCATCAAGAAGCTTCCTAAACCTTGTATATCCAAAGAGACACCTCATAAAAGAGAGCTCAGACTGACATCTGGTGGGTACCATTATGGGATGATGATAACAGAAGAAACTAGCAGCAACCCTTACTGTTCTGCAGCCCCCAAGGGTAATCCCCAGGCAAGCAGGGTCTGGAGTGGATCTCCAGCAGTCCTGCAGCAGAGGGGCCTGACTGTTAGAAGGAAAACTAAAAAAACAAAAGGAAATAGTTTCAACACCAACAAAAAGGACATCCACTCAGAGACCCCATTCGAAAGTCACCGACTACAAAGACCACAGGTAGATGAATCCATGAAGACAGGAAGAATCCAGCACAAAAAGAATGAAAACAACAAAAACCAGAATGCCTCTCATCTTCCAAGGGATCACAAATCCTCACCAGCAAGGGAACAAAGCTGGATGGAGAATGAGTGTGATTAACTAACAGAAACAGGTTTCAGAAGGTGGCTAATAAAAAACTTCTCTCAGATAGAAGAACATGTTATAACCCAATGCAAAGAAACTAAAAAACTTGAAAAAAGGTTAGACGGAATGCCAACGGGAATAAACAGCTTAGAGAAGAATATAAATTAATTGATGGAGCTCAAAAACACAGCATGAGAACTTCGTGAAGCATGCACAAGTTTGAATAGCTGAATCAAACAAGCAGAAGAAAGGATATCAGACTAAAGATCAACTCAATGAAATAAAACAAGAAGGCAAGATTAGAGAAAAAAGAGTGAAAATAAATGAAAAAAAGCCTACAGGACATAAGGGATGATGTGAAAATACGTAATCTGCGTTTGATATGTGTACCTGAATGGGATGGAGAGAATGAATGCAAGCTGGGAAACACTCTCCAGGATTATTCAGGAGAACTTCCCCAACCTACCAAGGCAGGCCAACGTTCAAGTCCAGGAAATACAGAGAACACCACAAAGATACTCCTTAAGAAGAGCATCTCCAAGGCACATAATCATCAGATTCAACAGGGTATAAATGAATGAAAAAATGCTAAGGGCAGCCAGAGAGAATGGTCAGGTTACCCACAAAGGGAAGCCCATCAGAATCACAGTGGATCTCTAAGAAGAAACCTGACAAGCCAGAATAGAGTGGGGGCCAATATTCAACATCCTTAAAGAAAAGAATTTTCAACCTAAAATTTTATATCCAGCCAAACTAAGCTTCATAAGTGAAGAAGAAATAAAATTCTTTATGGTCAAGCAATTGCAATGAGATTTCGTCACCATAAGACTTGCCTTACAAGAGATCCAGAAAGAAGCACTAAAAATGGAAAGAACAACCAGTACCAGCCACTCCAAAAAAGTACCAAATGGTAAAGACCATCAACACAATAAAGAAATTGCAACAACAAATGAGCAAAACAACCAGCTAGCATCAAAATGGCAGGATCAAACCCACATATAACAATATTAACCGTAAGTATAAATGGGCTAAATATCCCAATCAAAAGACACCAACTGGCAGATTGGATAAAAACTCAAGACCCATCAGTGTATGCAGGAGTTGTAATCTTTGTCTTCCATAAAATGGACTTTAAACTAACAAAGATCAAAAGAGACAAAGAAGGGTATTACATAATGGTAAAAGAATCAATGCAACAAGAGAGCTAATGAACCTAAATATATATGCACCCAATACAGGAATACCCAAATACATAAAGCAAGTTTGTAACGACCTACAAAGAGACTTAGACTCCAACAATAATAGTGGGAGACATTAACATTCCACTGTCTACATTAGACAGAACAACGAGACAGAAAATTAACAAGGATATCTAGGACCTGAATTCAGATCCGGACCAAGCTGACCTAACAGACATCTACACAACTCTCCACCCCAAATCCACAGAATATACATTCTTCTCAGCACCACATCACACCTACTCTAAAATTGACCACATGATTGGAAATAAATCACTCCTTAGCAAATGCAAAAGAACAGAAATCATAACAGTCTCTCAGACCACAGTTCAATCAAAATAGAACTCAGGATTAAGAAACTAACTCAGAACCACACAACTTCATGGAAACTGACCAACTGGTTCTTGAATGTTGACTGTATAAACAAGGAAATGAAGGCAGAAATAAAGATGTTCTTTCAAACTAACAAATATAAAGACACAAAGTACGAGAATCTCCAGGACACACTTAAAACAGTGTCTGGAGGAAAATTTATAGCAATAAATGCCCATATGAGAAGCAAGGAAAAATCTAAAATTGACGCCCTATCATCAAAATTGAAAGAGCTAGAGGAGCAAGATAAGAAAAAAAAAAAAAAAAAAAAAAAAAAAACTCAAAAGCTAGCAGAAGACAAGAAATAACTAACATCAGAGCAGAACTGAAGGAGATAGAGACATTAAAAAAAAAAAAAAACCTTCAAAACATCAGTAAATTCAGGAGCTGGTTTTTTGAAAAGATCAACAAAATAGACAGACTGCTAGGTAGACTAATAGAAAAGAAAAGAGAGAAGAATAAAACAGATGCAATAAAAAACAATAAAACGGATATCACCACCAATTCCTCAGAAACACAAACTACCATCAGAGATTATGACAATTCTATGCACATAAACCATTAAACATGGAAGAAATGGATAAATTCCTGGACATTTGCACCCTCCCAAGCCTGAACCAGGGAGAAATCTAAAACCTGAATAGACCAATAACAAGGGTTGATGTTGAGGCAGCAATTAATAGCTTATCACCAAAAAATTCTACCAGATGTAAAAACAGGAGCTGGTAACAGTTCTTCTGAAACTATTCCAAACAGTACTAAAAGAGGAAATCCTTCCCAAATCATTTTGTGAGACCAATATCATCCTGATACCAAAAGTTGGCAGAGATACAACAAAAAAAGAAAACTTCAGGCCAGTATCCATGACAAACATAGATGTAAAAATCTTCAACTGACAAACCTATTGCAATAGCGTGTCAAAAAAATTATCCATCAACATCAAGTAGGATTTATAATGGGGATACAAGGCTGGTTCAAATCCACCACTTAAACAGAACCAAAGACAAAAACCACATGATTATCTCAATTGATGCAGAGAAGGTCTTTGAAAAATTCAACAGCTCTTTATGCAAAAAACTCAATAAACTAGGTATCTGTGGAACGTATCTCAAAATAATAAAAGCTATTTATTACAGATCCACAGCCAATAATATACTGAATGGGCAAAAACTGGAAGCATTCCCTTTGAAATCTAGCACTAGACAAGGATGCCCTCTCTCACCATTCCTATTCAATGTAGTATTGGAAGTTCTAGCCAGAGCAATCAGGCAAGAAAAAGAAATAAAGGGCATTCAATTAGGAAAGATGGAAGTCAAATTTTCTCTATTTGCAGACGACATGATTGTACATTTAGAAGACCCCATCATCTCTGAGCCCAAAATCTCCTTAAACTGATAAGCAACTTCAGTAAAGTCTCAGGATATAAAATCAATGTGCAGAAATCACAAGTATTCCTATACACCAATAACAGACTAACAGAGAGCCAAATCAAGAGTGAACTCCCATTTACAATTGCTACAAGGAATACATTACATAGAAATAAAACTAACAAAGGATGTAAAGGACCTCTTCAAAGAGAACTACAAACTACTGCTCAATGAAATAAGAGAGGACACAAACAGATGGAAAAACATTCCATACTTATAGTTAGGAAGAATCAATATCATTAGAATTGCCATACTGCCCAAAGTAATTTATAGATTCAATGCTATCCTCATCAAGCTACCAATGACCATCACAGAACTGGAAAAAAACACCTTAAACTTGTAATAAAACCAAAAGAGAGCCCACATAGACAAGACAATTCTAAGCAAAAAGAACAAAGCTGGAGGCATCATGCTACCTGACTTCAAACTATACTGCAAGGCTACAGTAATCAAAACAGCATGGTACTGGTACCAAAACAGAGATATAGACCAATGGAAGAAAAAGTGGCCTTGGAGGCAATGGCACACATCTACAACCATCTGATCTTTTACAAACCTCACAAAAACAAGCAATGGGGAAAGGATTCCCTGTTTAATAAGTGGTGCTGGGAAAACTGGCTAGCCATGTGCAGAAAGAAGAAACTGGACCCCTTCCTGACACCTTACACTAAAATTAACTCCAGATGGATTAAAGACTTAAACATCAGACCTAACACCATTAAAAACCATAGAAGAAAACCTAGGCAAAAGAATTCAGGACATAGGCATAGGCAAAGACTTCATGACTAAAACACTAAAACCATTGGCAACAAAAGCTAAAATAGGCAAACGGGACCTAATTAAACTCCAGAGTTCCTGTACAGCAATAGAAACAATCACTAGAGTGAACTGGCAACCAACAGAATGGAAAAAATTTTTTGCAATCTACCCATCTGACAAAGGGCTAATATCCACAATCTATCTAAATGAAAACAGATTTACAAGAAAAACAAACAAACAAACAAACCCATTCAAAAGTGGGCAAAGGATATGAACAGACACTTCAAAAGAAGACATACATGAGGCCAACAAACATATGAAAAAAGGCTCATCATCACTGGTAATTAGAGAAATGCAAATCAAAACCACATTGAGATACCATCTCACACCAGTTAGAATGGCGATCATTAAAAAATCTGGAGACAACAGATGCTAGAGAGGATGTGGAGAAATAGGAACATGTTTACACTGTTGGTGGGAGTGCAAATTAGTGCAACCATTGTGGAAGACAGCGGGGCAATTCCTCAAGGACCTAGAAATAGAAATTCCATTTGACCCAGCAATTCCATTACTGGGTATATATCCAAAGGATTATATATCATTCTATTATAAAGACACATGCACAGGTATGTTCACTGTCACACTGTTTACAATAGCAACGACCTGGAACCAACCCAAATGCCCAACTATGATGTGGACAAGGAAAATGTGGCACATACATACCATGGAATACTATGCAGCCCAAAAAAACAATGAGTTCATGTTTTTGTAGGGACATGGATGAATACCGAAACCATCATTCTCGGCAAACTGCCATAAACACCACATATTCTTACTCATAGGTTGAACAATGGGAACTCATAAACACAGGGCAGGAAGCATCACACACTGGGGTCTGTTGGTGGGTGCTGGGGGAATGATAGCAGAGGGTGGGAAGGTTGGCACAAGGTAACATGGGGAGAAATACCAGATATCAGTGAAGGGGGGATTGAGGCAGCAAACCACATTTCCATATATGTACACATGAGACAATACTGCATGATATGTACCTGTACCCCAGAACATAAAGTACAATGTAAAAAAAAAGTCTTAATAATAATAGCATAATAAAGACTATGTTCATAATATTTCTTTTTAAAATAATGATAAATATTAAATGTTACTTAGTACATTTATTGGGAACTTATATATATTATTTTATTTATAATATATGCCCTGTTAGGTAATCTATCATTCACATTCTATTAAGACCTTATATAACTTGGCTGAAACCTAAAAATATTAGCTGCTAGATTTGAGTATGTGAACATAGACTTGATAATGAAAAAAATCGAAAAATAAAAAGTCAATAAAAATACAAAACAGCTTTAAAAACTGTGATTTCAGACTTCCAGTAAATTCAATTTCCCAATAGTCAATATAATCCAAAGACCTAACTCTGTGCAGGAATATATACATGTAACATAAGTGAGTTGTTTGATGCATGTCTTCCCTTATTCTTCTTACCTGTACTAACTTACCTGTATTCCCTCTTCCTCCCTTTTTCTACTATACTCCCTTATATTTACTCAACTCATATTACTGAAGAACATTTTAGAATTACTTTTCTTCTATTGATGAAAAATTTATATTACCACATCAGTATATACTGAAATCAAAAGTAAGCAGAAATACCTGTGTTCTGAGAGAGGCTTAAGGAAGACTGTTATGAATATCACTCTTAAGGAAAAGGAATTTAAGAATGAAGTGTGGCAAAGAACTACCCATTATCGACTAAGAATATAAGTAAGGAGGTTAAAGCTTAGTGGAATGGAGAAGATGAAAGGTTTGTAGATTTTGTACTGACTCAAGAGAATATTGCTATAATACCACTTTTACATAGCACCTCATGCCCTGAAATGAAGTAGCTGCATGCTATTGCAAAACATTACCGTCCTAAAAAATAATTAATCCATGAACCATGAAATGTAATATTTATGTAAAATAAACATTTTCAATAAATTATAGTAATTCTGTGGGATCAGTGGTGATATCCCATGTATCATTTTTTTTGTGCCTATTTAATTCTTCTCTCTTTTCCTATTTTTTAGTCTGGCTCAGGGTCTATTTTGTTAATCTTTTCAAAAAACCAGCTCCTGGATTCATTGATTTTTTGAGGGCCTTTTCATGTCTCTATTTCCTTCAGTTCTGCTCTGATCTCGGTTATTTCTTGTCTTCTGCTAGTTTTTTAATTTGTTCACTCTTGCTTCTCTAGTTTAATTTTGATGTTACAGTGTTGATATTGAAAGCTGCCATTGCTGAGTACATTGTAAAGAAGGCCAAACAAAGGACAGTTCTGCAGAGACGGCAAGATGAACTCGACAGAAGATGGAATAAGAAAGGAGTGACATTTGTTGAAAATAGTGTTCACTTAAAGTTCCCACCTTCAGACTTCTGCCATATAATGAATGCAAACCAGCTCCCGGAATCGGCTTAGTAAATAAAGCTACCTTTGCTTATGCATAGATTGCTTCTCTGGAAAATGTTGTCCTGCTGAGGCTGGAGTTCTTTTGATGAATAGTAAAAAACAACAAATTAAAAACACACCTGTTACTCCAATCTATAAATGCATCTTAAGCTGTCAGTGTGGACCTGACTATACCAATAGGATTGTACATAAAAACACACTAATTTACTTTGTTTCTTTCACAGTATCAGTGACCTGTGGCTGGGGTATAAAAATCCTTGTGAAGATTAAAAGAATGAGTTTTGTCATGGAATATGTTGGAGAGGTGATCACAAGTGAAGAAGCTGAAAGATGAGGGCAGTTATATGACAAAAAAAAAGATCTGGACTATGAATCTGATTAATTCACAGTGGATGCAGCTCACTATGGAAGTGTATCTCATTTCATGAATCATAGTGGTAATCCAAAAGTTCAGATGTTCAATGTTTTCATTGATAACTTGATACTTGCCTTCCTTAAATAGCACTGTTTTCCATGAGAACTATAAATGCTGGAGAAGAGTTGATTTTTGACTATCAAACAAAAAGCTCTAGAGATATATATTTAGATTGTATTGAACACAGCTCAGCTGTGTTCTGAGGGTCAGAACTATATGTAAATATGGAGCTGTGACTTGCAGAGGTTACCTCAAATGAATTTTCAGGAAATAAAAATGATACTTGCAGTTTGTTTTTTCTAAAGTTGTCACTAAAAAATAAGTATTTGGAACTTTTCTTAAAAAACATTATCAGGATTATAACTATGTTAATTTACAATTCATGGTTCATGGTATTTGCCAAATGCATTACTGATGCCTCTGGAGAGAGGGCCACTGGGTTACAGAAACTGATCTGAAATTACATGTTTAGCACTTACAGACCAAATATGGAAAGGAAACTATTTATAGCTCAGCAAATGCATATTTACTTAAGAAGTCAATGCGAATAGAGAAATGGCTTCTGTAATGTTTGAAAAGTGTTAAACTGATAACAATTGCTGAGTGATCATTCAACTTGCCATACTCTTTGAACTCAGTAAATAGAGTTAATTCAATCTGGGAAAATCTACAAGTTCTCTTATTGTTACTATATTGTCCTTCCTATTTAATAATCATTGTACTTTTATTTGACACAAATAGATAATATTGAATTTTGTACTGTATTTTCTATTTTTTCACTGGCATCTGAATGACATAAACTTGAGGCATGATATTAAATGTAAAACTTTTTTTTTTTTTTTATGTTGGCCAGGCTGGTCTTGAACTCCTGACCTCGTGATCCGCCCGCCTCAGCCTCCCAAGTGCTGGGATTACTTAATTCACTTTTAACACTAAACATAATGTTTCATTTCACTTACTATTAATGCTAGACACCATATACTCCTCCATTTACCTCTAGCTGAGGTTCAGCATTCTGTTCCCTTCACTATTAATCATTGATGCTTCATTCTACTTCACGCTTTTAATGCTACATGATGCATTCTACCACATCCACTATTGTTTGAGTCACATTCTGCTGTATTCACTCAACAACAGACACAATGTTCTGCTCTACTATTAAAGCCAGACACCATATTCTGCTTTCTTTCTTTCTTTTTTTTTTTTTTTAGAAAAAGAATAATAAGAAAAAGAATAAAGAAGAGGAAGAAAGAGAAAGAAGAGGAAGAGGGAGAGAGAATAGGGGTATTGCTTTGTTGCCCGGGCTAGAATGCAGTCTAAATATGGGTATGCCTACAATTGTCCTTAATAATGGAGACATGAAAGAAAATGAGGGAAGAGAGTAACAAACAAGGAGCCAACCAACATTTCGTTTAAACTTCTAAGTTGATATGATGTGGTACTGACAAGAGTGTATATTTTGTGTCAAGCGGAGAGTTCTATAAATGTTAATTATGTTTACTTGTTCCAGATCTGAGTTCAAGTCCTGGATATGGTTGTTAATTTTTTGTCTCATTGATCTGTCTAATATTAATGTTGAAGTCTCCCACTATTATTATGTGGGAGTCTAAGTCTCTTTATAAGTCTTGTATGTCTGGGTATTCCTGTATTGGGTGGGTATATATTTAGGACCATTAACTCTTCTTGTTGTTGCATTGATTCTTTTATCGTTATATAATGTCCTTCTTTGCTTCTTTTGATCTTTGTTGCTTTAAATACTATTTTATCAGAGGCAAAAATTGTAACTTCTGCTTTTTATTTATTTATTTTTGCTCTCTGGTTAGTTGCTAAGTCTCTCTCCATCCTTTGTTTTGAGTCTTTGTGTATCTTTGAATGTGAGATGGGTCTGGATGCAGCATACAGTTTTAGTTTTTTGTCCAAATTGGCTGTCTGTCTTTGAATTGGGGAATTTAGTCAATTTAAATTTAGAATTCATAATGATATATGTGAGTTTAATACTGCCATTTGCCCATTAGTTGGTATAAATTCTTCATTATATTAACGTTCTTTACTTTTTGGTATTTTTTAGAAAGGCTGATACTGTTTGTTCCTTTCTATGTGTAGTGGTTCTTTCAGAAGCTCTTGTAAAGCAGGCCTGGTGGTGATGAATTCTCTGAGTGCTTGCTTGTTCACAAAAAACTTTATTTTTCCTTCACTTATGAAGCTTCGTTTGGCTGGATGTGAAATTCTTGGTTGAAAATTCTTTTCTTTAAGGATGTTGAATATTGGTCCCCACTCTCTTCTGGCTTGTAGGGTTTCTGCTGAGAGATCTGCTGTAAGTCTGAAAGGCATCCCTTTATGGGTAACCTGACCTTTCTCTCTGGCTGCCCTTAGTATTTTCTCCTTCATTTCAACCCTGATGAATCTGACGATTATGTGCCTTGGAGTTGCTCTTCTTGAGGAATATCTTTGTGGTGTTCTCTGTATTACCTGGAGTTGAATATTATCCTGCCTTACTAAGTTGGGAAAATTTTCCTGAATAATATCCTGAAGCATATTTTCCAGCTTGGATTCATTCTCTTCGTCACATTCAGGTACACCTATCAAGCGTAGATTAGGTCTTTTCACATAGTCCCATATTTCTTGGAGACTTTGCTCGTTCCTTTTTATCCTTTTTTCTCTAATCTTGTCTTCTAGTTTTATTTCATTAAGTTGGTCTTTGACCTCTGATATCCTTTCTTCTGCTTGATCAATTCGGCTGTTAAAACTTGTGCATACTTCACGTAGTTCTCATATTGTGTTTTTCAGCTCCATCAATTCACTTATTTTCCTCTCTAAATTTTGTATTCTTGTTGACATTTCGTCAAACCTTTTTTCAAAGTTCTTAGTTTCTTTAGATTGTGTTAGAACAAGTTCTTTTAATTCACAGAAGTTTCTTATTATCCACGTTTTGAAGCCTGCTTCTGTAATTGGAACACACTCGTTCTCCATCAAGCCTTGTTTCGTTGCTGATGAGGAACTGGGATCCCCTGCTGAGGAAGAGGCATTCTGATCTTGGGTATTCTCAGCCTTTCTTGACTGTTTTCTTCCCTTTGCCGTAGATTCATCCATCTGTGGTCTTTATAATTACCGTCTTTGTAATTGGGTTTCCGAGTGGACGTCCAACTCATTGACTCTCAGCGCCGAAATCTGAGCAACCCACTGCACCAACTAAATCAGTGGCGCTAAGATTGGTGGTGCTTCTCTGACTCTGCACCGAGAACCGATGCTCTGAGGTGCCGGCAAAACCGCCTCGCCGGTCACAAGAGTGGCGCTGGCAACCCGTGGGGCTCCTCCGCTGGGAATCTCCTGGTGCGTGAGCAACAAGAATTCATGTGAAGGTGTGGCGTCCTCTCGTTCTTTGCGTTTTCACTGGGATCTACAATCCCGAGCTGCTAGTGATCAGCCATCTTGGATCTCTCTCTAAAACTTTTTAATTAAAAATATGTCTAAAGTATAATTTCATTAAAGATTTTTTAAATTTATATTTTTCAAAATATATTTGATGAGATCTATGTAAAATGTAACTGTTATCAAAATATTCTGTGGTTTTGGATAGTATTTCCTATACATATTCAAAAGAAGTTGAATATATTTGTATATAAAAATATTTTATATATAACATATACAATACATATGAGTATATATGTATATGTTTATCAATGCTTTTAAGAGGAGACATGGTAAATATACATGATTTTGCATCCTCAAAATTGCAAATTAGTCTGTGAGAGAATTTTATGGTAAACAATGTTAAGGAACTACACATAAAATCTCTCTCACCAGCCAGGCTCATTGCTCAGGCAGGACTGTAATTCCAGCACTGTGGGAGGCTGAAGTGGAAGGATTGTTTGAGGCTAGTAGTTTGATACAAGCCGGGGCAATATAGTGAGAACCTGTTTTTACAAAAACGATAAAAATAGCCAGGCATGGTGGCACTCATTGGTAGTACCAGCTACTCAGGAGGCTAAGGAGGGAGGACGACTTAAGCCCAGGAGCCCTGGAGCCCAGGAGTTTGAGGCTGCAGTGAGCTGTTGCACCACTGTACTTCAGTCTGGGTGACAGAGTAATACCTTGTCTCAAAAAAAAAAAAAAAAAAAATTCTCTAAATGATTTTGATTTTTCTTTTTTATTGTACTTTGGGCTCTGGGGTACATGTGCACTTCCTGCATCCTGCAGGATTGTTGCGTAGGTACATACATGTCATGGTGGTTTGCTGTCTCCATGCCCCCCACCCCATTGCCTACATCAGGCATTTCTCCTGGTGTTATCCCTCCCAATCCACCCCACTCCCCACCACTGTCCCTCCCCTCCCCTCCCCTCCCCTCTACCCCCCACCTAGCCCTGTGAGTGTTGTTCCCATCCCTGTGCCCAAGTGTTCTCATTGTTCATCTCTGGCCTATGAGTGAAAATATGCAGTGTTTGGTTTTCTGTTCTTCTGTCAGTTTGCGGAGAATGATGGTTTCTAGATTCATACATGTCTCTACAAAGGACACAAACTCATTGTTTTTTATGGCTGCATAGTATTCCATGGTGTAGATCTGCCACATTTTCTTTGTCTAGTCTATCATCCATGGGTATTTGTGTTGGTTCCAGGTCGTTGCTATCTTAAACAGTACCACGATGAACATACATGTGTATATGTCTTTATAACAGAATGATTTATGATCCTTCGGGTAGATACCCAGTAATAGGATTGCTGGGTCAAATGGAATTTCTATTTCTAGATTCCTGAGGAATTGCCATACTGTCTTCCATAATGGCTGAACGAATTTACACTCCCACTAATAGTGCAAAAATGTTCCTTTTTCTCCACATTCTCTCCAGCATGTTGTCTTCAGATTTTTTAATGATCGCCATTCTAACTGATGTGAGATGGTATCTCAATGTGGTTTTGATTTGCATTTATCTAATGACTAATTATGATGAGCATTTTTTCATATTCTTGTTGACTGCATATATGTCTTGTTTTGAAAAGTGTTTGTTCATATCCTTTGCCCACTTTTGAATGGGTTTGTTTTTTCCTTGTAAATCTGCTTTAGTTCTTTGTAGATGCTGGATATTAGCCCTTTGTCAGATGAGTAGATTGCAAAAATAAAGAAGCCCGTTTTAGAAAAAATTCTAAATATTATTTGCTCAACTATCTTTATCCCTTATTCTACTTTTTATGTGCATGTGATAACAGTTATGGCTATTTTCATAAAATAGAAATGTCAAAAATGCATCAAATTATGTTGCTCCCCTACTCATAATTTGTATTATTTTCTCATCACACCAAGATAAAATTCATAGTCTCCCCCATGGTTTACAGCGAACTATGTGATTAAGCACCTGGACTCTTTTCTTTCTTAAACTCTTGATTTTCTTCAAGTTCACTGCACTTCAGCTATATAAAATGTTTCTCCCTTTTCCCTTGATGTTATCAATACATGGAATTCATTTTCATCAGATAATTATAGCTTTATTCAGGTCTCTTGTCAAAATTCACTTTCTGATTCTATCTAAAATAGCATTCCTGTTAAACTCCTTTGTCCTTTTACTCCTTATTTTTCCCTTAACACTGAACACCTATTACCTACAATTATATATCTTATTTATTTGATGTTTATGCCTCCAACCAAAATCATAAATAAAAGTTCCATGAGAACATATATGTATTGCTTTTTTTTTTTACTGTGATAACTCTCAGTACCTAAACTGTGACCAAAAGTTAGAACTCAAATATTTATAAAATATTTTTCACTCAGTTCATTTTAAGTCATAATTTAATGACATTCTAAACAAATATGTACAGAATTGAATAAGATTTAAATGAAATCAATTGAGTTTTTCCAGTTTTTACCTTCTCCATAAATGCGATATATGGATATAAAGAAAATTAAGTACTTAAACTATTGAATCAGAGGTAGTAGAAATCTATGTCTTGATTAATATGTATCTTTCTCAACCAATGAGAAAGATGAAAATGAATAAAAGGAGGGGATTATGTCTTGGCTTATTTCTTTTTTGTTGTTGTTTGAGACAGGGTCTCACTCTGTCACCAAAACTGGAGTGCAGTGGCAAGATCTTGGCTCACTGTAACCTCCACCTCCCAGGTTCAAGTGATTTTCCTGCCTTAGCCTCCTCAGTAGCTGGTACTACATGTGTGTGTCATCATGCCCAGCTAATTTTTGTACCTTTAGTAGAGATGGGATTTCGCCATGTTGGTCAGGCTTGTCTAGAACTCCTAACCTCAGGTGATCCACCTGCCTGGGGCTCCCAAAGTGCTGAGATTACAGGTATGAGTCACCACACACAGCTTGACTTATTTCTAAAATAATGAATTTATTTAAAAATGTTTTAAAGAGCCCTAAATGTTCTAGAGACATTATATATCCCAATTCATTTTGTTTTAAAGAGTTCAGATAATGTTTTGGTTTTAATTAGTAGAAATTAAACCTGTATTATTTGGAATTGAATCTCTTATTTTATTTTTAGTTTACTGCAAAAGTAATGGCAAAAACCACAATTACATTTGCACCAACCTAATATTAGTAGTCATTTTGGTAACCTAAACAATTACCCAGGTGTAAATTTTTCTTATTTTCATCTCTGATAACCCAGGGTTACTAGAAAAACAGACTCAGCAAATACAACATAAAGTCTTGTTGAAATAAAGCATATAATTAATGTTATTTTTTCTTTCCCACTTGCTACACTGCAATTGAAGTGTGGCTGTTAACTTTAAGTTTCTCATGCTAACTCTACACGTTTGATTAATCTAGGGATTTGAACAATTATTATAGCAAATTGGCATGTTCTTATAAAAAATGGAATTCACAACCTCTTACTCTCTATTTACTCAAAAGATAACCTTGATGACTGTGTTATCACCACCACCCGAAGTTGATTTAAGAGATATAATGCTCTTCTTTAAATATATGACTTTCATAATAATTGATACAAGGGAGACCTGTAGCAGCATCTGCTCATACTGAAATCTTAAATCAATGATTTGGCTTCATTTTCAACTAAAAGGTATATATGCATTGATTATTATTATTTTACTACCAAGAAAATAAGGTATTACATAAGGGGCACTCACCTCAACTTTTCCAAATACTCATAAAACAATATAATGTTTGCAAAAATATAGAAGTAATGTTTCACTTATTCACCCTGTTTTTCCCAACAAACTCCAATGAATGGAGTCATAGGTGATAATAAACCACAATGTGAATGTTAGTCAGGATAAAATAATACTTGGCTGTGCACCGCAATCCCTAAAGCCAAAATTCCTGACCACTTGTTTAGTTCTGCCACAGACTTGCAAAAGAGACATTTGGAAAGATTATGTAAAACAAAAATCTTCCTATTTTTAGAGTAAGTCATAGTACCTTGATTTATTCAACAATCCTTGAGGAGCCACTGAGTGCAGTTGGCAGAAATGGATTGAGTGGTTTCTGGATATCCTGAATGCACTCTCTAGATGGACATACTAAAGGAAGGCAATCTCGAGGTAAAAGACATCAAGGAGAAAAAGTGCAGCAAGATATACAGAAGTATCAATTAAATCTATACCCCAAACTTTCCTTAGTATGATGTCTCTTCTCAAACAGTAAAGGACAGCCTGACATCCTCTCATATTATTGGTCAAATGGATGGTACAGAGAAAATACAAAGAGAGATGAAGAATGATAGATTTTCAGAGAAATTGTGCTTGATATTTATCATGCACTCAATCTGACCTCTGTTTGAGAAAGACTGAATAATAGAAGGGAGATGAAGGAACTTTATACTCTTCTTAGAAGCCAAATTTTCCACATTTTTGTTATTAATTTTTATCCATTGGACTTAAAAATATAGATGTGCCCATGAAGGAAGAAAGTTAAGAGTGCCAAGTATCTTACATAAACCTTCTCAAGTTTTTATTTTCTCCCTCTTCTCATTGATCTAACATGCATTTTTACTTCAAACAATGACATATATGTTTTAGCCACAGATGACTCTAAGATTGAAAATTAGAAGACAATCATTCATTTTCCTCAAGAACACAAAGTTCTAGAACAAAATTTTGATCTTCTAGTTCCCATCTTGATTAATGTCAAGGCATATGTCTATCCAAGCTCACTATGTAAAGATCATGCAACGTGTACCATATAACACCACGATGCCAGCAATATGAAGTACTTCAAATTTATTCTTACCCCATTAACTTTAACAGTGAGAACCTTTCACATTTTCAAGTGAATCTATTGATTCCACAGTGAAATTAATATTCCACAATACATATATAAAATCATTTCCCCCACTCAATTTTCTTATCCTGTTCAGGGAAAGTCAAAAATTTTTACTCATGTGCCTGTTTGGAGTCTACTTCTCTCAATCAGTGGATTCTACCAGTTTCTCTAGAGCACCTACCCTTTCACTCCTCCACCATTGTGCTACCCTAACTCCAATTTGTTCATGTTATCCTTAGAGGCAAGGCAGGACATAAGAATATACTAACACTAGATATCCATAAAAAAAAAAAAATAGAAAAATGAAATAAAATTTTAGTATCCATCTACAGTAATATCTGCTTACAGTCCAAACACCAGTTTTATCTTAAACGTATTTTTGTCAGCAAATTAATGTTTTCAGAACCCATAAATATCCAATCTAGAATCACCCAGGATAATATACACAGAAGGAGCTGTACTAATACGTTAGAATCCAGCAGTCAGAAATCCAGACAAAGCAGAGGGAGACTTGGATTATCTCATGTGGTTCTCCAGACCTTTAATTCCATGTAAAACAAAAGTTTTCTGCACAGGGTTAATAGAAGGGTTGCTATTCTAGTTTTAGATGCTACATATAGCCAGGAGGATTTCAGTTACAAAACCTCTATGTCTTATAACACAAAAAGTTGTTTATGTGACATTCTCCATAAATTGTTTGTTTACTTAAGATATCTGAATCCAGAGATATCCAATTAAGGGCATTACAGAGACAATGAATAGTATTACTATTTACCAAGACGGCCAATAATCACATTTACAAGGTTACTAGCCTTTTTTGTTTTACCCAAAGTGTTCTCCCACCCAACAGTCATGGAAGAAATTGATCACAGTTCAGCAGCTTTAATTTTTTCTTGCCTATTCTACCATCTGAGCTTGGCTAATATCTTTTCATTATGTTTCATAGATATCCTACAATTTTCTTCAAAAGCATGTAAAATAATATGTCTATTAACTACTAGATGAATAACAGGATTTGAGCCGTGAATAGAAATAGAAATTCTCTCTGGTTAGCATGTTATTTGTGACCATATACTTTAATATTTGTTGAATTATTTGTGACCATATTTCTGATCATCTTTGTCCAGATTATTTACTCTTTTCCCTCCACCATTCATAATTATTTGAATCTATTTATCTATGTTGATGGAGACTTTTATTTCCATGGATAATTTTTACAGCCAAATTCATGTTTCCTAGTTAACCTGTATTTATAGGCATTTCATCAGTTGGGAGCCTCAAATAAACTGCCAGTAACTTTCCAAAAATATTTGCTTATTCGACCGGGCATGATAGCTCACATCTGTAATTGCAGCACTTTGGGAAGTCAAGGCGGGTAGATGACCTAAGGTCAGGAATTCAACACCAGCCTGGCCAAAATGATGAAACCCTGTCTCTACTAAAAACAAAAAAAGTATCTGAGTATGGTGGCAGGAGGTCACAATCCCAGCTACTCAGAACGCTGAGGCAGGGGAATCACTTGAAGCTGGGAGGCGGAGGTTGCAGTGAGCTGAGACTGGGGCACTGCATTCCATCCTGGGAAAAAAGAAAGAAACTCCAAATGTGTGTGTGTGTGTGAGTGTGAGTGTGTGTGTGTGTGTGTGTGTGTGTGTGTGTGTGTGTGTGATCAATACCTAGACAAACCCACAGGCAATATCATGCTGAATGGACAAGAGCTAGAAGCATTCCCTTTGTAAACAATCATAAGAAAAGAACGCTCTCTCTCACCACTCCCATTCAAGATAGCATTTAAAGTTCTGGCCAGGGAAGTCAGGAAAGAGAAAGAAATAAAGGGTATTCAAATAGGAAAAGAGAAAGTCAAAATTGTTTCTGTTTGCAGATGACAGGATTATATATTTAGAAAACCTCATCACCTCAGCCCAAAATCTCCTTAAGTGGGTAAGCAACTTCAGCAAAGTCTCAGGATACAAAATAAATGTGCAAAAATTACAAACAAACATTTCTATATACCAATAATAGACAGAGAGCCAAATCATGAGTGAACTCCCATTCATAATTGCTACAAAGGGAATAAAATACTTAGGAATATAATTTACAAGGGATGTGAAGGATCTCTTCAAGAAGAACTACAAACCACTGCTCAAGGAAGTAAGAGAGGACACACACAAATGGAAAAACATTCCATGCTCATGGAGATGAATAATCAATATCTTTTTTTTTTTTTTTTTTTTTTTTTTTTTTTTTTTTTTTGAGACGGAGGTTCACTCTTGTTACCCTGGCTGGAGTGCAATGACACGATCTCAGTTCACCGCAACCTCTGCCTCCTGGGTTCAGGCAATTCTCCTGCCTCAGCCTCCTGAGTAGCTGGGATTACAGGCACACGCCACCATGCCCAGCTTATTTTTTGTATTTTTAGTAAAGACGGGGTTTCACCATGTTGACCAGGATGGTCTGGATCTCTTGATCTCGGCACCCTCCTCGGCCTCCCAAAGTGCTGGGATTACAGGCTTGAGCCACCTTGACCAGTCAATCAATATCTTGAAAATGGCCATACTGCCCAAAGTAATTTGTAGACTTAATGAGATTCCCATCAATCTACCATTGAATTCCTTCACAGAGTTAGGAAACACTACTTGAAATTTCATATGAAACCAAAAAAGAGCCTGTATAGCCAAGACAACCCTAAGAAAACACAACAAAGCTGGAGGCATCATGCTACCTAACTTCAAACTATACTACAAGGCTACAGTAACCAAAACCAGCATGGTACTGATAACAAAACAGAATATAGACCAAGGGAACAAAACAGGGACCTCAGAAATAACACTAAACATCTACAACCATCTGATATTAAAAAATGTGACAAAAACAAACAATGGGGAAAGAATTCCCTATTTAATAAATGGTGTTGGGAAAACTGGCTAGCCATATGCAGAAAACTGAAACTGGGCCCCTTCCTTACATCTTTTATAAATATTAACTCAAGGTAGACTGAAGACTTAAATGTAAGAGCTAAAATCATAAAAACCCTAGAAGAAAACTTACGCAATACCATTCAGGACATTGGCATGGGCAAAGACTTCATGACTAAAATACCAAAAGCAAAACCAACAAAAGCCAAAATTGACACATGGGATCTAATTCAACTACAGAACTTCTGCACAGGAAAAGAAATTATTATCAGAGTGAACACGTGACCTATAGAATGGGAGAAAATCTTTGTAATCTATCTGTCTGACAAAGAACTGATATCCATAATCTGCCAAGAACTTAAACAAATTTACAAGAAAAACAACCCCTTCAAAAAGCTGGCAAAGGATATGAACAGAGACTTCTAAAAAATAATACATTTATGTAGCCAACAAGCATATGAAAAAAGTTCATCATCACTGGTCATTAGATAAATGCATATCAAAAACACGATGAGAAACCATCTCACTCCAATTAAAATGGCAGTCATGGCCAGGCGTGGTGGCTCACACCTGTAATCCCAGCACTTTGGGAGGCTGAGACGGGTGGATCATGAGGTCAAGAGATTGAAACCATCCTGTCCAACATGGTGAAACCCCATCTCTACTGTTTGTCTATTATTGGTGTATAGGAATGCTTGTGATTTTTGCAGATTGATTTTGTATCCTGAGACTTTGCTGAAGTTGCTTAACAGCTTAAGGAGATCTTGCGCTGAGACAATGGGGATTTTTAAATATAAAATCATGTCATTTGCAAACAGAGACAATTTGTCTTTCTTTCTTCCTATTTGAAGACCCTTTATTTCTTTCTCTTGACTGATCGTCCTGGCCAGAACATTTAATATTGTCTGGAATGGGAGTGGTAAGAGAGGGCTTCCTTGTCTTGTGCTAGTTTTCAAAGGGAATGCTTCCAGCTGTAGCCCATTCAGTATGATATTGGCTGTAGATTTATTATGCATAGCTCTTATTATTTTGTGTTATGTTCCATCAATACCTAGTTTATTAAGAGTTTTTAGCATGAAGCTGTGTTTAATTTGTTGGAAGGCATTTTCTCCATCTACTGAAATGATCATGTGATTTTTTTCACTGGTTCTGTTAATGTGATGGTTACATTTATTGATTCATGTATATTTAACCAGCCTCACATCCCATGGATGAAGCCAACTTAACATGGTAGATATGCTTTTTGATGTGCTGCTGGATTCAGTTTGCCAATATTTTACTGAGGATTTTAACATCAATGTTTAACAGGTATGTTGTCCTGAAATATTCTTTTTTTGGTGTTGTTTTGCCTCTGCCAGGTTTTGGTGTCAAGATGATGCCAGCCTCATAAAATGAGTTAGGGAGGAAGCCCTCTTTTTTTATTGTTTGGAATAGTTTCAGAAGGAATAGTACCAGCTTCTCTTGGTACTTCAGGAAGAATTCAGGTGTGAATCCATTTGGTCCTGGGCTTTTGTTGTTGTTGGTAGACTATTAATTACTGCCTCAATTTCAGAACTTACTGGTCTATTCAAGAATTTGACTTCTTGCTGGTTCAGTCTTGGGAAGATGTATATGTGAAGGAATTTAACAATTTCTTCTAGAATTTCTAGTTTATTTGTGTAGATATATTTATTTATTCACTGATTATAATTTGTATTTCTGTGGAATCAGTGGTGATATCCCGTGTATCATTTTTTATTCTGATTCTTCTCTCTCTTTTTTTTTAATCAATGTGGCTAGTGGTCTATCTATTTTTTTAATCTTTTCAAAAAACCAACTCCTGGATTCATTGATTTTTTTGAAGGATTTTTATGTCTCTATCTCTTTCAGTTCTACTCTGATTGTCGTTGTCTTGTCTTCAGCTATTTTTTAAATTTGTTTGCTGTTGCTTCTCAATTTCTTGTTTCTTTCTCTATTTTTTTGAGATGGAGTTTCACTGTTTTTACCCAGGCTGGAGTACAGTGGTGCAATCTTCGCTTACCGCAACCTCTGCCTCCTGGGTTCAAGCAATTCTCCTGCCTCAGCCTCCAGAGTAGTTGGGGCTACAGGTGCATGCCACCATGCCCAGCTAATTTTTGTATTTATTTTATTTTTAGTAGAGACAGGGTTTCACAATGTTGAACAAGATGGTCTCTATCTCTTGACCTCATGACCCACCAGCCCTGGGCTCCCTAAGTGCTAGTATCATAGGTGTGAGCCACCACACCCGGCCTCAATTTCTTTTAACTTAACTTGCAGGGTGTCAATTTTAGATCTTTTCTGATTTCTTCTGTGGGCATTCAGTGCTATAAATTTCCCTCTAAACACTCCTTTAGCTGTGTCAGAGAAATTATCATTTGTTGTATCTTTGTTCTTATTGGTTTCAAAGAACTTATTTATTTCTGCCTTAATTTAAACCTCATAAGCAAAATAGAAATAAAATCTTTTACAAACAAGCAAATTTTGACAGATTGTGTCACCACCAGGCCTGCCTTACAATAGCTCCTGAAGGAAGCACTAAATATGGAAAAGAAAAGTCAGTACCATATACTGCAAAAACATATCAAATTATAAAGACTATCAATACTATGAAGAAATTGCATCAACTAATGGGCAAAATAATGTCATAGCATCATAATGACAGGATCAAATTCACACACTAACAATATTAACCTTAAATGTAAATAGCCTTAATGCCCCAATTAGAAGACACAGCCTGAAAATTAAATAAAGAGTCAAGACCCATTGGTGTGCTATATTTAGGAGACACATCTCACATGCAAAGACACACATAGACTCAAACTAAAGGGATGAAGGAATATGTACCAACCAAATGGAAAGAAAAAAACAGTAGGGTTTGCTTTCCTAGTCTCTCATAAAATAGATTAAACCAACAAAGATCACAAAAGGCAAAGAAGGGAATTACATAATGGTAAAGGGACCAATGCAACAAAAAGAGTTAACTAGCCTAAATATATATGCACCCAATATGGAAACATCCAGATTCATGAAGCAAGTTCTTAGAGACCTACAAAGGGATTTAGACTTACACACAATAATAGTGAGAGACAATGGGGTGTTAACCCCATTGTCAATATTAAAAACATCAGTATCAATACACTTTAAAGGATGTGCAGATCAATAAGACAGAAAACTAACAGGCTTATTCAGGACTTGAACTCAGCTCTGGACCAAGCAGACCTAATAGACATCTACAGAACACTGCTTCCCAGATCAACAGAATATACATTATTGTCAGAACCACATCACACTTATTCTAAAACTGACCACATTACGGGAAGCAAAACACTCCTTAGCAAATACAAAAGAACAGAAATCGTAACAGTCTCTCAGACCACAGTGCAATCAAATTAGAACTCTGGATTAAGAAACTCACTTAAAACTGCACGACTACCTGGAAACTGTACAACCTGCTCCTGAGTAAATTTTCCTATGTGAAGTAAAATGCAAAATTTAATTTCATTCAGATCACACTAAGATAAGTTTGTTCAACAAGTTGGTTTCAATGCTGAGGGGACAAATAAAATGTAAATTTTCCTGCAAGAGACTATATGAATACAAAAAATAATAAAATCTAAACATTTATATACTGCCTTAAATGTCTTCCTAGTAATAACAAAAACACACTAAAGATATTTTAGGTATATATAATTAGAATATCATTTTCTATTCCTGGTCCTTTGAGAACAGATTACGTATAATTGGATACACGTCTAGATGTTTACCAATTATATTTTGTAGTTTAGTGTTAGTTAATCCATTTTGTAGAAAGAGAAAGTAAAGCATAATGTGAATGAACTATTTATCTATAATACTTCAAGAGCAAAAGGCATAAACTCAAGAAAACCAAATTTCAGGCCATAATGCTAATGAGTAGATAAAGATGTATCAGCATGATCCAGGAACCTCTGGGCATCCAGCAAATTGGCCATATGCTAATTTCATTCTCAGAGCCATTTCCAGAAGCTAAAATGTAGCTGGACTGGGAAATAGCTGTGCTGCACTCCTACAAGCCTGGCATATCTGTACTTTCTAGACATCTGGAGACACAGTGAGTCAGACCCAGGAGGAATTTTTACAACTCCCAGTGAACAGTGAGTCCCATCTTATAATTTACAGATTATCAAAGCATGCAGTGAATCCCCAGGATCTCTTTCCTTGTGTCATCCAATTCATTTTATAAAAGTTCACAAAAGTGCTATATAACATACTATGTATGATTTATTTTTATTTATAGTTGATACTTATATCTAGCCTCAAACTATGTACATTCTAAAACACATTCCTGTTTGATTATCCCAATAATTTTCCCTGAGACATAATGTATTATTCAATTTTATATAAAACGAAGTAGACATAGAGAGATTTGATGAATTGGGCTGGGATACTTTCATTCATATTAGACTTACTGAGCACTCTGTGGTATGTGCAAAATAGGAGATGTAAGAGAAAAAAATAAACTTCCTTTGTCATGATGCTCTTACAAATAAATAAACATTAACTATAGAAGATCTCATTTAAATGCCCATAATGAAACAATCTGAAAACTCAGAGGATGATGTGAGAGCCTAGGAAGTGATTCTCATGGAAGGTGACTTTAGATTTACACTTTAAAGGATGTGCAGAATTTTAGAGAGAAACAGAAAACAGGAAGAACCCTCCAGTCAGAGGGAGTAGCAGTATTCACTACCAAAACCAAGAAGCTCATCTTGTGTATGAGAACTATAGCTTTAATGTCTGTGTTTCCCTGAGGTGACTCCAGAGATGGAGCTCAAATTTTGTACTAGACTATAGAGTCACTGAAACAAGGAAGAAGTGAAAGCACCTCTCTCTGAGACAAGCCCACAAGTACCATGTCAGTTTACCACAGCCATGGCAACACCCAGAAGTTCCCACCCCTTTGCATGGCAGTGACCTGGAAGTTACCATCCCTTTAATAAAAAATTTCTGAATAACCTGCCCCTTAATTTGCAAGTAATTAAAAGTGGATATAAATACAACTGCAAAACTATTTTTAAGCTGATATTCTGAGCACACTGCCTATGGGTAATCCTACTCTGCTAGGAGCAGTACCTCTTCTGCTGCTGTACAGTGTTACGTCAATAAAAGTTGATGTCTAGCACCACCAGCTTGCCCTTGAATGCAGAAGTACTGCTCCTAACAGAGCAGGGCTACCCCATAGGCAGTGTGCCCAAACTAGCAGCTTAGAAGTAGTTCTGCAGTTGTGTTTACACCCATTTTTAATTACATGCAAGTTAGGAGGCAGGCTATTTAGAATTTTTTAGAAATGGGATGGTAATTTCCAGGTTGCTGCCATGGAAAGGGGTGGTAAACTTATATGCAAAGCCCCAATTTTGGGGCTAACCTGACCTATATCACCCTCAAAGTTCATATGCTGAATCCTAATCAAATGATGTTATTAGGAGGTGGTGCCTTTGGGAGCCAGTTTGGTCCTGAAGGCAGAGGTCTCATGAATGAAATTAGTGATCTTAAAAAAGAAAGCCCAGAGAGCTGCTTTGTTGCTTACACTATGTGAGAACAGTGCAAGGTGGTGCTATTTATGAACCAGAAAGCAGGCCCTCTCTTGACACCAAATCCACAGGTTTCTTGATCTTGGACTTCTCAGACTCCAGCACTGTGAGAAATAAATTGTTATTTGTAAGCTACCTAGTTTGTCCTATTTTCTTATAGCAGTCAAAACAATCTAAAACAGAAGGATAGTCCAGGCAGAGAGAACAGCATTATCCACTATCAAAAGCAAGAAACTCATCCTGCATACTAAAACAGATATGCTGATGGAGCAGGAGTCTAGATCTGTTTTGGGTTTTGCTACTTCTTTCTACAACTTGGAGCTGTTTCTCAGCCTAAGGAGGTTTCTTCAGGCTGGGAGCTATCAAGAGTTGAAAATGAATTAAGCTCCATCCCCTGGAGTTCAATTAGGGTCCCCCAGGGTGTTCTTGGAAGAGTCTTGGAAAAGTCTCAACGTTGATTCAATCTGAGGAACACCACTGAGCCTGGAAGATTACACTCTAGAGTTATCTGTCAATCAAGTTTCATCTTCCAGTAGCTGGCTGCAGAAGAAGAAAGTAATTGGATGCCATAGGGGGCTACTCTCTGAAACTTCATTGTTGATAAACATCTGATTCTTTGATGGTAATAAGGAGAAAAGACAGATTACAGGAAAATCAAAATTGAGTTCCTGAATAGCATAATATGCACTTCTATTCACATGTGTTCTACATCAGAATAATATTTACTTTTCCAATTTGTTTTCAGTTATTTCCTTAAAATTTTTCTTTTCCCATACTTCCTTAGACCCATAACACATGTATCTTACAGAATCATTAATACATTTATTCTCTAAGAAAAATAGATTTAGAATTTCTGCTCTGTAGAATGAATACTTCAATTGGCATTTTTCCACTTTTACTTAGCTTTTTTTTTTTCATAATTTTTGTTCTAAACAGAGCAAATGTAAAACTGCATGTCCCCTTTTCAGAATTCATCTTAATGTACAAAAGCTCACCTTGGTTCTATCTTTGAACAAGAAATAGATTTTTAGCCAAATAGGATTGAAATAGATCAGTCTCATTTTATATCTTCAAATATTAAAAAATATAATTAAAACTGAGCAACTTATGTTGGTTTATCTTTAATATTGAAGAAAATATATCTTACTCTATAAAGTGAACTAGTGTATTGTTTTGTTTTTTCTTTTTTCATTTTTTCTACATTTTCATAAGAAATCTTAATTTTCATTATGGCTTTGACTATTTGGATGTTACATGGGGATTTAATATGATCTGGCTCTGTGTCTCCATCAAAATCACATCTTGAATTGTAATCCAAATCGTAATTTTCATGTATTGGGAAAGGGACCTTGTGGGAGTTGACTGGATTATGGGGGTGGATACTCAGTGCTGTTCTCATAATAGTGAGTGAGTTCTCAGGACAGGTAGTGATTTTATAAGGAGCTCATACCCCTCACACTGCACTTCTCTCTGTGCACGTTGTTAACAAGGATGTGATTGCTTTCCCTTCTGCCATGACTGAAAGTTTTTTTGTGACTTTCCCAGGCATGTAGAACTGTGAGTCAATTAAACCTCTTTCCTTCATGAATTACCCCATCTCAGGTATTTCTTCAGAGCAGTGTGAGAACAGATGACTACAGTAAATTGGTACCAAGGTAGTGAGGAGTTGCTTTAAACACACCCAAAAATGTAGAAGCAATTTTGGAACTGGGTAACAGGAAAAGGTTGAAAAAGTTTGGAGCACTCAGAAGAAAAGATGTGGAAAAGTTTAGAACTTCCTAGAGACTTGTTAAATGGTTTGGATCAAAATGCTGATAATGATATAAATAATAAAGTCCAGGCTGAGGAGTTCTCAGGTGGAAATAAGGAACTTCTTGGAAAATGGAACAAAGGTCACTCTTGCTACGCAGAGACTGGCAGCATTTTGCCCCTTCCCTAGAGATATTGAAACTTTTAGCTTGAGAGAGATAATTCTGACATATCTGGTAGAAGTACTGTCTAAGCAGAAAAGCATTCAAGAGGTCACCTGATTGATTCTGGAAGTGTTTAGTTAGGTATTCTCACAGAGATTGTTTGAAGGTGGAACTTATATTTAAAAGGGAAGTAGAGCATGAAAGTTCAGAAAATGTACAGCCTGATCATATAGTAGAAAACTCATTTTATGGGGAGCAATTCATGCCATCTGAAGACATTTACATGAGCAATGGGGAGATGAATGTTAATAGTCAAGACAATGGGAAAAATGTTCTGAGTATGTCAGAGAACTTCACAGTAGCCCCTCCCATCACAGGCCAAGAAGCCTAGGAAGGAAAACTGGATTCATGGGTCAGGCTCAGGACCCTGCTGCTCTGTGCAGCCTTGAGAAACGGTGCCTTGCTTCTAGCTCCAGGTCCAGCTCCAGACGCTCCAGCTGCAACTATGGCTAAAAGGGATCAAAGTCTAGCTCAGGCAGTTGCCTTAGAGGAGGCAAGCCCCAAGCCTTGGTGGCTTCCACATGATGTTTGGACTATGGGTGCACAGATGTCAAGAATTGAGGTTTGGAAACCTCCACCTAGATTTCAGAGGATGTATGGAAACACCTGGATGTCCAGGCAGAAGATTGCTGAACTAGTAGAGTGCTCATGAAGAACTTTTGCTAGGGCAGTGCAGAAAGGAAATGTGGGGTTGCAGCCCCCACAAAGAGTCCCTACTGGCACACTGCCTAACAGACCTGTGAAAACAGGGCCACTGTCCTCCAGATCCCAGAATGATAGCTCCACCAACAACTTGCACTGTGCACCTAGAAAAGCCGTACACATTCAATGCCAGTTCATGTGAAAGTAGTTCGGAGAGGGTCTGTAGCCTACAAAGCCACAGAGGCAGAGCTGCTCAATGCAGTGGAAACCCACCTCTTGCATCAGCATGCCCTGGATGTGAGACCTGGAGTTAAAGGAGATTATATTGGAGTTTTAAGATATAATGACTGCCCTGTTGGATTTTGGACTTCCATGGGGCCTGCAACCTCTTTCTTTCGGTCAATTTCTCCCATTTAGAATCAGAGCATTTATCCAATGCTTTTACCTTCATTGTATTTATTAAGTTGGTGTGAAGTAATCACTGATTTCATCCTTGAAAGTAATGTCCAAAAAAATGCAACTATTTTTGTATCAATCTAATAGGGACTAACTAACTTGCTTTTGATTTTACAAGGTTGAAGGGAAGGGACTTGCCATGTCTCAGATGAGACTTTGGACTTGGACTTTTGAGTTAATGCTGGAATGAGTTAAGACTTGGGGGACTGTTGAAAATGCATGATTGTGTTTAAAAATGTGAGAAAATATGAGATTTAGGAGGTGCAAGGGTTGGAATAATTTGATCTTAGCTCTGTGTCCCCACGCAAATCTCATCTTAAACTGTAATCCTATTTGTAATTCCCACATGTTGGGGAAGTGACTTTGTAGGAGGTGACTGGATCATGGTAGCAGCTCCCCCGTTCTGTCCTTGTGATCATGAGTGGGTTTTCATGAGATCTTATGGTTTTATAAGGGGCTCTTCTCCCTTCACCCTGCATTTCTTTTTTCTGCTGCATTGTGAAGAAGAATGTGTTTGCTTCCTTTTCTGCCATGATAAGTTTTCTGAGGTCTCCCCAGACATGTGGAACTGTGAAACAATTATATCTCTTTTCTTTATGAATTAGAGTCTTGAAAATTCTTTATAGCAGTGTGAAAACAGACTAATACAGAATTGCTTAAGATTTCCTCTAGATATGTATTTTTTTTGTCTTAGAGCCATAATACTGAAAGTTTTTTTAAAAAGTAAAATTTACATTGAAATAAGACCAAATGACCATAAAATTAATATATGCTGTGATTAGAATAGTTTAATTTCCAAATCACCTACTATTTTTGCAAAATCGGTTTTTTTATTTTGTTAATTTTGAAATCAAATTTGTCTTTAACCATTGGAAAAATATGTTCTGCTTAACAGTATAAGAGCATCTTTTGTCATACACTGCACTTTCAATTTATTTGCTTTCCTTCTGAGGGCTGTTAAATCAAGTTTAGCCTAAAGCTGCCTCCCTACATATTTAAATTTGGCCAAAAGGTTTTTCTGTACATCATGAACTATAACAAGTGGTGGTATAAACCAACCATATCTCACACCTGTGCCAATCACTGAGTTTTGGCTAATCAAATGTAGCCAACGTTTCAAACAGTGTTCAAATGTGGCAAATGCCAAGCTGTAACCAATCCAATTGTTTCCGTACTTCACTTTAATTTCTATATGTCATGTTTCTCTTGCTGTCAATAAATTTTTTCTACCATGGGGCTGCACTGAAGTCTCTCTGAATCTGATATGATTCCAGGGGCTACCCAATTAGTGAATGATTCAATACACAATTAAACACCTTTACATTTCCTTTGGTTAATTTTTAAAAAAATCTTAACAGAACCTAAAAAAGCAAATAAATTGAATTAAACTTATGTAGGACAAGAATAATTATTATTAATTTTATATATTGTGTCAAGTAAAAATTGTATTCAGTTGTTAAGAGACACCTAGAAAAAGAAAGCATTTTCAACTATATTATGGGAATTGGATATTTTTCACAAGCAAAGAAATCCAAAGATAGACAGGCTCTTTAAGTTTTGCCATCATTGTGGCCTTATCCTTCCCCTCACTATGTCAAAAAGGCTGCCAAATATGTAGAAATCATATTTTTGTTTCAAGCTAAATGAAGGCAGAAAGCAAAGGTTTAAAAAGGTGTGTTCAAGATAAAATGGTTACCTTAAAAAGCCATTCCAGAATCCCCATGTGAACACTTTTGCTTACATCTGATTGTTAAAATAGTTTCACTTCACCATTACTACCACAAGGAAGACTGTGAAATATATTCTTTTTAGTTATGCACATTGCCGTTCTTAATGAAATAATGTTATCTTAGTAAGCAAGAAAAGATGAATCTGCATTTGACAGAAAATTAATCAGTGTTTTTCCAACATATACTATGCTTGGCCATAAACTGATAATTCAGAATTGACTTATAAAATATGGTGGATTGTTGGTTTGGGTAACCATTCTAAAAGAACACCCAATAAGAACAAAATGAAATACTTACAGCATATCTTCTGAGCCATACTGGAGGAACACTATGATTCTGAGCTTGCTTTTTTAGTAAAAAAGACCTGGATTGTATTTCTGGCACTACTTTTTTAAATTTATTTTGCATAAATCCTCACACACACACACACACACACACACACACATTTTATTGCACTTTAGGTTCTGGGGTAGTTTTTCTTTTTATAAATCAGAGTTGTATATAGTTATGCTATCATAAAAAAGGTATTAAATTGGCAAATGGGTTTCACAGGAGCTTATACACTTTGCTGAAGAATAACAAGACCAATATTTCAGGGCATTTGTTTGAAAAAGTTCACTTGTAGAGACTTTCTGTTGAATGTGATAAATTTCAGATATGCAAACTTTACAATGGAAGCTCTAATATTTCTGCTTATTTCTAATGTAAGCATTTTTATAAATGTCATAGTTATCTTGTAAATATTCTTTTTTATTCCTTTACTGACAAAATAATTCCTGTTCCAAGGAACAGGAGTGGAGAGATTTTTTAAGTTACTTTAAAATCTGCCATGTCTTGGATCCCTTATGAACAACAATTGGATACGCTGTGTTTTAAAATTTTGTCTTCATCAATTTGTTGGCATTTCATTAAACCAGTTACTAATTCTCTCTCTCTTGAACAATGTCAGTACTTTTCCTTTTCAGGCTATATCCTTTCTAATCTTTTGTTTGTTCTGAATATAATTGTAGCTCTCACCTCATAGTTACTTTCTTCTTTTATTTTACATTATATTTTAACTTTAAAAATCCGAATGCTCATATTTTCTTGTTGGAGAAACCTGCTCTCCTTCTCTGTCAGACTATTTAGTTCTAAAATTTCACCCTCTATTCAATCCTCTCTGTGTTACGGAGCACCACTCTTATGGACCTTGGAAATAGCTGCTGTCGCAATAGGTCTGCTTCCTTCCCAAGAAAGCTCAATTCTGGATAATTCTTTAAGAGATAGCTAGCCTTATTCTCCAATCTGACTGTTCTTCAGGGTGGAAATTGCTTATATACTTAGAGTTGAGTATCACTGCGTATATTTTTTGTCTTTTACTTGAATAACTTTCAAAAGCAACAATATATTCTAAATGGGATTATTCTTTTTAAATGGTTTAAATAGTTCAAAAATAATTTCAAATCAATTGAAATAAAAACTTGATCAGTAAAATGCTGAAAATAAAAGATTTAATTAGTATAGGTACATCTTATATTATGTGCAAAGGAGCCTCAATAATTATTGAACACTCTTCTTCTCATGGGAGAGATATAACCTAATAGACACTTGATTAATCTTAAGCAGTTGGGAATTGATTATCATCAAAAAGACTCATTAAACAAACATTTAAAAATCTCAGCTACTTTAACTTTTCAAAGTAAACTACCTATAATTGTTTCAAATAACTTACCACTGTTCCCAGAGACTCTTTAATAATACACATTATTTCTCTACCTGTTGCTTAGAAGTCAAAACACGCTGGTTGCATGCTAATGCATACACATTATGCAAAAACCACCCAAAGATAAAAAGTATTAATGTATCAGAGAAAGAAGCATGCATCAGAGCTAACCAATGTCATCAAATATAAAACACAATAAATTTAAGAACTGCTTATCACCTGTCAAAATAACAAATCTCTAAAGTAAAAGCTTTAGAGAAATTGTAAAGACTGCTGAAAGATCCCAAGAAATCAATAAAAAGACTGTCAAAAAGCCAAAGCCTAGAGTAGGATGAGGCTAAAAATCACCACTTCTAAATGGAAGTGATTTTTTTTTTTATAAAAAAGGATATAAATATTTCAGCTGAATATTTTTCCTATGGTTTTGCAGATTTTAAAGGAAGGTGATTTAAATCATTTACATGTATCTCCAAAATTATTAAAAAATATATACTTTCCAGAAAAAAAAAATCTACTACACTAGAATAGCCTTAACAAAATTCCAAATTCATTGGAATAATATAACGTTTATTTTAGAGAAAATCTTGAATTATTTAAAAGAGCATAGAAGAGACAAGACAAAGGATATCTTATATAATCTCACAGCTGACTTTCAAGGTTATCTTGTAATAAACATTAAATTCTTCCAATCATTTGCCTAACAAAAAGTTTCAAAAGCAACATGGATACAGATTATACCTTTAGTCTGTATCGAGAGTATTTTCCTCAGAAAGTAAAATGAACTAATTATACGGCAACGTGCTAATATAGCAAATGCAATGAGCACACACATAGCTGGTCTAAAGCCCAGGCACCTAAAACCATCTGCTTGGGTTAGTTTTTTTTTTTTTTTTTTAAGAAGGCAAATTTTTCTTTATTTGTTTTCCAAATAGTATTAACAGATTATACAAAGATTGCACTGAGGAGCTCAATGCCATGGAAAGCATGCATGACAGAAAAGGGTCCTTTCTTATTATACATTTGTTCTATCAATACCTAACATACAGAGGTAGCAGAGCGTAATGCTCTGCTACTTAACATCTGATCTGCAGAGCAGCAACAGCACCTGGGATCTTATTAGAAATGCAGAAGGGGAGCTTCTTGCACAGATCTGTTCATTAGCATCTACATTTCAATAAGATCTGGAGGTAATGCACTTGGGAAGTACTGATAAATCGTGATTAAGAGAAGGCACTGTGGAGCCAGACTGGCTGGGTTCAAGTGGTCTTTCCTCTTGAAAGGATAGGTGACATTATGCAACTTATAAAATGTTTCTGTGCCTTGTTTTTCTCATCTGAAAAATGGAGAAAATAATAAAGCCAGTTCCTTAGGACTAGTGTGAGGGCTGAAGGAGTGAATTTACACAATGCTCTTAGTGTGGGTCTGTAATACAGTAAGTCTTATGAAAATCTCTGCTATTATTGTTATTATCCCCATTTAGGATGTGAATAAACAGTCTTTTATGTTAGGAAGAATGAAAGAGGAATTCTAATGGTGGATTTGGAGGTTGGAGAAAGGTAAAAAGAATGTGAAGGAGTTTTGTGACTAGAGCTGTTCTGATTTGGAATACTGACAAGCCATCTTTTAATATCACTGATTCAAATGAGTAAGTAATTGCACATAAGATCCTTCCCCAATTACTCAACATCTCAGTCATTCTTTATTATTATTAATTAATATTGTGGAAACATATTCAGATAAAATTTTGAAGGAAAAACAGAAACATCCATAATTCTAACATAACAATTTATATTTGTATTGTTATATGTGTAATTAGGAACAAGTTTTAAAACCATTTTAAAAATATACTGAGTAAACACTGAAAATACTAATTTACCAACTGAGAGTGACGTTCATTTAATATATATATAAAATCTATCTATATAATGTTATAGATTTCTTTTCGAATGATTTAAAGCTCATGAAACACAGTTCATGTATCTACATTACCTATGTGTTCGAAGCATCTTTAGTTGTAAATGAGATAGGAAATAATAAAAAGTTTTAACTTCATGTGAACATATTTAAATTCTTTGATTTTGCTTGTACTGTGTGATTATTTTGGATATTATTCTTTGAAATTTAACATACCTAATTATTTGTCTAACAAATGGTTACAAAAAATCCAAATATTTTCAGAAGTACTTTAAAAGAGTTTGAGTCTCAGTATTCAGAGCTAATTTTAGAAAAGGACTAGTAAAGGGTACAGATATATGTATTTTTTCTGCCTACTTGAGTTCTACATTTATTGACCTCAATGTTCTGGGACTATATTAAAGAGCATTAATATAATAGAATAATGGGGTAACATGATTGAATGTAGATACAGTGTTGTATAATCTCTGTTTGTTGTTGTTTATTTGGTTTGGTTTGGTGTTCTGGTACCAACAACAACAGAAAAAAAATCCCTTTATTTCAAAACGTATTTCACTATAGGTTTCACTTACACACTCAACTATTTGTATCTTATTTCACTTGAAGATTCATCTGCAATTTTACCCAAAGTTTTATGGATCACTATAGTGAAGATAATACATTTTTTATAGATAATGAACAAATAATAAAAGGCCGTTCCCATATGAATTCAATTTGTTAGGAGAAAAAGCAACTAGGATTATAGTTAAGGAAACCTGTTTGAAAAATAACACAAATCATTCAAGGAAACCTGTTTGAAAAATAACACAAATCATTTGACAAATGAAAGATAATTGGGTTAAAAAATGTTAATTTGAATTCTATCATACAAAAAAAAATAAGTATTGTTTGTACCCATGAATGCAAAAATTCTGAAAAAAAATTCTGAGAAAAAAGTCTATGATAAAAGCATGTTTGATCAGTATGACCTATTCCATTTAAATGGGATATTTACATTAAATGTACTTTAAAACAATAAAAAAGTAAATGCAAAAAGTGTAAAGATGAAAATTCAAATGTTTAAAAAGTGGTTGAAATATGAAAAGTGTTTTTCTGGAATAAACAAAAGAAACATTTACTGTAACTTCTGAAATTGTCAAGGAATATGACTAGAAATATAAATGCCCTTGTTAATCAGGTGATGTGAGTCGAGCCTTCAGAGAAAATCACCAAGGGACTTTGACTATGGGAGAATAGTGAAGGGTTTTATATTTTTGTGGATTCACATAGAGATCACTTTTTTTCTTCTGTCATTGAATACAGACATATATGAGACTTGAGAATTACTCAGAAAGCATAGGGTACGTAAAATTGTTTGTAGTAATTATTTCATTATATATGTGTCTTAAAACATTATCTACTTCTTAAATATATACAATAAAAGTAAATTTTAAAATATAGTAGACAATGTCAACCTGAAGTTTTTTTTATTGATGGCAGTTTATTATAAGATGACTATGTCTACACGTTAGTAAGACCAATTGACTATCTTAGTTAAAACATGTTTTTTTAATATTATACATGTAACAGCTAAAGAAAGAGATTATTTGGGATTTAAAAAAAAACTGAGCTTCGAAGGCAAAGAACTTGTTAAAACTGAAAATTAGTATTTGTAGATTTTAATGACCACTACATATATTTATATCATATACTGTCTTTTTCCCCAAAATTAAGGAAATTATACATGTTACCTTAAAAAGTACAAATAAAACCTTATCCAACATAAAAAGTTTTAAGTTCAATTCTAAAAGCCTCAAATTCTCATTAATGGCTGCATTGAACAGCATAGTATGGCTTAAAAATCTATTTTCTAGACAGCTTGAAGCCTTAGGAAATTTGAGATATTCATAAATAAATGTATATAAAGATAAAAACTTAATAACATATTTATGAATGCATAATCATTTTGTACTAATTTCAAATTATAAGGGATTATATATTTTAAAATTATGGCTCATTTTTAAAAACAATATGCTTATGACTAATTATTGACTTTTGTGAAATAACATTTAAAAAATTATTGTTCATATTTGTATGATGACATCCTGAATTCTACTTATGTATTCATTCTATATGTAGGAACTCAGGAATTAATACACAAATGGAGTAAAATATACAATGGGTGTTTAAGGTTATTATTATTATTATTTTTACCATTTGAGTCACTGTAAAACCTGAATTTAATGCATAAGATCTAGTGAGATGATATCATTAGATTTGCTATCATCACATGTAACTGTAGTTTAATGAAAATAATAAAACATTAAACATTAAGCAAAATTATTAAACTGCATTAACAGCCAGGAGCCAACATTTTATTAAAGGCCTTAAGGAGATAAAGAAGCAAACACACAAGTATCTGGGAGTAGAATACCTCAGGTAAGAGAAACAGCATGCCTCAAAAGTCTTGAGAAAGGAGTTTGCTTCATCTTTTGTAAACTTGTTGCTGCAGTGAACGGAGCAACAAAGAGGGTGGGAAGGGATGAAGTTATAGACATGACAAGGGACCAGTCACCCTAAAAACTTAGGCTTCTCTGAGTGGCATAAGAGGCCACATGTTATATTTAGACTTACATATTAATGGTGAACAATCTATAGGGGCATAAGAGTGAGAGTAGAAGAATCAGTCCAGAGGAGATTGCAATAACTGAAGACATGGCCACAGGTATCTGCTGAGTGGCAGTGATGAAAATGGTAAAACATGGTCAGATTCTAGATATAGTTCAAAGGTAGGACCAAAAAATCCTCTGAATGAATTGGATGCGTTCAGTTTTTATGTTTATCCAATAATAACTTTAAGGCTACAAATCTACTCATTTTAGGTCCATCTTTCTTGACATAAATTTCTATACACAACTACTTTCTACAGCTCTCCTGCTAAGATAGCATAATCATTATGATTCAATAACTTAGACAAATAGCTTCAGTTCCACATGACAGTTGCCTTCCCAACAAGAAATGCAACAGTAATCCACAGCAGGATTACAATAGGAAGCAGAAGAAAATTAGGCAAAATAAATTGAAAACTGGTACATATGGAGTATAACTTTAAAATTAATTATTGTTATTAAGACAACTAATTTTCTATACTTTCTCTTTTTCTAGCCATACTAGTTAATTTTACAGTGCATTCTATTTTAGCTTTGCACGAGGATCCCTCCATTCTCCTTTTGGGAAAGATATGAAAATATATATTTCTTGAATTTCCTTTCTTAATGAGTTTTCTCTTTTTTATGGGTTATACCTGTTTTACCTATCAGACAAATACAAATTCTATTTTAAAATCCCTCTCCCATAATTTTCTCTCATAAAATGGACCATTGAGCAGCATTTATTTATTTAACTTCTTGAAAATATCACTTTGCTACTTAGTTTGTTATTGTTTGAAATCTAAGAAATTTTGTATTGTGTTTTTGGCTGCACTTTACATGATATTTTCTAATAAATTCTAAATGGACTAAGGTATCTTCCATATTAACCTAAGGATTTCATAACCTCAAGTGCCTAAATTTCTACTTGCTGTTGCCACTTAAAATTAAAGGCAACACAAATTTAAGACATTAATATCTGTGAAAGAAGTATATCTATCTAGTTTACTGAATACTGTGTTGCGCTGATTCAAGCCACTCTGTCCTAGAGAACATCTCAGAGGCTTCTAAAGCACTCAGAGAAACCCAACAATACCTTGTGTGCTAGTGGTCTCAGCAGATACCCAGAAGCCCTTCACATTCCTCACAATAATTGTGCCCATCAAATCCCTCAGCTGTGTGCTCAGTTGTGTGTTTTGCGGACTCCTCATGAATATTTCCTGTATTTCCTTTGTCTTGTATGAACCTATCGTAACAGTTACTCCATCAGTATTTGTTAAATGGGCAGAGAGACAAAGAAGGATGTAGGCAGGAGGGCATCTTAAACTGCACACAAGAGAGAATCAATCTCCTAGTGACAATTTTCCACCCTACCTCTGTCCACCTTTAGTTATATCAGCTGCAGCTGGCTCTTATGAATTTCCTCTCATTAACCCTTAATTTTAAACAGTAAGGGATACTGTGTGGGGTCTTATGATCCAGCATAAAACCAATTTTACTATTTATCACCGAAAGCCTATTATAATGCACAAACAATCAAAACCCTTAAAGAAAGCTGAAGATACTTTGAAAGTCATAATTAACCATGCAAATTCTAAAAATCATACAATAATTTTACTACATCAAGAAGAAAGTGAGAAAGGCAAACCCAAAGGAATTTTGGGTCAGAACATTTCTTGAAACCAAACACTTGGTCAGTCTCTACAGGTGAACTATATCTGCAAAATAATTTTATCTAATTAAAATTACCACAGAACATACATTCGCAAGCAAAAATGCATTTTTTCTTATAGCTACTAGGGTCACAGTAACCATGGCAGCATTTCAGGAGTGTGGAGAGTTGGAGGTGGAGGAAGAAAAACACTGTAGACCTTTACAAAAAAATTTAAGATCCACATTTCAAATTATACTCTCTATTTTCATCAAATCCTCATGGGGTAAAAGAGCCCAAATTTATTTTAGCTTTAATGTGTACATATTTTTTCACTCTCTTTAATAGGTCATTCTCTTTGGTTTTGCACTTTTTAGTCAATACAGCATCAGTGGGACTCAAGTACCTAAACAATATGCTGGGATGTCTCTATGCATTAAAGGCCCCATAAACTACTTCATGATAATGTGGTTTATTTAAATTTCTCAATATCAAGATAGGGAACAAGATAATGGGGAAAGGGAACAAGATAATGGAAAAAAGAAATGAGAAAAATACAGAAACTGAAGAGAAAGGAAAGAAAAAAACAATGAGATTGGGGGAAGAGAAAAACCGATTTGAGACAAAAATGTGAACTTAAATATATATGTTTATATCTGAATGCATGGGTCATTTTCTACAAACCATATGTACTATACAGACTGTAAAACATCAAAAGAAATTTAGGGAAGTGTCAAAGACAAAAAGTAATCAGTTTTCAGTGTTTTTGAAACTGGAATGAGAATTTCAGCCAGTAATGAAGCTCATTTCAAGATTAACATGGCCAAAGTTAAAAACTCTGTCATTAAGATTTGTGTTTTTGGTTTCACAAAGAATCGTTCATTTTAGAGAAGTAGTACATTTTAAAATCACCTAAATCCATAAAGGACATTTAGAAATATACAGTACTTTGATTTTAACTGCATTTGGCACCCACATGCTTTTGAATCAGCATGGTATTATGACCAAAAAGCTTATTTTAAAAGGTAACAAATGTATATGATTAACTAAGAATCTGCTCATTTTACCCTCGGGATCTCATCTACATCACTGGCTAAGAAAAAAATATATATTTACCATATATCACCACTTTGATTTCACCAAAACTCTTTTGGGAAAATGTGTTCTAATAGTATACAGAATAGTGTTGTACAGAATTAGTGTGAATAAAGATCTAGTTTTCTATCCTTTACAGTTTGTAGCAAAAGCATTTGAAAATGCACAGGGCTTTAGTGTTACTATAGAAAGCTCAAACTACTTTTATTTAAAATGTCATCATCAAGAAAAATGTCAGAATTCATAATCCATGGGGCCAATGCGCATATAGGCTAATCACATTCAGTACTTTTGAGGTCAGGATTCATATCTGAGTCTGAATCAATATTAATATTCCTTCTCTACACTTGGTAGATAAAAATGTTTTCTGCAAAGGAAGGAGCTTTTATTACCTTTATTAAATAGTAGTTAGTTGGATGCACTTTCCTTGGATTTAAAAAGATACTGTAGAAATGTCTGTGCTTATAGTTTCACAGTTTGCAAGAAGCGGTTTTGAAAAATGATATTTTACCTTTATGGGATTCTATGACTTTACAATAATAGTATTTTCACTCACTTCAATATGCTCCTTCCTTAGAAATTTGAAAGTGTTAAAGTATACTATCTCCCTGGTCTTTATAATAATTCCATCAAGTCTGAATAGATTCTTATTTGATAAATCTTTGAAAAACCTGCTTCAGGTTAAGCATCCTTATTGTTCTTCAAGGAATAAATTGATTTAATCCTCAACCATTCTCTTTTATGAGAATGGGAGCACATGAATCACTCTTTCTAAATCTAAGTTCAGAGATAGAGCTTCCTTCATTGCTACTACTTTCAAGAAACCCTTCCTCCAATTCACTCATTAGCTTTATCTCTTTAAAGAGTACCCTACTTGGCCAATAAACAAAAAGGACAAAACAGAGAAAGGGAGAAATGTCAGATAATTTTTCTTCTACCTTCTGGAGCTACAGATAATTTTCAGATGAGATAATTTTGAAATCATTAAAAACATTTTAGTGAACTAAAAAAACCCAAAGAGTACATTAGAACAATCATATATTGCGATTCTACATCAGGCAGTATACTATATTTGTTTTATTGTTTATGGAAAACCTCTCCAGTTACAGCTTATTGGTAAATATGCAGTTATTTACATATTATTTATGTTATCCAGAATGTTCACCACTGTCAACCCCATCACCTTGTAGCATATAAAACAGCTAGTTCATGTAAGTCACACTTGGCTTAGCCACTGCTATCTCCAAAATAATGCAAAGAAGTCACTCTTTCCAAATAAGTGAAACCCAGTGAGTTGAGTGACAGATCTGTATTTCGTGGACCAGCATAGTTCAAATGTCACTGTAAAAAATTTACTTTTCCAAAATATAAAGTATAACTTTATGTTTTATATTGTTTCTAAAAACAAAACAAAAAGAAAATCAAACAAAATAATAGTACATCCTGTAATTATTAGTAACATCCTGTAATTATTAGTAACACCAAATTTTATATTCTTCTTTTAAATTTCTTAAGCCATACTTTTTAACTCTGGGGAAAGTAAAAGCCAAACAAACATCTCATGTTTTTGTTTCTTGGTAAAAATTAGATTATTAATCAGCTAAATCGACTCATCTGCCCAAGAATGTTATGTCTTCATTTGTTTTTCCACCTATTTTACCCCTAAGGAAAGGTTTATAGAAAGAAGAATAAAGTCAAGAGGATATTAAGACTGAATTTTATTGCTTGTGGCTGAATTTTAGCCAGATTTAATTTTTGTTCCCATGGTTTTAAGTTCTACCTCCCGCCCTAGTTTTCCAATTTTCATTCAGTTCCATAATAACAACTTTCTATTGCTCAAAGTAAGACTATGTCTTTGTATTGATTCGTTAAGGCAACACTTTTATTTCTCACATCAACAATTTTTATCTGAACCTCAGTTTATGTCCCTATCCTAAAGAAACTGAATTCACAATTCTAAAGCAAATCACTTGGGACAAAACACCCTGGAATTATACAAAACAGGATTTTCAGCATATACAGATTTTTTCAGGTTTATGTAATGCAAAAGCAGAAACAAACTCAGTGATTCTATTTAACAGAGCCTCTCAAACCTCTGTCTTGCTATAATTGAAGACAAGTGCTGTCAGGAAGGAAACACTGAAAAGATGTATTCTACTCTTTGCTCAGTGATATAAGTAGAACAATATTGGACAGAGGGTCTAACATCAGACAACAGAACAGCTAGCACAGAGTAGTGAGGCAATTAATTTCTCAGATGTTAATTCACAAACAAGAAAATAAGAAAAACAAGAGAGCTACAATAATATTGTATACACTATGTAGATGATAGATTAATGAAAACTGAAAAAATTAAAAAGAAATACATTTTCAATTCGCCTTATGCTAAGTTTGATTGGATGTAGCATAGCATTACAAAATTGCTTTTTCTAATTTTTATTTTTTGTAATGGAAGAAAAAGTTGATATTTCTACCCAAATCAATCATTTATCTTTTTTTCCAGCCAACATGTAAGCTAAAAACTATATTGCAGAATGGAGATTGTCTGAGATTTATATTTCCTTATAAGCTACATCAGTAGCTATTTAAATGCTTCTAATTCAAAAGTGTAAGAGAGAAATTAAACAACAAAGTAGGTCTCTTGCAACATCTCACTGAGAGGAGTTATTTTGGAAAAGGGAATTACTTTTTAAGCTAGAACTCCTTCACAGCACAGAGGAGCATTACATGGCTGGTTTGATATTAGCTGTACTTTTTCCATTAGGATCCTGTTATCTACGGGGTTGCCCAGGTAACTTCACTACTTAGTTTCATTTTAAAGCCAGAAGCAACTATTTCCATATTCTAAAATAGAAGTTCAAATTGTCTGAAGAACACAGCAATTAAGTCTGAAAAGAAGAGGTAATCATGTACTTTGAAATCAAATCATCAGATAGTTTTCTCTGCTATAATTTGAATATGTCCCCTACAAAATTCCAGTGTTTCCTATATCATGATATAAAAAGCAGGGGCCTTTAACAGGTAATTATGCCATAAGTGCTCCTTCCTGGTATGGGATTAAAGCCCTCATAGAAGGTTTTCTGTAACATTTGGCTAGCTTGCCCTTCAGCTTTTTGCGAAGTGAAGATGCAGCAAGAAGGCCCTCCCAGATAAAATGTTGGTGCCTTGAATTTCTATTTTCCAGTCTCCAGAACTGCAAGAAATAAATTTCTGTTCTATATAAATTATCCAGTCTGTGATATTCTGTAACAGCAGCACACAATGAACTTAGACACTGTGTTGCCATATTTCAACTCTGCTGCTAGACCACTTTTCATTGACTCCAGGACACTAAGACATGAGTAAAGCTATTCATGGGAGGATAATTATCACCTTCAGAATTAATGATGGAGACCACACTATCTCTTACGGCAGCAAAACAAGAGGGTGAGGCAGGGAAAGAACCATTTGAAAGGCGGAAAAACATTTAGTCCATGCAAATACTATGGTTACTGGATGCAAGAAAAAGCTCAGTTGACCCAAATTGAATTTACGTTTCCCACATTGACCAAATTCTTTGTTCTCTATTGATTAAAATTACCCTAATGTTCACAGGATATGGCATCTGAGCTCGAAGCATTTTCATACATACATCTCATGAACATAACAAATAGCAAATAAAGTCATAGCAGAAGGAGGGCTTCATGTTCATCCTTTACAGCTATTACAAACTTACACATGATACTGTATTAGTATTTCTGAGACCCTATGCAATGACAAGAACCACTTCAAAAGCTAATTAAATCAAAGTAGGAACCAGTTAGTTGATTCAAAGAGCCACAAAATTTTCTTATATTTTGAATTTAATTTACTGAACTATTTATGTAGTTATTTTGTACAGACACTGAGCACATACTTTTGGAATACAGAATGCGGCTAATAAATTCTGTGAATTACATCACTACCATTATTAATACTCATTTTGCTGATGAAGTCAAAATACTTCATGGTTTTTCAGTAACCTTTCATGTGAGAGGTTACTTCAAGTGTGAGGGGTAAGTGTACATTATTAGACCATTCATTTCAATTTTAAAAAACAACTTATGGCATAAGGATACCTAAATGTTCATGGTCTGTCAATGTTATGCTGTCTTGAGCCATGTTCTTTAACTATAAAATTGCAATGTCAAATGGAATTTGTGTCGCAGTTCTAAAGGTGTTTTTTATTTTATGTACTTTTTTTTATTTTGAGACAAAGTCTTGCTCTGTCATCCATGCTAGAGGGAAATGGCATGATCTTAGCTCACTGCAGACTCTGCCTCCCAGGTTGAAATAATTCTGCCTCAGCTTCCCACGTTGCTGGGATGACAGGTGTGCACCACCGCGTTCGGCTAATTTTTCTATTTTTAGTAGACACGGGGTTTCACCATGTTGGCCAGCCTGTCTTGAACTCCTGGCCTCAAGTGATCTTCCTGCCTTGGCCTCTCAAAGTGCTGGGATCCACCATGCCCAGCCTAAAGGTGTTTTTTAAAATATGCAAATAAAAACCAATTTTTAATAATCTGATTTTGATGGAAAGATTAATAAAAGTTGATCGTCATATGACAAAGTTTAATATACTTATTTTCATATTCTTTTTCTTAACCATATGTTCATAAAGTAGTAGAAAATACAAAACCTATTATAACACAAATATCTAATGTTAATAATATCAGTTGTTTTAAGAGGACAGATCACATAGTACTGACTTAAATTTAACATTATTTAGAAGAACATAAATTATTCCTTGATTTTATTTTAGCACCCCATTAATATTGCAGGTAACACTTCAACAGTAGATTCATGCATCATCACACAACAAAGGTGTTTATTAATAGACCATTAAAATAGCCATGCCATGTTTATCTTAAGAATTTATTTACAGTATGTGTACGCTTGCCTGTGACAAGCAGTCACTTTGAGAAGAACGATTAATTAAACTGACCATAAATGATGCAAATGTTGCTTTAAAAAATATAAGAAATGAAAACATTTTTCTCAAATGCTGTATTTGTTCTTGTTCTGTTTATTCCTTTCAGTACTTCTAGGCTCATTATTTTGACTATATGTTCTCCATAATGAACCTAATATACATCACAGAAATTTATTCCTACCAATAGTTGACATTTAATTAATGTCTTTTAAAAATAAACTGTTATAGTTGGAATTGTTAATATTTTACTTATTCATTAATAACTTCATTATATAAAACAATCTCATTATAATACATCTGAATTAAAATTACATAATATGTTAACCAAAATTATATCATATTGCTGGAATATACTTAAAGTTTAAAATGATACGATGTTGTTAAACATATTGATCCAGCACCACTTATAAAAGAGTTACCTTAATTTTTTAATCTATGTGTTTTTATTATTTTTCTTTATTGTTAAATAACTGCCTTTGTATATAGTATGAAATTTATTAAATAATTCAAGAAAGGATTTTTGGTGGCATTAACAGAGAATTTTTTTTTTTTTTTTTTTTTTTTTTTTTTTTTTTTGAGACAGAGTTTTGCTCCTGTTACCCAGGCTGGAGTGCAATGGCATGATCTCGGCTCACCGCAACCTCCGCCTCCTGGGTTCAGGCAATTCTCCTGCCTCAGCCTCCTGAGTAGCTGGGATTACAGGCACGCACCACCATGCCCAGCTAAATTTTTGTATTTTTAGTAGAGATGGGGTTTCACCACGTTGACCAGGATGGTCTCGATCTCTCGACCTCGTGATCCACCCGCCTCGGCCTCCCAAAGTGCTGGGATTACAGGCTTGAGCCACCGCGCCCGGCCAACAGAGACTTTTTTATAACAGCAGTTGAATATGGATTATCAATTGATTTTTAACATTTCTAAAATATTAACTAGTTACTTTAGTAAGATGGTGTATAATAGAACATATCCTCCATAAGCCATTAACTCAATCCAAAAGTAAACTTGACTTATATTAGTCTTTATTTATCTAAATATCTATGCTTTTCAGGCCATACATTTATTTTTTGTATTTCAGATGTGTTGCAAACGTCTCACATCCTATGCACATTGACTCACACCTGTAATTACAGCATTTTGGGGAGCCAAGGCAGGAGATCTCTTGAGGTGAAAACTTTGAGACCAGTCTGGGCAAATAGTGAGACCCCATCTCTACAAATTAAAAAATACATTTGTGCAAATCCATTATTAATAAAATATCTCACCATTAAACAGTACATGTAAAGGCAGGAAAGTATACTGACATCATCATTACTTCTAAAGTTGAATGTAATTTTTATAATGACATTGTATAATTTGGTCATCTTTTAATTTGTTTATTTTGAGAACATTCTAGGAAAAGCAATAAGGCACTGAAGGAAACAATAAAGGATTATGTATTTACATATTTACATGATTAGTTTAAATAGTAAAGGGGAGTATAGACACAGAAATGTGAAAAAAATAAATAGAGAGAGATATGGAAAGACTATAAAATAAGCAGGGAAATTCTAACAAATACTTGAATGCCTATCAAAGGATAGCACAGGTCCTCCAAGAAGCAAAACTGAGGCAGTATTAGCTGTTCAAGAGATTTGCTAGGGGAAATGCCAGTGAGGAAAAATGGAAAGGGCCCACAGAAGGCTAAGACACCTTCAGAGTGTCAATTATGCTTTTTTTTTTTTTTTTTTTTTTTTTTTTTTTTTGAGATGGAGTTTCGCTCTTGTTACCCAGGCTGGAGTGCAATGGTGCGATCTCGTCACCGCAACCTCTGTCTCCTGGGTTCAGGCAATTCTCCTGCCTCAGCCTCCTGAGTAGCTGGGATTACAGGCACGCACCACCATGCCCAGCTAATTTTTCTGTATTTTTTTAGTAGAGACGGGGTTTCACTATGTTGACCAGGATGGTCTCGATCTCTTGACCTCGTGATCCACCCGCCTCGGCCTCCCAAAGTGCTGGGATTACAGACTTGAGCCACCACGCCCAGCCAATTATGCTTCTTACAGGAGATTTGAATGATATATTTTCATTATTGCCATACTACACTTCTTATAAAGCAAGTTCATGACCACCTACTCCATGATCCCCCAGGGACTCTCTAAGGAGAAATTAGAAGAAAAATGGCAGGATAAACTATAGCCCTTTGGCTGCAGTTGATCTCAGACCAGCAACTCATTCTCTATTTCCTCCACAATTCTTTTACTTCTCAGAGGTTGAAACTCTTGGACACCACTTTTTTTTTTTTTTTTTTTTTTTTTTTTCCTGACTGGGATTTCTGTATGCATTTGTTCACAGCTATGATGGGGAGAGGGAGGAGCAGGGGATATAGATGTGGATCATCTAGGTTCCAAATATCCTTACTTTTGTCCCTACTGTGAAAAGCGGTTCTACTTTTGTAGTTGAGGGTTGATTACTCCTGCCAGATGGTGACTTCTCTTCTTGCCTCCAAATCTCTAGGAACATCATGTCCAAAGTGCCCTGGCAGCATGGTAATGTTTAATTCTATGGGAACTTTATGTATCCCCTGTCAAGAGGGTAACTATAGGGACCAGATTTGAGTGACAGGAAGAACAAAATCGTCCAGTGAATCATTGGAAGTGGTGCTAACTGCAACACTTGTGGTTTACTCCTTAATTGCCAGATCATATATTATTTCTTTTAGGAACAAAGTACCATATAAAGGTATCTAATTTCATGCATATATTGCATCCTGAAGGGTGGCACCCATCCTTTCAGCAGGTAGCCACCGAACTGGCACTTCAGCTGTAAAAGGGTTTCCTAGAATTGTGTGAGACTGACTGCTTCTGCATAGGGAGACATGCAATACAACTAGTGGATCTTATTTATGGTTATGGTCTCTCTCATGCGTCTCCTCACCACAAAGTTTGTCTCCTGGTTAGACAGTATGATATGCTTCTGTATGATGCATTCTATAAGTTCCTACACAGTGATGGCTGAAGCTCAGAAGGAAAGGCAAATCTAAACCTGGAATAGGTATCTATCCTTAGGACAAACAGGTGGCCTTTCCAGAAGGGAAGGAGTCCAATATAGGTGGCTTAAATAGCTGGTTGGTCTCCTTTAGAAGAGCATATTTCTCCGATTCTGTAAAGTTGTATCAACATTGGTAAGTTGGAGGCAATACTATCAGGCTAATGCTAGGCTCCAACTCTGCCACTGTGGCTACTATGCTCATATACCTATTATATAAGTTTTGGAGTAGTCAATGATAAAGCGTTACTAATGTCAACGGACTCACTCGTTTTGTCTACTTAGTTGTCTAGTGCCTTCTCCACAGTGAATGGATGCTTTTCATGGGTGTAAACAAAAATATTCATATGTTATGTCCACTTCTATGCATTCATTTTTATGTCACTCATTCAGACTTCCTTGCTTTTGAACTTCTGTTTTTTTTCTTCCACATCACTAACTAGATAACCATACCACTAGCCACTTCCTATACATACACATAGACACAGACACAGTCACACACACATGCTAACTTCAGGCCACTTGTCTTTCTACACAAACTGAATAAACTGTTTCCCAGTAGCCCAGTTATGAATCTACTGCATGGAAAAACTTTTCCCTTCTCACGATTTTATACTGTTTTTTGTTTGTTTTAGAGATGGAGTCTCATCATGTCACCCAGGATAGAGTGAAATGATTATTCACAAATGTGATCATAGAGCACAATAGACCTAAACTGCTGGGCTCAGGCAATCTTTTTACCTTAGCATCTTGGGTAGCTAGAACTACAGCCAAACACTACTGCACCCAGCTTCCATTATCTTTTCAAAACCACCCCTGAATAGTTCTATAATGCAGCCACTATCCACTTACAGTTTGCATTGAAACCATATCTAAACTCATGGTTTGTTTTTTTTTTTTTTTTGCTCATATGTGATGTGATCTCTTCTATGTTCACGGGTTTGAGCTTGCCATAAAAGGTCTACTATGTATTTTTCCACCACTGACATTTCCCATGCCTTAGCACTGCCAGAAATATGGCTCAAGCAACAGGCTGCTTCTGCTACAGCTCTAACCGCAGCAGAGCCTTTTCTCTTCCAGACTTCACTGGACGCTGGCAGACTTCTGTGCTACCTAGTAAGTGGGCTGGAGCAACCTTTCTACATGTGGAATATGTTATCTTTACAACCCAAATGGTCCAATGAGATTCTGTGCTTCCTTCTTTTAGGTAGAATACACATCAAAAGCAATTTCTCTTTTGCTTTGACTGGGATATCCTGGCATCCCCTGACCATTCAACACATTACTAAAAATAGGTAATCTCTAGATCTTCATACAATTTATCTCTCACCTTTTGGAGCTACTGTGACTTAAGGAGTCCTTGTACACGCATGTATTTTACTCTATCCATTAAACATGATATCATCAATGCCAGTATGATTTTCTGCCATATGTACAGGCAGTCCAGATCTTTTCAGATTATGACATAGGGAGGGAGAATTTGCTTAGATATGCAGCAAAACTGTAAATAAATATTCTTTTGTGTTTCACTTAAATGCATATTATTTCTGATATTCTTTTCTCATTGGAATAGAGTATATACTCTATAGAAATAGAATATAGGAATGAATTACAAATCACTGGCCATATCTCATGCACCTGAGACCTTATTAATCAGCTCTAAAATGATACCATGTTTAGCACAGCACCTGGGACCAGAGCCACTACTTAATGGATGCTGCGATAGTCTGTAGTCATTCTCCCAGCTTCATTCAGTTTCTGTAGGGCAAGACTGGTATATTTCATAAAGATATAGTATGACAGAAACCACAAATCCTGTGTGCTTTTGCAATATAATAGAGTTACTTATCTCATTTTTTCCCACTGCCAGGGGTTAATATTGTTTTTTTATTTACCATCTTGGATAGGGAAGTTTGAGAGGTTTTTATTCAGCTTTCCCACTGTGATAATTCTTAGCTCAGAAGTCAGGAAAATAATGTGGGGGCTACTCCAATTTCCAAGTATATGAGTTCTAATTATATCCTTTAAAAATGGGAAAATTATCCTGGTGAAGGTTCATGGATCCAGTGAGCATATTTTGAGTTGGTCTTTGGTCAGGAGTTAAGATTCCAGTTATTCTAACATGGGTGGAAGTGAAGTAATAATGATGCTTTGGGTCTCCAGTTACCAATGTCAACTCAAACCATTTATCTAGTAACTCTCAAAATGTATCCCTGTCAGCCTGGCACAGTGGCTCACACCTATAATCCCAGCACTTTGGGAGTCCTAAGTGTGCAGCTCACAAGGTCAAGAGATGGAGACCATCCTGGCCAACATGGTGAACCCCATCTCTACTAAAACATACAAAAATTAGCTGGGTGTGGTGGCATGCACCTGTCATCCCAGCTACTCAGGAGGCAGAGGCAGGAGAGTCACTTGAACCCGGGAGGCGGAAGTTGCAGTGAGCCAAGATCGCGCCACTGCACTCCAGCCTGGATGACAGAGTGAGACTCCACCTCAAAAAAAAAAAAAAAAGTCTCCATGTCCCCCTTCTTTTAGTGTAGTATATGCTTGCAACAGCATAGTTGTGGAATAGCCCCTAGTGACCCAGCCTCCTCTTCAGTCAGTGGCTTTCTGATTTGAAAACTACCTCAGTTTTAGAAACTTGACAAGAGATTATTATTGGCATTTTCATCACTATCTTTTACATCTTGTTTTTTGACTTTTTAATATTTTTAAAGTTATAAATATTAATATCATTTATTTTGTTCTTAGGGACTCCAAGCTCTTTTAATGATCTCTACAACCAGCTGAAGTTTAAGATTCCTTGGTTAGTCCTCTGACTTCTCCAGTCTTTTAGGTAATTGTAGCCTCCTGTTTCCTGATGTTAAACTGATGATGTTAAGTTTGTGTTGCTACAGGACTTTATTATCCATACGTATATTAATTAGCCCAGGTCTGTGACTATTTCTCCCATTGTCAGTATTGCACTGCAGAAGAGATACAGAACAACATCTCGGGGATGCTTATGCCCCCTCACTAGCACTTTTCTAGCGGCCTTGGTGAATGGTGTGTTCTTTGGGCCCTCCCATGTGATATAATCTTCTGATGAGTTTTCTAGTTTGACATAACATATCCATTCCCAAATTCCCAATTTCCTCAGCCTCTCTAATTTTCCCTTGACTACCTTCTAGGACAACTCAGGCCTTTCCACTACTTTTGGCTTTGCCAGTATCTCCTCCAGATTTCAAAAGCACCACAGCAGCAAGTTTGACCCATCCCCTGGAAACTTTTCCAGAATGTCAAATTCTGTATCTAGATAAAGTACTCCCAATTCAATACATTCTGGCACATTCCATTCTTATATTTAGGCTTTCCTTGGTCAAGCAATTTCATACTCCAATCCCAATAATATTGCTTTAACTTTTGCTTGTACATGTTACCAAATTCTTACAATCCTTTTAGAGCACAATTGTTTTCAGGACCATAATGTTCCCAGGAGAGTTACTCCTACTTTTCAGCCTGAGAGCTAGGAGAAGAGATTGAGAACAGTCTTGAGGTGATAAAAGGTTGTACTGGTTTCCTGCTGGAAGAAGCCTCTGTGGTTTCTTGGAACACAGGACAACAGTCTGATATAGAAAACCTGGGGTTGGCTGGGCGTGGTGGCTCACGCCTGTAATCCCAGCACTTTGGGAGGCCGAGGTTGGTGGATCACGAGGTCAAGAGATCGAGACCGTCCTGGTCAACATGGTGAAACCCCGTCTCTACTAAAAATACAAAAAATTAGCTGGGCATGGTGGTGCGTGCCTGTAATCCCAGATAATCAGGAGGCTGAGACAGGAGAATTGCCTGAACCCAGAAGGCGGAGGTTGCGGTGAGCTGAGATCATGCCATTGCACTCCAGCCTGGGTAACAAGAGCGAAACTCCGTCTCAAAAAAAAAAAAAAAGAAAAGAAAAGAAAAGAAAAGAAAAAAGAAAACCTGGGGTTGTAAAACATGCAATGGGTTTATCTAAAGGGATGCCTCTAAGCATGCTGGTTTGCAGACCCTTGTGAATGTTTTAGAGTTGCAAGAGTAGACCCACCTTTTCCTAGTTACTGTTGGTATGCTTTCTGTGTTTCAAGATACCCTAGTGGTGCAAACATCGCCTGCGCTTTGCAACTGTGTTGTATTTACATTCTGCTGCTCAGCATTGTCAGCTCTTCTCCAGCAAGAAATGAGGTCTTTTTTTTTTTTTTTTTTTGTAAGCTACAATGGGGAATCCCTTACTCTTACACAAGTAGCCACTATCTGATTGTAATTGACCCTCAGTTCTTATTTTTTGAAGGGAAATACAGTTTGTAGTCAGCTAACTCCACTGTTGCTGTATGCATTACTTACCCAATAATCATTCAAATACATAAATAATCACACTTGTAAAAAGCATTCCCCTCAACCTGAATACTTTCCAAGGTACCTTTGGTAAAATTTTTAGCAACTGGGGCTGTACTTTAGGCAAGAGACTTTACTGCCTCACCTAACAACTTAAATGATGTTATTTTATTTTATTCACATCCACTTGTGTTTTTCTGGGTCATCCCAAAAGGAGATGACAAGACAGGATTATATGTACGAGATTTTTTTTGGATGAAATGCTAGTGAGGGAAAATGGAGAGTTACAAAATGAATGCTGTGAGAGCCATTAGACCCCGACACAGGTCTGTTCATTGACAAGAGAAAAGAAGAAGAAAAGAGGTTGAAAGACTCAGACTGCAGTGCATTTCTAAGAAGTTTTCTGAAGGCCAAGTCTCTAAGCCAAAGTTGTCCATCAGGGGGGTCCCATGTCTCACAAAAACTGGCCTACTTTAGTATGCCATCTGTTTTAGCCCATTTTCTGTTGCTTATAACAGAATACTTAAAATTAGATAATTTGTAAAGAAAAGAATTTTAATTCTTACAGTTATGGAAATGAGAAATTCAAGGTTAAGAGGTTGCAATTTATGAGGTCCTTCTTTAGGGACTCTCTGTAGAGTCTCAAGAATGCATGGGGCATTGCATGAGGAAGGGACTGAGCATCCTAGCTCCTATTTCACTTCCTTTTCTTACAGTCACTAATCTGACTCCAATCATAACCTATTCATTCATTTACTTAGTAATTCAATAATCCATAAATAGGTTAATCCATTAATCCAGTAACCCATTAATGGATTAATCCATTCATGAAGGTAGAGCCCTTATGACCCTGTCATTCCTTTCAGGTCCCACCTCTCATTGGGAAGTACATGTCAACATAAATTTTGTAAGGGACAGATATTCAAAGCACTGCACCATCTACACACATTTACTGGCTGAGAGCAGCCTTTGAGAAGAAGTGTGGCCTTAACATCAATCTGGCAATGGACTTTGGAGTGCAACAGCTAGGGCCATCAGTGAATTACGCAAGCCCTACTATAAAGCCTGAGAGGGATATTTTCATGGGTGCCACATACTTATGCCATTTATATAAAGATATTGCTTTTTAATAACATAGACAAATTTCTTTTTGTGTAATGGAGGAAAGTTTTCTGACTATCTTGGTCTATAGACACAGCTATGAATATCCTGGTTGGTTTGACAAATATGATTAAATATCATTTACGGTAGAAAGCATTGATTATGAAATAATAATATAAGATACATGATAAGAGGAAGAAAAAGGATAAAACTGGATTGCTGGGCTTAAAATGACAGAGTGGAAAATAAGCAGGTAAATGTAGCACCTAAAAATGTGAATGGATGGTAAATTTTGCTAATGCAATTTCTGACATTTCTAAATGCAAGTTTTGTCCTTCATTTAGCAGGTTACAATATCAAATATAAAAGAATAAACTCAGGATCATTATACATACTATATCAAAGAGTTTAGTTAACCTCTAATTTCAGTTATCTCAAGCTATCTAAAATAACTAAAATAAGTTATAACTTACCAGAAAGCTTATATTTTCCAAAATTAGCCCTATTTAATCTGAAAAAAATTTGTAATTTCAATCTTATAATCAGGGAGTTTGTGTCAATTTATGTTGAATAAAACATAAAGTTTACATTAAAATTATTTTATGTGCGAACAGGAGGCAGTTTGTCCTGAATAAAATTCCCTTTCAACTATATGTCCTATCATACTTTGCCAAGACTCTAACATTCTGCCCACATAGTATTTTTTAAAATAAATGCTGAAGAGCCAATTAGTCCATCTGGCATTAGGGGGAAAAAAATAGAAATGTATAGATGCCTAAGTAATAAATGTGGAATGAACAAGTACATATTCACTTCAGAATTCAGGTATCTCAAAACAATGTCTATAATTGACTTTCAGTAATTAATACCAAACTCATTTTATTTAGCTGAAATGCAATGGAAATTGTTGTTTATATAAAAATATTATAATAGTGGTCTTAAGAGAATACGGTTTTGTTATATATCTGAATGTAAAATATATTTGCTATTGTGTAAGGATAATAACTTTGTTCTCTTAGACACATTTTAATAATGAATGAGATATATGAGTCATGTGATTTGTTTTAACAGTGTGCCACAGAAGACTTATCATCACAGAGACCATAGGAATAGATTTAAATACAGGTCATTAGTGTCATAAAGAAAATGAATTCTGGATGCTGCATATTGTGTCTGTATGATGTTTTGACACTATGCATATACTCAATGGTCATGGATCTCACTGTCTTATATTTAAGGATCAATGCCATAAAAGCCACTTTTATCTACTCAAATTGATACATAGGAGATGTATATTTAATACAAATTTATTTTTCACTATCATATAAGGAAATTAATTACATTATAATAATGTAAAGAATCTGTATAAAATATACAAACCTTTAAGTTTTCAAGCCGCAAATACACTGCTATACTAATATCAAGGTTTATTATGATTCCTTAGCAGAAGGCAAATTGTTTCTGTGCCTTAAAATATTGTACAAGTAGAGCAGGTACAATAACCATAGGTGGAGTAAAATTTTACTTAGAAGATTAAAAACATTAGTAAAATATATCTTTGGGTAGATTTCATTAGAATTATGCCAGTGAATATATAAAAAAAGATACAAATATAGATACATATCCATAAAATTTTTGTTTTAAAAATTATATTTTTAAAGTAAAGGTTTTTTTGCACTAAAACTTGGCTGAGAAGATTTCAGTCCATATGAGAAAGGTATTTTAAAATTACGTATGAAAATAAAACATTCTTTAGGAAAGTTTAAAATAAAATAGCTTTGTAACTTTATAATGCTTTCTTCTAATTTCTTTTGAAAATAATCCTATACCTTAAAATTGTGGTTCTTAATTTACAATGTGATTTCTCTGTAAGCAAATTTGAATAGATGGTTAGGACTATTATTCCAGTTATGAAAATAAATAAACTTGCTCCAAATAAAAGTGGTTTTATTGGTCCAAATTTTCTAAAGTGAATACATAAATTAATTCGTTAGAAAATTGTCCAACAATTCTCTTTGCATGAGTAGATAAAATCTGAATAATAAAATAATAAGGATATGTTAACAGTATACCACAAAAATATGTGCCTCCCTACAAAGAAACCTTGGGGGAATGTGAAACTGCACAATTGTGTGTTAGTAAATGAGTGAGTCAAGTTAAAATAAACTAGTAAGTATGTCTATAATCTTAATAAACCATTTCATTACAACTGAATCCTACCCAAGGTTTTAATTTTCTTTAACCTACAATATAACAGAATGAATATAACCAAATAATGTTCAAAAAAGTATACTTTCAACATTACAGAAAATAGCAAGTCAAACAGCCTCTAGGTAATGGAACTGTATTCTAAATATCAATTTAAGATTCACTTTCTGTGACTCTGAAAGGATTTTCTCATGCCAGTATTTTAAAAAAGATTGACTCAGCCATTTTTCCTGGTTAACATTGTTTCCCCTTAGACTGCAGACAGACTTTTGCCAACTCTTTTCAAGTCATTTGTTATAGTCTGAATGACTGCATCCTTTAAGATTTCATGTTCAAATCCTAACCCTGAAAGAGATGGCATTCAGAGGTAGAATATTGGGTAGGTAGAACCCCTTCTAAAGCTAAAGAGCCAAGTAGTCCATCTAGTTAAGAGAGAAACTAAGTATTGATTTTATGGAGCAGAACCCTAAGGACTGTAATTAGTGCACTTACAAAAGAGATCCCAGAAACCTAGCTTGCACCTTCCACCATGTGAGGACACAGTAAAAATCAATCATCTATGAATCAGAAAGCAGGCCTTCACCTTCACTGGCACTGAATTTGCCAGTGCCTTAATCTTGGACTTTCAACCTCCAGAACTACAGAAAAAATAAATTTCTATTATTGACATGCTACCTAGTTTATGGTATATTTTTACGACAGTCCAAATGGATTAATGCACCATTGGAGTACACAAGGGAGATGAAACAGTTCTGAGTTTCAGTCCCCAATCTGTTACTTATTGGTATGTAAAATTAAGCAATGTCCCATTATTTTATTCGTGAATATTAAAGGATTTTATCTATGAAATAATTTTAAAATATTTATTTTATTATTAAAATAAAAATAGCAAGCGTTTTAAAGAAAACATAGTTGGAAAGAGTAATTGTGTAATTGGTGTAATTGGTGTAAAGATTTATTTAATGTCCTATTATCAAGATATTCTTACTGAATATAGAGATTAAATGTATAGAAACATAACTCTAAAACACAAAAGTATAGCTAATATAGTCATATAAGATCAATGAAGAATAATATTGCTTGTTTGTTGTTCTCTACCTACAAATAAACAGGAAATCCTGCCATGTTGAAAGGAATACAACCTAACATGGAGTAGAAACAATAAATCAACATATACTACTCTAAGATAATGGGCAATAAGAATTTGATTTAAAAATTGTTATTTAGCATGTATTATAGTGAGAGTTACAATTGGATTTTATGTAGTTATAAGGAAACCCTGAAAAAATGCCACTAAACACAAATGATATTTAGTTTCAGAACTTCATCCCAAATGCTGTTAAATCTTTTGCATTCTTATACTATACCCCTTGTGTCTTTCTCGTAATTTTCCAGAGGTCTTCTCAGTCAATATAGGCTCAGTTTACATAACTCTGTCAATTGAATAAAGTATATATTTATGAGGCTTCTAAGTAAAGTGTTGTAAGCATTGCATTGAGATAAGATACATAAACTCAAAAATATAAAGGAACAATTTTTTCGTTTGTTTGGTTTTGGTTTTGCTTTAAGTCAAAGGAAAGGGGTGATTCAGGAGTGATAAACTGTATCATGGTGACCAAGAAGACTTAACATTTCAGCTGGGCATGGTGGCACGTGCCTGTAATCCCAGCTACTCAGGAGGCTGAGGCAGGAGAATTGCCTGAACCCAGGAGGCAGAGGTTGCGGTGAGCCGAGATCGCGCCATTGCACTGCAGCCTGGGTAACAAGAGCGAAACTCCGTCTCAAAAAAAAAAAAAAAAAAAAAAAAAAAAGACTTAACATTTATCTCAACTTCGCTAAACTTTAGTATAGCTAAGTCTTCCTGACTATAGGCCCCTGACCACCCTTTTCTTAGAGCACTTACTTCAGAAAAATTGCAAGTGTTAATTTTTTATTTGCTGATGATATAATTATTGTACAACCCAGGAATATCTGTCTCAAGTATCTGGGAATCATCCATTTGAAATGTAATAAGAAAGAAAGAATCCCAGTCTCCTAGTTGCAATGAAATGATAGGAGTCCTAGATAAATGCCAACCTGGCATTTATCTAGGACTAGCTACTAGCTCCAGTAGCTTCCCCTGCCGCTTAAAAATTTACCCAACTTTTGTTTTAGTGGAGTCGAGTCATTCTTTCTCCTTTGCAATAGTGTTGAATAAAGTCTCCCTTAACTCTTTAACTGGTCTGGTAAATTTTTCTTTAACACAGGGTAAAGATTGCTATAAAACCAACCATCTCCTCTTCCTTTGTCTCTCAGTCAATGAAAAAAAAGTACAAATTGGTTATATAAAACTGAAGATGTAGAGAAAACACAGACTGCATTACTGCATTACATGAAATGATTTCCATTTACTTTGTGATTAAACATAACTCAGCAGTCTCTCATAGGTAGAAGATTATAAAGAAACTAAGTATTGATTCTAACTACTTTTTTTCATTGTATATGCATATATATTTAAATTACCAACACAAACAACACCCTGCTGATGAAGTGGAAAGAGTAAAAATCTGGTGTAGTTTACTAAAGTTTTAAGAGCTAGCATTTGTGCTTGATGGCTGCCTTTTAAATAGTGTTTAAATACTTATTTGAAAAGATACATACAGATGTGCCCTGCATCTAACTATTTGGTACACAGACTTCCACTGAGAGAAATTTTCTAATGTTTATAATTTCCATTCAAAACTCTGCAAAAACAATTTTGTTCTCCTGCTTGAAAAGTTTATATACTAAAAGGAAGATTAGCATCTAAGGAGATAAAATTAGATATACCATAAAAATCTCATCAAAAGAAAGGATAATGCCAGAAGAAACGACAAGTGAGAATGGGTCAGTTTCTTAGTAAAAGTTCTAATTATTCTATATTGTTTTCTTCTACTTATAAAATAATTTTACCATATATTTGTGGAAAATTTGAAATACTCAGAAAATTCTAAAGAAAAACATATTTACACATTAATGTAACATGCATGTATTGAAAAATTACTGTGTAACAAATACTGTGGACCCTATAAATGATATTAGATGGACTCTGTCCCCAGGGACTTACATATAACAGTGGCAATAGCTGGATTAATATATATATAGTGTCATATCATAATTGCACTCTGTTTTAGATAGGTTTCCTTAGGGAGATGAATCTCAAATTATTTCTTATAAAATAGGTAGCAGTTGGTCAGAGAGAAGAACAATGTTAATACATTTCCAAAAATTTAGTTGCATTCTGTTTTTCTTTCTGAGTATATTATGTAACTCTCATATAAATTTTTCACCAAAGTAATGCCAATGTACTTCGATATAATGCAAGGGGAATGGCTAATCTCATCATTATGAACAATCAATTTTCCAAGGGGAAACACTGTAATACAGCTACAGCCTAGAGCAGGCGTCCCAAACTTTTTACACAGGGGGCCAGTTCACTGTCCCTCAGACCATTGGAGGGCCGCCACATACTGTGCTCCTCTCACTGACCACCAATGAAAGAGGTGCCCCTTCCTGAAGTGTGGCAGGGGGCCAGATAAATGGCCTCAGGGGGTCGCATGCGGCCCATGGGCCGTAGTTTGGGGACGCGTGGCCTAGAGCCATGGAAGAGGAACATTCCTTCAATTACAGACTCATTTTGCCAGCTTGTCATGATCTAAACTGGAAAGGATGGAACCTATAAAGCAGCAGCTCTGTAAAAATCTAGGCCAGAGATTTAACTGAAAAGTTATAAAATACACCTCCTCTACCACAATTTATCACCACACCAACACTGCATCATTGAATTAAAAATAAAAGCAATCCATGACACAGACTCTTTTTCAACAAGACGACTTAGGAAAGACTGTCAAGAAAGAAAGTAAACACAAGGACACCATGGGAATTTGAAGTCTCTGACACCTACAGTTGTAGGAAACATTAAATCAACTTTTAGCCAGATTAGCATCAAACTTTATGCTATAATCCTGTATTACTCAGTTCCTACCACCCCATGCAACATGTCTGGCTCTTAATGCAAAATAACAAGGCTAACCAAAAAGCAAAACCAAAATCAGAAACATAACACATCAGAAGAAGGTTTAGATATAACACAGATTTTAGAATTATTGGACAAGGATGTTAATGTAGCCATGATTAAAACATTAAGGAATTTACTGGAGAAAGTAGATGCCATGCAAAAATAGATAGGTATTGTAGGTAAAGAGAAGCAAGGCTAAGGAAGGATGAGACACAAATGTTAGAAGTCAAAATCACTGTAGCAAAAATGATGAATGCCTGTGATGGACTCGTCAGTAGAATAGATGCAACTGAGATGAAAATCAGTGGCTTAAGATATGTCAATTGAAATTTCTGACTAAAATCTAAATAGAAAAAATAATGAAAAAGAAACCAGAACAATCAAGCATGGCGTCACAATTTCAGTAGCTGTAACAAACGCATAATTGAAATACTATTAGAAACAGAAAGAATAAAGTAGAAGAAATACTGAAAGCAATAATGACTCAGAATGTTCACAAATTAGTGACACACATCAAAAGAAAAATACAGAATGCTCAAAAAACACCAAGAAAAATAAATGCCACAAAAATGATACTGAGCCATATTATATTAAAAATGCAGAAAAATAATATCTTAAGCTAGGAGAATAAAAATATTTTATCTGTTCAGTAACAAGAATAGAGAATTACAGAACACTTCATCAGTAATTATGGAAGCAAGAAAATTGTAGTGAAATATCAAAAGCGTCTGAAGAAAACAGCAAAACATCTAAGAAATCTACATACAGCAAAATTATAAAAGTGAAGGAAAAATTAAAACCTCAGACAAAGTGTGAAGTAATTTATCACCAAAAGACCTACCTTGCAAGAATTATTAAAATATTTTCTTCAGGTAGTATAAAAATGGCATTGTTCAGAAACTTAACAGTACATAAAGAAAGACTTCCTTACAATGTCCCTGCACTACACATATGGTATTATTAAAAAATAATTTTGCTGATATACCAGGAAAAAAGATAAAATGAAAGGAAGAAAAGTTAGAAACAAATAACAAATGAAACATATATAAAACAATTACATACCATGGTAGATATTAACCCAAGTGAATTAACAATTGCATCAATAATTGCTTTAATTGCAAATTGTCTAAATATGCCAATTAAAAGGGGTTTTCTGAGTGGCTTTAACAAAATAACCAGCTATATGTTTTCTATAAGAAATCCATTTTAAATATAATGAATCTGATAGATTAAAAGTACCTATATAAAAAATACATACTATGCAAACTCTAATCAAGAGACAGGTAGAGTAGACACATTACTAGAATTAAGCAGATTTCAGAAAAAAAAAATGAAAATTATGAAAAGGAGCGGTGTTACCTGATTTAAAGATATTGGTTCTTCAAGAAATCCTAACAATCCTAAATATGTAAAAATCTGATAGTGGAGAATCAAAATATAACAAAACAAACACTAATAAAATTACTAGAAGAAATAGATTCACTATTTTATGTGGACTCATCAACATCCTTCTATCAGTACCTTAAAGAGTAAACATATGAAAACAATTGAGATTTGAAATTTTTTAAGGTAGCCTTTCTGATAAATTCCCCAAATTAAACGCTTAGGTGTAAATCTAACAAAATGTAAGCAGCATCTACATGCAAAAATCTATAGACTAAAAAGTCAAATAAAATCTAAATAAATTGAGAGATAATTTCATAGTGACAGAATGAAAGCTCAATTCTTTTTATTCGATGTTACATTTGATATGGTTTGGCTGTGTCTCCACCCAAAATCTTACCTTGAATTGTAATCTTTATAATCCCCAGGTGTTTAAGGTAGGACCAAGCATGGAGGTAACTAGATCTTGAGGGTAGATCCCCCATGCTTTTCTCATCATGGTAAATGAGTCTCTTGAGATCTAATGGTCTTACAAGCATCTGGCATTTTCCCTGCTTGCACTCACTCCATCGTGTCTCCCTGTGAGAAAGGTGCCTGCTTTTCCTTTGCCTTTTGATATGATTGTAAGTTTTATGAAGCCTCCTCAGCAATGCAGAACCATGAATCAATTAAACCTCTTTTCTTTATAAAATACCCAGTCTCAGGTATTTCCTCATAGCAGTATGACAATGCACTAATACAATATTCAATGCAATCCCTTTCAACATCCCCAAAAGCTATTTTGCAAACATAGACAAACTGACTCAAAATTTTATACGGAAAGTAAAAGGTACTAGAATAGCTAAGAAAATAGTGCAGAATAACAAAGTTGAAAGACACTTTCAGATTTCCAGGCATAGTTTCTGGCTGCAGATTTTTTAAACAACAGTGTGGTATTGGAAAAATAGACACATAAGGTAACAAATTAGAGCAAAAATAGATCCACACAAATATAGTCATCAGATGTTTAACAAAATAGTGAAGTCAATTTGATGGAGAAAGGATAGTATTTTCAACAAATCTTGCCAGCAAATTAACAACAATGTATCTTTTAAAAGAGCAGCTTTATACTTAAAAATTATTAGCTCAAAATGGACTAAGGAACTAAATGTAAAATGAAAAACTGAAATATTCTTGAAGAAACATAGGAGAAAACCCTACATACCTTGGAATTGGTTGTAAGTTTCTCAATGCAACACCAATAGAACAATCTATGAAGAAAAACAATAATAAGAAATTTATTAAAGTTAAAATTGTTATGTGAAAGACACATTTAAAGAAGATTAAAAACAAGCCACAGAATGAGAGAAAAGGTTTGCAAAAACACATAGCTGATAAAGAATTTGTATGCAAACACTCAAAGGAGACTCACTTGAGGCCAGAAATTTGAGATCAGCCTGGGCAACATAGGTAGCACTATCTAAATAAATAAATAAATAATAAAAATAAACAGATTGGCCAACGATGGTGGCATGCATCTGTAACTTTCCCCTACTTTGAACAGGAAAGCCCAACTTCTGTTGAAATTACGGAGGTTGATTTTTTTTAACTACTTTTTGCTGAAATGGGGTACAGAAGAGGCCCTGCATTTGAGGTTTTTTTTTTTTTTTTTTTTTTAGAGGGAAGTCTTTTAGGGGTACAGGTTGATTTAGAGGTTTACAATAGAGCTTATGAGCCAAGTACATTTGTGGTTGTAGCGGCAGATTATTTGTGACCTTATGGTTTTAGAAGAAACAAATGTGACACGGTGGTTAAAGATGAGAGGCCCAGAGGCCAACAAATATAAAATGATTAAAAACAACCCTAGGAGAGAATAGAGCCAGGACAGTTAGTTGTTAAACAAGCCTTACAATACTGTTTTTTGAAGGTTTTTAGTTCTGTGTTTGATTGATTGATGAGTTTTATGTTTAAAACAACACTTAACTGGTTTACAAAATAGCAGCATTTTTTCTAGAAAGAGGTTTTTTTTTCTACTATGAAAAGGATAATTGGAGTTTGAGAGATAAAGTTGAGGGTTATAGTTCTATTAATGCCAGGATATAAATTAGACTTATGAGTGGTACTTTCCTGAAGATTTTGTTGGAAAAGCATATGTAGATATTTTTAATGACTCCCTGGTGTACGAAGCGTTGTTTTCTGGAACTTTAGGCTGCGGAGTGGAGGATTTATGACTTTTTTAAAGGAGGTATTTAAGGCTTTAGCTGAGTGTGATAAATTCATGAGTTTATTTTTACTATCCCAACTGCCTTTGAGGTAGACAGAATAACCGAAAATAATCCTTTCCAAGATGGGCCTAGAGAGGGAGAGTTTGAGGGGAGAAAATTAACAAACACTAAGTTTTCAGGGCAGGAGAGAAATACTGAGAAGACCATACTGAGAAGGTCTAGGAGAAGGATTAACTTCTTGGATTTTTATGGTTAGATTTACCTGGCGCTTTGTGAGGGTGAAAGCTTGTGCTGGCACTTGTTTCAGGCACCCTTAGTTCTGCCATTGGATTGTTTGGTTAGACACCTTAGACCGTGGAAACCTTTGTCCCCAGGACAGTGTGCTTTTTAGTGATTTTCTTGGCATAGTGGCATGGACGAGATGATGGTTTATTTCTTTGGGGACAATTTTTTATAAAAGGTCCCTTTAGACGGCACTGATAACAGGTTTTGCCAGACTGGCAGCTAACCCTAGCCTTTTCCTTATTTGAGCCCCTAGGGTCTGACTGCATGAAAGCCATGACTAACGGTGATTTTTCCTCTTCCTTTTAGCCTGTTGTTTTTGTTGTTGTTGTTGTTTAATAAACACTAAGGTTGCCTGGTTTAGTAATTATTTTAGACTTTTTGTTCTAAAGCTAGCTTTTGCTTGATATTTGCTGCTAACTAATAAACTTGTTTTTTTAGTATTAACTGATCCTTTATGAAGTTTGGTGACAGGGGGGTGTACTTTCTTAAAGCTTTCCACAATTGCTTAAGGAAAGCTGTTGGGATTTCTTCCCTTTGGGGGCTAGATTTTCCACTCAGCAGAGGGCAATTTGGCCACGCTGTTTGGCAGGGAAATATGAGTTGCTTCTTTCTTAAAGACTGTATGCTAAATTGGTCCCAACCTTCCAGTATACACCTTAATGGGGACTTGAGCTTGGGAATAGAAGCACCCATCTGAAACTGAACACAAGAGATGCCTGCACCCCCAGTTAAAGAAATTACAGCTGCTTTGACCTGAGGTGTCCCCCACGTAAAATGGGCACTGAAATGAAACATTTTTCAGTCAGTATCCCAAAATTTTGTGGGCCCAAGATGCGTGATCCACTTTATTAGAGGGTCTCCCATGTACTGGGTTCCAATTATGACCCACCAGCATTATAGGACCATTCTCACTTCCTGCATAACCTTCAGTGACTATAATAGAGGAATGGAATGAGAGGAGCTACTGAGTTGGGTAGTTACATACTAACAGTCCTAATGAGGCCAGCGAAGCTCAGGAGATGGGTACCAATATTTCCCAGCCAAAGTTTAATTTACACAGGCCAATTTATAAAACTGCCCCACAAGGGTAAACTTCTAGGGAGGGGCCATTAGAGCATATAGTTTAAAGAAGGCAGGCCTCGTATACCCTCAGGACCCGGGCCTCCTCTCCCCTAACCCATCTTTTATTTCAGGAAAATGCTCGTAAGGTTGTGAGATCTACCATTGACTATTGGGGGCCTGAAACTTGTTTAACTTGATCTTCTAGATTCAGCTTCTGAATTTCCCCAAAATGTTTTACCATTTTAAGACTGACTTCACCAGGGATTTGAACCAGCAACCTTGCAGTCACAGGCCCTATACCTTAACTAACTGTGCCAAAAAGTCACTTGCATTAAGAGAAGGCAGAAAGTTTTCTTAAGCTGTATTTTGAATGAGAATGCTGCACCCTGAGGCAGTGTGGCCTGCCTAAAAGCCGGGTGGGACTGAAGGCCAGCGGCTGCTTCCTTTCCCTTAGCCACCGCGGCAGAGGAAAAAAGCCACGTTAGTTTAAAAACTGCCTTTGCAGCTGCTGCTGGGCCGGCGTTTTCGCACCCCCGCAGCTTTTGGTCGCCATGTTGACCCTGCCAGAACCAAGTACACGGTTGGGCCACTTCCCGAGCTGCTGCCCACACAGGGACCTACAGCCGGCAGGCGAACTTCCTGGGGAGCCTTTTTACCCTGCTGCCGGGGACTGGAGAACACTGGAGAGACCTACCAGAACCATGTGCCAGAGTGACGCGCTCCCGGGTCTCCTGCAGGCTTGGGCTGTACCTTGCTCCTCACCGCTGTTTTCTCCCAGCAACCTCTGCGTGTGCTGGGTTCCGCCCCTGGGGCTGGGCTGTTCCTAGCTGCAATCAGCAGAAAGGGCGGGTTGCTTACCCTTTCCACCACACAGGTTCCCGCAGGAAATAAGGTGCTTTTAATTCTGGCCAGCTGCGCTGCCTCGCCTCCACACCAATGCTTCAGTTTCCGGGCTGCGTCTGCTTCAGGTATTCTTAAACAGGCAGGATAGAATGGGGCCTGTTCTACGATTTTGAAACTTTCTTCTCTGGCTGTTCCCCTTTCCTGGCTGTACCCCTCCTTCTTGTGTACCCGTCTCCTGGCTGGCTTGCCAAAATGTAATATTGGGGTTTAGGGGTGCCCCCTTAGTTCCCCTGAGAGGATATTTCTTCAGGTTTTTGGTTAATCACTCCCCAAGAATGGGTGAGACCACGGCACAGTGCATAGTATATGCCGGACTTAAAAGCGTTTGTAGAAAGTGATTTATTTAAAGAGAGAGATCAACAAGAGAAGTAGAGAGAACCAGCTTTCACACTGAGAGAAAGAAAAGCTGCTCTCACACTGAGTGAGAAGTGTTCCCAAAGGGGGAACACCCAGAGAAGGAAATCTCCTCTCACACTGAGTGAGAGAATCCAGAAAGATGGAATCCAGAAGAGGAAAGCAGCTTCCACACTGAGTGGAAGGGAATTGAGAGAGAGATGGAGTTTAGGCGGGGAAGACAGGCTTCCACAAGAGAGTGTGGAAGGGGACTCCAGAGGAAAAATCCAGGATAGAGAAAAACAGCTTCTGTGAGAGTGTTCCTGGAAGGGGATTGAAACGTGGAGTGAGTCCGAAGGGGTGTGAAAGAAGGGGACTGTTAACCTGGGAGGAACCCCCACCTTCTCTAAGACCTGGGGCCAATGAAAGGAGTTCCTTACAACTTCCACTGGAATGATTGACTTTTAGTTTCTTCCCGCACCTGCAAGCCATTAAATCTCGTGATGGAGAGAGATGGGAGTGTGGCATGGCGCTGGAAAGTTTTTGCCCTTAAAACTATGCGCCTTCCTGGACCCGGAAAGAGAACACATTCCCTCATAATCACAGCATCCTTTGGGAGGCGGAGGACAGGGGATGGCTTGGGCTTAGGAGTTTGAGATTGTAGTGACCTATCATCATGGCATTTCAGCCTGGAAAACAGAATGAGATCCTGTCTCTTAAAAGCAAAGAAAAAAAACACAATTTTTAACAAAAGGCTAAAGATCCAAACAGAAAGAACGCAAAAGAAAATATATAGGCAGCTAATCAGAGTGTTAAAAAAAAAATCATTTGTCAAGAGAAACTACAAATCAAAACACAAGGAGCTATCAGTACATGGCTATTAGATTTTTTTTAAAATGACAATAGGATAGCTCTTGAATATTCAGAGCAACAGGAACTCTTACTCATTGCAGGTGGGAATGCAAATTGATTCAGACACTTTAGAAAACTGACAATTTCTAACTAAACTAAACACATTCTTACCCTATGAAACAAGAATTGCACCCTTGCTATATATTGATCCAACTAAAAACTTAAGTTCACACCAAAACCAACATGTGAATGTTTATAGCAGATTTATTTATAATTACCAAAAATTAAAAGCTGTCAAGATGCCATTTAATTAGGTAAATGGACAAACTGTGGTCCATACGTACAATGGGAATATTATTCAGAAATAAGAATAATAAAGAAAAACCATCAAAGAAATATATAATACTATGCAATATAACAAAAGTCAGAGAATGGTGTATTAACCAGCAAAATAAATAAATGCTAATAATGTAATTAGCCTGGTCACAGTGGTTCATGCCTATAATCCCAGCACTCTGGAAGGCTGAGGTGAGTGGATCACTTGAGGTCAGGGGTTTGAGACCAGCCTGCCCAACATAGAGAAACCCTGTCTCTACTAAAAATACAAATATTAGCTGGGTGTGATGGCACCTGGCTGTAATCCCAGCTACTCAGGCGGCTGAGACAGGATAATCACTTGAACCTGGGAGGGGGAGGTTGCAGTAAGCCAAGATCCCACCACAGAATGAGACTACATCTCAAGAAAAGAAAATAATGCGATCAAATAAGATTTGGAAAAAAAAGTATTTAATACATTTACTGCCAAAAATATTACTGCAATTATACTTTTAGTATAGTAGAAAAACAGATTCCTGAAGTTCGATAAAAAATAAAAAAAAAACTATGAACTGTACTAGATGCTCTAATGTACCAATCAGATCCACAATCACAAGAGAAAAGAGTTACTCTCCCACATATTGGTAGTGTTGATGAAAAAGCCTTCAGACAGACCTTTAATGATTTCAGTTATAAGTCTTCTTTGAGGATTTCCTACAAAGAGAACTACCTTGCCCAAGTTCTTGCCTCGTTCCCCATTCCAGCTGTATCTTGTGACTAATCAGTGTGAAGTATAAACTTCGTCAATGCTGAAACGCCATCCCAGCTGCAGTGATTTCCATGAAGGTGGCAGAGAGTTTCATCATTGTTCACTCTCTCTTTCTGCCAAATTCTCTTATCATCCTCCGTTTTTCACAGATGTTAGTCTGAAGAGCACTCGCTCATAGACATTATACTCTAACTTTTGTTTCTTAGACTGCTTTCCAGGAAACTCAACATGTGAAAGTTATTGACAGCAGTGACAGGGGAAAGCAACATAAGATGGGCCTTTGAAACAGATCACCTGATGTTGTAAATGAAGACCTCTTCATTGGTGGTAGATGAGGCACAAATAATCCTCAGTAAAATGTAGCAGTGAAATTGTTGAATGATCTGGTTTCTCTTGTATACAATGGGAAATGCATTTGCTGATTTGATGTTTCAAGTATTTGAAAACTGTGAAGGAAATTATTGCAACATAGATAGTAGAATTGACTGCTGAACTTATTTGATGCTTTGTTAAAAGAATCAAAAACTGGGAGTTATTAACTCAATTAAAAGCTGATAAAAATCAGGAGTTTATCTTCGTAATATGAAAAGAGGCTCTCCTGCAGTAGGAGGACATGTCTCAGGAGATTCAAAGAAGGATAAACTCTCAAGGGAGGGAGATTAATAATAGCCAGGACAGATCTTAGTTGGGAAAAATAAAAACTTAAATCTAAATATTTGAATTAAGGCACCCCAAAATATTTTAAGTCCCATAATTCCCTGGATCTTGAGAGTCCTTCTGTTTTCTCAACTATTTCATAGCAGAGCTAATACTCTTGACTTGCTTCAAGATTATACAGAGACTTCTCCCTTAAATGACTACACATACTCCACGTCCCATCCTTCTAGGCCAGTATGAAAAATCACAAAATACTAAGCTAGGGACTTTCTAAGCTTACTAACGAGGATATAACCTTTTTTCCAATGGAGCTATAGAACACAGACATACACAGCAAGATGCTAAAGGAGTAATGGTGGATCAAGGGAAGTTGGGATAGACACTTGAGTAAGAGTATTTTTCAATATGAAAGCCCTCTTTCTGGATATAGAATTTAATGCCTTAACGAGTTTCCAAAATAATGGTGCAAACATGCTTCTAGAATGGTACTTAGAAACATGAAATTCAATGCCCTTACATCAGTGAGATAGAATTGACACAGCAATGGTAAAAAAGGGGATTCAAAGCAAAGAAATGATCATGTCTGAGCAGATAGATTAAGCTGAAAACTCACCATATGGTTTATTTCATAAAAAGACCAGAATGTTGTATCATCATACAATTTCTAAGATGATAAAAAATGTCCTGGTGAGGATAAAGTAGCATCACTAAGAAGTTTAGCAGTGGTTCTCCTTGGTAGTCCAGGGATGACCTAAGATAATTTGTCTAAGAACTGAACTTAGCAATGGGAATTATGCTACCTAAAAAAACAAAATCAAAAACAAACAAAACAGCAACAAAAACAGAGTCCAGGTGATGATGCTCAACTATAAGGCACCAAGTATACATTTTTGTTGTAATAAGAAGTAAAGTCCGAGAAGCCCCCAAGGATAGTTAGCATTTAGGAAACTAAGTAAGTAAAAATCTCTAGACTCAGAAGAGTATTGCTCAAACTGCACAATAAGAAATTACTAAGGATGGATAGGCAAAAGCTGAGAGCAATGTTCCTAAAAGAGATTCACAAGCCATTTTCCTGTTTGTAGACTTGCACCAGTTTTACAACTGGACCACATTGAATGAGAGGCCAGGTCTTGTGGAATAAGGATCCTAAAATACTGTGACAGTGTACCTAATATTGATTCCCTAAAAATTTCCTAAAACAACTTTAGGCTAATGGTTTGGCTAACTTCCCCTTTGGAAAAATGATGATTCAAGTATTTTAAAACTTTTTGGAAACAGTGTTCTGTTTGATATTTACACCTGGAGACCAGAACATTACTATGGGCCCTGTTTAGAGTGGAGGTATATGGAATTTAGGTAATAAACTGAGTTCAGGCCAAAGTCCATGTCACAGTGGGTCCAGTAAATGTGCAGGTTCACCTGCTAGTCATTTTCTCAATCCTCAAATGTATTATTACAATAGACATATTTGGTAGTTGTCATAGCCTCTACAGTGGGTCATAGACAACCATAGTGAGTGGGAATCTCTAAAATTATCTCTCCCAACTACTGGTGATATAATATTCATACTCCAGGCAGAATGGTAAAAATTAGAACCAACCATAAAGACCTAAAGAATGCTACAAAAGTGGTTCATTTTATTTTATTTACCTTACCAGTTTGCCCTACAAAAATCACACAGATCCTGACAATGTGTTTGTGGTTGCAAGGACACATATGATGGTGACTGCAAAGCCAACCAAGAAGTAACATTGATTACAGCCTCTATCCTAGATGTGATATTCTTGCTACAGCAGATTAATACCTTCTCAAGTACGTGGCTACTGATATGACGGATGCATTTTCCTATGATGTTAGAAAAGATGATCAGCAATCCTTCACATTCCCTTGAAATAAAGGACAGTGTTTATTCCAGAATTTTTACTTAGGCTATATTAATCTTCCTTCCTTCTCTTGTAATAAAACCTGATCATATCTGGGTACTTGAAACATCCCACAGAACATCAAGTTGGTCTGTTATATTAAAGACATAATGCAGAGCAAAAAAGACTAGCACACTAGAAGTCTTGATAAGATACAAATATTGCAGATAATTGGCTATAAACCTTATAAAATGCTATGGTTTGAATGTGTCCCTAAAGTTCATATGCTGGAAACTTGATCCCCATTGTGGTAGTGTTGGAAGGTATAGCCTAATGGAAGGTGGTTGAGTCATCAGTCACTGGCTTCTTGAGTGAATTAATACCATAATTGCAGAAGAGAGTTTGTTATCATTGGAGGGAGATTTTCATGAAAGAATATGTTCAGTGCCCTCTTCCTTCTTCTCCTAGCTTCTGTGTGCCATTCTGCCTTTCATCATGGGATGATGCAGCAATAAGACCCTGACCAGATGTTGGCCCCTTATTCTTGTAATTCCCAGTCTTCAAAACTGTAAGCCAACAAATTTCTGTTTATTTTAAATTACTCAGTCCATGGTATTCTATTTTACTAGCACAAAAATGACTAATACGCAAATATTCAAACACCTGACACAATAGAAATTGTTTAAAAAATTCAGTAGTGTGAGGCATGCACAGACATCCCTTCCCATGGTAAAGAACAAATAATTGTATTTTGCACCTCCCACCCTAGAGCCCAAAGGCAAAAATACTGGCTGGGAGGGTTATTTGGGTTATGAAAGTAGTGTACTTCACTCCTGGGGATACTAGGTCAAAAATATACCAATCTATATGTAATAACATCTGCTGTTTTAGTAGGGTGCAGTGTAGAAATCCTTGGTTATGTCTGACCTGCCAGGTTTTAAGGGCAGATAGACCTAGAACCACTACTTTTAAAATGAAAGCAATATGTCTATGATCAGAGGGCACAAGCAAGCTACAGAGTGGTCTATTCAGAACCCTATGTCACATACCTTTATTACATCAGTATCTCTTCCTCACATCTGCATGAGAAATTCTTTATGACTCTGAGGGAAGAGAAAAAGACCAAACTTGGTTAATTAAAAGATCAGGTTAGTATGTAGGTACCAGCCAGATATGGACAGCTATTAAACTAGAGTTGTACTCGGGGAAGACTTGAAAGACATTGGTAGAAAAAAATCATCCAATGGGCAGAGCTTTGTCTTGTGCATGGTGTTCAACCAGTGTGTGATAAAGGAAGTGATTCAAGGTTAACTGGATTCATTAGAAAATCAGGGTCATGAAAATATGAGGTACAGGCAGTTGTTTGAAAACATGGGAGTGAGTATATGTGAGGACATATTTATTGCATGGTGACATGCAATGCATATCTTAATTTTTTAAAATATGGTATAGTATCTCTAGGAGGTAGACTATTTTGGTCCTGTAAACAGGGCTGAAGGCCAAAGTGGTTCCAATTACCTTCACTTTCAATAATTCACTTGGAGAATATATGCTTCCTATCTAGGCTCCATAAGTTCAGAAGTTATGGCTCTCAAAGAAAGAACATGTTCACTGAAAGCGCTGCAAGAGTCCCATTGAATTATAAATCATAGCTACCACTTGAGATTTGGGGATTTTGATGACAGAAAATCAGCAAGGAAGAAGAGTAAGCATTTTGGTATCAGTAATCGAGGTGATAGAGAGGCAATTGAAAGCATGGGTGCTGTTACACAGTGGATGCAGAAGAAATAGGTTTGGTATATAGATAATCTGCTTGTGTGTTTCTGTGTTCCCTTGCACAGTTGACAGTAAATGAACAAGTGTGGGCACCCTGTTTAAGAAAGGTACTGTGACCAAGGGTGCAGATCATTTAAGTATAAGAATTTGAATGCCGCCACAAAGAAGACCATTAAAACCAGTAGGGGATGAGGCAAATACAGAATGATCAGTAGATAAAAAAGTGGATGAATAGAATTTGAAGTCTTGTAACCAGGAACAGTAGTTGGGACTGTAGTTTATCCTGCTAATCTTCCTTTTCTAAGATTCTTTTTTTTTTTTTTTGAGACAATTTTTTGCTCTTGTTGCCCAGGCTGGAGTGCAATGGCACGATCTTGGCTCACTGCAACCTCTGCCTCCTGGATTTAAGCTATCCTTCTGCCTCAGCCTACCCAGTAGCTTGGATTACAGGCATGCACCACCACGTCTTGCTAATTTTGTATTTTTAGCAGAGATCGGGTTTCTCCATATTGGTCAGGCTGATCTCAAACTCCCAACCTCAGGTGATCTGCCCACCTCAGCCTCTTAAAGTGCTAGGATTACAGGCGTAAGCCACCATGCTCGGCCCTTTTCTAAGATTCTTTCATGAAGAGAAGAACTCTGGAATCCTAGAGGAACTAGCTCAACTCCTGCAGAAGGAAGCAGATCTTAGCAACATAAGAATCATCTACGGTGGTACCTGGGATGCCCTTCTGAAAAAAGCTAGCACTAAATTTGAAGTGTCAAAACACATAGTGCACAGAATTTAAGGAGATATACCCTCCCAGGGTCATATGAGTGAGCATTTCCTTGAATTTTGTTTCCTAGGAACTTTATTCACTTCACCCTAGTCCCTGCTTATTTCAGAATTGTCTTCAAAAATGAAAGATGTATCCCTTAGCTAGTGGGATCGTTGTCAGAATAAAACCTTTATCTGTTAGCAATCCTTAGGATGGGCTTTGACTGAAAAAGTGGCCATACAATAGTCATAACCGCTACTATTGGCAGCCCATAACCAAACCTACTGATCAATTAAAAAATGTAAACGCCTAGTTTTCTCTCCCCAACTCGGGACAATTCTGTTGGCCCATCTCTGCATCAAAGCTTACTGTGAGGTGGCTGAAACCTTCACTGGGACTGCATAACAGCTCACCTTTTTCTGCAGCTTAATATTGCTTTCTTACCCTCTGCTCAGGTGTTCATTGTGAGAACACTCTCTAATTACTTTCCTTTTCACTAACTTGTATTTCAAAGTCTACTTCTTGGAGGAAATCCTGTGAAACCAAAAATAAGTAATGAATACATTATGTTGGTCTGTTAATAATTTTCAGGAGTTTGAGCTGAAGAGTATTATCACTCATCAAAACATCCTATGTACTACTGGATCTACTGAATTTTATTCATCGTAATTTTTCTTAATTTTGATTTGAATATTGTCATGTCATTTTTTCCTCCCACTCCTCCTCCCTTCCTTCTTCTCTCTTTGCCACTTTCTCTTTTCCTACCCTTTTCTTCCTTTTTTCTGTTTTAAAGATGGCTACATGGCTATATAAGCAGTTCACAGATCAAAACAAGTACATTATACGTCTAACTATAATTCCATTACAGGTACAATTTGCATTGCTTGAGTGCCTGGACATACTCAGCCTTAACATTAAATATAAGAGCTATTTAATTCACTAAAACTTGTAAGTCAACAAGGATACATGATCTTATTTATTAAAATCTTCCTTAGGAGAATTCCTCTCTTTTGCTCATATGTATGTAACAATGATCTCTTGACCTATTTCTTATATAATTTTTATGTCCCATTTTATCAAGGTTCTATGTACAGACAACATAAATGTTAGCTAAAGTTGAGTAACTAGATGTAACTAAATTACACTCTCCCCAAAACAAAACTATTTAAAAAAAAAGATTCGCTCTCTAGACTGACTAATTAAGAAAATGCTCTACTACTTTTAGGCTAAGCTAGCTTGGAGACATAGCCATGGCTTGTAGCAGATTTCTTGCTACACTTTATGTATTGTGGCTAGAATGATTTTTTTCAAACACATACAGCAAAGCATCAGCGTATCTGATTCCTACTATCCCTTCTAAAAATTCTGCCTATAGACAGCCATAGAAGTTTATTGATAAAATATGGTTAGATGAATTCAAATAAAGCCTTCATTAATATTTTAGCAAGTTGTATCTATGACTTTGCGTGTCCAATTATAGAGGCATTTAAAAATATATATTTATACTGTGGTTTGAAGATACCTTTTATAAAACTCAATATTTTTTATTCAAAAATGATTTTTTTTTCCTATCACGTTGTTTTGGAAATCAGATTTTGAAAGACTGGACTCAGGATTAGTGTGATGTAGTTATTATTTTAACCATTTAGTTGAAAAAAAAAAAAAAACTAATGTTGCTTCACGATTTTATTTCAAGTAGAAATTCCCCAGGTAAGATTGCAGAAAAGAAGATGGATTTTAGTCAAAATATAAATTTTTAGCTTTGTTAAGCAACCAGAAAAAAATGAAAATGTTTTTGCTATAAAGTCCCAAAGCAGATTTTCTATCTATAAAAGAAAAATACAATCTAGACTCTGAAATTCTTAACTTGAAAGTTGTAACCATTATTTGAATTTTCTCCTGCTTTGCAATTAGTCACAGATAGACTTACAGAGTTGGAGGAGTTGAAATTTGGCTTAGTTGACCAAGCCAACTTGGATATTCACCAGTTGCCACTCTGAATTATCCTGACATTTGAAGTATTTATCCAAACCAAAATTATTTTTCAGCAGGTACAGATACCCTTATTTACCAGATAAATGAGCTCTTCCTTTTCTCTTGTCTTTTATTATCTTTTAGCAAATATCTCTTAGGTGGTACCCATCTCTCCCATCTGTGGCTTGACAAGAGTAGAACATCAGTAGACATATGCATCATACGACAATGCTTAAGGACTCTGCCTGTGTTCATTACAGGGTGATTCCTGCTTATATTTCCATTTGAGATTGTAAAAGTCTGGCATGAGCAAAACTTTTAGTGAGAGGTCTTACACCACAAGGAAATTGGTTTTAGCTTTGTTCAGTATATATTTTTAAGAGCATCACACTAATATGCTAAGCTCTGTGAAGGTTGAGACAGTGTGTTATTGGGTTGTTGCTGTTTACTTTTATATTCTCAGCGCCTGGCACAGTGACATCTAGCAGATGATCAGTAAATACATGGCACTGAATAAATATATGTCTTCTTTTGATTTATCTTCAAAAGTTGAGTACTGCTTTAGAATTAGGTTCAGATTCCACTGTATTTTTTCAGTCCCTCTATACGTCATGTAGTTTTCGAGGTACAGTTACACACATATTTACTCTTTAGATCTCCCCAAAATGCTTCAAAGGAAATACATTCTTGAGTTTGGGATTGGACATAAATAGTACAGCAATACTATGTTATGGCCTCAAGTGATCATAGTCAGGATACAAACCCAGGATTTTACTAAACCAGTGCTCTGTGGTCTTTCTATCAAACTCTAATGGCTTCTCTTTTTTTATGTGAAAATTTTTCTTAACATTTTTAATTTTAATTTTTGTGTTACATGGCAGGTATATATATTTATGGGTACATGAGATGTTTTGATATAGACATGCAATGCCTAATAATCACATCATGGAGATTGGATTATCCTCTCAAGCATTTATTCTTTGTGTTACAAATAATCCAACTATTTTAATATCTTAAAATGTATAATTAAATTATTATTGACCATAGTTAACTTATGTGCTACCAAATACTGTCTTATTTATTTAAACTATTTTTTTAACTGATTAGCCACCCCCGTCTCTTCCTCAATTCCACTGCCACCCCCAGTACCCTTCCCAGCCTCTGACAACACTCTTTCTACTCCCTATCTCCATTAGTTCAATTGTTGTGACTTTTAGATCACACAAAATAAGTGATGCGATGTTTGTTATTCTCTGCCTGGCTTGTTTCACTTCACATAATGACTTCCCATTCCATCCACGTTGTTGCAAATGAGGATCTCATCCTTTTTTATGGCTAAACATGTAATGACTTTCGAAAGGAATATACAGTCTAAAAAAGATACGAATCCATTATTTTATTTAATCTTAATAAGGAAGTTATGAAATGGCAATATTAAGGTAACAAAAAGGTTAAAACTTTGACAGAATTAGGGTTTAAAAGTAGGGAGAAGGAAATGCCGATAGGACCAGAGGACTCAAAAGGTGTATGAAATGAAGTTCTTGGAATGACAATCTACAAGTAGGTGGAAAAGTTCAGGAAATATATAATTGAAAGGCAAACGTAAAATGCTACAGTGAATCTTTAGCAAAATAATAGTTTAGAAAGAATTTGATATAAATGCCTTGAAGATAACCTATGGAAGAAATAACTACTTGTAATTTTTTCTTCTGTCTCACTCTGGCAGCAAATTCTTTCAAGTTCTTCTTTATGTCCACAGGGGACCCATATGCCCATACAACCTCATGGTGGTTGTATTAGTCAGGGTTCTTTAGAGGGACAGATCTTATAATACTTAATAAACTCCCCTTTACACACACACACACACACACACACACACATATATACATATATACATATATACATGTGTGTGTGTGTGTGTGTGTGTGTAAAGGGGAGTTTATTATATATATATAAATATATATACATATATATACATGTTTATATATATATAAAGGGGAGTTTATTAAGTATTAATTCACAATCACAAGGTCCCACAATAGGCCATCTGCAAGCTGAGTAGCAAGGAGAGCCAGTCTGAGTCCCAGACTAAGGAATCTTGCATCCTATGTCCAAGGGCAGGCAGCATCTGGCCTGTGAGAAAGATGTGTAGGCTAGGAGGCTAAGCCCATCTACTCCTTTCACAGTTTTCTGCCTGCTTTATATTCTCCCTGTGATGGCAGCTGATCAGATGGTACCCACCCAGATTAAGGGTGGATCTGCCTTTCCCGGCCCATGGATTCAAATGTTTCTTTTGGCAAAACCCTCACAGACACACCCAGGATCAACACTTTACATTCTTCAATCTAATCAAGTTGACACCCAATATTAACCATCCTAGTGTTATTGAGAAAGGTCTTTAATGTGTGTTCCAGTTTTGGGATTCTAAGCCTCTGCCTGAATAAAAATTAATCTCTGCTTATGAATGCTGTAATTTCTCCCATGTCAACTGGTCTCTTACTGCCTTTCTGTTCTGCAGAATACATAGTTTCACCAGACTTACTGAACTCTTGCGTATTTTGCTCATCTAACCCTTCCCTTTTGTAGGGATTCCAATTCTCTCATATAAGGCTACCACAGAACATATTATTCTGGGGCCTTCACTCTTTTGATACCCTAACTTGAGCTACACAGACCAACATGGTTTCTATGTTACAATTTCACCCTATATTTTAGACGGCATGCCATGTAAATATAGATACTTTTACCCCTAATATACTTCGGCAACTTTGAGGTTTCAAATTCTGACTTTGCCATTGCCTAAGAGTTTAAATAAGACATAGGAAAATCTGACTGACTTAATTAATATCATATTCCCACCTTCTAAACAAAATAAAATAAATACTCTGAGTATTTCCACCTCCAGCAGAGCTTCAGCTTGGTTGCAATGTGGTCATTTGGCTGAACGCTACACCTCCAATGTAGGAGAATGTCACAGCACTCAGTGGCTACATCAAGCACAGATGCATGATGGAGACATGAATATTGGAGTTACAAAAAGTAAGTGGACTCAGTAATAAATAACACTATGAGTAGAAGACATAGCATCAAATATCCAGGAACTCTACCTTTACTGTGGTGAGGACACCATGTAGATCCTGCTATAAATGTCTCTCCATTTTAGAATATGATTGTACGTCAAAAAAAATTTTTTAATGTCTACTTGTAGGAATTGGCTGACAAACACCTTGTTGGTTTCACAGATCTAGATTCTCCTGTAGATAGAAGAAGCTCCATGTTATTGCAGTTTGGCAGGGGAGTCCCATTTTACAACTCTTGTCCTATTATCACAGCAAGTTTAGAATGTATTTCAGACTTTTTAAATTTGAAATGAATAGACATTAATAACAAAGTACTTTTAATTAATAGTAACAGCTGAGTTTTAGAAACTTCCATTTTGTCCTTTAGACAACTGCCTAGTTGTCTTGTCTACTAATATGAGATACATGTATACTGACCAAATTTTCAGGCTTACAAATGTCAAACCTGAAAGACAAGTAGAACTTGCCCATTTTCCTTTTTCTAACTCTTTCTAGACTCTACAGTACTAACACCTCTCTTCCAAGAATAGCATGAAAGAGTATCACTCAAAATAGTTGTGCTCAGATGTAAGTAGCTCAGCACTGCTAAGTCTTCTATTGTCTAAGCTGGTGAACAAAGTACTTTATGCTGTGGCTACTGCAGGAAATATGTTGAACCAACCAGTAGGAACATGTCCCATGCCTTGGCCTTTAAAGTGCATGCATCCACCAGGCCCACATTCATCAGAGTCAGTGGGAAAAATGAGAAATTATAGGTTAGGTGGGTATGAAATATATTTAGTATATAGGATATCAGTAGTTCTGTCTTATACTCTATAGAAAATATTCTGAATGCTGTTGCTACAGAGATTTTAGCTTTTATAAAATGCTGTAAGTCCACTTATTTATTTTTACTGATTGTAATGTTATTTTAAAATGTTATAACTTTTTAGGTAGTAATAAATTAAAAATATAAAAGGGTATATCTAATGAAAAAATCACATGCCAACTTTGTCTTTTTAAATATATTAAAAATAAATGAATAACTTTCTTCAAATATGTACGGACATTTATTATCCACCACTGACACCAGAGTGACATCATTAATCACATAAAGCTCATAAGACACCCAGTTTCACAATTTGCCTATATAACAAACCTACATATGTACCCCAAACCTAAAATAAGTTATATGTATATATATTGACTATGTATGACTATATGACCATGCTAAAAAAACAAACAAAAAGACCATAAGAAACAAAAATGCTGAAACAACATTAGCATCTATTTCATGTTAGAAATTATTTTAAAACAATTACACTGAAAGACATGATTTAACATATCCAGCTACAGAAGCTGCATAGAGAAAAGGTGTAACTTTCATTTAGATTAAGTGACCGTGGTTCTAAATCACTTATACACATTTTTAATTTAAAGTTTTAAATACATTTTTTAAAAATATAATGAAGAACTATTAAAGTGTTAGCTACAAAAGCAGAATATTTTTGCAAATAGTTAATGTCAAAATTGTATCAGTATTATTATAACTAAATATAAAATTAGTTATTTCTAATATTAGTTTGAATTTACATTTTTAAAATTACTACAATAAACATAAGCTGCAGTTATTGTCATTATACTATTGCAAAAAAAGTTAAATTCAACATTGAAGATAACATTATTTTTATAGTGATTATATAAATGCACATTTTATTAAAATATATTGTCATGGTAAAAGCAATAATCCTACTAAATTAAGAAGGCTTCAGAGCAAAAATATACTCAAAGTTGATTATAGTGAATGTATATGTGTATAATTATATCCACATAAGCTTTAATAATTTATGAATTAAAATCCAAGCTTACAGATGTAAAAAGTTCAAAACATTATGTACACAAAGAAACTGAACTAAAATATTTTGTGATATTTGAGGTAAAATTTCAAAAGTATATAAACATAATCAGTAAGACAGTATATCATTTGTTGCTTTAGGACCATCTCTCAGATTATAGAAAAGTCTAATTCAAAAACTATTTTGTAAATTAACTTAAATATCATACTTTGGTATTGGACCTCATTAGCTCTACCTAGGTTCCCTTTGTAACCCCACTATTTTAAACTACTGGGTACCTTATAAACTAATACTTAGATTTAATCATTGATATCATTAGTACTGAATTGTTCTATTTTTGAATGATGAGGATGTCAAAAGTAGTTAATTTAAAAGTTGCTAATACTGCTTTCACCTAATTGCAGTCTCTTGACTTTTAGCTAAGACTCCTGGGTTCTCATGAGTCCTACACTACACTAATGGCAAGAATTTAACATTTTGCCATAAAAACTCACAGAAAAAATTTATTTGTGTCCGACTTTCTCAGAAGTCTTCCATATTATTTCTCATGCTCTATACTCAGGGAAATAATTTTTTAAGCATAGACCATTTCTCTTTAAACTTTGTACTCCTCTTATTCAAAAGAAGCATGAATCATAATCACAGGAGCAATTTTCCATGTCTAGATCAGTAAACTAGATTTCCTCAAGGTAGTTACTCAAGTGATTTTTTACAAATATGCTCCCTCCCTGACCACAACACTACAAAATACGTGCACTGTCCTGAAGAATGTCAAGGAGCAGTAATTATACCGATGTGAGGGTGATCTGACTAAAGCATCTGGTACACACTGATCCATAATACTCTATGTTCATCTGGAACCACTCTGCTTAGTCAATAAGAGCCAGACAATAATATACAAATTGCAATAACAAACAAATTGTTTTTCTTTTAGAACTCCTAAGATTGAAAAAATACACAGAGACACAGAAGAAACTCTAATAATACTGCACCCCACACACACTAGAATCCCCATGCTCAGCTGCACAGCAACTGATACTCCTCTCATTCAGCATATTCTCTCAGTGTCTTAGACAGTGATGAGCATTAAAGGGCAACTGCAACAAAGAGGTCTTCTTTCACTCTTTCTCTTTCTTTCCTTTCTTTCTTTCTTTCTTTCTTTCTTTCTTTCTTTCTTTCTTTCTTTCTTTCTTTCTTTTCTTTCTTTCTGTCTGTCTGTCTGTCTGTCTGTCTGTCTTTCTTTTTTCTTTCTTTCTTTCTTCTTTTTTCTTGGTGGAGTGTCACTCAGATGCCCAGGCAGGAGTGCAGCATTATGATCTCAGCTCACTGCAACCTCTGCCTCCCTGGTTCAAGCAATTATCCTGCTTCAGCCTCCAGAGTAGCTAGGATTACAGGTGCACACTGCCATGCCCGGCTATTATTTTGCGTTTTAGTAGAGACAAGATTTCACTGTGTTGCCCAGGTTGATCTTGAACTCCTGAGCTCAGGTAATTTTCCCACCTCAGCCTCCCAGGATTACAGACATAAGCCACCATGCCTGGCATAAGAGGTTTCCTCTTTTATTCATTCACTTAGTCAAGCAGTCAATAAGTTTTGATAGAGCACCTAAAAATGTTACTCACTTTACCAGAACTAAGAATACGATATTGAATAAGACAAACTTGGTTTCTATGCTCCTTGTTTAGTGAATAGAGTAAATAAATTAATAGATTCCAGTGAAGGAAAAGATCAAAGAGTCAGAGATTAAAAATATATAGGTGTATGTCTGTGTAGAAAAATAACCTACTTAACACTGAGAGATGAGAAAAGGCTTCTCTGACAAGGGGATTTTTAAACTTGGAAATGAAGGGTGAGATGAAGCCAGCCATGCTATAGCAGAAGAGTATTTTAGCAAAGAGACTGATTTGTTTAAAGTCCATGAGGTTGTAAAGAGTTTGAACTATATTAAAAACTGAAAAATGCTTGTTAGGCTGAGCCACAGTAAACAATGTGGGTTTGTGGCATCAGATGAGGCCAAAGAGTTGAGCAGGAACCACATGAAGTAGAATCCTGTAAGCAATGGAAGAATAATGTGGTGTGTATTTTAAGCAGGGAATTGATACAAACCTGTTTACATTATTAAAAGATTCCTTATTACTGTGTAGAAAATAAACTGGGGGAGATGATGGACAGGGCAAGAGAGATATTTAGTGGAATGAGGCCATCCAGTGACAGAAAATTAATCTCTGCTTAAAACCAAACTGAGAGTCCTTCTTCCGTATATTTATTTACATTGTTATTCTATTTAGAGATCTGGGTTATCTGTTATATATTTATTTGATATATCAGGTAAAATGGTAGAATTGAAAATAATTCACCATTCACACTTCTATTTATTTATATAGAAATATTTTCACAATATAACTACTGCAGATACAAGCTGTGTTGTTTTTCCTATTGCAAACGCTTTGTAATTCAAACATATCTGATTTATATTGATTTTAAATTTAGCACTGAGAGAAAACACTTACATGCTCTATAACATTGTTAAGCATCACAAATAAAATTAGAAGATGAATTGTCATTGCTTTTCTAAGTTGTAAATTAGATGACTCACCATGTAGGAAAAATGACTCCATGATCATTGGCTAATTCATAATTTGAATTATAAGTTAGGTACCATGATGTGTTTTCTGTTATAAAATTCATGGTCTGGCATTAGATCATATATTCTTATCTTGAGTTCAGTTAAGTAATAAAATACTGAGTTTATTTATTGAATAAAGCTTAAAATATAGCAGATGGCTTTCCCCCAAATTATGGTGGTTGTCAACTGTGCTGATGCTATATCATCTATGAACCTCCTGTTTCATTTCATACCTGATTATTTCAAGTCATGTAGGCCCAAAATTTACCCATTGTTATATTTCTACACTCTTTTAAACTGTATTGAAAAGTTCTCATTTATTCTAGAATATAAAGTTGATAATAGACATGGGTCATTATGAAAATTTGCTTGGCTGAAAGAAACAAAGTCCAGAAAAAGGACTTTTTTAAATTTCATCCCCTAGTCAGAGGGATTTGATTAAAAATAATTATAGCTATCTAGTCCTGTATCTCTAACTTAAGTATCCATGATAATGTCTAGTGCTTAGATGCTGTTAATTAATTAGGAAAGTATTGTTTGCTTTAGAAAATTGTAGATCTCTCTATCCATTGATTCCATAGATTAATGTTTTTCTTCATGGACAGGCAACCAATATTTTTCTAAGTTACCAGATATGGTGCTGTTAGGAAATCTCCAAAAAATAGACCCAGTCCATGACTCAAAACATTTTTGCTATTGGTAGAAATAACTTTTCTTCACATATACAAAATTTTATGTAATTTCCTAGAGTGTTCATAGAGTTTATATATAGATCCCAATGTTTCTTACCACTAATATGTATGAGTGCATATACCTTTTTGTAATTAAAGATAATACATAGAGATCATAAAAATACTTGTAGTTTATTTCCATATGTCAGTAGGATATGTAGGAAATGAGATAACTAACCGCATTTAGTAAATGAGGTAACTAAACCACATCAGCTTTCCATGCATCAGACTTTGAGGCTTCAGATGAATGGTTTTCTCTGCCTGAAATGTCTTCTCAACCAGTTTCACTTTCTCAGTCAACTCCTTGTGATTTTTTAGATCTCAACTCAGATGTCTCTTCCTCAGGGGAGCCTTTCATGTTTATTCAGACTAGGTCAATGCTTCTGTTTTAGATTCATATAAAAACATTGTAGTTTTGCTAACAGCATGTTTTTGAAAGTTTTTAATGTGTAAAAATATTTGCTTATTGCTTTCTCCCTCACTGGACTATAAGCTACGTGAAAACACTGGCCAGGATTCTTTTTACTAATCTCTGAAACTCTATCTCTTAGCATTGTGCTCAACACATAATGAGCATTCAGCAGTTGGGCTAAATGCTGAAGGACGGAAACTTGCAGAACCAGGAGTGAAATAATACATTTAAAGTATATGTTTTATAAAGAATATGTGTTATAAAGAAAATGTTTTATAATGCATAATGGAGAGAAGCATAACCTCATTAAATTAGTTAATGGAGGTTCCTTTATTTAAATCTGAAATCAGAACAAATATACATTAAATGTATACAAATATACATTAAAAATTCTTGGCTATATATAAATATATAAAATTAGTGATATATATAATATATATAATTATGATATATATGTATATATCAGTAATGCAGGAAGAAATTTTAAAAAACAATAATTTGCATGATCAGAAAATTAACAAATCTTAATCCTACCAGAATAAGATTTTATACAAGTTTTCAGTGAAGAAAAAGGGAAAAGAGCAACTGGCTTCCCAATGTAGAGCATAAGTACTTTGGTCAGAAGATTACATTAAGCATACATTTCAGCACCAAATTAAAATATTCATCTTTTCTTTTCTGTATGCACAAGTCTCTACTTTGAAAATCTCTACAATTTGTTTTCCAATAGATACTTAGATTATATAGAAATTTGTCACCAACATCCTTGCACCTAGAGTAAGTAATGGTACCTACTGTCATCAGTATCAGCAAAATTCAGATTTCAATGATAAGTGACCTCAATAGCAGAAGAAGCTCTTGGTGGTGCTGAAGGCTATGGCCATCTTTCACATGTGATGTACACTGCAAGGTAGCAGGGGAAGTGATGGTGACAGGAAGGCCTATCTATCTTCCATAGTGAAGTTTGTGGATAATTGTGGCATGGCTTTTGTAAAGCTGGACTATAAAGACTTGAAGCTGTACTGGGTAGGCATCTGTGTGTGTTCCAGTTATCAAAGGGCAGTGAGTAGTGAGGCAATTTGAGAGGCAACCTAAATGAGTATATCAACGAGACAGGAGGCAATAATGATGCTGCGTTAGATTAGCCTTGAATTCATCCTGTGTAGTCAGATGTATTTCTCACCAGTTTAGTTATTAAAGGAAAAAAGAGTATGGTAGGCTGTATAAAGGTCCTCCAAGAATGTACATGTCCTAATGTTTCCTAATCATTATTATCTGTGAACATGTTACCTTACATGACAAAAGGTTCTTTGTAGGTGTAGTTAAATTAAGGATCTTGACATAGAATGATTACTCTTGGTTTGCACAATCTAAGACTCCTTACAAGAAAGAAGTAAGTAGGTCATAATTAGAGTCAGAGATGGAGAAGCATACCCAAAAACAGAGGGGGATGTGTCTGAGAGAGAGAAAAAACAAGAATAAAAATAACATTTGAAGCCGGGCGCGGTGGCTCAAACCTATAATCCCAGAACTTTGGGAGGCCGAGGCGGGTAGATAACGAGGTCAAGGAATCGAGACCATCCTGGTCAACATGGTGAAACCCCGTCTCTACTAAAAATACTAAAAATTAGCTGGGCATGGTGGCGTGTGCCTGTAATCCCAGCTACTCAGGAGGCTGAGGCAGGAGAATTGCCTGAACCCAGGAGGCGGAGGTTGCGGTGAGCCGAGATCACGCCATTGCACTCCAGCCTGGGCAACAAGAGCGAAACTCTGTCTCAAAAAAAAATTAAAATAAAATAATAATAATAATATTTGATGATTCTTCACTGAAGGATTTGAAGATAGAAGAAAAGAGTGAAAAACTAAGTAATTGTGATGGCTACTATAACCTGGAAAAGACAAGGAACCAAATTCTCATCTAGAGCCTCCAGGAGGAATGCAATTGTGCTAATTTATTTTGAATTTCTGACCTCCAGAACTATAAAATAATAAAAAGTATGTATTTATTGAGCCATTTAGTTTGTCATGATTTGTTAATGCAGTTGTAAGGGGAACTAATACAGAGGGAAAGAGTTTCTGTGAGAGTTTCATGGAAAATACAACAGGGCCAGGAACAGAGATCCCAGAGTTGTTATGTCTTCAGGACCTGATTACCATATCATGAATCTAGCTAACAAAGCACAGGCAGCAGAAACTGGCAGAGTTTCTCTCAGCATAGAATAAAGAGACAAAGGGAAATCCATATCCATGTTTTGGAAAGCCAGACAATTATAAATACAAAAGAAATGAATACGAGATTAAAGTTGATTTGCTACTGATGTAGTTTTCAAAACTAACGTTTGATGTGTGCTGTGTTTCTTTGAAACTTCAGACTTTGTCATCTTAGAAATCTGTGAGAAAGAAGCATGACTAGAATTCCAGCCTTAATAAGCAAAAAGAAACTGAAGCCCAGAAAGAGTAATGCGTTTGTTCAAAATCATAATATGGCTTTCTTCTGACTCAAATACAATAATATTTCTAATAGAAAATATTCTCTCTGAAAGGATTTTAAACTGTGATTTACAATGCAATAGGTATGCAGTCAATATGTAAGCATTAAAGGGGTATGAAATAAGTCAATTATCATACTGAGGATTAACTGGAATGAGTACTCGGTGGGGGATGAGTTTTTAATTACTATCAAGTATAGTACAAAGAAAATGACAGTTGGTTCTGCTTTAAGTACCATCATTAAGTTTCCAGTGAAGTATTCAGCATAACATTCTTTTTGTCTGAGGTTTCCCAGATTTAACTCTGAAAATTGTCCCAGCCTGTGAGTTTTTCTTTAAGTTGTTCTTCTGCCAGCCCCCTACCCATTCCTGGTAGTCCCCTGGAACACCAATGAATATCTGAGTCAGTCTGGATGCCTTCCAACCCATCTGCCCAGAGTCTGACATGCCAAAAGGCACAAGACATCATGCTCTTAGGTGACTGTTACTCTCAGGATGTGATAAAGGCAAAACCAGGACCCTTTGAACTAGCATCAAGACCTGAGGATCTGTGTTGGTTTGTCAACATATGAGCAGGAGAGAGACCAAAGGAGTTTCTTTGCACAACTTGAATCATATTCATTCCAGAGAAAAAAAAAAAAAAAAAAAAAAGAGCCAAAGTGTATCAACCTCATTGATACATCTGAAAACTTAAAGAGTCTATTTACTTAATCACTGCAGCTTTCTGGGCCAGACCAGATGTTAAATGCCTTAATATGATAAACAAAGCAGACAAAGTTCTTGACCTCCTATAGTTTACACTAGATGGGAAGAAAATTAATAAACAGGAGAATGGACAAGTACATACATAGTTATTACTTAGGAAAATAACTTGGCAGATTGCTAGGAATACATAAGCATTGAAATTTAGCTTCCTTGGTCAGAGAGGACTATTCTGAGAGGAAGACATTTAAATTGGGACCCAGTAGGGAAAGAGGAAACAAATAATGTCAAGATGCCTGAGAAGATATCAGAAAGAGAGCCTAGCATTTTCAAAGGCCTGAAGAGGAAGGAGCTTTAAGTGGTTAAAAAAAAAATCTGTGTGAAAAAGGACATAGTGAGAAAAGGTAAAAGTGATATGATAAAAGATCAAAAAGTAGGTAAAGATGAGTTCATGAGACATCAGTGTAAAAATGCAATTAAACTAGGATTTATTAAAAGTTCAATGGAAAGTATTGGACAGTTTTCAGGCACAGCCTTCACTTCTAAAAAATGAGATTCGAAGTAAAATTCCTAAGAGTTGTGATTAGTCAATGTGGAACTTAAGGTGTAGTGGTAGAAAATAAAGGTGTCTTATAAAGTATTTTTTTAATGTTTCAAATGTCAGTGCATATTGAAGTACCTAGCAAAAAAGGAAGGAAGGAAGGGAGGAAGGGAAGGAAGGAGGGAGGGAAGAAGGAAGGAAGAAGAGAGAGAGGGAGGGAGGGAGGAGAGAAAGAAAAGGCAAAGAAAGAAGTGAAGATCTTTGGAGCACAAACTGGTAAAAACAAAATAACAACAACAACCACCAAAACTTAGTAAAGTTAAATTGAGATAGAAATAAAGGAATTATACAACATATACTGAACTGTACACTATCACAGGAAAGGAAGGGAAAAGGACAGAATTTAAATTCTTCACTCAGCATTTTCATTTAAAACATTAAAAAATACAGATATATGTGAGGGAATTTCTGTTTGTAAAAGCATTGCAGAGAGTAAACAGGAGTTCCATCATAAATGTTCTATTTATTTCTGTCTTAGGGGGCAGTATTAAAAATATAAGTAAGAAATTAAGAGGGCCAGGTGCGGTGGCTCACACCTGTAACCTCAGCACTTTGGGAGACTGAGGAGGGTGGATCACTTGAGGTCAGGAGTTTTAGATCAGCCGGACCAATATGGTGAAACCTCATCTCTACTAAAAATACAAATATTAGCCTGGTGTGGGGGCCCACGCCTGTAATCCCAGCTACTCCAGAGGCTGAGGCATAAGAATTGCTTGAACCTGGGTGGCAATGGTGGCAGTGAGTTGAGCTCGTGCTATTGCACTCCAGCCTGGGTGACAGAGCAAGACTTTGGCTCAAAAAAAAAAAAAAAAAAAAAAAAAAAAACCTAAATAAATAAAGTGAGATGCTGATGCTGTGGAGTGGGCTGGTGGCCATGAGTTCAGTCAACAGCAGAGCACGGTGAAGGAGAGAGAGTGTTAAAAATTTTATATGCATGTTGGATAGTGTAATAGGAACAGAAGAAAGAACAGAGAAATAAGATAGGGATATAGCCTAGAACTCATGAACTAATGCAGTGACTTTTCTTAATTCCAAATATAATGAATGTGTTAAAGTTGGAATGTGCCGCAATTATACTTTTAATTTAGAAAAAAATTACTCTGATTAATCTGAAAATAAAAATGGAAAATTGTGTCTGCAGTGAGCAAAAGTGGGGTCAGAATCAATTTTAATAAATCAGATGAGTAGCTAGAGGGGCATAAAATAAGTCAAAGCATGTAAGAAGTTAAGTGGAGGAGCCAGATTGGAGAGTTGACACTTCTGAATTTAGTGAACGATTAGATGAGAAGAATAAAGAATGATAGGCAGGAATGTCAAAAATGAGTGTTTTTTTTTTTTTTTTTGAGACGGAGTTTCACTCTTGTTACCCAGGCTGGATGGAGTGCAATGGCTCGATCTCGGCTCACCGCAACCTCCGCCTCCTGGGTTCAGGCAACTCTCCTGCCTCAGCCTCCTGAGTAGCTGGGATTACAGGCACGAGCCACCATGCCCAGCTAATTTTTAATATATTTTTTTTTAAGTAGAGACGGGATTTCACCATGTTGACCAGGATGGTCTCAATTGCTCGACCTCGTGATCCACCCGCCTCGGCCTCCCAAAGTGCTGGGATTACAGGCTTGAGCCACTGCGCCCGGCCGAGTGTTGGTTTTAAACCTTGGTACAGACTAGAATATAATATTGTTGCTCACCTGGAACCAAGGATCATCTAGTTCATTCATTTCTTCATTCAGCAAATGTTTATGGAACTGCCGCAGTGTTCAAGGCAATGCGGATGCAACAGTGAATAAAATAGAAAAAAATTACTAAAAATATAATATTTTCATATGAAAGGCAAGAAAAGAAGTACCATTTTATTGATCTCAAATTGGTTAAATGACATTCTATTTTGTTAATATCTCAAAATGCATGGCTCTTTGGGAGAGGTTTTGGAAATTGAGGATTTCCCTTACACAGTTCAGTGTTTTATCATGCCATTTTTATTTGGAATAATTGCAAGCAAATCAACTTTAAATAAGTTTTAATAACTGAAAAAGGGCCAAATATTCTTAGGCTAAAACAAAAATTATACCTACCCTAAATATACATTGAATTAAATCTGCCCTGCTCCTATACAAATAGTCAGCTAACCAATAATGGTGAACCAGAAATACTCTAACTTCCTTCATAGCTTATGGTGTTTGCATTTACTTTTCCAGACTTCTACTCTCTGATGCTTTTATTCTTTTATGCTATGATTTCTGCATGATTTGAATCAGTTTCACAATTCTGGCTTCATTAAAACACAATGATTTTAACATTTAGGACTATATATTAAGAATTCAAGGTATCCACTATCCCTAATCTTTACAAGGGAGACTTCAGGCAAGTAGTGTCTATATAAATCACAAAAGGCATTTTTTTCTTAACTCCACTAGTGGTCAAATATTTATTAGCATAGTGGGTTTCATTTAGACATCCCTAACTGAGTCATGATAAAGATAATTTGGAACAAAACCAAAGAGGGGTAATAAAAATGATTAACAATTTGAGAAATGTGTCCTAGGAGAAGAGCCTACAGGAACCAGATTTGTAAGGCCTGGAGACAGAAATATTAGAGCAAGAGGGCTGGCTTAAGCACTGTAAATAGTGAAAAGGCTCTTGGTAGTGATAGAGAACAGTGTTCTTTCCAAGAAATAACTGTAGGTATAGAGATTACAGCAAGGTGTTTAGCTTTATGATTTAATGGACTGAGGGTTAGATATATATTCTAGTTTCCCATTGGGGCTATGTTATTTTTCTCATTACAGGCATTCATCTATATTGACAATTATCCTTCAGTTGTGTAACTAATGGCACAGAGGGTTATCTAGGATATTTGGAATCTCTGTAAATATCCATCATGTTTAATTGAATAGACATGGTTTGACAACTAGTAAGGGAGGGGAAAATATTTCTCAAGAAAAAATTACGTTTAACTATTTTCATTTAAATATCCTGGCCTTCCAATTATTGTGGAGTTATTACTGTACTACAAATGCCATGAACTTCATGATTTTTAAAATATCTCTCGTGTATTTGTGACTTTAGGAAAAAATTTATTTGGTATTAAATGGCAAAATGTTTGGGAGGAGGCAACAAAGAACACCTTAAATGTAAAAAAAAGTATCTTTTTCTCTTTGTAATATTACAAAACAATATTTAATGCAATTTATTTTCTGTGTTAGCCCTTGGTTAAAAATGTGGACATGAATGTGTCTACATTTAAAGAAAGCATGTCAATGTGTTATAATCCCAAGTGTGTCTTAGTGCCCATCTAAAAATGCCTATGCAGCCAATTCTGCATGCTGGAGCAATGATTAATATTACATATTTTACTCATTAGTTTTGGGCCTCTTTATTAACATTAGTGATTATTGACATGATGCCCCAACATGGAATTATTCCTATTTGCAAATGTTTTAAACAGCTGAATTAATATACTTATTTTCTTTAAAAAGTATTCCTATGAGGGAATTATATTAATTTTTTGATGCCAGGCTATAGAATCAGAGATTACATGAATATTAAGTGTTCATGCAATTTATTCGATGCTCAAATCCAGTTGTACTGCATTTAAAGTAACAGAACAATACTAAAGGAAGCACTGCGCAAAATTAGTCACAAAAATTCTGTTTGACAATATTAGTGGTATTTGTTAGTTGTACCTCTGCCCATCTTACCACCATGTAGCAAAGCTAACATTAATCAAATCTGAATGTTAGTCTAGTTGCACAAGAGCCCTGACAGTAATGAGTCAGAACAAAGTAAAATTTTGCTCCATTTTAAACATTTTACAAAAATGCATATAAAATGTGATTTTATAAAATCTCCTATGTTTAACAATGTCAGATTCAAGAAGAGTTCTCCCCATTATTACAAAGTCCTTTTGTTCAGTGGAAAATGACACTACTTTCTGACTATTGCAAATAAAAGTTCTTCAAATTATTGGCAAACGTTGGTAAATGGAAACTTGGTAGTGTTGTATGTGTTATAAAGTGGCATACTCACTGTTCATTTGTGCTTTCTGCTATGAGTATCCAGCAAGTGAGTGCAGCTCTCTTGTAAGCCCTCAAGATAGGGCATCGCCGTGTCCATTGTGAACACAATTTCAGTAAGAGATTAACAAGAAGAAATATAAAGTGACAGTTACGTTTATTGAAAAGGTCTAAGTTACATTTATGTATCAAATGTCTAATATATAATTATATCAGTTATAATAGGAATTTTTAAAAAGTAAAAATACTGTTCTCATCCTTAGAAGACTATGTGTAAGTTTGAAAAATAAAGCATACACAAATTAAGCAATTAGTTACAAAATATGTAGTGAGGACCTATTATGTGCAACATAGTATAATAGAGAGATCACTTTCATTCTCTTCTTAAATCCTTACAATCACATTTTGAGATATTTATTATTGTTGATATTTTGAAGATATAAGGAGAAAAGGCTAACTTTTGTAATATTATACAATGAATAATTAGCTGGTTTAGGTTTGAAGCACAGATTTGAGTCCCACCCTTGGGCTATCCTTAGAAGATACTCAGTCTCCCTTACTAATTAACAAAAAGCATAAGAAATTATGGAAGAGAAAAAGACAATCTTCCAGTAGCTAGATGAATTCAACTCATCTTAAACTGAGGTCTCCTTTTCTTATCTGTCTAAAGACTGCATTTTTGCTGGGTTTTCCTAAAGTTTCCTTCCATCTCTAGAATCTAATAATTCTATATTTCTATGGTCTTCATGTGGACTAGATTTATTGGAGTGGTATTTCTGAAATAAGCAAGACCCAAGCTAATTTTTGAAGAATGGGAATTTTGGAGACTGTGGGAGGGAAAGCCATGACATTTCAAAGGGGTTTAAAAGAAAAAAGGAATTCAAGTTCAGCAGCAATTAAAAAAAAAAGAAAAGAAAGAAAGAAAGAAAGAAAAAGGTACATGTAACTTGATCACTGTTTTTATTGGAGCATAATGTGATATTGTTGACTAGATATTGTGAAATCATATTTATAAAAAGTTTGAAAGCCAGGCTGAGGAGTCCTAAGATCAAACAAAAACTATCAATATGGTGGTTGACCTTAAGATGGTGATGAACAGATATTACAGACTTCAGAAGCGGTCTATAGAAAATGCAAAGTATTTGGGGATGATTAATCCTAGTGAGAGCAAGCTGAATCAAGAAAAGGAAAATGTACAAAACAAGGACATTGATGAGAAAGGAACAAGGTACTAGACAATCAGAATTTGGGCTAGAAACATCATGCAGAGTAGGATTAAGCAGAAGGAAGAAGAGTAAGTATAAGGTCTCCAGGTTTCATTTACATTAAGTGAGTGCAAAGTTATCCTCAGAATTTCTTTCTCTATATTCTAATGCCATTGCCTTTTGTTTCTTCTTCCATTTATATAACCAACACATATATATGGTTAATATATAACTGATCTTTGTCTCAATTTATATTTATGATATCTTTTGCTTAAATTCAATGAAATATCTAACGTTTATTTATTGTTCGTGTCCCACTACCCCACCCTTCACTTCAGATCACTGTTCAAATTACTGGTTTTACCTGTTTTTCAGCCTTCCTCATACATCTTCAGATATTTTTCAAACTTAGCCCATCCTGGTCACTAAAGAAAATGTTAACCTCTGGTATATTCACAACTGCCTTGTAGTAATTATGTTTTTCTCTATATCTCCTTTGACAGAGGCCCTAGAGTAAATAGTTCTGATTGTAATTCTGCCTGTTTATTTTGTGTAATTTTATAGTTCTGTAATTTTAGACCTTTGACTGAGGATAACATATGAGAAAGTTGAACATTTTCCTAAGCTAAGATTCAACTGATGTAATGCTTAACTATAACATATATACAATTATTTCATTTGGAAATAGTTGTTTGGGAAATTCTCCCTTGACAATTTGCAAGGTGCACTTCACATGTATTTAAGAAAATGTTGTTGAATGCAACTTTGTATTTCATGTGCATTTATGGGAAATATTTATTAGCTACTAATATTTGACATGGTATGTTACTTTGCATAGCTGTATTTCATTTAGGTTATATTTTGAATTATTTTCTTGTATTTTTAAATTAGGTTTGAAGAATTTTCAGTTAATGACAATAGCATGTCACTCTCAATAAACTGCTCTTGTAGGAGATAAGCTCTCTCCTTTCTCTTGAGACACTTGTAGCATAATGTGTAAGGTGCCAAAAATAATTAAGATGAATGAATGTATATCCAATCAAATGAAACTTTCTTTGGAATTTTGACATTTTTCCTATGCTGTGCATGATTTTAATAAGAGCAAATCAAGTGTACATTTTCTCAACAGGACTGGAAAGAATATTATATATAGCAGTTTTGAGTAATTAGTTGGTAGAATAATATAGGGAATTCAAATCATTAGCAGGCTCTGTTTCAACTGTTACACAAACATGGTTAGAGCTTTTGGCCTTCAATGTTGGCAATTTGATAATCTGACCAAATGAAAAGAATTTCTGTGATTTTCATGAACATACATCTAAGTTCATCTGAAAAATAATGCTGTTGGGTAATAAAAACAAGTTTTGTAATTTAAATTACATATCCCAACTCTCTATTTGTTTAGGAAATTATAGATATCTCTAGCAGCTTCAGTAAAAATGATCAAAATACTTCCAGAGGGTATCTTTTTCTATTGACTTGAGTAAGTTTTATTATGAATATTTACTCAGTAATTAGTTTTCTGAAAAGGACTCCCTGCAACGGAAGTTTCCTAAGATTTAGATTTTGTCTTATCATTTACTCATTCATTCAATTATTCAAAAATCATTTGATATGCATAGGAACATATCTTCAAAGTAAATATGCTAGTATTTGTTATACATAAAGTCACTGTCTTGAAGGTTATAAATCTGGGGATTTATTAGCCCGCATTTTCAAGCTATATTACTAATATCCTCATGTATTGATAAGTTGATAAGATTAGAAAAACTTGCATGTTTATGCAAGAATTTAAAGGTGTGGCATCACTAATTCCTTGCTATCCAAGTTTCTCCAGATCTAGAAGTATGCCCCCAAGGAAAGAATCTAAATTCTATGAGAGTGCTTTCTAGCCAAGAAGTTGAGACAGTCAAATTGTTCTCTGGTTTTCCAAAAATTTATTTCAAATAGTCTCAAGTGTCATGTGAAGAAATCGGTCTTATACTTTCAAAGGAAAAGATGTTGCATTTTTTATCAGCATAGAAAAATTGTACTCTAACACATATAGCCAGAATCTGAGAAATGATATAGAGACCTTGATTCATTTTCTCCAGATTGCTGGAATTTCTCTAATTAGGTACATGCACTCATCTCACACCATTGGCATGTGGATAACGAGTGGATCCTAGTTAGAGGAGGCAACTAGCCAAGGCCGTGTCAGGATAGGAAATGCATACACTCCTGCAGCTGCTTTATGGGATCGCACAGAGTCTGCATTTTTAGAAATGTTATGATAGTGTCAGTTTGAGCCACTAATGGCTACACAGATAATGTACATGATACCAGCAGCATGACTAACAGTGAATTAAATGTTATTTTCTGATTTTAGTATAAAATGATATAAACTATTATAGAGTAAAATAATGTCCCATAAAAATATGTTTTGCATCATAACAAGTATTTTAACTATCAGCAACAGATACACTGAAGAATTTGGTAAGTTACTAGCCAAAGTGACCTTAGCAGGTAAGTCAGAGTGATGGGAGAATTACATGACCTAATGCTTGTAAAGTGCTTTAGTGCAAGGCAGCACTTCTGAAACACTCAGCAAATGTTGAGTTCATTATTACATGTATTAGGCCTTCCTCAAACTATACTTTCAAAGCCTCCTATCTTCTGGCCTATAATTCTCCGTACTTGATATGCATGACTTCAAATTTTTATGACTTAAAATGGCAAGATTTTGCACTTACTAAATTTGTGACAGGAGTGCTTTATTACCTTTGTTTCTGGGCTCTCATTCTGTACCTTTGGTCTATATGTCTTTATGTCTGTGCCATAGTATTTTGATTATTATAGCTTTGTAATATGTTTTAAATCAGAATGTGTGATGCCTCTAGTTTTTTGTTCTTTCTCAACTCACATAAGACATAGAGATGAATGAAACACAATATAGAGTCCAGAAATAAATTCCTACATATGGCTTCTACTAATCAAGGGTGGCAAGAATACACAATACAGAAAGGATAGTCTCTTCAATATATGATACTAGAAAAACTTCATGTCCACATGCAATAGAATAATATTAGACCTTTATTTTACACCATAAACAGATATCAACTCAGAACAGATTAAAAACAGAAATGTAAGACCTGAAACAGTAATATACTTACAAGAAAACATAGTAGAAATGCTTCATGAGTTTGGTCTTGGCAATTATTTTATTAATATGACACCAAAAGCACAGGCAACAAAAATGAAAATAAACAAGTGGAACTACATCGAAGTATAAAGCCTTTGTATTGCAAAGGACATAAGCCACAGAATTTGAAAATGCAGCCTCTGAAGTGGAAGAAAATATTTGCAAATCAAATATCTGATAATAAAAATATCTCCATAATATATAAGGAAATTCTACAACTCAATAGGATAAAATAACTAATAAACCAATAAAAATGGACTTGAATGAGCATTTCTTTAAAAATCACACAAATGGTCAACAAAGTTTTAAAATGCACAATGTCATTAATTATCAGATGAATCAAAATTATGAGATACCATCTTACAACTGACAGGATAAATAGAAGCTATCAAAAACAAAAGACAAAAAGTGTATGCAAGAATATGGAAAAATTGAAATCCTTTCATACTGTTGGTAGAAGTGCAAAATGGTTCAGTTGCTGTGGAAAATAGTACGGAGGTTTCTCAAAAAAAATAATATAGAATTACCATATGTTCCCACTTTTGCGTATTTATCAAAAAGAACTGAAAATGAATCTCAAAGCAATATTTGAATTCCTGTGTTTTTGGTGCACTTTTCACAATAGCCAAGATGTAGAAGCAATCTAAATGTCTATTGGCAGATCAATGGATAAATAAAATAAAATATTATTTATTCAGCTTTTTAAAAAGAAGGAAATTCTGCAATATGCAACAACATGGACGAACCGTAAGGACGTTATTCTAAGTGAAATAAGCCAACAGTAGAAAGGCAAATACTGCATAAGTCCAATGAGTGGAACGGTGGTAACCAGAGGCTGAGAGGAGAGGGAAAGGAGGATCACTATTCTATGTGCATAAAATTTCTATGAAGCTAAATAAATAAGCTTTACTGATCTGCTGTGCATCACTGTACTTATAGTCAACAACAAGGTATTATACACTTAAAAATGTGTTAAAAGTATAGGTCTCAAATGTTTTAACATGATAAATAGAAATCTCTCTCTCTCTCTCTCTCTCTCTCTCTCTCTCATATATATATATATATATATATATATATGTATTTATGTATATATATAGAGAGAGGGAGAGAGAGAAATATATATATATATATATATATATATATATATATATATATATATATAGAGAGAGAGAGAGAGAGAGAGAGAGAAATAAGCAAGAAATAAGCAAGACCCAAGCTAATTCTTGAAGAATGGGAATTTTGTGTATATATATACACACACACCTCAATTTGGGAAAATTGGTCTAGAACAAAGATCAGCATACCTTTTCTGTTTAGGTCCGGATATTGAAAATTTTCAGTTTTGTTATAGTGAAAAAGAGAGTTTTCTAAACGGACAAAATGAAGGTAGAATATGAAGGGTATTGTGGGGGCTCCCCTTAAAATCCTGCTTCAAAGGTTTAGTTCATTTGGGAAGTGATCCCAAGAAGCTAAAAGTGACAGAGCTGGAAAAATGAGTCAGGGGAGGATGAAACTCAATACAGGAGTGCATTTTCATTTTTACTGCTGTGTGCAACAGAAGAGACTCTGCCAGACATCCTGAAATGTAAAGTTGCTTTGCAGCATTCTCTGCTTGAAAGGCTAATTAATCCTTTAGCTCCTAATTCCTATTTGTCGAGGGTATCCCCACGAACATTAACTCCAGTGCTTCCAGGCTGAAGTCTATATGGGTCAAGTAAGTTTCTGTGGCATTGGAGAAAGACAAGAGGCAAAAAAATGTATCTGTGCCTCAAGTGTTGTGCTGTAAGTTTGTGATAAGCCTGACTTACACAGAGCAATTCAGCATTGCCACTGCTAAAATCAGAGGTGAATCAAAGAGATTTGGTTCAGGGAAATGAAGACTGTTATCATCTACTGCCTACACAGATCAAATTTACAAATGGAAAAACCTGTACATTCTTTTTACCCTGATCAAATTTATCAAGTTACAATTGATATATAAAAATTGTATGTATTTAAGGTGTGTAATATGATGTTTTGATATATGTATACCCTGAAATAATTAACAAAACCAAGCTAATTAATGTATCACCTCATATAGTTAATATTTTGCGTGTCTGTGTGGATGATACACTCAAGATTGACTTTCTTAGCAAGTTTAAATTACTTTATTATTAACCATTCTTGAAGTGTCTTTGTCAGGTGCTCCTTCAAGGATCTCCTTTTAGATCAGCAAGCCCTTGACCTAAAATAGGCTCAGATTGGAACTGGTGGGGAAATCACAATATTAACACTATGGTACCTGACATCAACTAATTTTTTCCAATATGATAAGTGAAAAGTAACCGTGGTATTATTTTATTATTTTATCTCTTACTAGAAGAAACCAGAATATTTTCACAAGTTTAATACTTAGTTGTATCTCTGTTTTTGTGAATTGTTTGTTCATGGCTTTTGCCCATTTTTCTATCAGGCTTTGAGATTGGTTTTTGCTATCAAATTATAAGAATTATTTTTAGGTCATGTGAATGTCTCATTCCTGTAATCCCAGAAATTTTAGTGGACATGGGGAGGGGACTGCTTGAGTCCAGGAATTTGAGACCAGCCTGGGCAACATGGTAAAACCCTGTCTCTGCAAAAGAATACAAAAACTAGATGGGCATGGTAGTATATGCTTGTATTCTCAGCTGTTTAGGAGGGTGAGGTGAGAGGATTGACTGAGCCCAGGAAGTCAAAGCTTCAGTGAGCCATGATGATGTCAGTGCACTCCAGCCTGGGTGACAAAGCCAAACGCTGGCCCAATATATAAATATATAAGAATTATTTGTATATTGGAGAGATTACCCTTTTGCCCATAATCCATATTGCAAATAGTCTCCCAGTTTGACACCTGTTTTAATATTGTTTATGGTGTTTGTTGCTACTATATAAACTTTTTTTGTTGTTTTTAAGGGTAATGTGATTTGAATTTGAATTTTGAAGCACAGTTAAGTATTTCCCAGGACACTTAATAGTACTTATGTATTTGACATGTCTTACACTAAGAGTATTAAAATCTATTTGAATATATGTTACCAATGCCTGTATTTTCTGTAGCATCTGATTGTAAGGAATATATATATATATATATATATATATATATATATATATATATATATTTCTTATTCATATATATATTCCTTATTCATATATACATATTCCTTATTCATATATATATATATATATATAATTTGGATCAAAAATATTCAAAATAATTTTGTAACCCTTGAGAAATCAGGCCTTTGCTTTGTAAAGCATCTTTCTCTTCTTTCATTTCTTTTGGCTTCAATTCAATCTTGTATGCGACTAGGTTCACAATCTATGCTTTTTTACTGTCTCCATTTGCCATGCACACTCTTGCCTACAGAACGTCTCTGATCTGAATTTCTGTAACAGTATCCCAACTGTTCTTTTGTGAACTACCCATTGTCCCCCAAGTTTTGCTTTCAAAGGATCAGCTGGAACAATCTTTGTAAAATTTAAATTATATTATGCCATTCCCCCCCTTAAAGTTTGCAACTACTTCTTGTGTCGCTTAGAGTAAAATTCAAATTCCTAAAGATGACTAGAAATGTCCTAAGGGTTCTGGTCCCTCACTGCATCTCTGGGATCCTCATCTATCTCATCCTTGCTGTTCCTGATCCAACTACATCAGTGACCTTACTGATCTTGGGGATTTCCAGTCACATTCTCACCTCAGGGAATTTACAGTAACTATGCTTTTTAGTTAGCACATCTCTCACATATCTGAATAGTGATTCCCTCAATATCTTCAGATCTTTGCTGAAATATAGAATTTGAATTCTTCCCTTGTCACCTCATCTAATATTACAAGATGACCCTGATTCCTCTCACCCTGCTCTACACTTGCTAATGTATTATGTGCCTTGTTACTGTGCTTCTCCCTGCTAGAATGAAAGCACCAGCAGGACAGAGATCTCACATAACTTGTTCACTGATGTATCCTAAGAACCTCGAATGACACCAGAACATAGTTGGACTTTAAATAATATGAGCTACATGAAGGTCTTTTTCCGCCTCCTTCTAATCTTGCATCATACAGATGTATTATTCTTAATAATGCCAGAATGATCTTTCAGAGCATAATAGAACCACACTATCTCCTTTGTTTAAAACCATTTAGTGACATCTCACCACCTTTAAAGTTAAACTAACTCCCTTAGCCTGAGGAGCAAGGTCCTTCATACTTTATTCTCAGGGTCTCTAATCTGTCACAATTCCCATCTCATATTCTGAATTCTAGCTATGATAAATTGCTTGCATTTTGCCAGATATGCTGTTTCCTCACAACTCTCTGTCCCTGCCCTTAGGTAGGGTGGCTATATAATTTATCGTCTAAACCAGGACACCTCTGAGAATTAAAGTGAGTGTTATTAATAATTGGGCCAGAACACCAGGCATAAAGTAGGACATTCTCAGACAAACAGGGATAAATGGTCAGCTATGTTACCTTCAGGCTTTCTGCCTGAAATGTCCTTCCTAATTTCTTTGTCTGATTCTGTCAAAACATCTTTCATATTTTCAGCCTGTATATCATATCCTTAAATAGGCCTTTTCACATCTCTGGTTCAGATCAGATATTCTTCATTCATGCCTGATAACACCAATCACTTCCTTTACCCTAATCACCATTTACTTATCTGGAGGCTCATATGACTGTATGTTTGCTCCTTGAAGGCAAGGAGCTTCTATCCCTGGCACTAGACACAGTGTATAACACATAGCAGATAATAACTAGATAAAACTGTGAGACTATAAGCTTAGGAGTTGAGTTTATGGGCTGTGGAGCCAGATTAATAAGTTTAAATTTTGGGTTTTCCAAATTTTAGCTGTGTGTCTTTGAGCAACTAAATAGTATACCTGTATAATGATTGTGGAGATCAAAGGAATTAATACCAAAATGAATAAGCATAATGTAAGAACTCAGTAAACCTTAAATATTTCAGCAGTAATTCAATAACAATTCACTGAATAAATAACTTTTTTACCAAGATAAATACTAATCATGTAAATATTATAACTAATATTTTCACCTCACTCTTATAAAAAAACACCTGTGCACATATTTCAACTGATCACTCCCTCAAGAAAACCTCTAGGAAGAATTAGCTCATATATTTTAGTATTCTCTATAGTGAGAGAGCTCTTTCAAAGCATCAAATGACTTGCACAGAATTTGGTAGAATTGGGAGTTAGTATGCGAATTAACTGTAACACAATCTTGTGTCTTCACCCTTCATCCATGTGCTCTCTCTGCCTAAAATATTCCTCCCTTTTCCCCCATCCAATCTACACAGTGCTTTAGGATGAGATTCCACCTCATCCAGGAACTTTTTTCTGGTTTTCTCTTGGCTTCCCTTCAGCCAGGGTAGGTGGCCCTCTCCTGGGCAGCACTGTGCTGGACTGTTTTGCTATATAGGCCAGGAATTGTGTCTTAGTTGTTTTTCTTAGAATCTCTCTCTCTCTAGGAGCTAGCTGCAATGCTTGATATATAGTAGTGGCTTCACTAAACATAACTCTAAATCTAGTTACAATTTCAGTATTCCAAGTGGCTGCTGAACATTGCCCTTAGAAAATTTTGCTATAAAATAAACATAGGCACACCACACATACACACACAAGAAACTGCACATTAAACAGAAAATGAGATGTTAATTGGAAACACTGATTTAAAAAATAATACTGGCATTTATTAAATATTTGCTCTGCACCCAGTACTCTGCTAATCATATTATGTGTGTTTGTGTGTATGTGTGTATATATATATATATGTATTTATATATATGCGTGTATATATATATATATATATATATTATTTTTGACTTACAGTAACCCTATGGACAAAGTATGGTCTTTCACCTTATAATTATACTATCATTCTCATTCTACACATGAAGAAAATTTATTTACACCATTCTTCATGTTTTCTTTGTTGTGTATCTGCAAAACTTCAGGTCTAGATAGGATAAAATTATCCATTTATCTTAGAAAAATCACCAGATGAAACATTAGTAGTAGGGGTAGGGAGGAGTTTTAGAATGAAATACATGACAGTGCCATTTCTATTTTCTCATGTACATAAGGAAAGGCTTTATGTGCTACAAAGTACATTACTAAAGAAATATCTCTTCAACTTATTATGTAGAGATGATTCATTCATATACTTTTGCTCTCCAAAATCACCTTCTATTATATAGTCCCCTAACAAATAGTATTGAATATATCGGATTTTTCTTTTCAAAGACATTTCTTTAATTCTTCTAGGATTCTTAGATTATTCTTCAAATGCGTATATTTTCTACTAAAACTTTTAGAAGTTAATTTAGGTTTTTCTTTATATTTTGCAATATAAAACATCTGATTTACTAAAATTAAGTGTATCATTTACTACATATTTATTATTTATTTTTACAAACATTCCAAATTAGTACACCTAATACTTTTCCTATGCACACCTATACATCTATTTGTAAGAGTTTATGTAATGTGTATATGTGTAAACATACCATTAACATTTTTGCTCTGAGATCACAGTGAATTTGAATCTGTTTCGATAGTGACATATGGGCTGATGACAAATGACAGTGGATACAGATGTATATGATAATAACCTTTGCTGAGTTTCGTGACTATACTCACTGGAAATAGATAAAATTTCCTGCATTACAGTGAGTTAAAAGTGATACTAGTATTTAGTTTGGTATCTTACTGCCCTTTGATATCATACTGCCCTTTTTTATGTGGATTCTTATTAAATTTAAGACTCTTCCTAGGGCACCAAATCAGCCCCATAATTTCATCCTTGGTGGTTTGTTATGGCTGTTGAGCTTTTTTATCCCCATAAATATTGCAAGTAAGTTTGTGCTTCCAGGAAAGAAGAAAATTAAACTCTAGCATCACGATGGCTCTGTCTCTCTTTGGTTCTTATAACCCAGCAGTTTGATCTTTCAGTTATTTTAGAATACATAATTTAATTTGCACAATCTACAACATTTTCATGTCTTTGGAAATCCTTCAGAATTCAAGAATAACACTGTTCCTATCATTGCTGCTGTGGTGAGAACTGACAATTAGAAAATGAAAACAGAGGGATTCTTTTGCTCCATAATTTGAGAAGAGTAAAGGCAAAAAAATTGTTTCTATTGGCTTATGATTCTTATCATGGTTTATGTGTAAATTTGTTAGAAAATAATTAGATTATTTAGAAATCACTTATTTTAACACCTACAGGTGTCAGTTAACTGACATGTTAAAAGAAACTTCACAAAGGCATAAATAAGAATTAAGTAAAAGTTAATGACACATAAAAAGCATGTTTGTTCTTTTCTCCATGTATGACACATGCTATTATTTTAGAAAAGACTATATCAGGGCAGGCACAGTGGCTCATGCCTGTAATCCCAGCACTTTAGGAGGCTGAGGTGGGCAGATTACCTGAGGTCAGATTTTTGAGACCAGCCTGGCCAACATGGTGAAAACTCATCTCTACTAAAAATACAAAAATAAGCTGGCATGGTGGTGGGTGTCTGCAGTCCCAGCTACTCAGGAGACAGACGCAGGGAATCACTTGAACTCGGGAGGGGAGGTCGCAATGAGACTAGATCCACCACTGCTCTCCATTCTGGGCTACGGAGTAAGAGTTTCTCTAAAGACAAAAAAAAAAAAGAATTAATTATTGGTCACAGTTTAGTGAATAGGTGCTTTTACTGATTATTATTTTTTGCTTGGGAAATGGATGTGTTTAAAGGTCCTGACTTCTACTCTACATCGAAGGGTGGAATTATTATATAAGCATAGTTAAAATGTATGCAAAATGCCAAATCCCTATAAAATAAGTTATTGTCTTTTTATTTGACAGTAGTAATGAAACTGACATACTAAAACTGACTTTTTAACTGTGTCTGCACATGCTACTTGTTTAAGTGCATTACTTTCACTCATGTATCAAAGTAAATAATTGCTCAATTCTACTAACTGGCTTTTAAACTGTCTTTATAAAAATTGACCAGTGAGATTATTGAAATATGCAACTGTTGAGATAACTTGTTAAAAAATCTTTGTCATGATATTATGCAGTCTGATATCATATTACATAATAAATTCAGTAGATAAACTGGAATTTAATGGATATTTCTATAACAATTTTAAAAATAAAATGAAAGCTGGATTGACCTAACCAGAAAATAACAACTATAGAGAAAAACAAATACAAGTTTCTTCTTATGGGATCTAGCCTGCACTAAAGTGGAGGAAGTTTCAAATATTTCATCCATTTGTTTATTTCATAAACTAATTATTGTTTTAATGAATTAATATCAATTATATTTTTATTGTATAGAAAATAATTCATTAAAATCTACAGAATCATTTATTTAATAAAATAACTGAATTTTATGACCAATCTATAATACAGAGGTAATCTGGACTCTTATGGCTGAAAGGCAAACTGTAAGGGACCCTACATTAAAGGAGGTTTATTCATTTCTAGGCACAACTAAGGAGAACTATAAAACCCAAAATTTTAAAACCACGACATGTATTAATGCTATTGATCACTACCACAATCACTGGCATTTTAATTTTTACAGGACAAAGATGATTCAGTATAGACTTCCCTTGACCCTCATATTTTTATAGGTACTTTCTTTACAGTAAAATATGTCAAAATAGTTGCTAGTTTAAAAACATTTTATAAACATGAAAATTATAAGCAAAGTTTTTATTGGGACTCAAGAGAAAAGATTGCCTTTTCTGTTCCTTATTGATAACATATTCATCAGTGCAGTTAATTCACATAAAGAAAATACTACCTTTCTGAAACACAATATTAAATTTTATTATTGTACAATAACTGACATACATAGAAATATTTCATAGCATATTTTTGACCACATCTAAGTGAATTAACTCTACAAGTATTAAATATTTGCTTTTGATATCTCATTAATCATAAACTTATTATACCATCAACATTTGATTTAATAGGCCCAGAAATTTTAAAGTTAAGATACTTGAAATGTTAAAAAAGGAGATTTCTGAGACTAATTTGAATTCGAATTTATATTTTAAATCTTTCTGATTGCATGTTAACATCATGTTTTTGCAAGATAAAACAACCTTTCCCTTTGAGAAAGTAAGCTCTATTCTGGGAGACTATCAATACATTAAGGAAAGAAAAGAAAGAGTAAAAGAGTAAGAGCAAAAATAAAGCCTTTCAATTCTAGGAAAGAATGGAGGGCAGGAGGTAAAAAGAAGAGAAGAACAATGAGAAAACATGAAAGATAGAGAAGACTTTCTTGCCTCAGACCCCATGTAGTGCAATCTACTAGGATAAACAGTATTCAAACGTTCTTGAAGCATATAAAAAGTATCTCAACATGAGCATCAGTTTTATGTGAAAAACAAAACTTTTAAAAATAGTTGACATATATTTTTATTGGAAATAAATATTTCTTTAGGAAAAAAATTCTGACTGATTCACATATTAAATATACAGGAGCTAAAGTGAAGTAGAAGCTACTTCTTGGACTGATATAATGGAAATAAAACATTGGAACTATTAATTTTCTTAAAAATATTAGAATTGCATATTCATAGGTATTGATGGATCATTATTTAAGCATTAATTAAATTTTTAAATTTTGTGGCTAGAAATGTAAATTTAGTATTTGAGAAGCCTTCAAGATTGAGAAACTTAATTGACTGTATACATTTTTCTTAGCTATTTTAAAATTCAGATTAGCTGCACATTTAAAAAAATTTTAAATAAATTTAAAAGTTTATTTTTATTTTTTTCTTCTGATTCAATCTTGACTTTTTTTCAAAATGTTATTGTGTTAATTAAACACACATACATATGTGTGTATGTACATGTATACATATTTTACCGTATTAACATATAAGCTTCTGTATATTAAAAACACTATTAAATAGTAGACAAAAATACACAGAGTTTTGGAAAAGATATTTCAATGCATATAGTTGCAAAAGAATTGTGATATATATTATATGGTAACATTGTGTACATTGCTTTGCTTTGAATGTGTCCCATACAAAATTCAAACATTGCCAGTGTTTTAGTATTAAGAGGTAGAGCATTTAAGATGTGATAGGTCTTGAGTGCTCTTCCTTGATGAGTGGGATCAAGGCTCCTATAAAGAGCCTTCACACAGTATTTGTTCTTCTTCCTCTGTCACATAAGGACACAGCATTCCTGTGTCTTGCCCTTCTGCCTTCTGCCATATGAGGACACAGCATGCCTGTGTCTTGATGCCTGATGCAACATCAAAGCACCATCTTGGAAGCAGACAACAGTGTTCACCAGACAACCAGATCTGCTGGTGCTTTGATCTTGGACTTTCCGGCCCCCAGAACTGTGATAAAATACAATTTCTGTTCTTAATTACTCAACCTACCATATTTCGTTACGGCAGCACAAATGAATTAAAACATACATGAAAGGCAAAAAGGCAATTGACATAAGATAGACAACAAAAATATGGACATTTCCTTGAAAAATATGAAATAATATGTAATAAATACATTAAAAATGTCAGCCTATTCAGTAAGTAGGAATTTGTTAAATAAAAACTTGATGAAATTAATTCAAACCACCACAGTTAGCAGGGATATTTTTGTCAGATACTATTAGCATCTGTGAAGAACTATAACAGTGTGGACCCTAATACACTGCTAATGAAAAATCAGTTGATACAACTACTATGGACAAGTTGATAACTATTCTGTAAAGCTAAATATGTACATTCCAATAAACAACACTTCCACTAATAGCTAGATATTTTTACTAGACACTTTTAAACAAATATATAAGAAGCCCTGGAAAATAATACATAATCACAGGTTATAAAAATATTGATTGTTCATAATGAGTCCAAAGATAAACAAAAGGTAATAAAATGATCTACAAATAGAATAATAAAAACATGTCAGTTACACAAGATAGCTTTATATTCCCGTAAATAAAAATAAAGAACAGCTTTGTGTATCACCGTGAATGAAGTTTTGAGAACAATACAATGAAACAAGTAAATTGATACTCGATATATAAAACTCAAAAAGTACTTAGAACTACCATTCAACTCCAAAACTCCCATTACTAGGTACATACCCAATAGAAAATAAATCATTCTAGCAAAAAGACACACACACACTTGCATGTTCATTGTTGCACTATTCACAATAGCAAAGACATGGAATCAACTTAGATGCCCATCAATAGTGAATTAGATAAATAACATGAGGTACATAATACACCATGGAATACTACACAGCCACAGAAAAGAATGAAATCATGTGTTTTCCAGAAACATGGATACAGCTAACTATTATCCTAAGCAAATTAAATCAGGAACAGAAAACTAAATATCACATGTTCTCACTTAGAGTAGTAGCTAAATATTGGGGACAAATAATAATAAAGGTGAGAATAATAGACACGAGAAACTAGTAGCGAGGAGAAAAGGAAGAAAGGGACAAGGGATGAAAAACCACCTATTGGGTATTGTGCTTACTACCTGGTGACTGGATCATTTGTGCCCTAGACCTCAGTGTCACCCAATCTTACCAGGTAACAAACCTGCAGATGTAACTTCTGAACCTAAAATAGAAGCTGAGTTGTTGTTGTTGTTGTTGTTGTTGTTGTTGTTGTTGTTGTTGTTGTTTTAAGACTTTAGAAGAAGGGAGGGGTGTTTCTTATATTGGAGTTCTCCTTTTTCATTGGAGGGCACAATATGGAGTTTACAATCATTAGCTATAGATTGTAAGATAGAGGCTGAAATGTCTACAGGTAGAACAATCAGTCAAACTTCATGATTCAGAAAGAAATCAGCATCTTTCTCAATGTTAGCTGGTTATACATTCATCAGTACATCAACAATTTGAAAAACTCAGATAATATTTTTTATCCTAAGGTTTTCTTCATCTTTTTTTTTTCCTTTTTTTTTTATTGCATTTTAGGTTTTGGGGTACATGTGAAGAACATGCAAGATTGTTGCATAGGTACACACATGGCAGTGTGTTTTTCTGCTTCTGTCCCCTCGCCTGTATCTGTCATTTCTCCCCATACTATCTCTTCCCACCTCCCCACCCCCCATCCCTCCCCAACTTCCCCCCAACGGACCCCAGTGTGTAGTGCTTCCCTCCCTGTGTCCATGTGTTCTCATTGTTCAACACCTGCCTATGAGTGAGAACATGCGGTGTTTGATTTTCTGCTCTTGTGTCAGTTTGCTGAGAATGATGGTTTCCAGCTTCAACCGTGTCCCTACAAAGGACGTGAACTCATCGTTTTTGATGGCTGCGTAATATTCCATGGTGTATATGTAAATCATTCTACTATAAGGACACATGCACACGAATGTCCATTGCAGCACTGTTTACAATAGCAAAGACCTGGAACCAACCCAAATGCCCAACAATGATAGACCAGATAGGGGAAATGTGGTTTTCTTCATCCTTAATGACAGGATGTCATCATGAATTGCAACATTTTCCAAAGAAGGTTAATTTGGAAGCCTGTTTATTTTTAAACTACCAAGAGTAACCTGAAGGTTAGCTGTACAAAGGATAATAGGGTTGGCTTTACTGTATCAAAAAACAGAAACCAAGACTTAAAGACAGGTATGGGTATCTCCAGAAGGGTTAGGGCAAATTAGTGTGAATAGCATTATTCTTTAATTTGAAACAAATAAGTTGATCATTCAACTAAATAAAAACGCTAGCTATGACCATGAAAGGGTCACTTAACTTCCCTGAACCCATCTTTCCACTTATTGAAGAGCAAGCATTTTTTTCTACTGTTTTATTATTCTAAGTTCAAAACCATATGATTGTACATCAGAAAGCATATCTAAAGTTCATAGTAACTGTTCACATAAATTCTTTCTCTTTGTAAAATATGTGCATCTAACTATGACTTTCAGGATATATATTTTAATTTCTGAATTCAAGGAGGTAGGATTTTTTCTTTTTAATTTCTTTAAGAAGGACAAATCTTGACTCTGAGTTATACATTATTCTAAATAATTATGCTAGATTGAGCCAGATCATTTTACAAGTTAGCCAAACAACATATCATTCTTACTAAGAATCACTGCAATGACTTTTTCCGAAAAAGAGTATTCAACTGTTTCCATGACAGCATATACAAGAAAAGCAAACCAAGGCCCAAGGATCAAATCTAGTCTGCTATTAATTATTGTAAATCAAGTTTTATTGGAACACAGCCATACACATTTATTTGCATAGCGCCCATGGTTGTTCTACATTGACTGTTTGAATAGTAAGGATAGACTCTATCGGACTTGCAAAGGCTAGAATATTTACTATGTGGCTTATGATAGAAAGTTTGCTGTTCTGGTGTATTAATTAGTCCATTTTCACACTATTATAAAGATACTACCTGAAAATGGGTAATTTAGAAAGGAAAGAGGTTTAATTCACTCACAGTTTCACATGGCTGGGGAAGCCTCAGAAAACTTACAATCATAGCGGAAGGTGAAAGGGAATAAGGCACATCTTACATGGTGGCAGGAGAGAAACAGCATGCACACGGGAAAACTGCCACTTTAAAACCATCAGATCTCATGAGAGTTCTCTCACTATCATGATTCCATCATGGGGAAACTGTCATCATGATCCAGTCACCTCCCAACAGGTTCCTCCCTTAACATGTAGGGTTACAATTAAAGAGAAGTTTTAGTGGAGGGAGACAAAGAGCCAAACCATATCATTCTGTCCCTGGTCTCTCCAAAATCTCATGTCCTTTTAATATTTTAAAACCCATCATGCTTTCCCAACCATTCCCTAAAGTCTTAACTCATTCCTGCATTAACTCAAGACTCCAAGTCCAAAGTCTCATCTGAGACAAGGAAAGTCCATTCTGCCTATGAGCCTGTGAAATCAAAAGCAAATTAGTTACTTGTAAGATGCAACGTGGGTAAAGGCATTTGGTAAATGTTTCTACTTCATATGGGAGAAATTGGTCATAATATGGGGGTACACACCCCATGCAAGTCTGAAACCCAGCTGTCCAGTCATTAAATTTTAAAGCTCCAAAATCTCCTTTGATTTTGTATCTCACATCCAGGACATGCTGATGCAAGGGATGGGCTCTCACAGCCTTGAGCAACTCTGCCCCTATGTCTCTGAAGGGAACAGCCCCTGTAGCTGTTTCATAGGCTGGTGTTGAGTTCCTGTGGCAAGCTGTTGGTAGATCTACCTTTCTGGGGTGTGGAAGATGGTGGCCTTTTTCTCATAGCTCCACTAGGCAGTACCTCAGCGGCTACTCTGTGTCGGGGCTCCAACTGTCCATTTTTCCTCTGCAGTGCTCTAGTAGAGGTTTTCCATGAGAGCTCCACTGCTGCAGCAGACTTCTGCCTGGGACATACAGGCATTTCCATACATCCTCTGAAATCTAGGCACAGGCTCCCCAAGCTCAACTCTTGTCTTCTGTGCACCCTCAAGCCCAACACCGCATAGAAGTTATCAAGGCTTGGGGCTTGCACCCTCTGAAGCAACAGCCTAGGCTATACATTGGCATCTTTTAGCTAGGGCTGGAACTGGAGTGGCTGGGACAGAGGGTACCACATCTGGAAGCTGCACAGAACAGCAAGACCCCGGGTCCAGCACAGAAAGCCATTTTTCCTCCCTAAGCCTCTGGGCCTGTGTTGGGAGGAACTGCCAAGAAGGTCTCTAACATGATCTGAAGACACTTTCATTATTGTTTTGGCTATTAACATTCAGCTCCTCTTTACTTATGTTGCAAATTTCTGCAACAGGCTTGAATTCCTCCCCAGAAAATGAGTTTTTCATTTCTCCCACATGGTCAGGCTGCAAATTTTTCAAACCTTTCTGCACTGCCTCCTTTTTAAACATGTTCAAATTTCAAACCATGTCTTTGTGAATGCATATAACTGAGCAATTTTGGAATAAGTCAGTTTACATCTTGAGTACTTTGCTGCTTAGAATTTTCTTCTGTCATATACCTTAAATCATCTCTGTCAAGTTCAAAAGTTTCACAGGTCTCTAAGGCAGAGACAAAATGCCAAAAGTCTCTTTATTAAATCTTAGCAAGAGTGGTGTTTTCTCTTGTTTCCAATAAGTTCGTAATCTCCATCTGAGACCACCTCAGCCTGTACTTCATTGTCCATATCTATTAACATTTTGGTCACTACCATTCCGCAAGTCCCTAAGAAATTCCAAACTTTTCCACATGTTCCTGTCTTTTTCTGAGCCCACCAAACTGTTTCAGCCTCTGTCTGTTACCCAGTTCCAAAGTCAATTCCACATTTTGAGGTTATCTTTATAGCAGTGCCCCACTCCCAGTACTAATTTTCTGTATTAATCTGTTTTCACATTGTTACAAAGCTACTCCTCAGTAAATGGGATAAGCTTAAACATTAGGAAACTGGATTATTATAAACTGTTTTATTAACATGCATGTTTTGATAGATAGTTTCAGGACCCAGAAATAATGTGGGGGTAGGAGGTTATGCAGTAAGTTAAATTATAATAAAAAATCATTTAGGCACAATTTGAACAAATATGCTACTGTTGACTGTCATCACAAGTTTTTTTTTTTTTTTTTTTTAATCATATTGGCTTTGTGTTCATTTCCTCTCCTCTACTCTAAGTGCCTACAGAGTAACAAATACAAATCTAAATGCTTGCGTTGTGCCTCTCTGCTAGCTTGTATATTGTTCTTTCTTCTCCTCTAACCTCAGCTCCACGATATTATCCATACTTACCTCTGAAATACATTGATTTAATATATAATTATTGCAGTGACACAGATTGCTTGGTTTCATGTTGATGTAAATGCTCATTACAAACACTGGTCTAACACATAATCAATGTTTTTATTATACTTATGAAACCATTATTTTTTCATATAGAGGAGGAAAAATAAAAAATTAAGTTCACTTGCTTTTAAATTCACTGCAGTTTTTTACTACTCTTAAAAAACTGCCGTCTACCTTTTTAACTTACACTATTTTGCAGCTAAATCAAGTGATATGATTGCAACAGGGTACATGAAAAAATAGTTTAGGTTGAGTGTAATAATAATAGGGACATTGCATATAATGTTTGGTTTAATTATAAGCACTGAGTAACCTTTTGTTCAGTGGATCCAGTGATAATTTCACAACTAGTTAAATGAAGGAACTACTCTGATCTAATTACATAATTCCTCCAATTAAATCAAATTTGAGTTCTTGGCTGGATTAACTTAGCAACATTAAAAACAACAACAACAACACTCTACAATTCAGCAATATGTTTTGTGAATATCAACAAGTGTAAATAAATTTAAACATAATATTTATATAGAAAGATAAAGTACCCAGAATAGCCAACTTAATATTTAGTATTAATAACAGAGTCAGAGGACTGACACTACCTGACTCCAACAAAAATGCTGCTATTTCCTATAAAACTGCAGTGTTCAAAATGGTATTGTATTGGGGGTGAAATAGACAAATGGTTCAGTGGAATAAAATAGGGTTCTTAATATTTAGTATTAATAACAGAGTCAGAGGACTGACACTACCTGACTCCAACAAAAATGCTGCTATTTCCTATAAAACTGCAGTGTTCAAAATGGTATTGTATTGGGGGTGAAATAGACAAATGGTTCAGTGGAATAAAATAGGGTTCTTAGAAATAGACTCATATCAATACAGTAAACAGATTTCTGACTAAAGAACAAAGGCACTAGCATGGGAATAGGATAATCTTTTCAATAAGCAGTGCTGGGATAACTAAACATCTGTATGCAAATAAATGAATCCAGGCACAGATCTTATACCCTTAACAAAAATTAATTCAAAATGGATTACAACCTAAATATTAAACACCGAACTATAAAAATTCTGGAAGATAACATAGGAAAGAACATGCATGACCTTGGATATGGTGATTACTTTTTGATACAACACCAAAGGCATGATCTATGAAATAAACAATTAATAATCAGGAATGCATTAAACTTAAATTTTCTTCTATGTAAAAATCACTGTTAAGATAAGAAGAGAAGCCACAGACTGAGCAGAAATATTTACAATACATGTATCTGATAAAGGACTGTTAAAGAAAATAAACTCCAATTCTCAAAAATGGGCTAAGAATCTTAACAGAATCCTCACCAAAAATACATATAAAGATTGCAAATAAGCATATGAAAAGATACCCCAAACCATATATCATCAGAAAAATGCACATTAAAATAAAAATGAGGTACCATAACACACCTATTAATGTGGCCCAAATCCAAGAACACTGAAGCAACAAATGCTGGGAAGATGTGGAGCAACGGAGACTCTCATTCATTGCAAAATGGGACAATTATTTTGGAAGTTAGTTTGGCAGTATTTCATAAAATTAAACATAAGCTTATAAGATTTAACAATTGAGCTTTCTGGTATTCACCTAAAGGAGTTGAAAACATATGTCCACAGAAACATCAGCACATGAACATTTAAAGTAACTTTATTCATAATTGACAAAATGTGGAAGCAATCAAGTTTTTCTAAAATAATGAACACAGTGTGGAACATCCAAATGATGAAATGCTACTTAGTTATAAGAAAATATGGCGTCAAGCCATGAAAAGTTGTGAAAGTGACGTATTAAATACTGTTAGGTGAAAGAAGCCAATCTGAAAAGGCTACATTCTGTATAATTTCAATTTATGACATTCTGGAAATGGCAAAACTATGAAACAGTGAAAAGATCAGTGATTGCCAGGGGTTATGGAGAAGTGAGGTATGAATAGTCAGAGCACAGAGTATTTTCCGGGCAGTAAAAACCAGTATGATTTCATAGTGGTGGATACATATTATTATATATTTGTCAAAACCTATAGAATATAGAGTACGAAGAGTGAACCCATATGTAAACAATGGTCTTTGGGCAATATTGTAATATTGGGGTTCAGGGTGCCCTCAGCTCCCCTGAGAGGACATTTCTCCAGGTCTTGGTCTCCTGCCCTCTCGTGAATGAGAGCGGAGACCACAGCACAGTGTGCAGTAAAAACTGGACTCAAACGTGTTTGTAGAAAGTGATTTATTTAGAAAGAGAAAAAGTAGAAGAAGAGAGAAACCACTAGCTCTCACACTGAGTGAGAGAAAGAAAAGCCACTCTCACTTTGAGTGAGAAGGGTTTCCAGAGGGGCAGACAGCTAACTCTCATACTCAGTGAGAGAAGGAAAAGATGGAATCCAGGAGTGGAAAGACAGCTTCCACACTGAGTGGAAGTGAATAGAGACAGATGGAGTTTAGGAGGGGAAGACAGGCTTCCACAAGAGAGTGTGGAAGGGAACTCCAGAGGGAAAATCCAGGATAGAGAAAAACAGCTTCCACAGGAGTGTTCGTGGAAGGGGATCAAAACATGGAGTCCTAAGGGTTGTGGAAGAAGGGGACTTTTAACCTGGGAGGAACCCTCACCTTCTCTAAGACCCAAGCCAGTGAAAAGAGTTCCTTAGAACTTCCACTGGAGTGATTGACCCTTAGTTTCTTCTCATGCCTGCAAAATTTAAACATAAATGGTTAAGTCTCCTGCATGGAGAGAGATGGGAGGGGGGCATGGCCCTGGGCAATTATTGCCTTTAAAACTACGCCCCCTTGTGGACCCAGAAAGAGAACGCATTCCTTTAATATGATGCATCAGGGTGGTTTCATCGATTGTAATAACAAAATGATAATTACAAAACTACACTGAGGTGGGGATCATAAAAGTGGGGGAGGGTTTATATGGGTAATCTCTGGGTCTTCCTCTTAATTTTGCTGTGAATCTAAAACTGCTCTAAAATCATCATCTAAAAAATAAACAAATAAACTTCCAACAAGGGGTAAATAGAATAATCTTCAGGTTAGATTTTTGTAGCTGGAGAAAAAGAAAATAAGGACAAAAATAACCAATTTATTTTGGAAAAATGATAATCTGATCAGGCCTGAGTTGTTATTTAAAAAGCCCCTATACTATATTTTGAAGAATATCTGATTTAATGTAAGGATATTTTAATACTTGCTTACAACTTACCAACTTTGTCCTTGACTTTGCACGTTGCTTCAAAAATCACACTAGAGTCTGAACTCTGCAGGAGCAAAGATAGGACACTGCCTGTGGAGCACTTTGGCATACTACCAGTAGTGGCAGAATCATTGGATTTCCTTTGTGTTGAAAAAAATACCCAACGAGTTTCTGGTAATCCAAAAACCACCCAGTCTAGAGATGCTCATTCAGCGAAATAAGCTTCCTGTGGTAGGAAAGGTATCATGAATTACAGGTGCAATTTATATAATTGGATGTGAACAACAACTATTTATAAAATAGGCATAATAAATTTATCCAGAATTCTATTGACTGATTTAAATACTATCATAGATGGAACATTGATAATCAAATGGGAAAGGCTGTAAAGGGTATAGTTCAACATTTTTAAATTGAGAGTAGAAAAACAAAATAGACTTTCACAGTTATTAAAAGAGAATTTTTAAATGTTGAGTACTGAACTCCTTTTTGCTATGTAATTTCCAAGCAATTGTAAACATATCAATGTAATGAATCAATAACACTTCAACTATTAAGAAATTAGACATTTTAAGAATCAATATCCTCAATTACAATTTTTTAGTGCCTATAATTCAGTAATTATGTACAGAAGAATAAGAAATTGGAAAAACAAGAGATTTAACAAAAGATTTTTATGTAATATAGGGTTTAGACCATATTTAAACTTAAATATTTTTAACAATTAGTTTAATAATATATTTGTTTTCCCAAATTCGAGATTATATTGATTTCTTAAAATCAGGGTAAACAGAACAGTGGGGTTGAATGAGAAGGAGGAATCAACTCTACTGGAGGCAGCAGTGTGAAGTACCACCTGAGTTCTTGTCGCTCTTTCCACTTTCCATTCAGAGTTCATCAATTTCTGCTAATACCCGTGTCCTAAAATGCCCCAAGGTCATGCTTAACAATAAATAAAATCAGACTCTGGGTGACTCAACCTGTATAAAATCCTGATTTTTCAACCAATAAGAATATTTCTATACAATGTAAACCTTATTTAAACATTTGTGAGCTTAAAATATTAATTTCCACTAACTTCTGCAAGCATGGTACATGAAAATACCAAAGTTTTCAAACTGAGAGATTTATGACAAAGTAAACTATAACCAGGATTGGTTTAAGCAAGATAAGATTTGAAATAAGTAATATATTTGCAATCATTTTTATGTACTCACACTCTTCAATAATTAGACTAAAGAAATACAAAGAGAAACAAGAAAGGGTACAAAACAAGAGTATTATTTTTTAAGAACTAAATAAAAGACAAGTAAGTCAGCTGTTCACTACTCAGTCAGATTCTCAAAGGATATTGCTGTGATCTGAGACAAAAGAGGTATTCACATTACATCTACTTTTAGAAAAATTTCGGCAAAATTCTGCATTGGAGTTTGCTATCTGGGTTGTAGAAATGGGAAATAAATTGAAAGTACAGAATATTGAGCTGAGTGGCATAAAGAGGTGACCATAAATATATGTTGAAATGCAGTGATGTCTTAACATAGAAGCTTTATTAAGAAAAAAAAATAACTATAGGAAATAGAACATGTCCTCAGGTAACTCTTTTTCTACATGGTAGTTTGGGTCTCTCAAGTGTTATCTTGCCTGCGAAAGTATGTGCGTGTGTATATTTCTCTACATATTTGCTAACTAGCTATATCCATGAAAATAATGCAATTTCATATTGTAGAAAATAATAATGTCTGACTTAGCAAGCTCTTTCACGCATTTGTCCTTATACTTATTATGAATTTTTTATTTCTTAAACAACTCAGGATAATTTCTCATTCTCTATGCATGAAATAGTATGCATTTCTCAATTTCTCAATGTAATGGCTTTTCTGGTACTGACACCTAATAAAGTTCCTTAAAATTACTAGTAAAAGAAAGTAAACTGTTCCATTGGTCAATGTGTCAATTTTCATGTTAGTACCATGTTGTTTTAACTACTATCACATTGTAGCATAGTTTGAAATCAGATAGTATGATACCTCCACCTTTTTTCTTTTTTTCTTATGATTGCCTTGGCTATTCAGGTGTTTTTTTTTTTTTTTTTTTTTTTTGCATTTTCATATGAATTGTAGGATTAGTTTTTCTATTTCTATGAAAAACACATAGGGTTTTGCTAAGAATTACATTGAATTTTTAGATCATTTTAGTGGTGCAAACATTTAAACAATATTTATTTTTACAATCTAAGAACACAAGATATGTCTCCATTTATTTGTATCTTCTTAAATTTGTATTAATATCTTATAATTAATAGAATAATTCCACTTACACTAATTACAAAATAACACCTTCTTGATTAAATTCATTTGTAATTATTTCATAACTATTGTAAGTGGAATTATTCTATTAATCTTCTTTTGGTAAAGTTTATTGTTAAGAGTAGAGAGATGTTACTGATTTTCACATGTTCATTTTGTATCCTGCAACTTTACTGAACTTAACAGTTCATACAGTATTTTTAGTGGAATATTTAGAGTTTTCGATATATAATAAGGTCATGTTATCTGCAAAGAGGGAGAATTTAACATCTTCCTTTATAATTTGAATATCTTTTATTTTTTTATCTGACCTCATTGCTCTAGCTAAGACCTCTAGTACTACATCAAGTAGACCTAGCACAAGTGGGTATCCTTATCTTGTTAAGGATCTTAGAGAAAAAATTTTCAACTTTTCCACATTTTCCATATTTAGTATGATATTAACTGTGGGTTTTTCAAATATGACTCTTACAGTGTTAAGATACATTTCTTCTATACCAAATTTTTTTTGTCTTTTTTTTCTTCTGACCCTAATCTTAACCCTGCCCTTAACCCTAAATTTGTTCAGCGTTTGTATCATGAAAGGGCATTAGATTTTGCCAAATGCTTTTTTTCTTTTCATATTATATGATTTTGGTTTTTTGTTCTGTTAATGTGGTATATCATATTTATTGATTGGTGTATGTTGAATAGAAAGTTAAGAAAAGAATCCACATTTTGGCGGTCAATTGATCTTTGACAAAGGTGTTAATTAGAAAAAGATAAGTCTCTCCAATAAATGGTATAGGGGAAATTGGATATCCACATGCAGAAGAATGAAATTGGTCCTTTATCTCACATTGTATCCAAAAATCAACTGAAAAATGGATTAAAGACTTAAACGTTTCTGGGTACATGCCCAGTAATAGGATTCCTAGGTTGAATGTAGTTCTGATTTTAGCTCTTGGAGGAATCCCACAATGCGTTCCACAATGGTTGAACTAATTTACACTCACACCAACATTGTATAGGTGTTCCCTTTTCTCCACAACTTTGCTAACATCTTCTATTGTCTGACTTTTTAATAATAGTCAATCTGACTGGTTTGAGTTTTGTGGTTTTTGATTTGCATTTCTCTTGTGATCAGTCATATTGAGCTTTTATTTTCATATGGTGGTGGCTACATGTATGTCTTCTTTTAATAAGTGTCTGTTCATATCCTTTGCCCACTGTTTTTATGAGATTGTTTTTGTCTTGTAAACTTGCTTAAGTTTTTTATAGAAGATGAATATTAGACCTTTGTCAGATGCATAGTTTGCAAATATTTTTCCCTATTCTGTATATTGTCTGTTTTAGCTGTTGGTATTTCTTTTGTTGTGCAGAAACTGTTAAGTTTAATTAGATTCCATTTGTCAATTTTTATTTTGGTGGCCATTGTTTCTGATGTCTTTGTCATGAAATCTTTGCCCATTCCTATGTTCAGAATGATATTGCCTAAGTTGTCTTCCAGAATTTTTATAGTTTTGGGTTTTACATTTAAGTCTTCAATCTACCTTGAGTTGATTTTTATATATGGTGTAAGGAAAATCATTCTACTATAAAGACATATGCACACAAATGTTCATTGCAGCATTATTCACGATAGCAAAAACATGGATTAAACGTAAATGCCCATCAACGACAGACTGGAAAAAGAAAATATGGTACATATATACAACGGAATATTATGTAGCCATAGAAGAGAATAATATGCATTTTTCCAGAACATGGATGGAGCTGGAGGCTATTATCCTTAGCAAACTAATGCAGGAACAGAAAATGAAATACTGCATGTTCTCCCTTAGAAGTGGGAGCTAAATGATGAGAACACATGGACACAAAAAAAGAAAAAAAAAAGACACTGTGATCCACTTGAGGGTGGAAGGTGGAAGAAATGAGAGGAGCAGAAAAGTCAAAGTTTGGGTACTGAGCATCATACCTGGGCAATGAAATAATCTTTACAACAAACTCTCATTACATGAATCTACATATACCCCTGAACATAAAAGAAATTTTTTTTAAAAAAGGACTTAAGATATGAAACTATAATACTACTAGGAAAAAGAAAAAGAAGTAAAACCACATGACATTGGGCTGGGCAATAATTTTTTTAGATTTAACCCCCATAGCACAGGAAACACCACCGAAGATAGAAAAACGGGATTACATCAAAATGTTTTAAAATTTACCTATTAGAGGAAACAACAGTGAAAAGGCAGTCTTTGGATTGAGAGAAAATATTTCCAAGCTGTACATCTGATAAAGAATTAATATCCAAAATACAGAAGAAACTCAACTCTATAAAAGAAAAAAAAATCATTTGATTAAGAAATAAGCAAGGGGCATAAAAAAACACTTCTCAAAAGAAGACATGGGAATGGCTACCAGATACATAAAAAAATCCTCAACATTATTAATCATTAGGGAGACATAAAACCACCATGAAATGTCACCTCTCACATTTTAGAATGACTCTTATAAAAAAGACAAGAGATAACAATGGATAGTGAGAATGTAAAGAGAAGGGAACACTTGTACATTCTTGGTAGAAATGTAAATTGGTATGACCATTATAGAAAACAGCATGAATTATTATTGAAAAACTAAAGTAGAATTACCATATGGTCCAGCAATCCCACTTCTGAGTATTGACCCAAGAGTTTTGAAATCTGCCAGGTGTGATGGTTCACATCTGTAATCCCAGTAATTTGAGAGGCCAAGTCTGGTGAATCACCTGAGATCAGGAGTTTGGGACCAGCTGACCAACATGATGAAACCCTGTCTCTACTAAAAACACAAAAATCAGCCAGACATGGTGGCAGGTGCCTGTAATTCCAGCTACTTGGGAGGCTGAGTCAGGAGAATCACTAGAACCTCGGAGGCAGAGGTTGCAGTAAGCCAAAATCGTGCCATTGCACTCCAGCCTGGGGGACAGAACAAGACTTCGTCTCAAAAAAAAAAAAGAAAAAAAAATTGAAATCAGTTATGTATTGCATTCCCATGTTCATTGCAGCACTATTCACAATAGCCAATATGTTAATTCAACCTAAATGTCCATCACAGGATGGATGAATAAAGAAAACAACATGGAAGGAAGTAGAGGACATTATAGAGTGGAAAAAGCCAAACACAAAAGACAAATACTGCATATTCTCATTTACATGTGAAATCTAAAACAATTGAACTCACAGAAGACCCAAGTAGAATGGAAGTTTCCAGAGGCTGAGAGTTGGAGTCAATGGGAAGATGATAGCTAAAAGGTACAAAACCTCAGTTAGATAGCAGGAATAAGTTTGATTTTTTTTTCAAAAGCACAGCATGTTAAAAATAGCTAATAATTGCATATTGTTCATTTCAATATTACTGACAGTAAATGTCTAATGTTCTCATCACAAAAACTTAAATATTTGAGGTGATAGGTATGTTAATTAGCTTAATTTAACCATTCCACATTGTATTAAAAATTATGGCAACACTTCATACCTAATACCTTGTAAATATATACAACTATAATTTCTCAATATGCAGTTTAAAAAACAGAGACTATACTGACCCATGAAATGGGAATCTTTGATAAATATTAACTAAAATAAACTTTGCCATTTGAAATACACGTTATAACATCTGTTTATGTGAGTCTCATAGACATCCAGCACCAAAAATATGTTGCCTCACTTTGGTGATGTCAATACAGAAAACAGAGGCTCTGTTATGCTGGGCCAGTGTATTAACAGAGCATGACAACATTTCCAGTTAAGCATCCCTGACATATCAGAAGTACTCTAGTCAGCAGTTTTTCCCTCTGCCCCCAAATTTGTTGCAGGTTATATGTAACAAATAAATCAATCTGACATGAGTAGCTTGCATCAAGCTCTTAGGATAATAACCATAATTTAAATCAGCCAACTGTTTCATTCTGAGAAGAGTTTACTAATGTGTGAATTTCATTGGCTAGATGCAAATAAAAACCATAATTTGTGATTTCATGCATCGCTGCCTACACACAACCAGTATCACACACTATCTCCAGGTAAAACTGCCTGGAAATATGCAAAAACAAAACAAAACAAAACAAGCTAGTTTTAAAGATTTTTTTAAAAGACTGAATAAATGTGGTTAATTTGTTTAAAGCAATATTTCTGTTTTAAAGATAGTTTCTCATATTTGGTGTCTACCATGTAAAGCAATTAAATTATTAGCATTATTTTCACTGGCACCATGTTTTTAATGTTTTAGTTAGTAGACTTCACTTTTCAGACTAGTTTAAATTTATAGCAAAATTGAGCAGAGTGCAGAGAGTTCCTTAAATCCCTTCGCCTGCATCTCCAAACCTGAGTTTGCCTGTGATTAATATTTTGCATTAGTGTAATATATTTGCTATAACAGATGAGCTAGCACTGACACAATATTTTTAGCTAAAGTCCATAGATTATATTTGCATTCACTTGTGGTACACATTTTATTGATTTTGAGAAATGTATGATATGCATTTTTTGGTATTTGTTGTTATATTTTCATCCACAATAGTTTCACTGTCCTAAAAATACCCTGTTCTCCATCTATTCATCCCTCCCTTCTACCTGCCAAGGTCTGGCAATTACTGAACTTTTAATTTTTCTGTATTTTTGTCTTTTCCAGAATGTCATAGATTTGAGATTATACAGTATGTGCCTTTTTCAGATTGGCTTCTTTCACTTACCAATATGCATTTAAGTTACCTTCACAACTTTTCAGGGCTTAATAACTCATTTCATTTTATCACTGAACAACATTCCACCATTTGGATATAACAGTTTACTTATTCTTTCACCTATTGAAGGACATCTTGGTTACTTTTAAGTTTTGACAATTGTGAATAAAACTGATATACACATTTGTAAGCAGTTGTTTATGTGGACATAAGTTGTCAATATCTTTGAATAAAGACCAGGAAAACAATTGCTAGACTTTATAGTAAGAGTATTTTTAATTTTGTAAGAAACTGCCAAACTGCTTTCTAAAGTGTCTGTTTCATTTTGCATTTCCACAAGCTATGAATGAGTTTCTGTTCATCAACATCCTAGCCAGCATTTAGCAATGTCTAGGTATTGCATTTTAACCATGGTAACAGATGTGTGATGGTATCTGTTCATTGTTTTAATTTGCAATTCCCTAATAACATATGAAATAGAGCTTCTGTTTATATTCATATATATTCTTTGACATACATGCATATAAATAGGAGAAGATATATTCTATTTATTTATCCATGCTATTATTATATACATATATATTTATCTCCTTTGGTGAGATGTCTGCTCAGATCTTTGATCCATTTCTCAATTGAGTTGTTTGTTTCTTATTATTTCTCAATTGAGTTCTTTGTTTCTTATTATTTAGTTTCAAAAAATATTTGTACATTTTAGATATACAAAGACTTTTAGGGTAGCTATGCATTTTTTAAATTTTTACTCCTAGTTTATTGTTTGTCTTGGCTTTTGTCTCTTAACAGCATCCTTATCAAAATTTATTTTTAATTTTAATAATGTCCCATTTGATTTTGTTTTATAATGGTGCTTTTGTTCATTATTCTAAAAAAAAAAAAAAGGCCAAACACAAGTTCACCTAGATTTTCTGTGTTATCTTCCAGAATTTTAAATTTTAATTTTTTTGCAATCATTTCTGTGTACTCAAACTTAAAAAATTGGACTGAAGAAATACGAAGTTAGAGAAACTGTAAAGAGGCAAAAATAAGAGTATTATTTTACAAGAACTAAGAAAAAACAAGGAATTTGTATATTCACTACTCATTCAGATTCTCAAGGGATATTGCTGTCATCTCAGACAAAAGAGACATTCATATCACCCCGACTTTTAAAATAAATCAGCAAAATTTGGCATTGGAGGTTGTTCTTTGTGTTTTACACTTAGTTCTACCATCCACTGAGAATTAAATACAGTGAAAGGTACAAGATCTGTATCTAGATTTATATTTTGCATATATGTATGTGTAGTTCAGCACTATTTGTTGAAATCACTATCCTTTCTCCATTAAATGTCTTTACTCATTTATAAAATATCAGTTGACCAGATCTGTATGGTTCTATTCCTAGGCTCAATTTTTTGGCTGGTATCATATTTTCAATTGTCATTTGTTTTTATTTTATGGTTTATTTTATGAGTTTAGCATTATTGTACAATGATATGCAAAATTATTAATTTTCTTTTGTAATTATTTTTAATATTATGTGCATTATTATATAATTAGGTAAGAACCAAGAACTTCATTTGTTAAGTAAAAAAATAATGTTTTTAAGGGAAAAGTAGTATTTGCTAAACAAAAATTCACAGAAATCTAATAAAGAATAATAATCTCTCTCCACATGAAAGCATTTAAATAAACCCAAATGACTCTATACAATTTGTGGTGTTGATAGTTCCTTTGAAATCCATCCATGGATGCCAGAAATGGAACCAACCAGACCTAACACACAAAAAGTGTATTCTCAGAGTTCAACAAATATTAGTAAGCATTAAGTGATTTTCTGGTTTCTATAGTCTATTACACCTTAAAAATATCTAGTTCAGCAAAGTTAAGACTTTTCTAAACTAACACCTATTAGACTCTTGCAAATATTAATGTGCATTGTGACTTTTAAAAAAGGGTATGGCTGCATAACATTTCTAAAACTAATTTGAAATTGAAATCATTTTCTTTTTTTTTTCTTTTTTTTCTTTTTTTTTTAGACGGAGTTTCGCTCTTGTTACCCAGGCTGGAGTGCAATGGCGCGATCTCGGCTCACCGCAACCTCCGCCTCCTGGGTTCAGGCAATTCTCCTGCCTCAGCCTCCTGAGTAGCTGGGATTACAGGCACGTAACACCATACCCACCTAATTTTTTGTATTTTTAGTAGAGACGGGGTTTCACCTTGTTGACCAGGTTGGTCTGGATCTCTTGACCTCGTGATCCACCCGCCTCGGCCTCCCAAAGCACTGGGATTACAGGCTTGAGCCACCGCGCCCGGCCCAAAATCATTTTCTTTTTCATCTTCTAAGAATAATATTACTGGAACATACTATGGAAAGCACTGAGTTAGTCTATAGTCTGGCAGTCTCTCTGATAAAGAGATGAAGTATAAAGAGATGGGACAAAATTAATTATTAAGATGAATGTTGTTTCTCTGATTTTCATTCAGCCTCAGAGTTTCCACTCTGAAAGTTTGAGCTCCTAGAAAGTGCCACATTAATTTAGCTTTATTTTTGCAGCAGTCAATATTTTAACCACATATTTAGATACTTTATTATGAAATTCATTTAAAAAATTAATGTTGTTTTTTATGCTCCCTTCCAAAATGTTGCATAAAGTATTAAATATATTCAAATATCTTCATTATGTTTACTATAAATTAGGCTAAGATGGTTTTCATGTTCACAGAACATGCACTGAAATGTTTCTCTTTTGAGAAATTTTTGTTCTGTTTTGTTTGGATCAGGAAGTTATTTGAAAAGCTGAGAGCTGGGTTGAGTTTTTCAGCTCAGGAGAAATGTTTGTGGAAACAGAATGAGAATATTGGAAAGAATTAAGACCATTTTTCTCCCCCTCACTATATTACACCAAAAGAAATCCATTCATTTAGTTCAACAACTTTCTCTTCATGGCTGAGAAAATTTGTTTCTCATAAATATAATATCTATTTCTGTTAGCTTATCTGCTTATGTCATCTAATAACCATACATTTCCCTGACATTTCTTTTAATCTGGGAATATGAGTAAAGCAAAGAATGTACTGAATTGTTTGAATGAGTAAATGAATCTTTGTCAACTAGCTGACCGGAGGGTTATCTGAAAATATTAATGCTGAAAAGTAAATAACAGAAAGATAATTTGTACTTGAATGAGATGTAACAACGTGTAGCAGGAGAGCAATGAAAGCTTACCCCCTTAAAAAACGCACAAGTTCTTGCTCCGTCATGGCAACTTAGAATATTAGCTGCTCATAAATGTCTTATAGAATATTTTAGGTTGAAATGTAAAACTCAAATTGCTCATATTATATGGATAAAGATAAATATATATATAATAAAATATAATGAGGGTTCAAAGACAACAACACATACTTTTATAGGGAATAATTTCAAGCATGTGAACTATTGTTCTAAGAGCTTTTGGAAATTTTAGACACTGTTATGTGAAAGGAGCAGGTGTATTCATTTATTTTATTTATCACTTTCTCTTGCCTTTCATCAGCTATCAAAATTTAAAAGTGAAATTCATCTCTCTAAGTTATGTAATAAAAAGTCTTCATTTGAATAACGATTAAATAATTGGGGAAGAAATATGTAAAGGGGCAGATCTTGAAAGATATATTCTAAAATAGCTGCTGAAATTACTTACAGTAAAAAATAGTGTCAATAGATGAAAAATACTTTCAACAATGCTTTTGGCATTTAGTTAAGTTTCTGGTCATTACAGAAACTAAGGTTTCTTATCAGTCTTCTCAATTTGAATATGTTATTAAAAAACATCTGGTAATCTAATAGATGCAAATCAGTGTGTGTATACAGCTATAAAGGAGCAGCACACTGTCCTGTCCGTGAAGTTCATCACTATAATATTATTCCTTTGTTGAAATTATTCAAAACACTAAGCCATGGTTTATTAAGTGTAGTCTGTAGGGTACTACAAAAAAGACATTCTTAGGGTAGAACTAATGTTACCCACAACATACCAGTCTATAAATTCCAACCAAGTTAGCAAACTGTTATGTGACTTGGGAAACTTGAATTCATACTGCGGTAAGTAAGTTATCTCTTTCTTTTACATTCTTCCTTCAGAAACTGCCGGTGAAATATATGACCACAAGTAAGCATGTACAGGATGATTTCACTGAATGAGATTTGCCAGATTTTCTGAGGAATGAGAATTTTACAATAAAATGAATTCTCCCGAGTTTTGTTAAGTATTGTTTTTATAATTTAAGGGAAGTTATTTCAATATGTTTGGACTTTATTAGAACCAGAGTTTTAATTTTGGTAATGATTTTTAAATCATAAAAATAATTTTATCTATGTTCAAGTGTACCTGGATATTTCAAGTAATCTTCCTTCTTGTGCTGTAAATTACAAGATTTTCCAGTTTGACCACTTGGACTTAACCTAACTATATACTGAAGGTAAATAAAAGGACTCAGTGAAAGGATATATTGAGAAGACATGGAAAACACATTCTTATTCCAATATGTAACTGTTTCACGAATAGTTACTAGTATTTAGAATTATTTTAACAAGTTTCACTATTTGCATAGAGATTTTGTAATTTTTTGCTTCAGTAATTTAAAAAAATGTTGCTTTTGTTTAGAAAAAACTGACTTTTTTTTTTTTTTTTTTTTTTTTTTTTGAGACGGAGTTTCGCTCGTTACCCAGGCTGGAGTGCAATGGCGCGATCTCGGCTCACCGCAACCTCCGCCTCCTGGGTTCAGGCAATTCTCCTGCCTCAGCCTCCTGAGTAGCTCGGATTACAGGCATGTGCCACCATGCCCAGCTATTTTTTTGTATTTTTAGTTGATGGGGTTTCACCATATTGACCAGGATGGTCTGGATCTCTTGACCTCGTGATCCACCCGCCTTGGCCTCCCAAAGTGCTGGGATTACAGGCTTGAGCCACCGCGCCCGGCCAGAAAAAACTGACTTTTAACAGATTTTAAAAATTTGCTTATATTTAAAAATTACCAATGCAAAGATAAACATGTTCTCCAAAAACTTAAAACTAAATTTCCAAACACAAATTCAATCTTTTTTTAGCATATGAATAATTGGTAAAAATGGTATAGTTTTACATTCCACCACCTTATTTTCTCCCATTCTGTAGATTGCCTGTTTACTCTGATGATAATTTCTTTTTCTGTGTACAAACTCTTTACTTTAATTAGATGCCATGTGTCAATTTTAGGTTTTGTTGCCATTGCTTTTGTTTAGTCGTGAAGCTTTTGGCCATGCCTATCTCCTGAATGGTATTGCCTAAGTTTTCTTCTAGAGTTCTTATGGTTTTAGGTCTTACATTTAAGTCTTTAATCCATTCTGAGTTAATTTTTGGATAAGGTGCAAGGTAGGCATTCAGTTTCAGCTTTCTGCCCATGGCTAGCCAGTTTTCCCAACACCATTTGTTAAACAGGGAACCCTTTACGCATTGCTTATTTTTGTCAGGTTTGTCAATGATCAGTTGGTTGCAGATGTGTGGTGTTATTTCTGAGGCCTCTGTTCTGTTCTATTGATCTACATATCAGTTTTTGTACCAGTACCATGCTGTTTTGGTGACTGTAGCCTGCAGTATAATTTGAAGTCAGGTAGCCTGATGACTCCAGGTTTATTCTTCTTGGTTAGGATTGTCTTGGCTTTAGAAGCTCTTTTTTGGTTCCATATGAAATTTAAAGTAGTTTTTTTTCTAATTCTGTAAAGAAAGGCAATGATAGTTTGATGGGGATAACATTGAATCTATAAATTACTTTGGGCAGTATTGCCATTTTCATGATACTGATTCTTTATATCCATGAGCATGAAATATTTTTCCATTTATTTGTGTTCTCTCTTATTTCCTTGAGCAGTGGTTTGTAGTTCTCCTTGAAGAGGTCCTTCACATCCCTTGTAGGTTGTATGTGTATGTTTACTGCCTCACTGTTCACAATAGCAGACTTGGAACCAACCCAAATACCTATCAATGATAGACTGGATAAAGAAAATTTGGCACATATATACCATGGAATACTATGCAGCCATAAAAAGAATGAGTTCATGTCCTTTGCAGTGACATGGATGAAGTTAGAAACCATCATTCTCAGCAAACTAACACAGGAACAGAAAACCAAACGTTGCATGTTCTCACTCATAAGTGGAAATTGAACATTGAGAACACATGGATATAGGGAGGGGAATATCTCACATTGGAACCTGTCTGAGGGTAGAGGGCTAGGGAAGGGATAGCATTAGGAGAAATACCTAAGGTAAATGACAGGTTGTTGGATTCAGCAAACCACCATTGTACATATATACCTATGTAACAAAAGTACATGTTCTGCACATGTATCCCAGAACTTAAAGTATAACAATAAAACAGAAAAAAAGAAAAAAAAAAAGTCATCTTACTTATCAATCTTAGAGTTTATATTTTGGGAGATAAAAAACAAAATAAGACATATCTTTGGGGAATAAAAAGATAAGTCTAATAAATATGCAGCCAAATAACTCAGGCTGCTCTTTTGGAAAGCACCCAAAGACCTGGGAGGCAGTATAGTCCAATGGCTGAGAGAGCAACATGTGAGAGCCCAGACTACCTGTATTTGTGTGCTGGCTCTGACACCTACTAGCTCTATGATCTTAGACAAATTATATCTCTTTCTGTGTCTCAATTTTCTCATCTATTAATAAGCATAATGTACAATTTTTTTGTTCAGAGGATTGAATACATTAATAATTAAAGCATTTATATGTAATTATGCATGAGCACTTCTTAGCATGAGAGCAATTCTTAACACCTGGTAAGTACTTAACAAGTAAAGAGAGACTTGAACTCATGCTCAGCAGTGTCTGTATATAATCAGATACATATTTTTTTTCTAGTTATCTGCATGCCTATTAAATTAGAGGGTTGGATTTGTTGAATTCTATTTAAATTAATCATGTTAAAATTCTTAAAATGTGATAAGGAACCAGGATAAAGAAAATTAAGACTGGTTTTTGTATGCTAGTGCTTGAGAAAAAGAATAAATCCTATTATTTAAGGGAAAGATGTTTCTTTCTACTCCTGAATAAATGCAAGTGAGCAACACATAAAAATGGAAGATAAATTAGGAGTTTATTTTAAAATTACAAACTGAGGACTAGAGCTAGCTCATAGAAGAATGTTGTAAGAATTACCATGCAAACATGTATACTAGTATAATGTTATAGACATAGATGTTGAATTTCAAGGCATAAACATATTCAGGAAAATATCACTTATATGAATAGCTAAGGTACAACACTTTATTTTTCCCCCAACTCACTGTGACACTATATTAAATGTTATTACCATTAGGAACTTAAGTAATAATGTCATTTATATTTATTATACCTATTTCATCAACTATTGGTATTAACCACTAGAAATCTGATTTATTATCTTCCACATTAATCCTGTTTCTTGGGAAATTAACTCTGGTTAACAAGCAAAACAAGAATTTGTAGCTCCTGTTTTGAGTAACCCTCAGAATTAATGGGAAATTACTACAGAACCATCTTAGAGGGCCAAACACTGAACAATTACAGAAACAAAGGCTAGAAGCTTGGATCATAACTGCCAGTGCTCTTCTGGTGGGTCACCATGGACAGTTTGGTAGTGCTGCGACCATGAAAGTAAATTCTAAACTGCCTCTGCTTGTCAGAAGGTGGGGAGATGGGAAGAGAGACAGATGAAGAGATATGTAAGAGTTCAGTCAGGGTAGTGGGAAAAACTGTAAAATGTAAGCAAACCTTGGAAGGCCAGAGGGTCTTGCAAAAGCCTCGAAATAGGATTTGGCAGAGGTTGCAGTGAACCAGAATCGTGCCACTGTACTCCAGCCTGGGTGACAGAGCCAGAATCCATCTCCAAAAAAAAAAATTATTTCATAGTATTTAGAATATACAGAATTATATTTACCTTTATAAAATGTCATAAAAATCTACCATAACATATTTCACTCTTAGACGAATTTACTTATCCTGCCCGTTAGTCATGATTTCCATAAAACAGAGATTACATGGGTGCTTTGGTTAAAAGCGCCAGGCCATGGACTATGAAAGCCTGCGGTTTAAATCAACCAAGACATCTAGGCGAATTAATCTCTCTGAGCAGTGATTCTATTTTCACTTATAAAATGGGGCTGCTAGTAATATACAGTATGCTGGATGTGAGGATGCTTTGTCAATTGTATGGAACTTTCTTCTGAATACAGAGAGTATATAAACTTAGTTTGGAAGTTAAACTTCATCACTCTATTATAAAGCATGTTAAAGTCATAATAATGTTTATAATACAAGTAGTGGTAGGAAGCACAAAATTTTGAGATACAAAATTATACAGACATTTTAGATATGCCATTTAATATAATATTTCATTAACACACTAAGATGTTAATAAAATTCTACTGGCAGATTAGAACATTACCATGCTCATAGCATAACTACCCATGAAATAACTTACTAAACCACCATGGAACTGCATCTTTTGTAGACAAATTTTGGCTATCCCCTTTTAATGTGAATGTTGATATAATAAGCTGTAATCACTAAAACTAATGCTAATAAATGGTCAAGGTATTGGTTTAAAAAAGAATGTAAATAGGTAAGTTCACATACCTTCAAAGAAACTAGGTCAGACTATGGTAATTCTTGTTTTTCAATTTACTATTATCCTACTAATTTTAAGAGTTGTATAGTTCAAATAAGCATTTTGGGGAATGTTTTTCTCAGTTTTTTATTTTACTAAAAACACAGAATAAAATGTTAATTTCTGAAACTTTGTCACACTGACAAAAATTGACTTAGAAACTCTCTGAAGAAGTTTTGATGTTCTGTTACACATAGTGTGATTATAGCAAATAATGGTGCACATTTCAAAATAGCTAGAAGATTCTAAATGTCACAACCAAAATGATAAATATTTAAAGTGATGGATATGAAATTACCTAAATTTGATCATTATGCCACATATTCATACATTGAAATATCACCTTGTACAGCATAATTATGTACAATTATTTGTCAATTAATGTACAATTAAAACAGTTGATATGAATGGTTCATCTGCAGGATTATGAATGGCTGTATTCTTTATATTGGGGTATTTCCAAATATATTAGTATTTAATATTAGTAAGTAATAAATAAGACAGGTTTGAACATTGAACCACTTAGCCTTCTGTATCGGTTCTGCCAGCTGCCAGCTGTCTGATTTTTGGCAACATATATGATCTTTCTTGATTCAGCATTCTCAACTGTGTAAAGGAAAATAAGTGGCTTTTTAAAAATACCACACAATCTTTGTATTTGAAAAATTCCTGCATGATAGAAAATGTTCAATAATAGTAGTCTTTCATTCCTTACCATATGATGTGAGGAAGTAGAAGACAATGTGTTAAAAATAAGCCCACACATGGAAATTAAGTTAAAAGTGGCATTCTGGATTTGAATCTGGAACAGAAAAAAAAAGAACATTAATTTTTAAAAACCTAAATAAAATCTAAATAAAGCCCATAGTTTAGTTAGTGGCATTTGTCAATATTAATTTATTAGCTTTAATAGTTTTACTGTGGCTATACAAGATGTTAGCATCAGAGAAAGCTGGCTAAAGTACATACAGGAGCTTTCTGTACTATTTTTCCAACTTTTAAGTAAGTCTAACATTATTTTAAAGTAAAAAGTGTTTAAATCTTATAAAAATATGTAATTATATAGAGATATTCCAAGCATATAAATTTTTCTGAAGGATGCAGTTTACAGAATATATACAGAATGATGTTGCATTTGTTTAAAAAATAAGTCAATGGATGAAAAGGCCAGGAATAAAAAGAGCAGTAGGTTCACATTGGTTCTCTTTCTATGATGAAAATATGAGTGATTTTTTTAAAATGTCTTTGCCTATATTTTTTAAGTTTTCTGCAACAATACTTTTTATTTTATAATAAGATAATTTTGAGACAAAAACTTATTTGTTTTAACATATAAGATATACCTTTCTTAAATTCAGTACAAACATTTGGTTTTCACTTTGTTCCAATAAAATTAAATTAGTTTATATGCATAATATTTTTAGCTAACACTAAAAATTACTGAAAATAATTTTATTTCAACTCATGTGTTTCTATTTATAGAAGTAAATCAGTATTTCAACTGACAAAACAGTGTTCATTATTAAAGCAGTGCTTACAGGAAATATATAGTTAAATATACAAATATAAAATATATAGTATATATTTAAAGAAGAAAGACTTAAAAATCCTCAGAAGGCTGAGTCAGGAGACTCTCTTGAACCTAGGAGGTGGAGGCTGCAGTGAGCCAAGATTGTGGCACTGCACTCCATCCTGGGCAACAGAGAAAGACTCTGTCTCAAAAAAACAAAAATCAGCAATCACATGTCTAACCGAAGAAGATAAAGAATTGATAGCTTCTGTGGCAAAACTGATCAAACAAATAGAATAAACAAAAAATGATTTAGTGTTCATAAGATCTAAGAAATAGAAATAAATTGAGACTCAAGTGATCATTGTTTGAAAATATTGAACATAAATTTGTCTAATTAATTTTTCTCTAAAGTTGGAAGTCCAAATCAGGCAATTCATTACAATAATATGCTTTAAGACAAACACTGATAAACAATATTTTCATAATACATGTTTCCCTAAAAGAGAAAATTTTAAAGTGAATAAAACTTGATCCTAATCCACAGAAATTATATGAATATGTATCTAGGCAAATTAATATGTATGTGGGCAAATAATTACAAAAGAGGCAAGAAATGGAAGAACATTATTCATTCTTGCAGTGTTGTGGTGAAGTCAGAAAATTTCATAAAGAAAGGGCCAAATGAGTTGTTTTGAAGTGTAGATGACAATTCTTAGGAAAGACAGAGAATACCGTTCTAAGCAGAGACAATCATCCACAAATGCACAAACAAAATGGGGCATGCTCGCTTATGAGCTCTTTAGGCTGCAAGTAATAGAAAGCCTGACTGATAGGAGTTTAAATTGTAAGATTATTTCTTGTTTGGATACAAGAAATATAATTAGTTGTGCAGTTGGTTCAGCAACTCCACAGTGTTAGGGTGTTGGAATAGTATATTCACTACTACTTTAGCATTTCTCCTATCACTGCAAGATGACAACCATATTCCCAGGCATCATATTCAGTTTGTTCTGTGAGCTTTGCTTCATCTACCAGTAAGAAACCATCCTTCACAGAAGCCTCATTAAAGTTCCAGTTAAATGTCAATAAACAGATCTGGATGATACTGTTATTTTTATATTCAAAGGATTCTAGGAATAAAATTCAACCTCCTTAATCAATGACAGTCAAAAAAAGAAGGAATCATTTTTTTCAGACTATGTAAGAGGGTTTGCCAACAGTGCACTAAGGAGAATTAAATACATCAGTACTGCTGGACAGTAAATGATGGATAGGAGAGTACCAGAGGATGATGCTGGAAAGATCATCAAGTTTCAGAATATAAAAGACAGTACTGGGCTTTGCCGGAGTTGTCAGGGACAGCCAATGAGGAATTTAAAATATTAGCATCATATTTAAATTTCCAGAGGCACACGAGGGTGTTGCTGTAAAGAAAGAAAAGTAGTTCAGAGAAATCAAAGTAGTTATAAATAAATAGAGATGCATGTCATGTTCATGGTTAGGAAGACTTAATATTTTTTTAATGTCTTCTCAACTTATTCTAAAGATTCAATGCAACATCAGTCACAATCTCAGCATGTTATTCAGATAAAGTGAATCTGAATTTATACAGAAAGCAAAAGCCCCCAAATAACCAACACAATATTGAAGAACAAAGTAAAAAAAAATTGATGCTGATTCTAAGCCTTAATATAAAGCTACAGCCTCTAGAGATTCAGTGTAGTACTGGTTAAATAATAGATAAATAAATTAATGGAGCAGAATAGAGAGCCCAGAATTATATCTACACATGTTCAGTCTATGGATTTTTGACAAGCAAAGGCAATCCAATGGAGAATGAGTGTTTTCAGCAAGTGGTCCTGGAGAGACATACACATGCCCCAAAAATGAATCTAGACACTGACTTTACACCTTTAATAATAATTAATTTAAAGTGGTTTATTGAAGTAAAATGTAAAACTATAAATCTCTTAGAAGACAACATAGTTTTGGTAATGTTGAGTTTGCAATTAAATTTTAGATACAACATCAAAATCTGATTCATCAAAAAAATTGATTAATTGTACTTCATTAAATTAAAAAGTCCTATTCTGTGAAAGACATTGTTAACAGAATTAAAAGGCTAGCCACAAACTGGGAGAAATTATTTGCAAAACACATATCTGATAAAGGTGTTGCTTGTTTACAAAATATGCAAAAAACTTTAAAAAATCAACAATAGAAAACCAGCCAATTAAAAATTAAGCAAAAGGTCTTAAAAGACACCTCATCAAAGAAGATTTACAAATGGCCAGAGCATATAACACGATGTTCAACATCATATGTTATTAGGGAACTGTAGATTGGAAAAACAATGAGAAACCAAAGAGAATGGCTAGTATCCAAAATGATGACAATACCAGATGCTCGTGAGCATGTAGAATGACAGAAACTTTCAATTTTGCCTAGAATGCAAAATAGAACAGTGACTCTGGAAGACAGCTGGGCCATTTCTTAAAAAAACAAATATACCCTACTGTACAATTCAATAATCATGCTTCTAGATATTTATTCAACTGAGTTAAAAATGATTTAACCAAAAAAAAAATCCACAAACAAATGTTTACAGCAGTTTTCATAATTGACAAAACTTGGAAGAAATAAAAATGTTTGTAACACAAGAAAACTAGTATGAATATAGATTAGAATTTTATTCACATAAAAATATTAAATAGTTTATCCATAAAAATAGAGAAATTTTAAGTGCATATTAAGTGAAATAAGCCAATCTGAAAGGCTACACACTATATGAATGCAACTATATGACATTATTCTTTTTCTTTTTTTTTAAGAGGTGTTGGATTTATTTTCATTATCTTTTAGGGAGGTTAAAAATTCTAGGTTGCTTGGTTTAACAAACCCTCTTTTACCTTTTTTCTTTTTTTTAATATAGTTTATTTATTTTATTTTTTTAAATTGCATTTTAGGTTTTGGGGTACATGTGAAGAACATGTAAGATGGTGGCATAGGTACACACATGGCAGTGTGGTTTGCTGCCTTCCTCCCCATCACCCATATCTGGCATTTCTCCCCATGTTATCCCTCCCCAACTCCCCGCCCCCCACTGTCCCTCTCCTATTCCCCCCCACAGACTCCAGTGTGATACTCCCCTCCCAGTGTCCATGTGTTCTCATTGTTCAACACCTGCCTCTGAGTGAGAACATGTGGTGTTTGATTTTCTGTTCTTGTGTCAGTTTGCTGAGAAACCCAGCAATCCCATTACTGAGTATATATCCAAAGGATTATAAATCATTCTATTGTAAGGACACATGCACACGAATGTTCACTGCGGCACTTTTTACAATAGCAAAGATTGGAGACAACCCAAATGTCCATCGATAATAGACTGGATAGGGAAAATGTGGCACATATACACCATGGAATACTATGCAGCCATAAAAAATAATGAGTTCGTGTCCTTTGTAGGGACATGGATGAAACTATGTGATATTCTGAAAGGCAAAATTATGGAAATAGTACAAAAAAAAACAGTGGTTGTCAGAAGGTGGGGAGATGGGAAGAGAGACAGATGAAGAGATATGTAAGAGTTCAGTCAGGGTAGTGGGAAAAACTGTAAAATGTAAGCAAACCTTGGAAGGCCAGAGGGTCTTGCAAAAGCCTCGAAATAGGATTTGGCTGAGGCAGCCAGATTATCTTATCAGGTATCTGAAAGTTTAAGTTAAATAACTAAGGGATGTAAAGAAACTAATCTAGAGAAGTTAGTTTAATTAGGCCTTGGAACTTGGTCTTTAATCATTTGTAAGACTGCACTCTCTCTAGGGAAGGCAACCATGTTAATTATCCACAAGTGTGTTGACTCAAAGCCTTTGTCATTAAATCTAAACTGAATAAATGCCCAAAGCACCAGCTTGTGAGGACTGCAGCTGCTAACTCTTTACAGCACCCTTCTCAGTGTCTGTGAGTGGCCTGAACCCCTAGCCTGCTCTTTCACTGGATAACTGTGTTTGAGTGCATTTGTTTATTCATTGCTGGGTCAGGGTCTGTGGGTTGCATCTTGCAGAGATGGACCATAAAGGATTTTCAGGTCAGTGGACTACTCTTTATAGAACTATAATAATGGACATATAACATATACATTTGTCAAAACCCCTAAAACAGTTTGACACAGGAATGATCCCTAATTAAACTATGAACTTTAGTTAACAATAATCAATGTGAATATTGGTTCATCAATATCAGTATTGATTCATCAATTATATCAAATGCATGATGTTAATGCAAGATGTTACTAATAGAGGAAACTGTGGAGTAGACAGAAATATTTAGGAACTCTCTATACTGTCTGCTTAAGTTTTCAGTGAAGCTGAAACTTGAAAAATAAAGTGTATTGATTGAAAAAATAAAATTTTGGCAAGATTGAAAACCACAACAGTTCTTGATATTAGTAATTAGTACTGCAAATAACAAAAAACTAAAGTTCAAATGTGGACAAAGGTAATAAAATTAGCTAAAGGGGAATGATTTGGGAGACGTTTAAAGTCTAGCATCAATGTCACTTAGGGTTCAGTGGTATGATGGAGATAGGGGGCAACGAGGGAAAGAGTAGAATCTAGAATAACTTTTATAATCCTGACTTTCATGTCTGGATGACAGTGATAATGGAGGGAAGAGAAGATTATGACAGGGAACAAATAAAGCTTTCATTTTTGAACTTGTTGAGATTTATATGATAGTGGCAAACAATAAAGAAGACACCATGCAAAAATAAAATGACTTAAAAGTTAAAAATGAAAGGATGCTCTCTCTTGCCAGAGATTTGAGGAATTTTGTATGTTTGAAATAGGCTTTCCCCCTTTACCAATCTTCTATGCTCTGTAAGCCAGTTTTAGAATGGAATGAGAAGAGAAAATTTTAAAATCTGCTTATCCATGCTAATGAGAGCAAAAATAAAAGGGATTGATATTTTAATGACTAAAAATAGTTATTGTGAAAGAGCAAGTGCTAAGCATTATTTCCAAATTATTAGGTAATCTGATTTTGCATAACACCAGTGGTGGAGGGGGACTAACTTAGATATGAAAGCCCTACAAATCTCTTAGCATGAGATGTTTCTATTGTATCTCTGAAAATATTTTGATTTTTTACTATAGGTTCTACTGCGTATTATTGCCTCTAACTACATACTTAAACACTTTTGAAAAATTGAGCTGGTAGTTTAGATAGCATATCACAACAATGATAGCAAAGCAGGAGGATATTAAATTGATATGCAAATTGATTCATGAATATGAATAGTATCTAAGGCTACAGATACTGTCATAACATCATAAAGTTAAAAATGGGATTTTATTGTAAAAACTCAAGGTCTGTAGAATAAAGCAAAAGTGGCAAACTATTCATAGAATTTTAGTTTTATGAAAGACAGTATTCTATACAATTTTTAAATGAAAAAATGACTATTCTAACTACTGATTAAGCTATAACAGTTAGAATATAAAAACTTACTTGGTTTAATAGTAATAATTTTCAAATTTTAATAACAATCTATGCTTTTTCACAAGTATCACTATATAAATGTGTCATGGGCTACTTGATCCTTGCAAAGTAATTAGGGGATGTACTAATACCTCTGTTTATAAAGGAGTAGATTGTGTGGCTCAGAGGATTTAATAAAGTTGGTACAATCAGAACCTACATTGTTTTCCAAGTCTACACAGACCACTTTACATCTTATGAGTCTCTTAGAGTTTTCCAAAGATTCTCTTTGTGGTTGTCATTTTTGTTTATTTTTGTTTCATTCTAATCTGCAAGTCTCATGGATTGTAAGAAAGATCCCTTTGGACCCCCAAAGTTGCTTTGCCCTGAAGGCAGTGTATAGACCTTCTTGAGGCATTGAAGAGAATTACCCTAAGGCGGGTGTCCCCAAACTTTTTACACAGGGGGCCAGTTCACTGTTTCTCAGACAGTTGTAGGGCCACCACATACTGTGCTCCTCTCACTGACTACCAGTGAAAGAGGTGCCCCTTCCTGAAGTGCGGCGGGGGGGCTGGATAAATGGCCTCAGGGGGCCGCATGTGGCCCGCGGGCCGTAGTTTGGGGACGCCTGCCCTAAGGAGAAGTTAGCAGGTACTCCGTGATCTGGAAACGTAGTTGCAGTGGTACAGTTGTGTGAAGAATATGTAAAGAGGAAGCTATAATAGTTTACAGTAAGTGGTGTGAGAGAACTCATTGCCAGTTTTGGGTCAGCATTCTATAGCTGATTTACATAAAACAGGATTACACACATAAGTAAACAACTTTGTAATTATAAAATGGTTAGTGGCATTAACAAATTACTTCCTTAGACCTCTGCAAAAACAGAATTTATAACCAATGAAAAAGGAAGAAATCATACCATTACCTGACCCATCTGAGAAACTTCCATTTATGATTCTACGTAATTCAAATTTAAATATATATGAATGGTTATACAAATGACATTCAGCTAATCTCACCGTTAACCCCATGTGGTTTAATTTAGATAAGCTCCTATTGTTCTGTAATTTTGCGTTTTCTCATTTCATTCTATATGTTTCCCCTGGGTAGCTTTATACAGCATCTTTATTGGAATATCACCTATATACTGAAAATCATAAATCTCTTCCCTAAAATTGAGACAGAAAACATTGCTGTCCTTAGGATGTATGCACTATGTCACTCTAGACACAAAACTGAGATTATCCAGCTTTCCTTTGTCCCCATCTTCTACTATTTCAAATTGGTCATTATTTTCAACACATTTCTCATAACATTAATAGGGTAGTAAGTTTCTTAAAGGAAAAACATTGAGGCCCCTGAACTACTAAAAACCAATTTCCATTTCCCAAAGGCTACAGGAAGAAGAAATCTAAATTTTTACAAGGAGGTCAATGTTTTCCATCATGTGACTTTCTCCTCATCTGTTTTCCAGCCACTAAACTAGGTCCTCAGTCCCTCTTCTGCCACTGTTCCGAACTTCTTGCAATTCTGGAGTAAATAAGCTTTCTTTATTTTTTGTCTCCTGGCAGAATTTGTCTTCCCCTTTCATAGTTTTTGCCTTTAATAGAAATGCCCTTTTACCCCTTGCTCACCAAGAAAATTTCTACTTTGGAGTCTCATTGCAAATGTCGCTTTCAATGGAAAGCCTTTTACTTCTTCCTTTTTTTGTGTGCCATAACTATTTTATGTATATAACTATATTATATCATGTTTCAAATAATATTGTTCTTATTTGTTATGTGTCTAAACATGTCTGGTTTTATCTACATGGTCTCACTGAAAATAATATCTAAAATATAGCTGCACTCCTTAAGTTCACAATATGCTGATGCTGCTCCTTTAATTAGAAGACATTTTAAATTGGAATGAAATGCAAATTATTGAATATCCAACTTTTGCTAATATTGGCAAAATACACACAAAATGGCAGTCGATTGCCACTCCTGAAGCTCATCTCATCCTCATGTCTACCTTGGAGATGGTCAGATGCATGAAAACGGCTAAGTTAAACACGTTATGTCAAAATTGCATGCTAGAAAAAAAAACTGCATGACTAAGGAATTGAGGATAGTGTTAGATATGAAAGGTCAGACAAATTAAATCCTACAGGACTATACATATGTAACTATCAAGATAAGTATATACACAAAAATATATCAAATATATACAATATTTTTGCAGGATATTTTCTTAATCCCTTCGCAAGACTCACCATAAGAGTTTCCTGTTTACTCAACCCGTCCAGCTCTTGAGACACATAGGCGAGTGAGTGCAGGAATTGGCCAACAGGAGCAAACTGCCTGTTCACATCCACTGTTTCAGACTTTTCAGCTTAAAGGTAGAAAAATGCCAGGGCCCAGTCCCTGTCTGTCTAGAATTTCTCAGCCACATGTCACTATTAATATATTTCCTGTTCCAAGATACGCCTAATTTGCTTTGTGATAAATATTTTCTACACCAATACAAATAAACTAGGACCCCAGAATTAACCTTGAATGTAGTAAAAGGGACCAAGGCATACAGGATAGTCAACTGAATCCTATATAGGATTTCTAAAACTTTTAAAAAATTGTTATTCTCCTAGGCAGGCTTGTTAGACATTTTATCTTAATCCCTCCCAGAAAATTTTAATACCACAGCTGTACTGTATATCTATTTATACATTTTATGTGTATCTGTGCTTTACAAGTAACAAGGTATTCTTACTTCCCTGAGGAGATGATAGTACACCCATTGAGAAAGCATATGCTAGAAAAAGGTCAGAAAGAATATTCAGTTTACAATTTTGCATTACCATAGAAACAATATAAACTTTCCCCCCATCTCCTTTAGCATAATCTGACAAACTGAAGTTTTGTGAGATGTGACTAAGATTGTTATATTTCAGAGTAACCATCTGTCCCCAGAGTCCTCTCATGTTCCCTGCTAGCTCTAGCAAAGTTTCCCTTTAGAATATTTCTGCACTGCATTTCTTTTTTAAAAAATTATTTATTTATTTATTTTTAAATATATATTGTATTGTGTTTTAGGTTTGGGGGTACACGTGAAGAACATGCAAGATTGTTGCATAGGTACATACATGGCATATGTACCACATTTTCCCATGTTACCCTCCCCAACTCCCCACCCCCTGCTGTCCCTCCCCAGTTCCCCCCAACAGACCCCAGTGTGTGATGCTCCCCTCCCTGTGTCCATGTGTTCTCATTGTTCAACACCAGCCTATGAGTAAGAACATATGGTGCTTGATTTTCTGTTCTTGTGTCAGTTTACTGAGAATGATGGTTTCCAGGTTCATCCAAGTCCCTACAAAGGACATGAACTCATCTGTTTTTTATGGCTGTATAGTATTCCATGGTGTATATGTGCCACATTTTCCCTGTCCAGTATACCATTGATAGGCATTTGGGTTGATTTCAAGTCTTTGCTATTATAAACAGTGCTGCAATGAACATTCTTGTGCATGTGTCCTTATAACAGAACGATTCATAATCCTTTGGATATACCCAGTAATGGGATTGCTAGGTCAAATGGAATTTCTATTTCTAGGTGCTGCACTTCTAAGCAAGCTGGAACTTCTCAGGAAGATATGGGCCAAGCTGGTAATTCACTTCTCTGCTAAACTTGAAAGGAGGGCCACTCAAGGGTCTGCTTTCTCAATATGTATATTCAGAGGCATTAGAATATTAATGGTGCTCCTTCAATGAATGGTGCCTAGATGTTCATGTGTCTTTTGGTAGAAAGTTGGGGGCAATGCAGGATGAACTTCCATACAAAAATAAAATAAAATAAGAAATAAGAAATCCATCTACACAAAAGTCTTAGAGTATGTACACAGGCATAGGACTGGATATTCCCTTAAGTACTAAACTCTTGAAGGGTTTCCCATAGTTATAGGAGCCTAAATCCCTTCTTATTGGCACACGAACAAAACAAACAAATAGTTTCACATCAGTTACGCAATACAACGAACGTGTAATCCACTCAATGACACATATTTATTAATTTGGAGATTGAAAGTGTACTGTACCACACAAAAAATTATCTTGTAAATTTTGAAAATAATGAGACTAAGAATTTTAAAGTTCAGGGCAGGTTCAAAACATTTCTCCACCCAGGGAAATTGTTTTTGATCACAGAGATTTGAAGCCTCATTGCCAGACACTCAGTTTGTTTTACTTTATTTTTTGTAGGTTATAGTGAAATTAATCACAGATAGATTTGAACGCTGATGGTGATTTTCTTATTAACTCACACAATAATCACAGAATTCTTTCTTTCTTTTTTTTTTTGAGACGGAGTTTCACTACTCTTGTTACCCAGGCTGGAGTGCAATGGCACGATCTCGTCTCACGGCAACCTCAGCCTCCTGGGTTCAAGCAATTCTCCTGCCTCAGCTTCCTGAGTAGCTGGGATGGCAGGAGAGCACCACCATGCCCAGCTAATTTTTGTATTTTTAGGAGAGATTGGGTTTCACCATCTTGACCAGGATGGTCTTGATCTCTTGACCTCACAATCCACCTGCCTTGGCCTCCCAAAGTGCTGGGATTATAGGCATGAGCCACTGTGCCTGGCCAATCACAGAATTCTCACAGGCAATTTTCACTCGAGATTATGCCGTGTATGTGTGACTGTAAGCGAGTCACAAAACTTGGAGAAATTTATTTTTTTGCACTCGTAAACTAGAAATCATCTTGCCTGCTGTTTAAAAACTCACCCAGCAATCCCATTAATGGGTATACACCCAAAGGACTATAAATCGTTCTATTATAAAGACACATGTACACACATGTTCATCACAGCACTGTTCACAATAGCAAAGACCTGGAACCAAACCAAATGCCCATCAAAGATAAACTGGACAAAGAAAATGTGGCACATATACACCATGGAATACTATGCAGCCATAAAAAACAATGAGTTTGTGTCCCTTGGAGGGAGATGGATGAACCTGGAAACCATCATTCTCAGCAAACCGACACAAGATCAGGAAATCAAACACCACATGTTCTCACTCACAGGCGGTTGTTGAAAAATGAGAACACTTGGACACAAAGAAGGGAGCGTCACACACTGGGGTCCGTTGGGGGAACTACCAGAGGGATAGTGGGAGGGAGGGCAGGGGAGGCATAACATGGGGAGAAATGTCGGGTATAGGTGATGGGGGGATGGTGGCAACAAACCTTCTTGCCATGTACATATGCAACAGTCTTTCATGATCTCCACATGTACCCCAGAATCTAAAGTACAATAATAAAAAAAAATTGTGTAACAAAATTATGGAATGAAAAGAGGTTTAAAAAAATCAATTTGCTCTTATGTATTTTCATGTGAAACATAAAATTTACTGACTGACAATTATTTCCCAAGAATGATACTGAGAGAAAAGACTCTTAAAACTAAGTTTCAAACCTCTTAAAGAGAATTCCGTTATTAATTGGGAAATAGGATATACTATGGTTGACCTGCAAATGTGGTGGGAAATTCCCTTCATAGTGAGTACCATTTTGCAGTCAAAGTATACTTTATCACAAAGAAGAATCATTGGAAAACATTACTCCCCATATTTCTAATGGTATGGAGTCATCAATATTGATATATTTTCAGGATGCTACTCAATCTTGGGTGGAAGCTAAGACATGTGACTAAGAATTTGCTAAAATGACAATTGTCAGAGTAATCTTTCTAGTGAGCACAAAGTTTGGAAGTGGCTCTTTAATACTTAAACACTAAATGAAGTCTGAAGAAGAATAAGTTTATGTATTGAAGTTGAATATCTTGCAAGAACACACCTGGGCAGAGGATCACTGGATTCTAAAAAAATGTAGTCAAATGACAGTTGCCTCTTAGTCTGAGGCTATTTTAAATGGACATGACATTCAAAAATTAACCCAGAATATGTTTTTCCCCAAGGTAAAAAGAAGGTGATCATGACCTGGCAGGGGGTTGGCATGATGCCTGCCATAATGATAGCAGCTAATATAGATGAGTACAGATAAAAGTTGATGAAAGCAATAGCGACAATGTTACAGTCCTTTGGACAATGCATAGTAGTCCTCTTCTGTGAAGACTTAAGAGCCTACTACTAAGGAGATGGAATCTTGATACCAAATATAGGACTCACAACATATGTACTTATATGGTGTGATTTTGAAAGTCTAGCTTGTAAGTAGATAGATTGTGATAGGAAAGAGTCTTTTAAATCTAGGTCTCAGAGCTGGGAAATCTAGGAAATCCATGGAAAAGAGTAGAAGGGCAATGATTGAGGTTTTCCCAGGATACACCAGAATAAGCTGTCCTGTACATATATAAATACAAAACTGTCCTGTTCCTTCCTATTCCAAAAATGAAGGTGTATACAAAAATAGAAGGGACCTAGAGACCGGGTTACCACAGATCACAGTAATCAAATCGTTTTCATAAAAGCATCAGAGCCACTTCCTATTCCAGACTGTACATGGAACAGGTCTATGGGTTTTTAGCCTAGAACATGTTCATATCTAAATCGCATGGTTATTAGAATAAAATTTCCTTAAGGGCTTAAGTTGAAAGATGATGCTGTAGAAATCCTTGAATTATATCTTATAAATCTTGGATGCATAGAAGAACACTTGGACCTATAATAAAATAATTTTAGGCTTTTAAAAATTAGGTTGGGTGTGGTGGCTCACGCCTGTGATAGCAGCACTTGGGGAGGCTGAAGGAGGCAGATCTTTTGAGGTCAGGAGTTTGGCATGAGCCTGACCAACATGGTGAAATCCCAGCCCTAGTGAAAAAAAAAAAAAAAATATATATATATATATAAAATAAAATTAACCGGGTGTGGCAGTGATGTGCACCTGTAATGTCAGCTACTTGGGAGGCTGAGGCAGAAGAATCGCTTAAACCCCAGAGATGGCGGTTGCAGTGAGCCGAGATCATGCCCGTGTGCTCCAGACTGGGCACAGAGTGAGACTCCATCTCACAAAGAAAAAAAAAATAGTGAAAGAGAGATACCTAATACCCGGCTATCCTAATAAGTTCCCTGGTTACCGGTCTTTATGAAAAAACAGCAATTAAGAGGACACAACCAGTCACTCTTTGCCTCCTATGCTGAAGAATCTATCAGATTCTACATTAAATGCTAAGTCTTTTGGTTTGGGGCCCCTTGATCAGTGACATACAAAAAGAGAGCCTACTAAAAAAGTTCTAAGCCCAGAGTAATTGCCTTTTTATTTCTGCAGGGAAAGTCATCCATATCTCAAAATGAGTCCTCGAAGATGTAAGGTTTTGTTAAATAAAACAAACAATAAAAATACCAAAAAGGGGGTGGGGGAATAATGGAACATGCAACATATATAACAATTAAGTTCTAAGTACAGATTAGTGAAAATATCATGTTTTACATATTGTTATTATTCCTTTCATTGTTTGAATTGATAATAATACCCAGATAATACCATTCAAAAACTCAAATAGGTGTTTCACATTATAAACTTATTGGAAAAATTAGAAAATTTGTATAAAAATATCCTAGAACTACCTTCCAAATATAGCCACTCTTAATTGTCTTGCGTTTTCTTCTTACAAATTTTCCTTTAGATTTTTTTCTTTTTGAATAGTTGTGATCATAGGGGAACTACCTGTTTTTATAATTTGTTAATAAAAATTTATTGATCTTGAAATGGAGGTGATATGAAAAGAACCTTGAAGACAAATGTTTCCCGCAGGTGTTCTTCTTCAGGTTAAAAAAAGGTAAAAAGATGTAGCTTTTTAAAAAATAAAGTTTAAAAGATTCAGAAAACAATTCTTATTTTCCCTGGTGATAAAAATACTGAATTTGTTGCCTTATGTAGCTCTGCTTTCATGATGATATAGGAGAAAAGCTAGGAAAGAAAGAGGAAATAGGAGGAATGTCTGATAATTCTCCAAACACAGTAATTTGTATGTATAAATTGTTTAACTATTACTATTTAGTAAGTGCTGGGCTGGACAAGTACTGGTTACTTTTGTGAAAGCTTATGTGTACATCAGTTGCAGCTTGAAAAAGATCTAAAGGATGTGGCTTGAAGAAATATAATTCCAGGATCTCAAAAGAGTAACATTTCAGAGAAATAGTTTAGTTTGATCTCCCAAATTTACCTGAGAACACATAAATGAATAGATTTCTCATTTGAATTATACTGTAAGGGAATGCTAGTCCTTTTAATCCAAAGCTTTCCCATTTAATTTATCTTTTATTTAATGAGAGTTTATCCTTAAATAATTTTGTAGTGTCTGATAATATATTTCTGTTTCATTAGTACTTGTTTTTAAAATATTTTGTTTAATTTCCCCTTGACTCTACACTACCGTGTTAATCTATCATTTATTTATCTATTCTCCTTTACAGTAAACCTTCTTGCAGTAGTTGTTTATACTTATCTCCCTTCTGCACTGTCCATTCTCTGCTTAAACAACTCTGCTTAAATAAGAAGAATTCTCTGCTTAAACAGCTAGAATTTAGTCTCCACCACTGAAATGAAATTCTTCTTCCCCAGGCAAAGTCACCATTAGTCCTAATAACATTGCCAAAGCCAGTAGTCGATCCTCTACACTCGCCCATCTCATATTGGATAATTCCCTTCTTTTAAAGGACTTCCTCCTCTGTGGTTCCAGTATTATAAGTTGACTTTTCTTCCACCTTTAGGCTACTTCTCAGGTTTCTTGGTTGTGTACACCCACTCTAGGGGACTTTAAATATGTGAGTGTCCTTGACCCCTCTCAGTGATTGCTTTTCTAGTTATAGTCTGAGGTGACTCCATTCAAACGCATATCTACATTTTACATCACTATGATGATGACATAAAGTCTTTATCTCTAAATATTGCCTCTTTCAGGCCTCTATGTCTACACTGGGTATCCAATAAGTTTCTTAAACTTAAGATGATAAAACCTAATTTATTTAACTCTCCTTATACCCAACTCTGTTCCTTTCCAAAGTTTCTCCCTTTTGGTTAGTTGTGGCTCTCTTCAACAGACATGCTCAGGTCAAAATCATGAAATTATTTTTTATTTCTTCCTTTTCATCAAATGTCATAAACTGTATCTCAACTGTATATTTCTCCTATGACTAACTTTCATCAGGATTTGTGCAACAATTTTTATAGATACTGCTTATACCAGAAGCTTCTTAGCTGGTCTCACTGCTTCTGCGTTTGTTTCCTTTGCTTCACAGTCTGTTCTTTGTTTTTCTTTACTTCCAGAATGGAGAACTCTTTTTCAAGTTCTCACTTGACAGTTGTTTTCTCATAATGCAATGCCTTACTGTGATGTTTAGTTTACGGTGAGACAGTGAGACACATTGACTGACTCCTCTCATTCTACCTTCAAGTTATCATCTTTTTCTTATTCCTAAAGCCACATTAGCATATACACATATATTAGCATATATATATATATAAAGTTTATTGACTGAGTAAACTTAGTGAACCTAAAATTTTTAAGTCACACAGTCATTATTGACTCCTGTAAAGTCCTTTCTTAATTTATGTTTCTATCCATTACTTTCTCCCTGCAATATGTAATCATCTATATCTATATCTATCTATATAGATAGACATAGATTTTTAAACTTAAGGTAGGAAAACATAATTATAAGCTTGATTTTTTTTCTACCTTAAGGCTACCTCTTGGGCTTTAGATATAGATAGAGGCTTTATATATAGATAGAGATCATTTCCTTGTGTTATTACAAAATTTATATTGTCATTTCATATAAATGTTCTTCAAATTTACAAAAATGGAATTGTATTATGTATACACTTACCTATTCTGCTTTAATTGCTAAAGACGGTATGTTCAAGATTCATTCGATTCATGCTGTGTGTTTATTCTGTCTGTTAAATATACTTCTTATATAATTCTCTAGGTTGTGTATACTTCAAATGTTATCTAATCAATAATACTACAGTGACACACCACTACAATTAGTGCCAGCATGAATATCTTACATGTCCTCATATAAAACAGTAGAAGAATCTCTCTGTAATACCAACCCAAAAATACAATTGCTGTGTAGTGGAATATGTGTATGTGTAATTTGAGGAAGACATATTAGATTGCTTTCTAGGACACCAGTATCAGACTACATTATCAACAGCAGTGCATGAGGAGCACCATATCTCCACATCTTCTTCACAACTGGCTTTAAAGAACATTCTATTTTTTGTTATTCTAACAAGTACAAAGTAATATGCATTGTTCAAAACACATTGGTCTAATTAAAATTATTTTGACCATATTCTCAAATGTTTGCTAGCTTTGAGGAATTTTTCTGATATATGTTGTCTGTTCAAACCCTTTTGCTGGTTTCTTACTGTTTTAAAAATTATTTGTATACTCTAGATACTAATTTTATATCTAGATATAAATTTCAGGCATTGTAACTATATTTTTATAGTTTTATCTGTAAATTAATGATGTCCACAGTATTTTTTAATGATAGAAATTCTTACTTTTTCAGTTAAGCACATGAATATATCTTTTTCTTAGGAGTTAAGTTTTGGAATTTCTTTAAGAATCCATGTTGCCTTATAGATAAAATAAAAATATCATTTTTCTTGTTTTTGTTTAGTTAACATTATAATTTTACAAAATATATTTCATTTTATTTTATCTTTTACCTATAGTGCTAGATAGGAAACTATTTTTTTACATTTCTCCATTTAATGTTCCAGGTTTCTAACAATCCACCCCTTCGCTGTTGATTTGTGGTGTTACCATTACTTACATTAAATTTTTATGTGCACTCTATTTGTTTTTTCAACGTTATCATTTGGCTTTGCTTGCCCCAGTAGCACACTGCGTTTTTCTATTTTTTTTTTAACAAATCTTTTAAATATTTCATTCTTGCAATTTCCTGCTAATCTTCTCTTACAAAGTTAAACTTCCTAGTCACATCTCTATTCTGCCATGTACATGTTAGATTACATTGTCAAGTTTCTAAAAATGTACATTATGAATACTGGAACTTCATTGAATCGATGCATACATTTGAGAATAACATCATTATACATGTAATGCTAATGTGATATTATTCAAGTGCATCAACTGTCTTCTCATAATTCTGCTTATCTCCTATACTCTTTATCATGTTTTATATTTTCTTCCATAGATCTTTTGTGTATTTTTAATTAGCTCCTAAATAATTTTCAGTTTTTCTTATTAATTGTGTCTTTTTTCAAATTATAGATTAGTTAATGCTATTGGTTATTTCTAAGCTGTAGGCAGCTGCCAGGTCAGCTCCATACTCTATCACGTATTTAGTAAGAAGAAAGAAGCCTAAGTTGATTTAGGCAATTTATTACTTATGACACAGGAGACCACATGTGCTCCATTTCCCATTGGTTTCTCTCCTACTTACTGGGACAAGGTAGAGTAGACTCATGTGGATGATAAAGACTTGATGGATAGGTGTCACAGCTCTGAAATTCTAAGCTTAGAACTCATTCAAATCTTATAGGGATGCTTCTGGTAGGCACACACTTTCTCCCCTCCAAGGAGATGCATTATCTTATTACCTTGGAATGTAAGCAAATATCATTCTGGGAGGAAAGAGAAGATTTTAGCTTTAAATTTCTGAAATGTCTTGTACAAAAAGTCTTAAATTCTATCATTTAAGCACTTTGGGAGGCTAAAGCAAGAGGATCACTTGAGCCCAGCAATTTGAGACCAGAGATGGCAACACCATGAAACCTCATCCCTATAAAAAACAAACAAATAAATAAATAAATAAAGCAGGAGGATTTCTTGAGCCCAGGAGTTCGAGATTCCAATGAGCTTTGATTGTGCCATTGAACTTCCCCCTCAGTGGTAGAGCAAGACCCTGCCTTAAAAAAAAAAAAGAAAACTTAATTTGACTGTAAATGCTTTTGCTCAGAAGATCTAAATTGTCTGGAAATGTAAGAAATCTACAGAGAACTGTCTCCAAATACTTAGTTATTTCCTGATATAGATTTTGATATAGTTTCATCCAATAAGTGGTAACATTGCTGAGCTCTCTCATCACATCTAATCTTTAGCTAATCATTTCATTTTGAATCATTTTCCTATTTTCTTTTCATTACATATGTTGCTTTATGAAAGTATAATCTCAGACTTCTTTCTCTTCATCCTTTAAAGTTTAAGAATTTTTCCTCATCTTTTAAAGTAGAACATTTGACAAGAATGCCTTTTTTTTTTTTTTTTTGAGACAAAATTTCACTCTGTTGCCCAGGTTGGAGTGTGGTGGCCAGATCTCGTCTCACTGCAACCTCTGCCTCCTGAAGTCAAGCAATTCTCCTGACTCAGCCTCCTGAGTAGCTGGGATTATAGGTGCCTGCCACCACACCTGGCTAATTTTTGTATTTTTAGTAGAGATGTGGTTTCATCCTGTTGGCTAGGCTGGTCTGAAACTCCTCACAGGTGATATTCCCTCCTCAGATTCCCCAAGTGCTGGGATTATAGGCATTATTATGTAGCTTATGTTGGGTACAACAAAACTATTAAACATAAATTGTGAAAATCACTTTGTGCTTAGTTGGGGAAAGATAATGGCAATTGCTGGCAAAAATGATTGAGACTGGCAGTTTACACTCATTGTGGTATTTTCTTTTCTTTAATTGTAATTTAGGTTCTGGAGTACATGTGCAGATCATGTAGGATTGTTGCATAGGTACATACACGGCAAGGTGGTTTGCTGCCTTCCTCCCTCCATCATCTATATCTGGTATTTCTCCCCATATTATCCCTTCCTACTCTCCCCCCACCCCCACTGTCCCTCCCCTAGTCCCCTCCAACTGATCGCAGTGTATGAAGCTCCCCTCCCTGTGTTCACGTGTTCTAATTCTTAAACACCCACCTATGAGTGATACCATGTGGTGTTTGATTTTCTGTTCTTATGTCAGGTTGCTGAGAATGATGGTTTCCAGATTCATCCATATCTCTATGAAGGACATGAACCCATCATTTTTTATGGCTACATATTATTCCATGGTGTATATGTGCCACATTTTCTTTATTCAGTCTATTGTTGATGGACATTTGTGTTGGTTATAGGTCTTTGCTATTGTAAACAGTGCCGCAATGAACATACATGTGCATGTGTCTTTATAATAGAACAATTTATAATTCTTTGAGTATATACCTAGTAATGAGATTGCTGGGTCAAATGGTATTTCTATTTCTAGGTCCTTGAGGAATAGCCACACTGTCTTCCACAATGGTTGCACTAATTTGCCCTCCCACCAACAGTGTAAAGGTGTTCCTATTTCTCCCCATCCTCTCCACCATCTGTTGCCTTCAGATTTTTTTAATGATCGCCATTCTGACTGGTGTGAGATGGTATCTCAATGTGGTTTTGATTTGCATTTCTCTAATGACCAGTGATGATGAGCATTTTTTTAGATATTTGTTGGCCTCACACATGTCTTCTTTTGTAAAGTGTCTGCTCACATCCTTCACACACTTTTGAATAGGCTTCTTTGTTTTTTTCTTGTAAATCTGTGTTAGTTCTTTGTAGATTCAATATATTAGCCATTTGTCAGATGGATAGATTGCAAAAAATTTTTCCCATTCTATTGGTTGCCAGTTAGCTCTAATGATTGTTTCCTTTGCTGTACAGAAGCCCTGGAGTTTAATTAGATCCCATTTGTCTAATTTGGCTTTTGTTGCCATTGCTTTTGGTGTTATAGCCATGAAGTCCTTGCCTATGCCTATGTCCTGATTGGTTTTGCCTAGGTTTTCTTCTAGGGTTTTTATGGTGTTAGGTCTTATGTTTAGATATTTAATCCATCTGGAGTTAATTTTAGTGTGAGGTGTCAGGAAGGGGTCCAGTTTCTGGTTTTTGCTTTCTGCACATTGCTAGCCAGTTTTCCCAATGCCATGTATTAAACAGGGAATCCTTTCAACATTGATTGTTTTTCTCAGATTTGTCAAAGATCAGATGATTGTAGATGTGTGATGTTGCTTCTGAGGCCTCTGTTCTGTTCCATTGGTCTATGTCTCTGTTTTTGTACCAGTACCATGATGTTTTGATTACTATTGCCTAGTAGTATAGTTTGAAGTCAGGTAGCTTGATGCCTTCAGCTTTGTTCTTTTTTCTTAGGATTGTTTTGGCTATGTGAGCTCTCTTTTTGTTCCATATAAAGTTCAAAATGGTTTTTTCCTGTTCTGTGAAGAAGGTCCTTGAAAGTTTGATAGGGATAGTGTTGAATCTATTAATTACTTTGGGCAATATGGCCATTTTCATGATGCTGATTCTTCCCAACCATGAACATGGAATGTTTTTCTATCTGTTTGTGTCCTCTCTTATTTCATTGAGCAGTGGTTTGTATTTCTCCTTTAGAAGGTCCTTTACATCCTCTGTTAGTTGTATTTGTAGGAATTTTATACTCTTTATAGCAATTGTAAATGGGAGTTCACTTTTGATTTGGCTTTCTGTTTGTCTGTTCTTGATGCATAGAAATACTTGTGATTTCTGCACATTGGTTTTGTATCCTGAGACTTTACTGAATTTGCTTATCAGTTTCAGGAGATTTTGAGCTGAGATGATGAGGTCTTCTAAATATAAGGCAGGATGGGTCCCCTTCCTTCCCCTCAACAAAGTCCAGCAGACTGAAAGAAACTCTCATGCCGGAGTTTTGCACTGTTGTATTTTCTTGTTAAAAATATAGTAACAAGAAAGAAAATTGCTGCATTCACATATTCCACTTATTTCCTTCATACAGCAAGTAAACTTAGATTCCTTTCTCAATTTTCAGTCACTGAAGTGAGTAGGATTTACTTCAAGTAGTTGTTTTTGAAATTGTTTTCAATTATCTCAATAAGCTTGTTTCTTCAGGCAACTGAGAATTCGACTTTCCAGAGGCCTCTATCTGAGACAAATTGCCTCGCCAGTGCCTAAGCCTGAAGAATAATACATCAGCTCAGACTTTTTTTTTTAGTATTAAGGAGGGAAAAATGACTGTTTCATCATGATAGACAATCCACTTGACAACAGACAAGCTCCAGTGGTGCTAATTCAGTAAATATTTACTGAGTAAAAAGGGTGGATGGATAATGTTGGGTGGATAATGGCAATAAAATTATTTACGTTACAGTATCTGAACTCAAATGAAATATTGACAATATCTTCAGTAAGTAGAGAATTCTTAATTCCAAGACTCATGGAAAAGGTTCACTGACTTACACGGTTGAATTGAGATACAGTGGAGCATGAAGAGGATTAAAACATGTCCATACTGTAATTATAATAAGGACAAAAACATCTATTACAGTCTGCCCTGATTATGTCATTGAAATTTCTTTTGCAATTCATGTTATTAAAGGAAATGCATAGTCTTATTTCCTTGTTTTGTCAGATTTACCTGCAACTTGTACTGTGTTTACTACTTTACCTAGTTCAAATCATCATTTGGCTTTCATATCAGTGCGTACATTTATAATTCTCATTGTTCCCTCATAGCTTAACTGAGAAACTTTTTTTCTTCTACTTCTTACTGCCCTTAGACTCCAGCAAGAAGTTATGTGCTTTGGACTTCACAATTTGAGAATTTCTTGCCCTTCTCCAGGTGTACTACTCCTCACAAGGAAAGAAATTGAGTGAGAGAGAAATGAGCATGACGACCTGGAGTCCAGGATCCCCCTTTTACAACAAATTCTAGTGATCCAGAACCCAGAAATCCCTGCCCCATAAATACTCTTGCTTAAATCAAAGGACATCATGATCTGTTTTCCCATATCCATTCTTCCATGAATGGTCTATGCACATTCATGCACACGTGTAGGTTTTGACTTTTATACTAAAAGTTTTTAATAAAGGTAACTGAAACATTTCCTATTTTGTTTTTAACCTTAAGTCATTAATTCTTTTTTAAATCTCTCCCACATCCCTTTTCTATCTAGAATATTCCTGCAAGGTTAATTTGTTGCTTCTGGTAAAACATCCCCAACTCTCCCAATTAGACAAAGTTTTCCCTTCTTTATCCTAAGTACTTTCCATGCTTTTATTATAACATTTTATATATTACACTGTTTCTGTCTCTTCTTCCTGCCTTGTAAGCTCTAAACCATAGCATAAACTTTTATGTATATAACCCTTACACTCTATACCTGAAAACATTCTGATGAAAGGAATCAGCATGCTAATACTATTTTAAGCACACATCCTAATTCTCTTCTTTATTATTAATAAAATAAGAAAAATTGAAAAGTACTTTTCTTCCAGCAGTAGATAGAAGAAAAATGAGCTCAAATTTACAGTCTAATTGTCATGTGTCACTCACTTACAGTGATCTGCTCTAATTACTTCTGCTGTTTTAATGCGAAAGTAAGATGATGCAGATTTGTTTTGAGTAAAGTAAGCTCGGAATATGAACTTTGCACCATTACCATTCTTAATTTGTTCCTCATATCAATGTCAGGAGTTGAAGGTTTAATTTCCATTTAATTAAACATATTACCTCTTGACTATAACTTGTTTTCCAAGTGTCTTTCTTTCTCTTATGTTTATCTTTTTTCTTGATATTCATTTTTTATACATGTGTCCATCAATATTAGCTATTCTATGTGAATATACTCATTCGTATTTACTTCAATCCATTAATATTTGCATTTTAATAAAATTCACTGCTTCTCTACAATAGACAGTTCAAGCAGAACTTATAGTTTTGGCCATTAATTCCTAGCTACAGATTGCAGAAGAGAAGCAGCACATAATAAAGGATGCACCAGTCATGTTTGCATATAAATACATACAACATTGCACAGAATAATTGTTACCCTCCTACAAAAGCCCAAAATAAATTAAAGATCTAAAATCACTGATATAGTTCGGCTTTGTACTTCTATCACAATTCAGTTTCTTTCTTTTTCTGATCTTATAGCCTGGGGGTTCTCAAAAGAAAAAGTTTTAGAACAAAATTTTATTTTCTATAAACCTGAGGATATAACGCACATTCATTGATAGAACAGGCATCATCTTCTGTTTCTCTGATCTCATTTCACTAGGGCTTACATTTTTCAGCAATATCACTAGGAAGAACTGTAAAAGCAATCCTCTATTACTGTTCAAAATTCATTTTTATTTTATTAGAAAAGGAGAACGTTTTGTACTTAGCCCTATATTCTGTATCTTGTTTTGTTTTTTCTTGATCTATAATAAAAAGCACTAGAATATCCACTGAATGTACGGTTCATAAATCAATTAATATATTGCTCATATAATAAAATGATTCCCTGCTCCACATGATTTCATCACCTGTGTCTCCTCCTAAGTGTGACAATTTTAGTGACTGTCTTCTGTTTACTTCTTTAACATTAAATATTATACCTTTACTTCTAGATTAATAAACTATAGACCGTACCAATTGTCTCTATAAAAGGTTACCAATCTGCTCATTTATATGATACTTATATCCCCATTTCTTATACCTTTCTTAAATTTTAATAGTTGTATCTCTTCTTCCATTTAGCATTCAAACTTTAAATATAAATACATCTTCATCATTTACACAATACTTCCTAATTATTTACTACATAAGATAGTGGTCTTGTACCTCTATATCTTCCTCCACATCTCTTGTATCAAGTTTCAAACTGCAATTTTTGACAGATACCACATCTATATATAGGTGTATGGGACCTGCTAATGATGAGAGACAAAAAAGAGAACTGAAAGGACCACTCTTGCTGAGACAAAAAAGAGAACTGAAAGGACAACTCCTGCAGGCATGTTGACATTCATAGAAAATACAGCCTTCACCTTCCAAGACTTGTAGCAGAAAAGCAGAGCAGAGAAAGATAAACATACAATGAAAGGGCCAGGATGGGAGAACAAACTGTGTAGAAAAGCAGACAGGTTCTCAAGCCCTGTGATATCTCCTACGGTTTATAAAACAGGCATAAAACATGGGCTTTAAAACATGAACAAATCTCTGGATTATCTCTGGCTATCAGATTTCAAATTTTCGTAAAAAGAAAATTCTGATTCCATTCTCAAATAATTTCAAGACAGTAGTGAACTAAATTTTAGACAACAAAAATGCATAACCATCTACTACCAAGAGAACTGTCTCAGAAATACTTGCTCATATTAGAAGCCTGAGAAAACGAAAAAACATATATTTAGGGAGATATATATATATATATATATATACATACATATATATAAATAAAATTTAATATAGTTCCTACTATTTTATGCACAATGTCTGGCATAACATTTTAAAATGTAATAAAAACAAAGAAGCAAGAATATATAACTAACTGTCAAGAGAGAAAACATTTAATAGAAAACAGACAAGAGATGGTCCAGCTGTTGGTTTTATCAGGCTTATAAATAAAAATATCTATGAAAAAGGCAATATATATATATAGGTATTTGAAAATTATAAACAAATATGTAAAATATGAAAAAAATTTAAATAGAAATTTCATACCTTGAAAATGTAGTATTAGAGATAAATGGCAATGAAACTATCATATATATAGTGGATGGGAGAACAAAATCATATCAAGATTTGGAAACTTTTTAAAATTAAGCACATATACCATTAAAACACAGATAATTTCAGCCCTAGGCATTTCCCTAAGATAAATAAAAATCTACATCCACATGCGGCCGGGCGCGGTGGCTCAAGCCTGTAATCCCAGCACTTTGGGAGGCCGAGGTGGGCGGATCACGAGGTCGAGAGATCGAGACCATCCTGGTCAACATGGTGAAACCCCGTCTCTACTAAAAATACAAAAAATTAGCTGGGCATGGTGGCGCGTGCCTGTAATCCCAGCTACTCAGGAGGCTGAGGCAGGAGAATTGCCTGAACCCAGGAGGCGGAGGTTGCGGGGAGCCGAGATCGTGCCATTGCACTCCAGCCTGGGCAACAAGAGTGAAACTCCGTCTCAAAAAAAAAAAAAAAAAAAAATCTACATCCATAAAGAAAAAATGGGGACCATAAATGTTTGTAGAAACTTTATTCATTATAACTTAAAAGTGAGAAATACCCAAATACCCATCAACAGGTGAATGCATAACAAATTATATATTCATACATTGGAATACTATTAGCAATAAAAAAGAATCAGCTAATAATACCACAACATGTATAAATCTAAGAAATATTTTACTAAAAGTCATAAAAAACTACAGGTGGTATTATATTTTAAAAATAAAGCTCTATGGTGAATAAAAAAATGAACAGATGTTTTTCAGAAATGGTAGAAATCAGAATAGTAGTTGCCTAGGGTTGGGGTACAGATCAATAGTTTCTGGGAACATACACCAGAGAAATATCTAGGGCATTTAAAATAAATTTTTAGCATAAATGTTATTACTCATTACCTCCCCTATGCCTTTGCAAAATTCTGTGGGATGCAGCAAATTGAAATGAACACTGCCTTTTCCTTGATGTTTTCCTACCCTAATTATTGCATGTGAGCAGTAGCTCATTCATGTTCTATGTCATCATAGGAATGTGGGTTATATGCATACATATGTGCATAAATGAGTGATTCATTTCCTCTCCTCCATCTCCCTTCTCCTCTAGCTCTCTGGCTCTCACTTTCTTTCTTTTTCTTTTTTTTTCTTATGAATTTGTTCTTCAGTTATCCTTTCCTAGAAGATCATAGTAAGATGTCAATTCTTCTAGATCAATTGTCTTTCTTGTATGTATTTTTTCACACTGTCTAGCCTATGCCCTATATTAGAAGAGACATTTTCACTCTGAATACTCATAAAACTGTATCTTCTGGCTTCCTCCTGGTCCATTACTTTCCTTTCAATTTGCTTTGTTCTTTCATACTAACTTACCTTTCATATCTGTTGTTTCTTGAGGCTTTTTAAAAAACATTTCAGGAAGCTCCATTGCTTTTCCTAAGTTTAGGTTAAGGGTCCTCTGCTATGGCACAACTTCTGCTTTGCTAATGGGTTTCTACCTTAAAGGAAATGGTAACTGCAATTCTGAATAAAATTGAAATGTTTGCCAGGCTTGCCGCATTAAACTTTGTTTAAACATCAGAGTGCTCATCTGCACAGAGGCCAAAAGTATGTCAAAATAAGGCGAGCAACATTCTGATTAACTGACTTGATTTTTAAAAAGGGACCTAAGTAATTTTGGTTTTCTTTCATTTTTAGTTATAAGTACAAGACTTCTTGGCTCTCTTGGTGAAGGGTTCAGAGGCAACTGAAGAAACCTCACTGGAAATAAACTTTCAATTAACTTCATTTCATTTCTCATGATCCCTACCTTGCTTTTAACCTGTTCTCTATCTTGATTTTCATCAGAAAGATCACCACCAAATTATAATGCAGCCCCCTCCTGTTCACAACGCAGGATATAGTTATCTCTGTTTTATGTTTCTGTAGATCTGTTTTCCATTATTTTTCACTTCAAATAATTGCTAACATATAGTCTGTCTTGCGATTCACTACCACCATCACCCCAGTGAGACATGTTGAGAGTGACATATGTCTTCAGTCCACAGTTTTAAGAAAAAATAAAAAGCCTAGCTTACAGGAGTTAACAAACTATGATTTCATTTACTCTCATCAAAGTTCATGTGACTGCAGCAGTCTTACAACTATAAACAAAACAATTTTTCTATCTAATGAAACTGAATCAAAATTGATTGAAATTATGCTGTTGGACAAATTATTTTACTTCTCTAAGCCAATTTTCACATTTTCTAAACTAGATAGAAATCATAGTACTTCACAGAGAAGTTGATAGGATTAGATTAAATGAGGCGTATAAAGGAATTTAGCATTCTGCCTGGCATTTACTAAGCTTTCAATAAATTTTTAGCATCAGTGTTATTACCCATTACCTCCCCCATGCCTTTGCAAAATGATGTGGGATGCAACACATTGAAATCAACACTGCCTTTTCCTTGATGTTTTCCTACTCTAATTATTGCATGTGAGCAGTAGTTCATTCATTAATCATATTATTGTCTATCCCCCATTCCTCTGTTCTAAACTTGAAGTCAATTATTACTTTAAAAATAGTCTCAGTTTAGTTGGAATTCATTATTTTGTACAGATACTTTGTAATAATTTACCTAATATTCTATTTCTGGCTTGTTACTATTCAAAAAGTGAAGTGCCATGAATTAGTATAAAACATTAAGCTCTCCAAATATATCCCATTTGTCCCATCCTAAATGTTTCTAAAACTCCCTGCTACATAAGAATGCCTTCCCATGCCATATGCAACACAAAACAGAATAATATTTTCAATGTTGATTGATTCTCAGTTGACAGTAATACTTAAGCTATAATTGAAATCATTCTCCACACCACATTTGGCTGATTTGTTTGTTCCTGAGCATAATTTATAAGTTAATTCCTTGCTCTACTCTGTTCCTGTAGCATAATCAACATGCTAATCTGTTGCCAGTAACTGTATCAAATGGAAAGAATTAAATGAATGTTAAATGGCAAGAACTATGCTAGATTTTGTGGCTAAAATGGCTTTGATGTTTAAAATACAAAAGTTTTTCCTCAGTTTTTTGTACTCTGAATTCTGAATTGCTCAAGCTGCTGCCAACTGAGTACTTATATAATGCTTGAACTAGAAGACACCCTAGAGATTTTCTAATGAGACATTATTTTTAATATAAGATATATTTCTTAAAATGTTGAAAATCAAAGAAAAATCACTTATAGCCCATCATTGGAGGACTTATTAACTTTAAATAAATCAATTGAAAAGAAAATAGAATTAATGAAAGTTCAAAATAGCTTCTAGTAATAATCAATTCAAAAGTAACAGAAAAAGTGACTCAATTCACAGTAGATAGAAGACCATGAATTATCTAATCATAAGAATGTAAATATATACTGTTTTGCTGACAAGAGAAAACAATGATTAAATGTACTAAAGACATAAATAACTTACTGAATAGAAAGCGTTGCCACTTACTTTGTCTTTCCACCCTGGCATAAAGTCACAGTTTTATGTAAGCATGATAGTAGCCACTCATATTTCATTTTTATTTCAACAAGATTTCACCAAATATTTTGCATTTTAAGTGTGATATAACTTTAATATTAAAAAAATTCTAATAATACTAAGCAACATAGACTAATATTTGAAAAAAATATTTGATGGTGTATTTGTTATTTTGGTTTTATATCAGAGATAGTATAGCAGATTGCATTATAGTCCCCAGGTGTAATTTCCACATTCTGTAGGAGGATTCACTACAACTCAGTGTCACATCTTATCCATTGCCTTGTGGGAGGAGTATATTCTGTCTCATTAATGATAGTCATGGATTTGTGAGTCCACGTCCTCATCTGGTGTTCCACAATGAGCGCTTCATCAGGCTGGTGTGCCGGGAGCTGTGAGTGTGCGAGGGAGGCGGCGTCACCCGCATGGAAGGAGGATTGGACCAGGACCGCGCCCTCCTCCAGGAGCAGTTCCGCCGTGAAGGTTTCCTCTAGGGCCACCAGGTTGAGGACTTGCCCAGCCTTGCCCAGGACATGGACTGTCTCTCAGACCCCTGGGCCACCACGTAGGCAACCAACTCCAGGCCATGAACTTCCCCCGACTTGGGGACAGGCTTATTCCTAAATGTCTCTCTCCTTTTGACTGGAGCATCTTCTGCACAACCTTGGGAGCCCATCCAAGGTTTGGTGAGGATTGGTCTCCCAGGGGGCGGGGTCTGGGGGGGTGCCCTCCAGGGTTATAGATTCCCCCACTGCCCCAGCTCTGACTGGACCCCAAGTGGCTGCTATGTAAATTAAATCTCTCCCTGCATCTAAAAAAAAAAAAAAAATAGACGTAATGGAAGTTCAAAATAGCTTCAAAATAGCCTTCACAAAATTAATATTTTATTTGTATATACTCATGGGATACAAGTACAATTTTGCTACATTAACATTGCATTTTGTTGAAGTCAGGTCCTTCAGTGCATCCGTCACTGGAGCAACACACATTGTACTCATCAAGCAACCTCCCAGCATCTACCCCCATCCCTCTCCCCTTAACCCTTTGAGTATATGATAAGTGGTATTTGAGAAAACATGGCATATGTTATATATGAGCAGAAGTTTAAAAAGCACTAAATATTTCCACCAGTTCTCTTTCCTTTTTCCCTCTACTAAGAAAATAATATGTCCTAAATAGGGCAGCTCCTTTAGCCTGGGTTCTGGAGGAAGGAGACCTATAGAGCAGATCTAAGTAACCTGTATTTGCTTACATGCAATATGAACAAGACACAGATCTTTGTTGTTATAAACCAATAAGATTTCTGGATTGCTAGCCATTAGCAATGTAGTCTTGAATTTTATTGTAAACCCTTACCATAAGCAAAGACAAGCATAATTTTGTTTCTTATTTAAGCAATGGCCAGCATAATAACATCTAAATCAGGACACATTTATATTCCAAGATTACGTCATACTATGTCTTGATAAAATATTCTTGTAAGTCAAAATTGTTTAAATACAATCTGTTAATACTGCATTTTATTTAGTTGTTTTTTTTTTTTGCCATAATATTCCACGTCCCAAAGAAGTTTCCACGTCCCAAAGAAGTTTCCACCTCCTGGCAAATATGTATTTATGAAAATTTGAAAATCGTCCTCTTCAACAATCTTTGCTTTCACAAAATTATTTAATTATACTTAAATGTTTAACAATTAAAAAGCTTAAGTGTAACGTAATTTAAACATGTTATAGAAAGACATTTACTAATTTTAATTCTCATAATCTTACAAAATTATAACCTCTAGGTTGTCTTATGGTGCTCAACTCTCTATCTCCTGTTGGCACCCCACCACACCTGCAGACTCTTGGCATCTAACTTTCTCTGTCTATTATATCCTTCAGCTGCTTCTCCTGGTGCAAAAATGTGTTGATAACCCCTATATGCAATTGCCCCTTCTCTAATACTCTGATTTGTTTTGGTGGGAAGTGAAAAAATATATATATATGAGATATATATAATTCTTTTTCTTACAATTTTGTCAAGTTTCATGTAGAATTTAAAAAAAGTAAACACATGAATTTGATTTGCCATGCTTACTATAATGCCTTTCATAGATTCACATTCTTTGCTTTCAAGGCTTAGATTAAATGGTACATTCTCTTTGCTAGATCCTTTGAAATTCCAAAATGGAATAATTATTCCCCCCCCATGCTCTCCTGGCACTTTGGTCATCATGCTAACATAGCAATCATTATATTATATTTTAGCTACATTTGGATATAGTTATCCTGCTTTGTAAATTGTGTTTTACTTTTTAAAATAATAAAATAAAACTTGTTTAAATGTAACTTTGGTTTGAGTAATCAAAGATGGTTCTAAGTACATTGAGTACAATGAGATCACAGAAAAATAGAGGGAGTCATAGCAATCTGTAGAAGATGGTTATGTCCTTCATTCAGTCAAGAAATATTTATCAAGCACCTAGTGTGAGCCAGGTACTGTCCTAGGGCATTAGAGATAGAGCAGTGAACAAGATAGACATGGTTCCAATTGATGATAAACTCAGAAGTAGGTATTGAACATACAAGCTTAATTTCTAATGATTTTTTTCCAATTTCAAAAATATTTTGTATTAGTTGAACCCATGAGCCAGTATGCTGCTGTTACTGTGATTGCTAAGCTTTTAGCAAAGAAAAACAAAGGCAATAGAAATTAGGGCTTACAAGTCATAAAATACGTGATTGAATTTGAAAATAAGGAATCTTGCCAAACCCCTGTAACCACAGATTTATGTGCCACCTACAATAAATACCTATTGATAAAACTAATCACTTTACCTCCTTTTGGGATCAACATTTATATTGGAATTGTTCTCACAATAGTTATGGCAAACACCTGCTGACCTCACTCTGTGAACTGCCATCACCTAGCCAAGCCCTGCAGCTGCCTTAATGCCAGCTCTCCAGAGCCTAAAAGGTGGTAGCCATGACCAACACTCATTATTAAGGCACAACATACATGAAACCTAGCATCTGAAATATGTGAGGGAAAAAATTTTAAAAGAAAACTTTAAAGAAAATATGAAGGAACTTTAAAAAAATTATGGGAAATGCATATTACAAAAAAACAAGGCATGAATTTCATAATTATGTTTGCATCAAAGTAAACTCATACTACCTTTTAATAACATGTCTCAACGGGATCTAGTGTGAAAACATTAAAAAGGGTAAGACATCAGTTTGAAAATAATCCCTATTGGAGCAACAAAAATTCTGCTAAAATTGAAGTGAAAACAAACATTAAATTTATGGTGAAGCCTGGGTGAAAGAATGATGAAATCATATGAAGAGTTTATTGGGGCAGTACTCCAAATAAATAAGCAGTTTACAAATGAATTTAAAAGAAGAAATGAGGTGGTGTTGAGGATGAAGTGTTTTGAGCAAGTTAGGTAAAGCTTTAGCAGAAAATGCTCTGAACACCTGGGTTAGAGAGTTCCTTTCCACTGTGACAATGCTCCTGCTTATTCCTTTCATCAAACAAGGACAATTGTGTGGGAATTTTGATGGGAAATTGTTAGACATCCTCCTAACCATTCTGATTTGGCTCCTTCTAACTAATTATTGTTTTCTAGTTATAACAAGTCTGTAAAGGGCATCCATTTTTCATCAGTTAACAATGTATTAGGTTGGTGCAAAAATAATAGCTATTTTGCCATTAGTTTTTTAGTTTCTTTCTTTCTTTCTTTTTTTTTTTTTTTTTTTTTTTTTTTTAAGAGATGGAGTCTCACATTCTGTAACCCAGGCTGGAGTGCAAGTGCTGTGATCTTGGCTCACTGCAACCTCTGCTTCCCAACCTCAAGTGATTCTCCTGCCTCAGCCCTCCAAGTAGCTGGGATTGCAGGCATGAGCCACCCGTCCTGACCTTGCCATTTCTTTTGAAAGGCAAAATCGCAATTACTTTTTCACCAACCTAATAACAAAAGATTGCATCGACATTAAATTTCGAAGACTGTCAGTTCTTCAGGGATGGACTAAATGGCTGATATAATCTCTCACAGTGTGTATTGAGTTTGATGGCCCTTATGTTGAGAAATAAAGTTTATAGTTTATATTAATATTTTTTAACTTTTATCTTACAATTCAATTTCTCCACAAACTCTCTAGTTTCCTTCTAATTGGGTTGATGAATTTTCCATAAAATTTATCATACAGAAAGGAAGAGATAGAAGAAAAAGACACAGAGAGAGAGAGAGAGAGAGAGTTAGAAAGGTAAGAGAAAAAATAAGCAATATTAATACAACTACAAAGTATAACATATAATCTAAGGAAACTATTGTAAATCAGAATGAAAGAAAAATCTTTTTTTTTTGACCTAGTCTTGTTCTGTCACTCAGGCTATAGTGCAGTGGTGCAATCTCAGCTAACTCCAACCTCTGCCTTCCAGGTTTAAGGAATTCTCCTGCCTCAGCCTCCCCAGTAGCTGGGATTACAGGTGCCCACAACCACATCCAGCTAATATTTGTATTTTTAGTAGAGATGGTGTTTAACCATGTTGGCCAGGCTGGTCTTGACCTCCTGGCCTCTAGTTATCTGCCTGCCTTGATCTTCCAAAGTGCTGGGTTACAGACGTAAGCCACTAGCCCTGCCTAATTTTTTTGATGTTTGTTTATTTCATATTTCCTTTATGTAAAACTAAGTGAGAAGCTCTAACACTATTAGTTTACTATAAATGCACCAAGATCACACTTATGACCCTTCCTCTATCTTTTGGACAAGTACATATGCAGTTGAATTGAGTTACCCACTGTTATACTTTTAATTTGTAAGCCTTGAAAATATATTTCTCTCTTCAGCTAAAGGTTTACCATAATGTCTGACTCATCACCATGTTCAAACTTCCAAGTTCTTTCCAATTCAATTAAAATGAAAACAGTGAGAAAATTTCTGTAACTCCATAAAATTACTGATTCAACACCTTGGTATTTTGCCATATGTAGCAGAGACTAAAAATGGAGATAATCCAGAGGGAGATGGACAGAATGACTCAGTATAGTCCCTTTCACTTTCAAGTAGGTAGTTAAAATTCAGTACAAGACTGTAGTGACTAACTCTGCTCCCAAGTGTTCCACGGAAGCATATAGGAAAATGAGGAAAGGGAATTTCTCATGGTTTGACAGTTCTGGTTGACTGGTGAATTCCCATGACATAAAAGGAAATAAAATGATTGGTGGTGCTAAAGATACCAAGGAGTGACTAATGAGGCACTGGTATGGCCTTCTTTTAGGTTCTCTTTCCGCCAGAAGCAAAGCACTCTATTTCTGCCTTTTGACACCTGACATGTGAATAGCCTCTAATATTATTTGACATGATTTAAAATTATTTTGTTCTTAAAAATCATTTAGAACATTTTTCAGATATAAATAATGAGTTTAAAAAAAGTTCAGTGGATAGTAATTGTGTTTATATTGTCCATAGTCTATAAAACTTAAGTAATTAAGATGCTTACCTTCTTCTATTTGAAAGTCAGTATACATGTGCATTCTGTGTATTTGAAATGTCTCTAAAATCTGACAGCTCTTATTAACTGAGATTCAAGTTGTGATTCAGAGCTCCTCTCTTTTACTTATATTTACAGATATAAGGCAAATCCACAAACCATTAGTTTTCTTTATTAAAGGATATGGGATATACTGGAGAGAAAGGATCTCATTTAAATTTTCTAGCTTTACTGTATGAAATTGTTTCTGTTTTTTTTTTTTTTTTTTTTTTTTTTTTTTTTTTTTTCCTTTCTACAGAATTTCATTAGGGTTTTCTTAAATGGGAGAACATAATCTACCCCTTATGGGTTTTGCTGCTTCCACCAATGACACATTTATAAACACATACAGTATCATCCCATTATTCACAATTTTACTTTCCATAGTTTTACTCATTTTCAACTGCAGGTCCAAAATAGGTGAGTATAGTGCAATAAGATATTTTAAGAGAGACCAATTCTCATAATTTTTATTATAGAAATTCTTCTATTTTATTATTAGTTATTATTGTTAATCTTTCACTGCACCTAGCTTAAATGAAACTTTATAATAGCTGTGTGTATATAGAAGAAACACAGTATGCATAGGATTCAGTACCAACCATGGTTTTAGGAATCCACTGGAAGTATTGTAACATATTCCCTGAGAATAAGGAAGAACTACTGTTATACATAAAACTTATATATACATACACATATGCACTTGCAAACACAGAAAATAGTGAACATAAATGAATAAATGCAGTTTTATAGTCCATACTTCCTACCCAGCCCCTTAGTGAATCAGCATCTCTTGGTATGTCATAGTAACCTGCCTTTTAAATAAGCACTCCTAGAGAATGTAAGAGAAGTAAGAAATAACTAAGCTCACCTGAAATGTTAGAATATTGAGGGTCAGATAGCTTAAGTGAGACACACAGGACATACACATACACACACTCATACACACATAGAGAGCAAGAAAAAAGATAGACTACAATTTATAGAGAGAAATAGAGATTTTTATTGTGATTACTGCTTACATGTATTTTTATCTCATAGAGTTGCATGATTATGTTGACCAAATCTGCAACGGAAGGTAAAGCAAAATAAATTTATTGAAAGTTTCCTTGGGCAGCTCAGGGATCAGAAGCAAAGTGAAACATGCAGATTTTTTCCTGGTCTGGGTGGAGACCAGCTCTGATACCTCAGCTACAATAATTCACAAAAATAATCTCTAAGTTGCCAAACATATCCCTAAGGTCTTAGGTTTCATTGTTCCTAATATCTGGATCTTTGTTCAAGTTTTAAATTCTGGAAAAGAAAAACTGGTTTTCCTAAATTGGATCATGTTATATTCCCTAGATCAGAAATCCTAGCAGAAGAGAGAAAAAAACAACAACAACAACAACAAAAAAACAAACAACAACAACAACAACAAAAAAAACAGGTCCTATAGTATATGACTCCAGGGGGCAACCCATGGTAGTAAAACCTTTTCCAGTAAAGTGGGGATTATTTTGAGAAGCAGCACCAAATGTCAATGCTGTGGACGGAAGTTTAGATCTAAAAGGACAGTTTAGATAAATAGACTATCCCACCCTTCATAGCCAATGAGAAAGATCCAGTAAAGAGGCTAGGTCAGATATCGTTAAAGGACAGGCTAATACAGTTAAATGGAGAAAGCCAAATTCAAATTTCTTTGGACAAGAGCAGAAAATAGGAGTGAGGTCAAATGGCCACAAGTTCAAGGTTCAGGATCTGATTAGGACAAAAATGGAAGGACAGTGAGATACGATACAGGAATAATGAACCAGAATTCTTGCTATAGTCGGAGGGAAAGTATCTTTGGTTTATATTTATTACACATAATTGTCTTACTGCCTGAATGGATACTGTTTATTTATATATTGATGGAACCATATTTCTTAACAAATTGAATTGTGCATGAATTTAGTAGCCTTAATAATGATTAGAGCTTTGATCTCAGTGACTATGCATGATACTATGACTTTCTCCTGAAGCTTTAGATTTTCATTCCCTTTAGCTATCTTATGGTCTTATAATTCCAAAAGATCAAAAATTAAAATATGACATTTCTCCCAAATTTTCTCTTTTCCTTCCCACATTCATAGTGCATTAATAGCACCATGCTTTTTGTCACTAAAGTTCAAATATAATGGCTGATGATATAGATCTGTTACACATTTATCAGATTAAACATACTTCTACATGCAGTTCATCTCACTAGCAACCTACAGATAATCTAGGGCTTTTTTTAAAATATAGTTTATTACCACAATTGAGGCAGGTAAAAATCTAAATGTGCAACCTTTCTCTTAGACTGTATCTGATAACTAAATCCTGTATGAATAGTCAAGTAAGTTCTCACCATGGTAAGTATTCATCAGGTATGTTGCCTGGCTCATTTCTCTTGACTGCTGTGTGTGCCTTGGAGCTCTCTTTTTATATGCTTCACTCCAAAGAGTCTTCTTGTATGTTATTGCAAGATAAGTCCAAGTGCTCTTTCTCTCACTTTGATGATGCTCAACAGTGTGGTCTCAAAGAGCATTTGACAAATTATCCTTCTTAAAAGCATCTTTGCCTCAGGATAAATATTAATTCTTTTCCAAGATGTGAGTTCTATTGAATACAACTGTGGTAAACAACAAGACTATCTTTTGAAATGTGTTTCTGGGTCTTTTCAGTGAAAAAACAGCAAGTGATATAGAATTGTATAACTGAATGTCTTTTATAGATTATTCATCTTTTGTTTTGCAAATGAGGACCCAGAGCAGTCATTTGAAGTTCCCAAAGATGCACAACTAACTAGTAAGAGAAATAAATTGTCTTTCTTAGAGTTTCCAGTGTATTTTTTATTGTTCTTGTTTCTCACTACAGCACAGCTCACATCAATCTGTGACATCTTAATATGTACTTAATTTAATGATTATTCAAAGTGTCACATAATTTCCACATAAAATGAATTAACAAAAGTTTATATCAATTAATCCATCTTTTCCTTAAATGAAAGTTGATTGAGCAAGAATTTTAATTTGAAAATGAGATTATTTTCTTAGGTAATATTTCAAAATAAGATTTTACAGTCAAAAGTATTAACATTTTAAGACTTAGATTTACAAATTTTGTTTCCAATATACTATCAATACATTCTTGTATAATAATTTTACTAGAAAGACATTCTTAACACACCCTGGCCAACATTTTAACCTTTGCTAATTTTACGAGGAAAATAATAGAAATTATTTAAATAAATAATGTAATTAATTTTATGATAATATCACTAAATCCTCTAAGACTGTACTGAACAATACTGTAGTTACCAGCCATATATAACTATTTAAATTTAAATTTACTAAAGTTGTCCAGGCCCCATGGCTCACTCCTGTAATCCAATCATTTTGGGAGGCTGAAGCGGGTGGATCAGTTGAGGTCAGGAGTTCAAGATCAGCCTGGCCAATATGATGAAACCCCATCTCTATTAAAAATACAAGCATTAGCAGGATATGGTGGCACAGACAGGTATTGATCGACTTACGACCTATGCAACTTACAACCATTCGACTTTACGACCACAATCGCTAGCCACGACTGCTCCGCATCTGGCAGCGCAAACGTTGCCCAGCTGGGCGTAAGACAGTGCGGACCAGCTTCTGGCAGCACTACCATCTCCGCGTGCACCATTTCAACTGTACATACAGCCTGTTTTGCGGTCCCGACCGCGGTCGTTAAGTCGAGCACTAGCTGTATCTGTGATCCCAGCTACTTGGAAAGCTGAGGCAGGAAAATCACTTGAACCCAGGAGGCAGAGGTTGCATTGAGCTGAGATTATGCCACTGCACTCCAGCCTGGGCAACATAGCGAGATACTGCCTCAAAATAAACAAATGAATGAAATGAAAAATTAATTAATTAATTATCTAAAATTAAGAATTCAGTTTTTCTATAGCACTCATCCTATCCAAAGTGTTCAATAATCAAATATGCTTAGTGGATATCGCATCAGACAGAGGTGATATAGGACATTTTTTTCATCACAGAAAGCTCTATTGATAATGAAGTTCCAAGTTATTACCACCAGTTTAGAGAGGAAGAATCTGAGATTAAATTATATGCTCATCAGACATGTATTAAGTGAAAAAGTCAGAATTCAATACAATTACCTAATAATCTATGTTATTTAACACTATTTAGCATTGAATTTTTTTTTTAACTAATAGGGTAAACATAGAATTTTATTTTATTGATTAATACTTTCTGTGTTTTGAATTGTTTATTCACATACAATAAATATCTACTGAATTAGAAAAAAACCTTGTTATATTTCTCTCATTAATTTTATAATCTTTGTATTTTGTTTTTAAATTAAATGCTTATTAATCCAAACCAAATATATTATCAGTATTAAATGCAATATTGTGTAATTGAAATAAAATTGCAGTAACATATTGCTTCTATTGGTTTCCATACAGTTGTAATGAAGAGGATTCTATGTGACCCATTCATTTCTTTCTTCAATAAGATTCTCCCTTACCAAACCAGCTTTTAATCATCTGGGAAAAAAAATGGAGAAATAATATGGGAGAAGACAACATAAAGAAGACATTAAATAAGACTGCATGAGAGGTTTTTATTCAAGGTTCACAATAAAACGGACACCAGAGCCATAGAAGAGCTATTGTATTTAAAGATACTTGAAGGGGGATAAAATGTGTAGGGTTTGGAAGAACTGTTGTAGCTTACATGTATATTTTCACAGTTGCCCTTAGGAAATGAGTGGTAATAAACTGAGTTACATTGAAGTTAGAATTCAGGTGATGAATTGTGCTGGACAATAGGCTAACACAGGTTATTCCATGGCAAATGACTTAATTTCTATGTGTGTTGATAATATATTTTGATAAGGAAAAGTGTAACAAATATGGTATACTGCCACTTATATATCATACTTAACTGAAGGAGTAAAGAAGTACTGTGTTAAACACTTTGTTAATTTTAATACCTTTATTAACAAGAGTGTTTATTCTCTTTTTATTTCTAAGAAATACATACAAGTTAGGAATTTAGAACCTCACAGATTTTTGTTTGTTTGTTTGTTTTCTGGCCTCTTGGAAAATTCCAAGTATTGTTGATGATTACTATTTATAAAATAAGTATATGTACTTTGTTTATATAACAGTAATGATTAAGAGTTAGTTAAAAGAATGGCAAAATTTGATTTTTTTCTTGTCCCTTTAGCATGTCATTCTAAATTAAATGGGACTTTCCACATTATAATAGTGATAATAAATACAAACAAGCTTCTTAAAGGCTCTTTTTTAATTTAATAAACAGTCCCATTTTAAAATGCAAATTTCCAGTAACTATATATACAAGATAGATTGTATTATTTTGGTTCTTTTCCCATATTTTAATTGGTTGTGCTTGGAGCTATGCTATAGCCTTGGCCAGAAAATTATTCAGAGAGTAACTTCTGAATATCATCCTGTGTATTAAAATGACATTTTTCACCTTGTCTTTAAACATCAAAAAGTTCTTGGGGTTTTGCTTCTCACTTCTTAACAAATGGAAATGGAATTTATCTTTTTGATTATCACACAATGTGCCCTCCTCTTCCTGGCATGCCTCTTTTCCAGCCCAGAACTTTGTATTTAAATGCATTAGAACAGAATTTATAAGACTCTCTAAAGTTAAATGCAGCTCAGGACAATGTTGTAGTAAATGTTGATAATTTAGTCCTCAAGCAAATCCATGTTGTACACTTGTATTTCTATAACCAGCAAAAAGTCATATTTTTGTTTGAACAGAAGAGTAAAGACACAACAAATTACTATCTTCCTTTTCAGAAGCTGTACTGAAAAGCTCTTGTGGACTTCAAGGCTGATGCAGACTTTAGACAGGTATGCTTGCACATTGAAATTCTCCGGAGATTAACGGCAACAGCAACTGCCTTGAGGCGTTCTTGGTTCCATTTCACCACTTAACCATCTGGTAGACATATGAGGATCAGTTCAGCAGATTTGGGAAATCATTACTATGGAGGTTATTCTTTTTACCAGATGATTTTTTTTGCCACTCCCACATAAATGCAAAACAGAAAATATGTTCTAAGCAGAGACTACTATAGAGCTCACCTATTTGAAATTTCCCCTCTAGCAAATAAAACCACTGCAAACTGAGCTTAACAATGTCCAGTCACAGCATGAAGGGCAAATTTTAAACTGCATGTGCATTAGTATGATGTATAGTTCTCTTTGGTACCCAAAATAAATTACCCTCTTTAAAGATAAATGTAAATATAAGAACAAGCTGCACGGTTACTTTATAATTTAATTCTCCTTCAATGTGTCCTTGACACTTCCACAAAGAAGACAACGTTTTAAAAGAATTTAATGCAGAAAGAATCAAAGTACCGCAAGATTCCAATAGGGTTTCAAAATTAGACAAACATTGATTTTAAAACGTTTTTAACTTCATATTCATTATTAATATTTTCTTTGTGTATGGAACTAATTTTATGTAAGATACAGATGCCTCTAGCCTTTAAATTTTTAATACAGTGTGTAGACTTTATTGTTAGGTAATTTACACATTTCTTTACAGACAATTAATAACCCCATAATTATTACAGCCTTTGTGAATTTAAGCAGAATTTTTAAGAAGAAGTTTATGATAATAGCTTTGACCTTATCCTTTATATAGATTTTACTAACTAAATTATCATACTTCTCAAATGCAACTTGGTCAAAGATTGAAGTATGATATTTAAAGAATATAGTAATATAAAATATTGAAATTACATATTTACAAAGAATCTGTGTATGCTGAGAAAGAGTTTCTATGTATTTTATTGTATATTTTTCTATAGGAAGTAATTGTTAACTGGGATGATTTCACCTCTTCTCACATGAAACATCTGAAACTACTTAGAGAAATATTTGGTTGTCAAAACTAGCACATTTGTACTACTAGCATCTACTTGATAGAGACCGGCATGCTGCTAACTTCCTCCAGTGTTCAAGACAGCCTCATTCTGACAAGAAAGATCTATGCATTCCAAAATGTCAACAGTGCCAAAGTTGAAAATCTCTGCTCCAAAGCCTATACTAATATATACAAAATAATATTTGGCAATAAATTATGCACAAGAAAATTGGAAGACCAGAATCTTAGAATGGGACAGTCTTCCATGACTTGTTAACACATGTACCCTCACACAAATGCACATACATTTGCATGCATAAATTAAACACACATATATGTATTTGTTATGTAAACAAATATATTCCCATATGCTAACTCATACTCAATTTTTTTAGTATTTGATTCTGAATACTTTTTTGAAGCAATTGATTTTTTTTCCTCTGTTATCAAAATATTAGTTTTCCTGGATTATTTAAATCTCTAGTGATCAAAGTCATAATTTTAAGTTAACATAGGCTTTCTCCTCTTGGTAATCACAGGAACCATACAGGGACAAAGCCATTCTAGTGTGGGGCTAATATTTAGAAAAGCATTTCTTTGTGTGCCTATAATATTTCTGGATTATTGGTCTTTAGGCTCTAGGAGAGATTCATTTTCTAAATTAGATGTTTTTTGTCTTCAAGATAAAATGTTATCTTGAAACATTTACTAAAATATCGTTGTTGTTTTTCATAAGTCCATGTATGTGCAGTCTGATTTTCTAAATTGTGACTAAGAGATTTAGCTGTCATTATTTTGGACAGTGAAGAGAATTATCATCTGTATGTTTCTCTACATTCTAAGTTTTATCTTCACATGGAAAAAAAATCAAAACTCCATAGATCTTCTGTATCTGGAAGGAAACATATATGACACTCTGTACACCAGTCTGCTAGTCAGGCAAAACTTCCTCATTTTTTTCATTCTGTTCTGAAGACCTTTGAAATTTCTCACTGGTCTGTAACACCTATGAACACTAAATGGGAAGTATAAGAATCTTTTGTAGCTGGGTGGGGTGGCTCATGCCTGTAATCCCAGCACTTCGGGAGGCTGAGTCAGGCGGATCACCTGAGGTCAGGAGTTTGAGACCAACCTGGCTAACATGCTGAAACCCTGTCTCTACTAAAAATACAAAAATTAGCTAGGCGTGGAGTGGGCACCTGTAATCTCAGCTACTCTAGAGGCTGAGGCAGGAGAATCGCTTAAATCCAGGAGGCAGAAGTTTCAGTGAGCCAAGATCTCGCCACTGCACTCCAGCTGGGCTACAGAGCAAGACTCTGTCTTTAAAAAAAAAAAAAAAAAAAAAAAAAAAGGAGAGAGAGAGAGAGAGAATGTTCTGACTCCCATTTATATAAAGCAAAGTAAGTTATTGCTTTCCAACACACTCATTGCTAAAGAACCACTGCAAGAAGGAAAATACAATAAAGGGAATATAAAGAGTGCATCAGTTAGATACGGTTAGTTATGCTGCAGTACACTGATGTGCGTTCTTATACATGTCTACGTGATAGACCTTATAATGACTCAGTTCTACCATCATATAATTGATTTGAATGATTATGAAGCTATTCTTCATTCAGCATCATTATGCTATTTCACTATTATTGAGTGTAAATTTACCTTCTCAGGTCTTTTTTGTTTTTAGCACTCGTCATTAGTTTGAGACCACCCTCTTATTTGTTTTTTAATGATGTTCAGACAAAATTTCACTATATGAACCTAAGAAAATAGGTTTTATTCTGCATAAGCATTTTTAAATTGTAAATAATTTCTGAAATAAAGAATCATTTGCCCTATGAAATGACCAAACTTCAGTATAATATTAGGGATACAAAATTATACTTTTATTCCCTATAGTATCATAGATATTAAAATTATTGGAGAACAACTGATGTGAAATGGTCTAAAACAGACATCAAAATTCTGTGGCAGTACTGAGTTATAATGTGGCTGTCTGTCTCTGATTTTATTCTTAATTCATTCTTGTTAGGTTGTCATACAATGAACAGACAAAATTTTAAAAAATATAAAGTAAAGAATACTCAGAACTCATGCATAACACAGGCAATGCTATGAAAAATGTAAAATTGGCAGGTCATTTGGTGGAGGATATTTGGCAAAAGGTTTGTGGCTAAGCAGACAGATAAAATCTGAGTGTTTCAGGCAAAAGTACATGCTTGATTAATGGCATAGAGGTGAAGAAATTTGTTTTATCTATGAAGGAAGTTACTAGCAGGTTAAGTTCAGACAGAGGTTGACAAGACTTGGGAGTACCTTTAATGCAGATGTATTATTATAGATATAATAAACAATATCTAGATACAAAGGATTTTTAAAATTAGGAAGTTTAATAAGTTTTATTTACTGCCTTTAGCTCTTTGAGGAATCACCATACTGCTTTTCAAATGCTTGAACCAACTTTCCCACCAACAGTGTAACAACGTTCCCTTTTCTTCACAACCTCTCCAGCCTCCATTAATTTTGGGCATTTTAAAAATAGCATTTTTGACTATTTGATGTGAGATGATACTATCTCATAGTGATTTTTATTTGAATTTCTCTATTGCTAATAATATTAAGCTTTTTTATATGCTTGCTGGTGCGATGTGTGTCTTCTTTTTAAAAGTGTTCATTCATGTACTTTGCCCACTTTTTAATGGAGTTGTTTATTTCTTTCTTGTAAACTTGCTTAATTAGTTTCCTTATAAATGCTGGATACTAGACCTTTGTTAGATACACGGTTTGTGAATATTTTCTTCCATTCTGTATAATGTCTGTTTACTCTGCTGATAGTTTCTTTTGCTGTGCAGAAGCTCCTAAGTTTAATTAGATCCTACTTTTCAATTTTTGTTTCTGTTGTGATTGTTTTTTGGTGTCTTCATCTTAAAATCTTTGCCCGTTTGTATGTTTAGGATGGTAATGCCTAGCTTATCTTCCAGGATTGTTACAGTTCTGAGTTTTTTATCTAAGTCTTTGAACCATTTTATGGCTCTTGTTATTTTGAGGTATGTTTTTTCAATACCTAGCTTATTGAGAGTTTTTAACAAAAAGGAGTGTTGAATTTATTAAAATACATTTCTGCATTGAATGAAATAATCATGTGACTTTGTCTTTACTGCTGTTTATATGATGAACTCACTGGATCATGGTGGATTAGTTTTTGATATGCTGCTGGATTTGGTTTGCAAGTATTTTGTTGATAACTTTTTTTGCATCAATGTTCGTCAAGGATTTTGGCATTAAGTTTTCTGATTTTTGTTGTGTCTCTGCCAGGTTTTGTATTAGGATTATGCTGTCCTCACAGAATAAGTTGAGGTCCGGTAGAATTCAGCTCTGAATATATTGGATCCTTGACTTTAGCTGTTGTTGTCATTGTTTGCTTGCTGTTATTACTGATTCAATTTCAGAATTTGCTATTGGTCTGTGCAAAGAATCAATTTCTTTCAGTTTCAGTCTTGGGAAACTGTATGTGCCCAGCAATTTATCCATCTCATTTAGATTTTCTATTTTGTTTGCATAGTGGATTTTGTAATAGTTTCTGATGCTTATTTTTATTTCTGTGTGGTCAGGGATAGTATCCTCTTTGTCATTTCTAATTGTGTTTGCTTGAATCTTCTGTCTTTTCTTCTTCATTATTCTAGATAGTGACCTACATATCTTATTATTTTTTTTTCCAGAAAAAAATTGCTGGATTTGTCAGTCTTTTGAGTACTTTTGTGTGTCTCAGTTTCCTTCAGTTCCACTCTGGTTTTGGTTATTTCTTGCCTTCTTCTAGCTTTGGGGTTGATTTGTTCTTGTTTCTCTGATTATTTCAATTGTGATATTAGATTGCTAATGTAAGATATTTCTAATTTCTAGATGTGAGCATTTAGTGCTGTAAATTTTCCTCTTATCACTCCCTTAGCTCTGTTCCAGATATTCTGATATGTTGTATCTTGTTTTGTTTAGTTTCAAAGAACTTAAAGTGTAATAACTTTTTTAATTTATTAAAGTTTTATTTTTAATTTATGTGAAAACATAGTAGGTGTACATATTAATGGTGTACATGAGATGTTTTCACACAGGCAGGCAATGCATGATAATCACATCATGGACAGTGGAATATTCATTCTCTCGGGCATTTTTCTTTCTTATTACCAACAATATAATTACCCTCTCCATATTATTTCAAAATGTAAAATTGTTATTATTGACTACAGTCACCTTGTTGTGATATCAAAGTTGTATTCACGCTTTCTAATTATTTGTATTGTACCTATTAAACATCCCCACATCTCCACACACCCACTACCCTTGCCAGCTTCTGGTCACCATCCTTCTACTGACTATCACCATGAGTTCAATTATTTTGATTTGTAAATCCCACAAATAAGAGAGAGTATGTGATGATTGTCTTTCTGTGCCTGGTTTATTTCTCTTAACATAATAATCTTCAATTACATCAGTGTTATTGAAAATGACAATTTCATTTTTTTAAATAGCGATAGTAGTTCAGTATGTATATGTGTCACATTTTCTTTACCCATTCATCTGTTGATGAACACATAGATTGCTTCTAGATCTTGTGTATTGTGAATGATGCTGCCACAAATGAGAGTGCAAATATCTTTGTGATATACTGATTTATTTTATTTTGGGTATATACCCAGTTAATGGGATTGATGGACCATATTGTAGCTGTATTTTTTTGTTTTTTTGAGGAATCTCCAAACTATTCTCCATAGTGGTTGTATTAATTTACATTCCCACCAATATTATAAAAGAGTTCTCTTTTCTCCACATCCTCACCAACATTTGTTATTGCCTTGATATAGATTGCCTTGAATCTATAGATTGCTTTGGATAGTATGGACATTTTTACAGTATTGATTCTTTTAGTTCATTAACATGAGATATATTTTTATTTTTATTTTTGTTTCTCTTCCATGTATTTGATCAGTGTTTTATAGTTTCCATTATAGAGACCTTTCACTTATTTGGTCAATTTAATTCCTAGATATTTACTTTCATGTTTAGGTATTGTAAATGGGATATTTTAAAATTTCCCTTTCACATTGTTCACTGTTGGCATGTAGAAATGCTACAATTTTATATGCTAATTTTGTATTCTGCAACTTTACTGTTTGTTTTTAGTTCTTTTTTTTTGAGACAGAGTCTCACTCTGTCACCAGGCTCCAGGCTGGAGTGCAGTGGTGTGACCTCAGCTCACTGCAACCTCCACCTCCCAGGTTCAGGCAATTCTCCTGCCTCAGCCTCCCGAGTAGCTGGGACTACAGGAGCATGCCACTATGCCCAGCTAATTTTTTTGTATTTTTAGCAGAGACGGGGGTTCATCATGTTGGCCAGGATGGTCTCGATCTCTTGACCTCATGATCCACCCTCCTCGGCCTCCCAAAGTGCCGGGATTACAGGCATGAGCCACAGCGCCCAGCCTGTTTTTAGTTCTTATACTTTATTGGTGGAGATTTTAGATTTGTTCAAATGTAAGAATGTATCATCTGCAAACAGAGGTAATTTGACTTCTTCTTTTTCAATTTAAATGGCTTCCATTTCTTTCTCTTGTCTGATTGTTCTAGTTAAAATTTCCAACACAATGTTATATAACAGTGGTGATAGTGAGTATCCTTGTCATGTAGTAGATCTTACAGGAAAGGCTTTCAGTTTTTCCTGATTCTGCATGGTACTAGCTGTGGGTCTGACAAATATGGCTATTGTTGTGTTGATATATGTTCCTTCTATAGCCAGTCTTTTGAGTGTTTTTATCATATAGTGATGTTGAATTTTTATCAAATTCTTTTTCAGCATGGATTAAAATTATCAAAATATTTTTGTCCTTCATTTTGTTTATATGTTTTATCACATTGACTGGGTTGTATATGTTTACTATCCTTGTGTCCCAGGGATAAAGCTCACGTGGTAATGATGAATGATCTTTTCAATATGTTGTTGAATTTAGTTTGCTAGCATTTTGTCAAAGATTGTTGCATCAATAGTTTTCAGTGATTTTGGTCTGCAGTTTTCTGTTTGTTCATTTGTTTGTTTGCTGATGTATCTTTGTCTGGTTTTTGTATCAGAACAGTACTGGTCACGCAGAATGAATTTGGAAAGATTTTCTTCACCTCTATTTTTCAGAATAGTTCGAATAAGATTGTTACTGGTTCTTCTTTACATGTTTGGTGTAAATTAGTAGTGAAGCCATCAGGTCCTGGGCTTTTTGTTACCAGGATATTTTTATTATGGCTTTGATTTTGTTACTCATTATTGGTCTGCTCAGGTTTTATAATTCTTCATGGTTCAATCTGGGTAAGTTTTATGTGCCTAGGAATTTGTCAATTTCTTCTAGGTTATCCAATTTATTGGCATATGGTTGTTCACAGCAGCCATGACTAATCCTTTGAATTTCTGTAGTATCAGTTGTAATGTCTCCTTTTTTATTTCTGATTTTGTTTATTTGGAGCTTTGTTTTTTCTTAGTCTGGCTAAAGATTTGCCAATTTTGTTTTATTTCAAAAAACGTTTTTGTCTCATTGATGTTTTCATTGTTTACTTTCTTTCAGTTTCATTTATTTCTGCTCTGGTATTTATTATTTCTTCCCTTTTACCAATTTGGGTTTATTTTTCTCTTGCATTTTTAGTTCTCTAAGGTCCCTTGTTAGATTGTTTATTTGAGATTTTTTTATGTAGGCACTTATAGTTATGTATTTCCCTCTGAGTGCTGCTTTTACTGTATCTTATAGGTTTTGATACATTGTGTTTCCATTTTCGTTTGTTTTAATAAATTTTTCTCTATTTTAAAACTCTTAATTGACCCTTGTTCATTCAATAGCATGTTGTTTAATTTTCATGTATTTGTATGACTTTCAAAATTTCTCTTCTTATTAATTTGTAGTTTTGTTTCATTGAGATCAAACAAGATGCTTGGTATTATTTCACTTCTTGTAAATATTTTAAGACTTGTTTTGTGACCTAGCATATGGTCTATCCTTGAGGATAATCCTTGTGAAGAGAAGAAGATTGTGTATTCTGTAGCTTTTGGATAAAATGCTCTGTAAATACTTTTTATATCTATATTAGTCAGGGTTTTACAGAGAGACAGAACCAATAGGATACATGTATATACATAAGGGAGTTTATTAGAGAGAATTAGCTTACTAAATTACAAGGCAAGCCTTGTTATAGGCCATTTGCAAGCTGGGGAACAGAGAAGACAGCAGTGGCTCAGTTCAAGTGCAAAAGCATTAAAACTAAGGAAGCTAACAGTGCAGCCTTCAGGCTGTGGCCAAAGGCTCAAAGGACGTGAGGAAGCCACTGGTGCAAATTTCAGAGTCCTAAGTCTAGAGAACCTGGAGTCTGATGTCTAAGGGAAGGAGCAGAAGCAACTGTTCACCATGAAAAGAAGGAAAATCTTGAGAAAATCCAGCAAGGAAAGTTGTTTTACCTTCTTCAGCCTGCCTTGTTTTATCTGCACTAAATTGTGCAAATTGTGCCCAACTAAATTGAAGGTGTCTTCCTCTTTCAGGACATCAACTCAAGTTAACCTCCTCTGGCAACACACTCACAGGCACACTCAGAGACAATATTTTACCAGCTATCTAAACATCCCTCCATCCAATCAAGTTGACACCCAATATTAACTGTCATAAGTCCACCCCTTGTCAACTTGGCATTCATACAAATCTCCTTAACTTACTTATTCTTCAATTAAAGATAATAATGAGGACATATTTGTGCCTATCATAATACAACCATCCTTTATACAATGAAAAATATACCAATTCTTAATCTGAATGCTATAACTTAAAATTACCAATATTTAAATGCTGATATGAAGTCAATAAATCTTATGTTACATAATAAAGGAATACAAAAGGAAATAAAATAAATATATTTTTGTAGTTTAGGTGTATACAAGCACAAAAATATTCTTAACAAAATGAAGTGGAAATACTGATGGCAATTTACAGTCCTCGTTTCTGTAACTGGTAGCATGATCATGGTGGTTACTGATGACTTCTTCCCAGTTTGTATTTCCATTGCCTTCAGCAGGCACCTTGGCTGATTGTGGCTCTTTGCCTGGTGGAATTACCCAACATTTCATTCCTGGGGTCTCTGAGTCATTTGTAGTCCTGTCTGGATTGAGTTGTTGTAGTTTCCAATTGACCTTAATCGCAGGGCATGGTAATACTAAGAAATACCCTAAGGGACCTCTTGTATTCCAGACATATTCTTTCTTACCTCCATTGTGGAGCAATAGTCTTATTTTTTCTTGATAGTTTGGGTCAAGCATCCCGGCTGACACTGTAACTCTCTTAATAGCCTGCTTACTTAAAGACAGGAGGAGCCCAAAGTAGTCACATGGCTGTCTTAACTTACAGTTCAATGAAATAATTGTTGTGTCTCCTGGAACTAAGACCTCAAATCCAGCAGACATAATGTTACAGAAACAGGAAGCAAAAATTTTGCTAGCAGGTCACTAGGGGTAATGGTGAGTGCTGTCACTTCCACTTCCACCCCTTGATTCTTGGACTTGTGACTTCTGGCTGTGGGAGAAACAGTACCATGTATCAGATGTTGATTCAGAACACACATAGCCTTCTGGAGAACTCTGCCCCAGACCTGCAAAGTATTCTCACTTGTTTTGCATTGTAATTGTCACTTCAAAAGACCATATACTACTCTATCAAGCCAGCTGCTTCGGGATAATGGAGAGATGATAAGATCAGTGAATATCATAAGCATGAGCCAACTGCCACACTTCTTTTCCTGTTGAAATGAGCTCCTTGGTCAGAGGTAATGCCCTGTGGAATATCATCACAGTGATTGAAGCATTCTGTGAGTCCACTATAATGGTAGTATTGGCAGAAGTATTGCATGCAGAGAAGGCAAATTTATATCCTGAGTTAGTGTCTATTTCAGTAAGGACAAACAACTGTATCTTCTATAATGAAACTGTTAAAATGTAACCAAGCTGACATCAGGTATTAGGTTGACCACCCTAAGAAATGGTCCTGTAACATGTGTTCAATATTGGTCTCTGATTTTGGACACCCAGTAGTGGCTGTAGCAAGGTTAGCCTTTGTAAGTAAAAGTCCATGTTACTGAGTCCATACAAATAACAAAATGGCGGGAGTAAGTCCTTAATTATCAATAACAAGATTAGATTTAAATGAACCAAACTCTCCAATAAAAAAGCAGAGTGGCTGAAACAATTAAAACAGAAGACCCATTGACCTGTTGCCTACAAGAAAACTACTTTACCTATAAAGACACACACAGATTAAATAAAAACAATGGAGAAAGACATTCCACATCAATGAAAACTGAGAAAGGAGTAGATATAATTACATAAAAAATAGATTTCAAGACAAAATCTATAAGAAGAGACCAAAAAAAAAAAAAAAGTCACTATATAATGATAAAGGGGTCAATTAAGCAAGAGGATATAACAATTGTAAATATATATGCAACTAACAATGGAGCACCCAAACATATAAAATATTAGAGCTAAAGACAGAGACTCCAATATAATAATAACTAGATACATCAATCCCTTACTTTCAGCAGTGGACAGATCTTCCAGACAGAAAATCAACAAAGCAGCATTAGACTTACTCTGCACTATAGATCAAATGAATCTTGTGATGGTTAATATTAAGCGTCAACTTGATTGGATTGAAAGATTTCCAGATGGTTGATAAAGTATTGTTTCTGAGTGGATCTGTGATGGTGTTGCCAAAGGAGATTGAGATTTCAGTTGATCAAGTAGAAGAGGAGGACCTACCTTCAATGTTCGTGGGCACCATCCAATCAGTTGCCTGTAGGTCTAGAAAAAAGTAGTCAAAAGAAGTTGGGATAAGTTTGCTTGCTGGGTCTTCTGGCTTTTTTTTTTTTTCTTCGCATGCTAGATGCTTGTTTCTGCTTCTCCAGCCCTTGAATATGAGACTCCAGTTTCTCTGGACTTTGAACTCTTGGACTTGTGTCAGTGGCTTCCCCAAGATGTCTCAAGCCTTTGGCTGCATACTGAAGGCTGCTCTACCAGCTTTCCTGCTTTTAAGTCATTCAGATTTAGATTGGGCCATTACTAAATTATCTCTTCTTTAGCTTTCAGATGGCCTATTGTGGGGCTCTGCCTTGTAATTAGTGAGCCAGTTCTGTCTAACACACACCCTTTTGAAGCAGAATCATTGACTGGAGTAAATACCTGATGTTTGTTGTCGCACATTAAGGAAATCAGTAATGCAGAGACACACAAGTAGTAGATTTAGGAGTGGTGATTTAATAGGCAAAAGAAAAACAAAAGAGAACAGCTTTCTCTCCTGCAAGAGAGAGTGGTATTCCCATGGGAATTCCAGCCCACAGCAGAATAAACTGGATTTTATAGATAGGCTTGAGGAGGTGGTAGCTGATTTACATAGGGCCTGAAGATTGGTGTGACATTTACATAGCACATGGGGAAGCTGGCTGCCCCATCTTAATCATATTATGCAAATGGGGTATTTGTTTGGCTGGTGCCATGTTGCCTGCTCCTTACTGTACGTGTGGCTGGAAAAGAGTAGGGAAGGAGTCACCATGTTGGACATGCTTAGCCTCAAGTAGCCTTTTTGCTTTTGGAACAGTTGCTGGCATTCACCCATGCAAGTTTGTTTTCTGGTTGTTTTGCAGTCTTCTTTTCTTTCTTTATTTCCTCCCTGTCTTCCTTTTAGTGAAATTAATTTTCTCTGGTGATAGATTATGCTTCTTGGTTTTGTTTTGTTTTTGTTTATTTGTTTGTATTTTGTATCCATTGAATGTTTTTTGGTTTGAGGTTACCAGGAAGCTTGCAAATACTATTTTGTAACCTATTATTTTAAGTGGATGACAACTTAGCACTCCATAAACAAGCACACAAACTAGCAAAAGAAAACTAATGAAAACTATGACTTAACTTCACCCTTCTGCTTTTTAACTTTTTTGTTGTTTCTATTTGTATCTTACTATAGTATCTATGTCTTCAAAAAGTTGTTGTTAATACTTTTGACTGGGTCATTGTTTAGTCTTTCCACTTAGGTTAAGAGTAACTTACACCCCACAGTTACAGTATTATACTATTCCGTGTTTTTCTATATACTTTCTATTACAGTGTGTTTTGTACCTTTAGGTGATTACTTATTGCTCATTAACATCATTTTGTTTCTAATTGAAGTCCTTTCTCTAACATTTCTCATAGGACAGGTGTTCCATTGATGTAATGTCTCAGTTTTTTGGCTAGCAGTCTGCAGAAAGCAGAAACTAGACCTCTTCCTGACACCTTACCCAAAAATTAACTCCAGATGGATTAAAGACTTAAACATAAGACCTAACACCATAAAAACCCTAGAAAAAAACCTAGGCAAAACCATTCAGAACATAGGCATAGGCAAGGACTTCATGGTTAAAACATCAAAAGCAATGGCAGCAAAAGCCAAAATACACAAATGGGATCTAATTAAACTCCAGAGCTTCTGAACAGCAAAGGAAACAATCATGAGTGAACCAACAACCAACAGAATAAGAAAAAATTTTGCAATCTACCCATCTGACAAAGGGCTAATATCCAGAATCTACAAAGAACTAAAACAGATTTACAAGAAAAAAACAAACAAACCCATCCAAAGGTGAGTAAAGGATATGAACAGACACTTTTCAAAACAAGACATATATAAGGCTACCAAACATATGAAAAAATGCTCATCATCACTGATTATTAGAGCAATGCAAATCAAAACCACATTGAGATACCACCTCATGCCAGTTAGAATGGTGATCATTAAAAAACCTGGAGACAACAGATGCTGGAGAGGATGTGGAGAAATAAGAACACTTTTTCACTGTTGGTGGGAGTGTAAACTAGTTCAACCATTGTGGAAGACAATGTGCTTCCTCAAGAACCTGGAAATAGAAATTTCATTTGACCCAGCAATCCTATTACTGGGTATTTACCCAAAGGTTTATAAATTGTTCTATTATAAAGACACATGCACATGTATGTTCATAGTGGCCTGGAACAAACCCAAATGCCCATTGATGATAGACTGGACAAGGAAAACGTAGCACATATACACCATGGAATACTATGCAGCCATAAAAAATAGTGAGTTTGTGTCCTTTGTATTTATCCCAGACATGGATGAATCTGGAAACCATCATTCTCAGCAAACTGACACAAGAACAGAAAATCAAACACTGCATGTTCTCACTCGTAGATGGATGTTAAAGAACGAGAGAACACAGGGACACAGGGAGGAGAGACACACTGGGGTCTGTTGGGGAGGCCAAGGGAGGAACAGTGGGGCAGGTGGGGAATTTAGGGAGGGATAACATGGCGAGAAATGCCAGATGTAGGTGATGGGGGGATGGAAGCAGCAAACCACATTGCCATGTGTGTACCTATGCAACAATCCTGCATGATCTGCACATGTATTCCAGAACCTAAAGTACAATTTTAAAAAGAAAAAAAAAAAAAAAAGAAATGTCTCAGTTTTTGTTTGTCTGGAGAGGCGTTTATTTATCTTTCATATTTGAAAGGTATTTTTTCCAGATATACTCTTCTAGGGTCATTTTTTTCAGCTCTTTAAATATATCTTGCCATTGTCTCCGGGGTTGTAATATTTCCACTGAAAAGTCTGGTGCCAGATGTATTAAAACTGTATTGTGTAATATGTTATTTGTTTCTTTTTTCTTGCTGTTTTCAGGATGGTTTCATTATCCTTTATCTTTGGAAGTTTGATTACCAAATGCCTTGAGATAGTTTTTTTGGGTTAAATATGCTTGGTGCTCTATAATGTTTCTGTACTTTGGTATTTATATCTTTTCTTAGGTTTAAGATGTTCTCTGTTATTATCCCTGTGAATACATATATTATATCTCCTTTTCTTCTTCCTCCTTAATGCCAATAACTGTTAGATTTGTCCTTTTGAGGCCATTTTCTAAATCGTGTAGGAATACTTTATTATTTTTTATTTTGCCCCCTCTGACTCTGTATAGGCTGACTTTAAGCTCACTAATTCTTTCTTCTGCTTGATCAATTCTGCTACTAAAATACCTTGATGGATTCTTCAGTATGCCAATTACATTTTTAAGTTCCAGAATTTCTGCTTGATTCTTTTATATCATTTCAGTCTCTTTGTTAACATTATATTATAGATTCTGAATTCCTTTTCCTTGTTATCTTGAATTCCTTTGTGTTTTCTCAAAAGAGCTATTTTGAATTCTCTGTCTGAAAGGTCACATTCTCTGTTTCTCCAGTATTGGTCCCTGGTAGCTTATTTAGTTTAACTTGTGAGGTCATGTTTTTCTGAATTGTCTTGACACTTGTTGGTGTTCATCTGTGTCTGGGCATTGAAAAGTTGGGCATTTATTGTAGTCTTCAGAATCTGGGCTTGCCTTCACTCTTCCTTCTTGAGAATGCTTTCCAGATGCTCTAAAGCACTTGGGTGTTGTGATTTAAGCTCTTTTGGCTTTAGGGGCACCTCAAACACAGTAATGCTGTGATTCTTGCAAACTCATGGAGGTACTGCCTTGATGGCGTTGGACAAGATCTCAAACAGTTGTTTAGATTACCAGGTAGAGTCTCTTATTCTCTTCCCTTACTTTATCCCAGACGAACAGAGTCTATCTCTCTGTCCTGAACCACCTGAAGCTGGGGGTGAAGTGACACAAGCACTACTTTGGCCACTTCCATTCTGACTGCACTGGATCAGACCTGAATTCAGCACAGCACTGGCTTGCCCAAGGCCTACTGTAACCACTCCCTGGCTACCACCAATGTGAATTCAAGGTCCTGTGGTTCCAAAAACAACAGGTGGCAAAGGCAGTCTGGCTTGTGTCCTTTCTTTCATGGAGGTGAGTTCTCCCAGAAGCCAGGTGAGTCCAGACTGGTCAAGGACTATAATTAAAAATCTTTTTCTGGTGTTCTGTTTACTGCAGCTAAGTTGGCACTCAAACCACGTAATGCAGCTCTTCTCACTCTTCCTTCCCCATTCCAAAAGCACAGGAGCTTTTTTGGCCTTGTAGCCACTGTCACTCCAGGCAGTGAAGAGTAATGACAGACTACCAGCCAATGTTTTCTGAAGGACCAAGGGCTTTTCAGCCTGCTTGTCATGAAGGCTACCTGTCTTGGGACCCAGTCTTCAAAACATTGGGCTTCTTTCTGGCACAGGGAAGGTCCAAAAATGCTGTCTAGAAGCCAAGTTCTGGAATTCAGGACTCCAAGAGTTTGCTCGATGCTCTATACTTCTGTGGCTATGCTGGCCACCTTAGGTGCAAGACAACATTGCTTTTATATTTCCATCTGCTTCTCTGAAGCAAAAGAAGTCTTGTTTCATAGCCATCACAGCTGAGAATGTACTGAGCCTCACCTGAAGCTAGGAAATCTGTCTCGCCCAAGACCCTTGATGTAGTACCTGGCATATTGATGCTAGCTATTCACGGCCCAAGCACTCTTCAGTTAGCAGGTAATGAATGCTGCCAGGAGTCCTTTCCTACAAGATAGCAGGTCCCCTTCTGGCCCAGGGTGTGACTAAAAATGCAATTTGAGAGTTAAGATCTATAAATCGTGTCTCATGACTGACCAATGCCCTATCCTGCTGAGGCTAGTCTGGTATGCAAGATGCAAGACAAAGACCTCTCTACTCTTCTTAAGCATAAAGAAGTTTCTTTTGGAGTTGCAAGCTGTACAATCTGGGATTAGGAAAGAGTTGATACCAACAATCCCTTATCCACCCCAGGTGGTGTCTATGTAAGTTGCTTGCCACCCCCTGCCCCAGTGTACTGGCTCTGGGTTTATTTAAGCATTAGGAATCACCTAGGATCTTCCTACACTTACCTAGTCCTTTTGGCCTATACTGCCTTTCAAGTTTATTTAGAGCCCCCAGAGCACTGTAGCTCCAATGGCAAAGCTTACAGAAACTCAGATTCTGCTGGCTGTGATCAACAATTCCTGTCTGGCTAGAGCTGGTATAAATGTTCCCTCTATTGATGGATGTCAGCTGAGTTTGGTGTGCTTTTTCTTTCTGCTGTAACAGGACAACAGCAAATTCAATGTCTCACAATTGCTTGCTCTTCTCTCCAACCCCTAGTGCATGAAAATGCTCTCTGCATCATATCTCTAATGCTGAGGCATGGAAAATGTCAGCTATTCAAGACTGGTTGGAGTGTAAACAAGTTTACCAGTGGGAGTGTAAACTAGGTAGACTGTTCTACCTCTTCCTTTCTTCTTTCAGTGATATAAAGTTAAAAGCAGGTATTGTGAGTCCCCAGCTTATTTTTGGTTCTTATGAAGGTGGTGTGTGTGTGTGTGTGTGCGTGTGTGTGTGTGTAGAAAACTATTTTATTTTTTATTTTAGTCTCACTGGTACAAGTATAGTTTTTTTAACTTAGGTTAACTTGTTTCACGGGGGTTTGCTGTACTTTCGTCACCAAGGTATTAAGCCTGATAACTAGGCTTAATTAATCAATTAGTTATTATTTTATTTTATTTTTTTTGATGCTCTCCCTTCTCCCCACCTCCACGTTCTGGTAGGCCCTAGTACCTGCTGTTCCATTCTATGTGTCCATATGTTTTCATCATTTAGCTTCCACTTATAAATGAAATCATACAGGATTTGGTTTTCTGTTTCTGTGTTAGCTTGCTAAGGGTAATGGCCCTCAGATCCATCCATGTTCCTGCAAAGGACATCATCTCATTCTTTTTTTATGGCTGCATAGTAGTCCATAGTGTATATGTACCATATTTTACTTCATCAGTCTATAATTGTTGGGCATTTAGGTTAATTTCATGTCTTTGCTATTGCTCATGTGTCCTTATAATAAAATAATTCATATTTCTTTTGGTATATTCCCAGTAATGGAATTACTAGATCAAGTGGTATTTCTGCCTTTAGGTCTTTAAGGAATTGTCACATTGTCTCTCCCAATGGCTGAACTAATTTACACTCTCACCAACAGTGTATTAGCATTCCTTTATAAAAAAAATTTTTCACAACCTCGTCAGCATCTGTTATTTTTCGACTTTTTGATAATAGTTATTCTTACTGGGATTAGATGCTATCCCTTGTGGTTTTGATTTGCATTTATCTAAGGATCAGTGATATTGAGCTTTTTTTCAAGTAATTGTTGGCCATGTGCATGTTTTCTTTTGAAAAGTGTGTTATATTAGTGTCCTTGCAGGGAGGACAATCAGCAGAGCCTTCTATTGCACCATCTTGTTTCACCTAAGACTCAAAACCATTCTTAATACTTTTTATTAAAATTGTGGTTAGTTGCTATTTCCTATGAAAACAATATAATTTTAATTTTTAAAAATAGAATTGTATCTACACATGAAAATTACACAGAATATCCTTCATGGGATCCTCCCTTTTGTTTCTAATGAAATTTGTAGATTTCTTTCCTGTATTCCTAATATTAAATGTTTTATTTCTTGCAATTAACCATGTGCATCACAAGTTCTGTAATATTTCACTGTTACTTTTTGCAAGTTGTATGGTTTTGTGTTTTGTACTGAAGACCTCTTGTCTCAAACTCTTAATTCCGTCTTATTCTTATGACTACATATTCCTTGATTGTCAAAAACAATGACAGACTTCCTCTTTATCAGGGAACACTGTCTAACTTCCTCTTCATCAGGGAATGTATGCAGACCAAATTAACTGCCCTCTTATTTGAGCCACCCACTAAACATGGCCACAGCTTATATTCTATTTTATTTTACTTATTTTTATTTATTAAATTGTTAAGAGGATGGAACCTGGCACCAGATTTTCAGTGTGGGAATTCTGACTTTGCCACTCACTGGTTGTATAATGTTTGGAAAGTGATCTTCCTTGCTTCAATTCTCTCTGCTGTAGAATAAGGTAGTATTAGTGCTTACTTTATAGATTTTGTAAGGAGATTGAATTAATGTATATTAATAGTTATTTAATTGTTATCTATAAAATAATAACAATACTATACATGTAATATAATAACAACAACAGTATCATAATTATCATCAATCATCATCATCATCACCATTAACATTATTATTATTCTGAGACATCCTTGAGGACAACTACTATGTTTTCATCTCTGTAGTTTTGAAAATGAACCAAAAGTCATGCACAAAATAGTTTCTCAATAAATACTCTCAAAGTGCTAAATAATTGATGTTTCTCAGCAAAGCACTGACCCTTTATTTATGGTCTGAATCAGTTAATGACACAACCACTAATCCTTTCCATACAATATAAACAAAAACTTGGAAGATGGCATTAGGTGTCCTTTCTTCTTAAACCAAAAATTTATTTTATCCCAAATCCTGAGATTAAAATCTTAAATTCTCTCAAACTGTTTTATTACTCTTGTCTTGAGTATTACTTTAACCAAAAAGCTCCTCATTATGAGGACTCTTGCAAAGGTTGTTCTGTTTTGCTCTCTCTCCAGTCTCATTTTAATTTTCAGGCCTTCCACAGATCCATAGTCTACTGGCTTCAAAATATTTTCAACTTGCTGAAGTTTTATGTCCTTCCTTTGCATTACTTTGACTCCTTTCTGTTCCCTTACATTCTTCGCACTGCTGGTTAATTTGTGTGTTTCTTACTAGTTCATGGATGTATCGAGAACAAGAGATAGGTGGATGATTGATTGATAGTTAAATAGTTAGGTATTAGTTAGATCTTGAAATATGTATAATTCATCTCTATTTTACCAGAATTTAGAATATGTTTGACCTAATGTATGCAAAATAATTTTGTCGAGAAGCAAACTAATGTTCCACTTGATAATAAGTCAGTATTCCTGCCTCCTTCTTTAAGTACATATTATTGTAGAATTTAAAATCTCATGCTCGATAAGAAAGCATTTGTATATTCATTTTTATTTTCCAGTTTGCAAGGAAAATAGAAACAGCTACTTACCTCATTGTATTACATTATTTTCAACTGTTATTATCTGGGTTTGATTTTCTGCTTCAGTGTACAATTTTCCTAAAGTCAGCAATAAAATTTAATAAATACACTGTACTTAATTTTTCAAAAAATATTCTTTTAAATTCTATTTTATTATTGTACCATTGGAATAGTGCCTGCCAGATAGTTTTTGAGACATCTATAAATAAAGAATATATCACTCATGAGACTAACAGCACATTTTACAAGCATTATAAGATATTTTTATAAAATGAATGCTTTAAATATGATCTTACAACTTTGAGACATTATATTATATTGAACTTGATATCCTGAGCCATTATATCACGTTTTACATTCTTCTATTATAAAAATATAAATGTAACCTCTAGGATCCTGGGGTGTTCTTCCTAAATGATGAAGTACATATATTGATAATACAAAAATATAAGCTTAAAATCAAGAACTTGGAAGCACATATCTTAGCAAATATTTCATCATAAATATGACCTTTTGTTTCCTATCATCTTTATTTAGAAATAATACATTTAATCTAAAAAAACTTTGATTTACCTTTTTCAAATTTCTTGCCTTATACATTTTAAATATAATCCTGAATTCTACTTAAAAATTAATTATTTTTAAAGTTTCAGCTAATTTAAGACTACTATTTTGATATTAGAAATATAAGTTATAAAAATAAAAAAAAAAGATAGGATTCACATTTTAAAAAAACAGATTGTTTTTTATTGGGGAAGATCTAAATTTCCACTATATTTTAATAGTTTAAAAGCATTAGCAAAACATTTTAAAGGCATTTAAATTTATTTGTTTGTTTCTTAGAACTCATTAGACCATTTTTAAAATAAAATCCAGTACCTGTGATCTTTTGTCTGTTTATTTTAAAGAAGAAAGTATTTGTGATCTTAAGCAAACATAAATTTAAAGATAAAAAGCTTACTTATACTATTTGTTAATCTGGTTGTTTGGTTGAAGATAAAAAAAAGATGGTGAAAGAGAATGACTTAACATGCTTCCATTAACATTTCAAACACTCAAGAAAATCTTCTGAAACTTTCAAATAAAAATAGAAGAGGTAATAACTTTTTATCCGTATTCTTATTCTTCATATCTAAAAAAATCTATAAAAAGAAAAAATGCTAAAGATAACTTACTAGTAGTACACAACCATTATTGCAAGAAAAGGAAACTATGAATAATCTTCTAACATAGTGGTATTTAAAAAACCAAACACTGGAAGATATTGAGAACGTGGGTATACCTCTTAAGATCTTGGCAAAATACAAATATTTCTGAAAGTTTAAGACTCATGAAAAGTCCATTGACCAATACTTCAGAGAAATTTAATCTAGGCATTTTGTTAAAGTACTAGACAATATAAAATGTTTTTATTTGGACCACTACCTATGTCACAACAGGTGGAGAAGTGAAAATAAAAATACGCAAACTTGTCAACTTCATCGTCTATGTCATACCTCTAACTGGAAGAAAATTGCTAAAAGTAAACTGCAGCCAAAATGGGCATTAGTAAAAAGAAGTACACAGATGATAAATACAAAGTTATATAATGGTGAGGACACTGAAAATACAGGGGAACCTAGGAGGACTGTTAACATAAGAGTATTGTTAGCAAGGTTTTGAGATGACAAACTCATAGTGAAAATACTGGATGCCCCATCTCATCGCCAACCTCATTCACACTCTGAAATCTGGAAAAAAAAAATATATAAGCAAAAAAAAAAAAAAAAAAAAGAAAGAAAGAAAAGAAACACAGGAGAATAAGTAATTTAAAATTGAATAAGTACCCACTAATTGACAGAAGGTCTTTGGAGTAGGAAAAAATGTCTATATTCTTTAACCTCTCAAATGAACAGTCAAAAGATATAAAATTCCAACAAATATATTATTATTTAATAGAGGTAGAACTTAGTGATTTTTGAATAATGTTTATACTTTTTTCATCACAATAGAAGAAAAAGAACAGTGTAATTTCTCTTTGGATTTAAACTAGATAAAGCCATTTTCCCCCTGTATAGTCTTCAGTTTTGACAATTCCCTTCTGTCATCTAAAACTCAGATCCTTCCTTCACGCTTCCCATAAGATTTTCACTGACCCTCTCTGGTGCTCCCCAGTCCTACCAAGTTGCTTTGCTCATATTTCCTCTGTTCCCTCCCAAGGGTTATGCTCTCTCATACAACATTGAAAAGTAAAGAACACAGAAGAAAGACAGGGAATACTTCAGAACACCCACTGTAGCCAAGAAGGTAATTAAGAAGTACATCAAAAAAGGACAACCTTCTGGAGGTGTAACAAAAAATCATGTGAGGAAAAGAAAGATTTATGAGGCCATATCCTTGAGATATTGGTCTACCATGTACTGTAAAGCCTGAGACTTAATCAGAGGACTAAAGAACCATGTACAGCCTACCAACAAGTTATTAAGCATTCAGTAATAATGACAGTGGATTGTAGCTTAGAAAACTATGAGAAAAGGGAAGTCCCAGAACTAATAAATTTTAAAGTTAGAGCTAAAAACAGTTCACTTGAGGCATTTAAAATATCTGATGTCAATAGTTTAAGAAACACCAAGCACAGCCCAAGCCAACTCAAGGACATTTTAACATTCTCACACTGAAGTCCATATTTATTGTTATATGTATCCATGTTTATCAGTAAAAAATTATAAAGCATATCAAAACAGTTTTATAGACAAAATAATCATCAGAAGCATATTTAGATATGACACAAGGGTTAGTACCATCAAAAAAAGAATTTAAGGCAACTATGATTAATATGTTAAAGGTTCTAATTGAGAATGTACAAAACATGCAAAATCAAATGTAAAATATGTATCTACTGAGAGATTAAAATAATACAGAAGAATATAAAATAAATAAATAAAAAACATAGTACAAAAAAAAAAAAAAAGAATAATACACTCAACACAGCCAGGGAAATAACTCAGTGAACTTCAAGAGATCAATAGAAATTGCTAAACAGAAACACAAAGAGAAAAAAAATGAAAAAAAAAAAAAGATAAAACTTAATATTGTCTACAAGAAACTCACTTTAAATCATTAGAACTCACGTAAGTTGAAAATAAAGGAAGGAAGAAAGGTACATCATAAAAACACTAATCAAAAGAAATGTGATATAGCTATACTGATTTCAGGTAAGTCAGACTTTGGATCAAGACTGATTACATGGACAAAAAGGAACATTACATATTAAATAATAATAAACTGTTCCATTCTCTGAGAAGATATAACAATCAAACCACACACTACAGTTGGAAAATAATTATAGTATATAAAGCAAATATTTGAGAATAAAGCTGTTTTATATTTATGAAATAGTCCTATGGAAGATATGTTGATTAATTCATTTACTTATTATTTATTGAGAAATCTTTGTGGACTTCACAACATTGTTAAGCATGCAGAATATGTGTAGTAGCATATAGGAGAAATTAAGAAATATAAACAGTGAAAATGTAACTTAATGGGCATACTAATAAAAGTGTGTCAAGATTTTTTAAAAGTATAATTTTGATCATAATGCATGACTTGCTTAATCTTCTTTTAGAGTTGCCATACAGGTTCTACTTGATACTCTGCATCTAAAATCCTAGAAAACACACACACACACACACAAAAGCTCTATATCCTAATTAGTTAATCTACTTTAGTCCTTTACTGGCTACTCTGATCTGGGAAAATATGTTTTTGGCCTAAGAACATCCAAAATAAAGGTTCTATCCAAGATAGTGTCTTATTCATCCACAGTAGGGTGATTTCTCTCTGCATCAAATTGAGCTATAAACACAGATTACTCTGTTTTAAATCCCAGTAATACCTGGGAAAACAAGTGATTATTAAAATAGAAAATTGTTTGACTGGGTAGATGTCTGGGGTCAAAATAAATGTATTTTAGTGATTCAAATTTTCTGACTGCTCTATAAGATGTATGTAATTTCTAACAACCATGATATTATACTTTTAAGTAGAAATAACCATTTAATATTCCAGCATCTTTTCAAAATTAGGAGAAATACCTAATGTAGATGATGATGATGGTGTTATGGATGCAGCAAACCACCATGGCACATGCATACCCATGTAACGAATCTGCACATTCTGCACATGTACTCCAGCACTTAAAGTATAACAATTAAAAATTTAAAAATTCACACAAAAAATGTTATTATTATTTTTTATAATTTTTGTGGATACATAGTTGATGTATATATTTATGGGGTACATGAGCTGTTTTGATAAAGGCATACAATGTGAAATAATCACATCATGGTGGTAGAAATACAGGTAGTGTGTGCTTCCCAATTGTTGAATTACGTGACACTAGGTATTTTTACCTTCTGATATTTGAAAAGGATATCCCAATTGAGAGTATGGTAAATCAAATTCAATTTAGTTAAATTCTGTTATAGGCATTTGACTTCCTGCTAAATACTAAATTTTAGAGACATTGTTTCTAATACAAACATGTTTCTACTTTTCCTGGGCATCATAGGCAGCCTCTAATGTGAACCCGAATCATGGTCCCACCTAGTGTTATTTACCTTGTGCAACCTCCTCTACTTCAGTGTGGGCTGAATTTAGTTATTCACTTATAAAGAACATAATATCACAAAAATGTTGAGATGTCACTTGACATTGTTACAAAAAGAATGTGGCTTTTGTCTTAAGTACCTTCTTAGGCATTTCATTGGATCCTTCTGAAGGAAGTCAGCTGCCTTGTTGGGAAACTCCCAACTGTGAATCTCCAAACAAAAAACTTCCCATCAAGAACTGCTCCCCTCAGCTCAGCAGCTTCTTAAGAACTGAATCCTTGAAATAATCATGTAATTGAATTTGGAACTAGATCCTCTGCCAGTTGACTGTACAGACAGGACTGCTACTCTGGCTGAAAGCACAAGCGTAGCATCATGAGAGACCTGTATCCTGAGGCACCCAAATGAGTCCTGACCCACCAAAACTGTAAGATAATAAATATTTGTTGTATTCAGTGACTACAGTTTTGGTTATTTTGCTATGCAGCAATAGATAACTAGAACAATCAAATGAAAAACCTGGATGGGAAATCAAACATTGAGCAAAAAATTGCAGATAGTTCCTATTTTACAATGGTTAGTATGATTTTCGACTTTATCAGTTATGTGAAAGTGACATGTACTCAATAGACACTGTACTTTGAGTATTCTTAAAACTATTGTCTTTCACTTTCAGTAAATTACATGAGATATCTGACATTTTATTATTAAGTAATCTTTGTGTTAGATTATTTTGCCAACTCTAGGCTAATGTAAGTATTCTGAATACATTTAATGTAGGTTAAGCTAAGCTATGGTGTTCATTCAGAAGGTTAAAAAATGTATTTTTGACTTACAATATTTTCAACCTAAAATGGGCTTATTAGAATGTAGCCCTATCATAAGTTGAAGAGTATCTGATGTGATGAAAAGCCAATAATATTACCTACCAGTGTCCGTCATAGAAAGAAGTTGGTCTTTAATTTTGGTTTTATAAAAATTTCCAAGAAGTCTGATAAAATTGACACCTCACAATTAACATAATGAAACAAAGTAGATACAATAACTATTCACTTGAAGTTCATGTAGTGATATAATGATTGACATAAAGAAAAAAGTGAAAAAAATTATCAGCAGTAAGTATAACTTGAAAATTGCTCTCCATATATAGTGTCACCGTTTGGCCCCAGAAGGGCGAAAATCAGATGTAAACTAGAATTTATCTTCCTATTTAAATGTGATTGGAAACATCTGGTAGAATTTCAAAGTACTGTGCAACAGTTCTGTGAATTTCCAGGGAGTTTATGGTGTCAAGATGACTCTGGCTCTGAGTCCTCTTTTGGGATATATTGTCTAGTGTATACACCATTGACTCAGACATAAATCTCAAAGTTGCCCATAAAATATATTTGCAAAATGAATTAAGTAAAATAAATTATAGTGAAAATAGACAGGCAGGCAAGCAGGGCATGGTGGCTTATGCCTGTAATCCAAGCACTTTGGAGCCCAAGACTGGTCAGGCAGATAACTTGAGGTCTGCAGTTCAAGACCAGCATGGCCAAAATAATGAAACCTCGTCTCTACTAAAAATACAAAAAGTTATCTAGTCATGGTAGCATGTGCCTGTGGTCCAGCTAGTTGGGAGGCTGAGGCATAAGAATAACTTAAACTCGGGAGGCGGAGGATGTAGTGAGCTGAAATTGAGCCACGGCACTCCAGCCTAGGTGACAGAGAGACTATAGGAAAAAAAAAAAATAGAAGCAGGCAGAATGAGGTAATAAGATAGATATTCATGATAAAATAATATGATTTTAAATTAAACACCAGGTATCCTCATTCTTAACATGTCCCTTGGCCACACAACCACAACCTTTTATGTGACCCATCATTTCACATAAACACCACCCACATAGAATCTCTTTGGTTTCACACTCTCTTTTTTGTGGGACTTGCCTATTTACAATCTCAGATTTAAAAGTTAAATCCACTAGTGGAGTTGTTTATGTTACTGATGACATTTATTCTTGTAATATCTAATAGTCTATGCCCAAGTTATTTCTGAAGGCTTTTTCTCAAGGATATTTACTAATCTAAAGAAATTTTGGAGCAGTTTCAATACACATAACACACATGTCTAACTTCAGGATTAGTTTCTATACATATTACTGTGATAAATTGTAATATTCTCTATTTCTCCACCAACAGCTTCCAAATAAATTTAAATCAATAAATTCCTAATAGCCAAGGTACATAATTCCAATAAACATTGTTTTCTTTTTGAAGTTTAACTTTTCATTTCAACCTCTTATATCACATGATTATTTCCTATCTATACAGAAAAAAACAAAAAGCCTGTCATGTCATAAGAACATAAGAAGAACAAAATAAAGGAGATGCATGGGGCAAGAATTTGTCAGTAAAAATTTAGAGAGACATCACAGTTGAGAATAATAATAGATCATTCAGTGAAGAACAAGGTCATCTATTAATGAGAATATACTGAACCCTCACTTTCTGCCCAGAACTAGAATAAAGGCATTGAAGAATGTTTTACTTTTATTTTAGATTCAAGGGGAAATGAAACACATGGAAAGGGGAAAGGGAGAAAGCTGCTTTAAAGGTAGCTTAAAGAATAGTACAAAAGTAGAGCCAAGCCAAGTCTAAATTTGTAAGCTCTGGAAAGACTAGTCAGTCATGAATGAACAAGCTCAGTGATGGATAGCCTGACAGAGGGAAATTGGAGTCTCAAATTTCTTTAGGATTACTTTCTGTCACTATAGTTCTGAGACTAATACACATGTTTTGAAAGTTTAAGTTATTATGGGTGGGACAGGCTTTGAAAGTACACACATTGTAACTCAATAAGGTTGCTAATAATCAGGAAATGACTATGGTGATGAAGAATTCCTTAACACAAATTAAGTAAATTTGCAAGTATGTAATGAAGGTCTACTAACTTTAGAACTTTGTAGGAAATATCCAGAGGGGAAAGTTAGAAGAAAAAGGTGTAATTCTCCAATCTTCTCAATGAAAACTAAAACTCTGTGGTTATAAATCATAGGTGGCTTTATACTCCCTACGCTTGACTACTTTTCTTAAGAAATTGTGTTTCAAATACGTTTACAGTGTTCTCTTAATGTTTTCACTGTTGCTTTTATTATTAAAAATCCAATTTGTCTGTGACTTATGGATAGCCAGAGCACCTGCTTGCTAGCTTCACATCCATTTTACTCCAGTCAAAGAGTCTGTATGCTCTAGTCTAGTGTTTGCTGCATTGAGTATGTTTCAGTCTTAAGCTCTTTGGGGAGCAAATGCACTGTGGATGAGGATGGATACTGTGCATTTTCCAAGCTCCTCCAAGCCTCTCTCTATGGACCTGTTGATATGGTTTGGCTGTGTTCCCACCCAAATCTCATCTTGAATTCCCACATGTTGTGGGAAAGATCCAATGGTGGGGGGGGTAATTGAAACATTGGGGCAAGTCTTACCCATGCTGCTCTTACCCATGATAGTGAATAAGTCTCAGAAGATCTGATGGTTTTTAAAATGGGAATTTCTCTGTACAAGCTCTATTTTCTTGTCTACTGCTATGTGAGACATACCTTTCACCTTCCACTGTGATTGTGAGGCCCCTGCAGCCACGTGGTTCCTTAAACCTCTTTCTTTTGTAAATTGCCCACTCTTTTTCGGGGGGTGGGGGGAGCGGTATGTTTTTATTGGCTGCATGAAAATGGACTAATACAGAAAATTGGTACTAGTAGAGTAAGGTGCTGCTGAAAAGATACTCGAAAATGTGGAAGTGACATTGGAACTGGGTAACAGGCCAAGGCTGAAACAGTTTTAAGGGCTCTGGAAAAAACAGGAAAATGTTGGAAAGTTTGGAACTTCCTAGAGATTTGTTAAATGGCTTTGTCGCTGTTAAAGAAATGGATAATAAAGTCCAGGCTGAGGTGGTCTCAGACAGAAATGAGGAACTTGTGAGGAACTGGAGAAAAGGTGACTCTTGTGTTTTAGCAAAGAGATTGGCAGCATTTTTGCCCCTGCCCTAGAGATTTTTGAAACTTTGAACTTGAGAAAGCTGATTTAGGGTGTCTGGTGGAAGAAATTTCTAAAGACCAAAGCATTAAAAGATGACTTGGGTGCTGTAAAAGGCATTGTTTTATAAGAGAAGCAGAATATAAAAATTCTAAATATTTGCAGTCTGACAATAAGATAGAAAAGACAAATCTCATTTTCTGAGAAGAAATTCAAACTAGCTGCAGAAATTTGCATAAGTAATGAGGAACCCAATGTTAATTCCCAAGACAATGGGAAAAATGTCTCCAGGGCACATCAGAGGTCTGCATGTGATCCCCTCCCATCACAGGCCGAGAGGTTCAGCAGGAAAAGGGGATTTTGTGGGCCAGATCCAGATTCCCTGTGCTGTGTGCAGCTTAGGTGTTGCTGGAGGGAAAAGGGACACTGGCCCTATTCCTCTTCTAATCAGATGCTCCCAGGTTCTTATCCTTCATTTACCCAAGAATGGGAAAGGCGATACCTTGCTGGCGACGGTGAGCACCTTGGAGTAAATACTGGATCCAAAAAGTTTTTCCCAGAAAGTGATTTATTCAGAGAGAAATAGAGAGAAAAAAGGAGAAGGGGGGAAGAGAGAAACAGCTAGCTCTCACACTGAGCGAGGAGAAAGAAAAGCCGCTGTCACACCAAGTGAGAAGTCTTCCCAGAAGGGGAAAATCAGGGAAGGAAAGCTCCTCTCACACTGAGTGAGAGACTCCAGAAAGATGGAATCCAGGAGAGAGAAAGCAGCTTCCACAAAGGTAATGGGAAGGGACCCAAGTATGGAATCCAAAGAGGTGTGGAAGAAGGGGAATTTTAACCTGGGAGGTATTCCCACCTTCTCCAAACGCCCTGGCCAATGAAGAGTTCCTTTAAGCTTCCACCGGAGTGATTGATCTTTGATCCTTTCTGGCTCCTGGGCCAAGGTTAAACAAAGACCTCTTAATCCCCGGATGGAGGGGGTGGGCCATGGCTCTGGGAAGATTCTTGCCCTTGAAACTATGCCCCCTTGTGGACCCTGGAAGAGAATACACTCCCTCATAGGGACTTGGATATTAACTATTTTTGCCTATTTTATGCCTTATGAATTAATTTTAAAATTATGAAAACAAAACATTAAAACTTAATTTACACTTGTTTTTAAAGTAAAAACACTTGTTTTAAAGTAAAAAAATATGATAATTGTTGACATAACAAAATTTAACTTTTGCCAATATTACTATTAGCCATTCTTGATATATAGTAATTATTTTGTTCATCATTATGTGACCAGACTATCATTCATCACTTCTAAAGAACACTAATTACTGTTTTATTTATTCCTACTTTTATCACTGTTGCTAATCTTCCCTAAGTTAACATTTTAAAATGTCATAATTCTGGTTTGGTATACTATACTGAAAATAAAATTTCCTAAATTCAGCTATTTCCTTAATCCTGCTAATAGGATTTTCTAGAAGGAAAAGTCTCCTTTGTCTAATGAATAGTCTGCAATAAAAAAAAAGAGCTTCCATATTTTACTTTGCAACAATAACTAAAACCTTCTCCCATTGTAATCAGAACTATATCAGGTCTCTGTTATTCTGTTGAATTTGTTTTCTCATTGTGAATTTTGTCTATACTAATCTTATAGGCTTTTCAGCATTCAGACAGCCCTAATGCTAATGTGTAGTTCATGCCATCTCAAAGAAAATGGTCTATAGTTTCTTTCTCACATGCCAATCTAATTAAACAGTTACCATAGAAAATGAAAGTGAAATATGCAGCAGAGCATAGAGATGTTTACATAGCAGTTTTCAGGTGTAGAACAACACTGATTGAAGTGCTAGATTGTTTATTTACTCATTATGAAGCATCTGGGCTCAGCTCAAAGTAAAGCAAAAATAAAATTTCTGTTCAAATTACTCTTATGGGAGTTAAGTATCATTCAATAATGAGTGATGGAAGGAACAACTAAAATAATCCAGCTGCAAATTAAACAGTTCAATTATCTTGTACAATGGCTCAGAAGACCAAATGCTAATGTGATCTAAACAAGAAGGTGGTTTTTTCAGGGGTCACTTGTTATGTGTGGATGCTTCTGCATTTTTCTACTAATGTAGTACAGAATTATGCCCTATTGTTTATGATTTATTTTAAACCAAAATTTTTATTGTACGTGGTTTATAAAGAGGTAGTGATATGGGAGGGAGTCTTTTTATGTTTTTTTTTTTGTGTGTGTGTGTTTTTAACCTAAAGGTGGTAGATGCTTGTTTTCCCAAATGTTTGTTGCTTTTCCTTCCATTTAATCTAAACATCACTACACTAGAGCAAGTAAGTCAAGTACGGAATTAAAAATGCATAAATTGCCTAACAATGAAGTAATTCTAAAATTCAGATTAACCAGGTTTTTTCAAAATTTATTAGGGAGGGAGTAAGGCACATTCATGCTGTATGAATCCATATCTACATGTAAGATACCTAATGGATGTCCAATAAATATTTATTAGCGATAATGAATAAAGCAGTCTGGCCATCCGAGGAGAAGGAAGCACACAAGAACAATGGATATAGCTATAGAATCACATTACTGGGTCATCAATCTCCTTTTACAATATGTTGGCAAAATGTCATGGTCCTGCTTTCCACTTCGTCTTGGATACAACAAAATACCTGCACTCAAACATTATAGTTTTATGGCCTAACAACCACCTCTAGCTTTTGCACTTTTTTTCTGACTTAATTCATGCTGACAGTATTTGAATAAAAATTTGAAAAGAGTAGAACCTTCTTTAAAAATATGAGTAAACAACACTGTGAAAAACACTAGACAAAAACTTAAGTTAAGGCACTCTTTTAAAAGCAGTATCTGAACTGCCCTGAGTTTGCATATTAGTTTGTTAATATTGATGCTACTTGAACTGTTCTTGTAATGCATTGTTGGTGTGGTTGCTCTAGAAAAGCTAAATAAGCACAGGCAATTATAGATTAGAAAAGTTCCATCATAAAATAATGGAATGATATTTATCTTATATAGTCTAAATAGTTTTCCTTTTACATTAGTATGTGCCAGTGATAACAAACTCCTGCAGCATATTAACACTTCTCATCTTCTTAATCAGTTAATCAAACAAGCAGCAACTATCTCTTCTCTGTATATCAGACACTCTACAGGGCCCTCAGGGGATACAAAGTAACATAAGATCCAGTCTCCACATTGTGAGTTGAGGAAGTAAGCTGTTTAAAGCTGGAAAAAGTAACATCATTACCAAGTTAACACATAACAGAAATGATAAATAGAGAAGAGAGATCTTGTTGTCATCTAAATAAAAATGGAATTAGAGGTAACAAACCAGAAACTTAAGACATATGTTTCTTACAATGCTTTTAGTTTGGTTTAAGGAAACACTATTAGGAAAAAAGTGTAAAAAGTGTGAAGTGGGCAAATTTCAATAGCTTTCTTTGTGTCTCACTAGTTTCATTTTTCTCTGGCGTTCATCAAAATTCACAGGCAATTCAGGTGTAGCCAAGATGCCCTGAAAAGATTTCTGAGGAGAGTGACTTTGATAATCAAGTACAAGAGTATTTTCAAGACTGGAAACAGTCCTACAGAAATGCTACCAGTGCAGCTTCTCTTTATTTAGCTGCCTGCCGTGTTTCTAGTACCTATCCTGGGTCTTCTTGGGCTTCCAGTTAATCAGCAATTCTGTATTGTGCCTTTGGTCTCTCTCTCTCAAGGGCAATAGTGTGGTTGTGGTATTTTTGAAATGGAAGTGGAAAATGTGTAGAGTGTATTCTCAGGCTGCCCCTAGCACTTGAAGGTTATACTTGTATTTCACAAAGCCTTCGTTTTCAGTGCAGTACTGTCTATTGCTCTGTAGCTACTCATAACGATCAAGCATGAAGACATCTTGACTGACACCTGCCTGGAGTTTCACATAATGGATACCTTCAGTTTTCAGATGCCTAGACTGCATTAAAATGTGTACTTTGGGTGAAAACTTTCTGAGCCTTTCTTTTGTTTTTTTAGCATCCTTTGAATCGGTTTATTGAAAAAAATAATTTGAAGTAAGAATGTAAAATCACGAGAGACAAGAATTATAAAAGTGAAAGAGACAAAAGAAGAAGAAAAAAACACCTCTGTTAGGTACGTTTATGTGTATAGAAGTTAGGGGTGTCTCAGGCTTGGTATTTTGAGTGGGGGGAATCTTTCCTAAATTTTTTAAGAAAAGCATACATTCCTCAAAGAGATCATATATACAGTCTCAGGCTTGGTATTTTGAGTGGGGGGAATCTTTCCTAAATTTTTTAAGAAAAGCATACATTCCTCAAAGAGATCATATATACAGTCAAGTTAACCAAATTCCCAAAAAGCACTAATTGAATAGGAATAAATAGATTGAGCTTTCAAGAAAATTGTTTTACATCCATTATAACCTTGCTAATGTAAATTCTTCATTTTTAACTATGAGTCAATTAATGGTTCATCATTTAAAAAGGAATAGCATCTGTTTGTTTCTGATTATTTTCACTTTAAAATTATTGTTTTTATTGCATAAAATCAGGAAAAATATAAATGTCAATAAATGAATTATTCTGATATTAATTTATAAGAAATATTTATTTTATGCATACACATAAAATGACTGTTTTTATGTATGCAAATTTATATACATATAATTCTTCATTAGTATTACAGTGTTTTTAAAATTTAACCTCTGAGGCATTTAGCAGCTCATAAGTATTCAAAATATTTTCTCTCTCACATATGTCACATATATTTGAGTTTCAGTTTTGTTCATTATAAATAATTGTGTGACTTTCAGATATTTAAAATTTGTTGTGCTATTAAATCTATCAGTTTTTTTCTTACTGTTTCCTTCTTTTGCATTTTAATTGTATAACTGATTATTGTTTCTGCCATAATTTGCTTTAATTCTTTCATAGGTACATGTAACTTCCAAATGTATATATGTTCTTATTTCAAAATACGTAGTTCATTTGTCACATAGCTCCCATTATTTCATTACTCTCAATTACAGTTTCAGATATGGTGTTAACTACTGATTTGTTGTTTTAGAATCAAGTGTAGTTCTTAGTACCTCCAATATAATCTCAGTTCTTACCTCTTTAGTCTTCTTATAGCTTTCTTATGTCTGATATGTCTTTATTAATCTTAGTCCATTTCATTCTAATCAGTTTTTAGTTTCTACTTATATCTTAACGTTTTTTGATAGTGCTGAGCAATTCTCAGTAATTATATCCCTCAGCCTTAAGTAAATTGTTTTAAAAGTATAACCATCCTCAGAAACACTTAGATATTGTTCTCATCCTATTGTTTCACAATAATTATATAGACAGGATTATTTAGAAAATATTTTTGCTTGTTTTCACATCAATTAAGATATATAGTTAAATACCATGTTTTCTAACTTACAGGCCCATAAATTATTTTTAACTCACTCTTTCAATCTAAGGAATAGTTCAGATTTTTCAGATATTTAGGTCAATAACTGTCAAAGTACACATCTGTTAGCCATGAGAACTATCCTGAGAAAATATTATTAAACTCAGTTCAACAAACCATATTGCTAGTAGTCATTTTTTGAAGATTCTGTTATAAGTGGAAAATGAGAGTTGAATTTCAACTAGACATTTCTTACAGCTTATCTAAGAATTTTCAGAAGTACTTGTGGTGGTTACTAGTTGGTTAGATTCTGGCCACATCTTGTTCCAGCAGAACCCAAAATAGTGAGATAGCAGGGAAAGAATTCTAACAACACAATGTAAATTAGAAATTAGAACATAAGTCCACTTTGCAAAGAAGCAACGTTTATTCTTCTTTTCTATAATAATAGAGTGGGGTTTGCAGCAAATTGTTTTTTTTGCAATAGAAAACAAATAGTTCTTGCCTTCAATGAATCTTTTTATTTTCTCTTATAACATATAAACAGCATTAAAATGGAAGAGGATAAAAGATGGTACCTATAGTTATCCTCTAGTTGCATAATTGATTAGAAAAAAAATTGAAGAAAAAATTATGAGGAGATTAACCGTAAGCTATGGGAAATTCCAAATTTAGTGTGATTTTATCTGGGACATATGCTTCAGTCTCTTGATCTAAGTTTCCCCATTAATGAAATGAGAACTTAACTAGAAATATACAAAAAAGAATATTAATTTTTATTCTTAATGTGCTTACCTGACATAGAAATCATATTTTGTAAGTACAAATGATGTTCTTCAATGTACATAAGAACTTTAACATACTTTTATTTCTGTTGGAGAAATGTCTCAAAAGTTACTGAGGCTTAAAACTTTAGGTTTCAAATATGTCAGCTCTCTGTGAGCAATAGGGTATCTACCAACATAAAATGAAAGTTATTAATGACTAAAAAGTATCTCTGACTCAAGCACTGATTCCAGTCAAATTTAGGTTTTGAAGTTTCATTTCTTATTTAAAAAAAAAAGTAAAATTTAAAAAATACCTAATATAGACACATAAAACTAAGCAGATTCACCTAACCAAAATACACAATTTGATTCACATCTTAACAAATATCTGTATCTTCAACTTTTTATAATCACTTTTACCAAATTATATCAGAGAAATGTTCAGATTTAACTTGATAATAATCCTTCAAGACATTTTAAAATCATGAAGGGTACTATTAGATATTATAGCTAGTAGAGTTTTTGTTGAAGGTATTCTTTTTAATTTTTTAAAATTTTATTTTATTTTGGATTCAGGGAGTACATGTGTAGGTTTGTTATATGGGTATATTATGTAATGCTGGGATTTGAGATTCTCTTGAACTCATCACCCAAAAAAGTGAAAATACTACCCAATAGGTAGTTTTTCAACCCTCGCCTCCCTCCCTCCCTTCCTCCTTTTGGAGTACCCAGTGTCATTTGTTTCCAAACATGTAGTATTTGATTTTCTGTTTCTGCATTAATTCACTTAGGATAATAGCCTCCAGCTGCATCCATGTTGAAGCCATTCTGGTTTCATCTACTCCTTGTCACCCTTGATGTGAAGCAGTATTACTTAAATGTTGCAAGTTTAGACAACATTTTTATTCACTGAAGCTATGCCCAAGAACTTAAGAAACAATGCATAACTAAGTTTTACATACTATCTCTGGGTCTATGGGGAACTCTTTAAACTCAATAAGCTGTGACTCTGACTGAATGCCCAGTATTAGGGATTAGTATATGTCAGTTGTAATCACTCTAAAAGTTACAATGAAAGCTGAGTAGAAAATATATATGTGTGTGTGTGTGTGTGTGTGTGTGTGTGCGTGTGTGTGTGTGCGTGTGTGCGTGTGTGTGTGTGTGTGTGTGTATGCCTCTACCTGTAAATTCTTTTATGAACTTACGTATTTTGGGCCCATATATGCATATGGATAAAGTTTAAGTGTGCTTATCACCAAGTCAAAAGAAAACAGAAATAAGTTCAAAATAGTAGAAAATTCAAGTCACTGTGATGTCTACAACCTCAGTTTGGAGGCGGTGTCATCAGTAAAAATTCCACAGTATTTAATTACCAACAGTGTAAAAAAAACCACAATTAATATCTCTTATGATTACAACAAAATTTTGTGCATTACATTCATCTTTACAAGTTATAAATTGATCTTGTAATATCGACATTCATGGATTATTATATGGGACTCAGAAAATCAAATAACATAATGTCACATTGACTTAAGCAACATCACATCTGACAGCATTGTAACTTGAACATAGCTGTCACGTTAAATTCGTGTATATTTTATTCTTGTATGCCTTCTACTCAGTGGAAATATCATGAAATCAAGAATCAGTTAACCAGGTTGTAGTTTTGGATATGGCACTATGTTTTGAACAAGCTATTTTAATGGTATTAAAGAAACTTGTAGATATTTTCTCACTACTATCATTTATTCATCTTAATGTATAGTAATTCATCTATGCTTATTGGCACACAATTCTGCCCAGGTTAGAGATAGAGAAGTTAATTATAGATAAATTAGTCTACAGGTATAGAAAATAAAATGAGCATAAAAAAGGCTTCATCAAGGATGAATGTAATTTCTCTCTTAGCTATGCATTTTTAGAATCAGAGAAATCGGATCAGATGTGAAGAAATCAGAAAAGGCCTTTTAAAGATGTAATACCGATTAAAGTACTGTAATACAACCTGCATAAAGAAACAACCAAGAGCTATGCTGGTTTGTAATAGTTTGTAATAGTTTGCAATAGTTGCTGACAAATGAATATGTGCGAAATACATGATTAGATGACAACAACAACAACAACAACAACAACAACAACAACAACAAAACCCTGCAGCCTTAGTTAACGCTTTCTGCAGTCTGAAACAAAATCAAAAAGAAGTCATTACTTGGATTTTATTCCAGTGTTTATGGCATAATAGCATTGGCAGCTGTAGGTATATGGACATACATTAACACACATGCACAGATTCACAAATGTGCACACGCATATACACCTACACAAAATCTGTTTAATTTCTTGGAAGATATCTTAGAACCACATCAAAAACAAGTAGGCAGAAATAATAGAATAAGAATTACTCTAAGAAGCAAGAATCCCAATTGGGCTCCTTATTGTATGCCCTGAAATTTTCCACTAACAGAACCTTTCCTTGAAAAAGAGAGATTGTCAAATCCATACTAGGGTTTATAAAATCTGAGAAAAAGTAAAATTTATAGAAAGATGAAAACATGCAATTTCCTCTTATGCTCATAAATTTTCAACATTACTTCTTAAAAAATTTACTCTTTCTGCTAGACTTGTACAATTTTAGCTAAGGTCTTGTTGTGTAAAGCATGTTAAAATGTTTTGGGCTAATAACTACATCTGACTTGATAAGCAAAGCTGTATTTTTTTTTCCATGAATATTATGCATTTGCCCAATTTTACATTTTTAATGAAGTGTCCAAGGCCTATTATTTCAGAAAAACAGAAATTCACTATATTTTACCAAACCATTTGTTTAAAATTTATCCTCATAGATTCTTTGTTAGTCTAAAAATCTTTTACATATATAGCAAGGTACAAAAAGATAATAGCATATAGGAAGAACATTGTTCTTTTAAAGACTCTGTTTCTCATCTGATTAGTTAGCAATTTGTACAATTATGCTTAAATGGATGCAATGCTGATATAACTGCTTATTTTATTATAGTAGTAAAACAGGTACAGTGCTATCTGCCCTGCTTGTTTATAATATTACTCATAAACAATTTTGTGTACACTCTATTTCAATTTCCCAGCTTGATTAGCTAATAATCTGCACTAAAACATTCAAGGTAAAATGGAAAGCTAATTGCATAGAGATATTTAAGCTCATTTGCACACAACAGGATGTTTTAGTACCACTGAAGGTAAAAAAAAAAAAAATAAAAAATAAAAATTAGGACTTCTCTCCTATCCTCACTAATTCCCTCTGCTAATTCAAAATGTCCACAGAGAAACCAAATGAGATAGAACATAAAAATGGTATTTTTGGTAAGGGCAGTATTTGAAGAGAAGAAAATGTTCCTTGGGTCTATATACAGGTGATGAATCACTTTTATTCTGTAACATTGTTCAAATTTCAGAATGCTCCATCTAATGATGTAAAGAAAGGTAAAGATTCTTTATAGAAATGGTTTTCAGTCATTGCATCCGCCTGCAATTTTCTGTTAGATATCTCTTCATTACTCCTAGTAATTGAATGATATCAATTATGGGATTGCACAAAAGGAAGCCAGGTGATAAAAGGCTCAAAATATATAACACAGAGCATAGTATAAAAATTTGTTATCCTAGAATGGGAAATAGAAAAGTTTAAACTGAAATTTTAATAAAGAGTGTAAAACCAGGTTAAAATGGGATTCTCTTAAACTTTAAAATCAACTAAAAATGCTTATAAAATATAATATTTTAGCACAGTCATAAATATATATGGACTTAGAGGTCAATAAATTCACAGTACATTTTAAAAAATAATAATAATTTTCTGGTAGAAAGTCCATAAAAGGTGATGTTATGGTTTGGATCTATGTTCCCACCAAATCTCAGGTAAAATTATAATCCCTAGAGTCAGAAGTAGATCCTGGTGGGAGGTGATTGCGCCATAGAGGTGGAGTTCTCTTGAATGGTTTAGCACTATCCTTTAGCTGCTGTTCTGGTGATAGGGAGAACATAAATGATTCATCGTAAGATCTTGGTTGTTTCAAAAGTACGGAAAGCATCAAACCTCTCTCTTGCTCCTGTTCTGGCCAAGTAAGACATTCCCGCCTCCCCTTCACCTTCTACCATGATTCTGTTTCCTGAGTCCTCAGCCTAATACAAAGAGGTCTGAGACTTTTGTTAATGATCTAGCTAAAATCCAAGAAGAAGAAAACTACTGGTGCTCATTCTTAGCCTGGTAGGGAATTAATAAAAATAAAAATGTTCACACCAGTCAGAATGGCAATTACAGAAAAATAAAAAAAAAAAAAAAAAAAAAAGAAAAGAAAGATGCTGGTGAGGCTGTGGAGAAGAAGGAATGCTTATAAATGTTGGTGGGAATGTAAGTTAGTTCAGCCACTGTGGAAAGCAGTTTGGAAATTTTTCAAAAAAACTAAAAATGGAAACTACCATTCTTCTAAGGAATCTCATTACTGGGTATATATTCAAAGGAAAATCAATGGTTCTACCTAAGACAGTAATGTTCATTGCAGTACTATTCACAATAGCAAAGAGATGGAATCAACTTCAGTTCCCACGAACGGTGGATTAGATAAAGATACTGTGGTACTTATACACTATGGAATACTTTGCAGCCATAAAAGGAACAAAGTCCTGTCCTTTGCAGCAACTTGGATGCAGCCGGAAGTCATTATTCTAAGCAAATTAACATAGAAACAGAAAAACAAATATTTTGTGTGCTTATGCATAAGACAGAGCTAAATCTTGGGTACAGACAGCCATAAAGATAGGAACAATAGACTCTAGGCTCTCCAAAAGAGGGAGAGAGTTGAAGGGCAAGGGCTGAAAAACTAACTATTGGGTGGTATATTCACTCTCTGTGTGATGAGATCAATAAAACCCCAACTTCAACATCATACAATACACCCTTTTAACAAACCTGCACATGTAGCCCCAGAATCTAAAATAAAAAGTGTGACATTTTACCCAGCTGGTGTGGGTAGAGGCAACCATGACACTTTTCTCCTCACTGCTGCCCTACAACTACTTTATCTGTATTCACTTTCCCCTTTCACTGGATCAAATCTCAGTCTTTTTATAATTTTTGTGAAATAAATAAATTGTTTCCTCCTAGATATATCTAAAAAGATCCAGTCCAACTTAGCATCGTATCTTCAGACTTTTCTTCAACTTAATCCTTCTGTGGGCCCTAGTTCTAGTCCTCTTTAGCATTGCATGCTTGCAGGGGATGGATGCTATGAGTCCTTTCTCTCCCTCTCTCTCCCTCTCTGTCTGTCAATCTCCTTCACTAAGGAGCTGCAATGTTGATCCTGCCAATTCTGAAGCACTGGTTGGAGGGGACAGAAGTAAGAGGCCATGAAGTTTTATTTGAATTGAAGCTGTGTTAATCTGTGTTTGGCTGCCTCTGAATGTGAGAGATCCTGGTATATAATTCAATACAGCCTTGAGGCAAGACCAGATATGTTTCTTAGATGACATTTGTTTTTTTAATTCCCTGGCTGCTCTTATCTATAATTCTTTGAAGTAAACCATGCCTCCTCTGACGTCTTATGCATTTTATCTGCTAACTGGTTTCTGATGCCCCTCTTCAATTCACCCTTTCCCTTACACTGTCCACTAGCACAGAATTCCAGTCAAGTTGGCCCCATCCATCTGCCTTCCCAGGAAATACAACACACCCATATTCTTTATGCTTGCGACCATGCACTGTCTTTTCTTTTGAAAGTGAAGGCATTCACAAACAGTCCTCTTTACTTTGGTATCTGGTGGTGACTTGTGAAGTGCTGGCTCTAAACTTCAGACTTTTCACAATGTGTCAGAAACCAGTCCTTCATACTTCAGGGACTATAGGTCAGGTTCTCCAGGTGATTCTCTTGCACTCTTGAGGTAGGGGAGAATTATTCATGCATACCTTTCACCACCATCATCGAAGAGTTTGGAAATTCAGCTCCAAAATATCTTCCTCAAAAGAAAAAACTTCTCTGGACTCCTCAACCACTCAACTAACAATTTGTTTTGTCTTAAATAGCCTCTAGGTCACTGATGAATTGATGCCGGCTAAACCAATTTCACACTTGTTTATCAAGGCTTGCGTGCACATTCTAGCATATCATATCAACATCTGGAGTACCTGGTTCCTACTGTGTTATACTTAATATTTGGAATTCATCCATAACCATATGGAACATAAGAAAGATTATATTGTTACTTCTCTCTCTCTCACTCTTTCTCTCTCTCTCTCTCTCTCTCTCTCTCTCTCACACACACACACATACACACACACACACACACACACACACACACTGACAAAAGAGATTCAGTTTATTCATCATTAGGTTCTTGAGCATTTGTAACTTTACACAGAAAGGCAATAGGGGAAGAATTGCCATCTACTCCTATTGATTTATATTTCAAAATTATTAATAGGTTTCACAATTTATTTTAAATATTTTATAAAGTGGCCTGTTACATTAAATTGTTTTATAAAATGCTGAAAACTCTAGCTCCTTTTCATATATCCCAACACAATTACGCATAAAATATGCAACTTTAAAATATAAGATAGGCACAGTAGCTCATGTCTGTAATCCTAGCACTTTGGGAGGCCAAGGTGAGAGAATCACTTGAAGTCAGGAGTTTGAGACCAGCGTGGCCAAATTAGAGAGACTTCATCTCTCTAAAAATAAAAATAAAGAAATTAGTCAGATATGGTGGTATGCAACTGCAGTTTTAGCTACTTGGGGGGCTAAGTCTGCAGGATTACTTGAGCCCAGGAGTTTGAGGTTTCAGTGAGCTATTATCATGCCACTATACTCCAGGCAGGCAATAGAGAGAGAACCTGTCTCTAAAACACAAATAAATATATAAATATATAATACATAAATTAGCAAATCACACAATTGTTCTCTCTGGATAGTTACTAAAAGTCTAGTTAGAAGTGAAGTTAGGTTTTTGAGGGTGCTAAGATGATTTTACAATGTGAATTTCCTGCCCTGACAGTCACCCTTTTCCTTTTCCTGCAATTTTTCAAATAAGTCATCTCTAAGAAATAAAACCTCTACTGATAATTAAAGCCCTTCTTCACTAGTTGCTATACTGGTTAAAGTTTATAATACCAAATTCAGAGCCATATTTGGCTTGGGTTGAAGTTCTACTAACCCTCATCTAAACCTTGAATATAAAGTTTAGGTATACATATGGGGACCATACACACATGCATCCACACAGTACATTCACTACATTAATTCTTATAGGATAGGTCATTCTACCATAACAAACATCCACACAATCTGAGTAAGTGATTATGAGAGGCATACTTACTGCTCATGCTACATTTCCAATGAACATCAGTATGGTCTTTGCCAACATGCGGGCATTCAAGACAGAAACAATAGAACACAGCAAACTGCATATTATCTCTTAATCCCCAGAACACAACATTCACTTCTCAGACTAAATTTCATTAGCTGAAGCAATTTCTATATCTAGGCTTAACTTCAAAGGGGACAGAAACATACCAGTTTACCTGAGGCTAAATGGAGAAGGCAATCAAAATATTTGGAAACATCCCGAATGACTTAGACAAGTCCATTAACGAAAACGGTTGCAAGGACTTAAAGAGATAGACTAACGGAATCACGCTTTCTTTTTTTTTTTTTTTAATTGCATTTAGGTTTGGGGGTACATGTGAAGAACATGCAAGATTGTTGCATAGGTACACACATGGCAGTGTGGTTTGCTGCCTTCCATCCCCTCACCTGTATCTGTCATTTCTCCCCATGCTATCTCTTCCCACCTCCCCACCCCCCGTCCCTCCCCCATTTCCCCCCAACAGACCCGTGTGTAGTGCTCCCCTCCCTGTGTCCATGTGTTCTCATTGTTCAACACCCGCCTATGAGTGAGAATATGCAGTGTTTGATTTTCTGCTCTTGTGTCAGTTTGCTGAGAATGATGGTTTCCAGGTTCATCCATGTCCCTACAAAGGACACAAACTCATCGTTTTTGTTGGCTGCATAATATTCCATGGTGTATATGTACCACATTTTCCCTATCCAGTCTATCATCGATGGGCATTTGGGTTGGTTCCAGGTCTTTGCTATTGTAAACAGTGCTGCAGTGAACATTTGTGTGCATGTGTCCTTATAGTAGAATGATTTATAATCCTTTGGATATATACCCAGTAATGACCCAGGAATCACGCATTCAAAGCAGGATTTCCCAAACCTCTGACCAAGGTCCTTGGCCTGTTAGAAACTGAGCCACACAGCAGGAGCTAAGCCAGGGGAAAGCAAACATTACAACCTGAGCTCTGCCTCCTGTCAGGTCAGCAGCAGCGTTGTATTCTCATGGAAGCACCAAACCTATTGTGATTGTGATGTGAGGGATCTAGGCTGTGCTCTCCTTATGAGACACTAATGCCTGATGATCTGAGGCGGAATAGTTTCATCTTGAAACCATCCCCATATCTCTCTCAAATTTTCTTCCACGAAACTGGTGTCTGGCGCCAACAAGGTTGAGGACCGCTGTTTTAAAGAACATCAACTGGGCTCATCGTCACAGCATGGTCTAATGTAGCAGTTTCCAAGGCATGGTCCACTGACTGGTGTCTCAAACACCTGAAACATTTTCATAATAATATTGGGATGTTCCTTGCCTTTTTTATTCCTGTTCTTTCACTACTTTGCAGCGGGAATTTCCACAAGCCACATGTCAAGTCATACTGCAACAGAATTAATCCAGCTCGTATTAAACCAGCAATACTTTAAAAAAAATTTGAAATGTAAAACATTGCCATTCCTCATTAAATTTCTGTCTGCAAAAGTTTATCTATTGCTCATGAAAATTCATTATTTTAAAATTTGATGAATTTATTTTTATTGTAATTAATTAATAAATACTTGATTTCCAACAATTTAGAACACCTCTGAGGGTAATTCTAACTTTAGACTTCCCCATAGGATCAGCTGATACTTTTTTCATTGCTGTATAATAGTTACATTCCTTCCTTTACCTAGTCTTCCTTCTTAATCCCCCACAGGTGTTGTTTCTAAGAACACTCTCCAATAAAGTTCTTGTATGCAAATCTGTGTTTTAGAACCTGTTTACCCCGAGAATCCGTGTAAGATAGTTGATACAAGAAATGATCCAAGGAAGCAGAAACAAAAACTGAATTTAGAGCTCCATCACCCTCTGGCCAGTGGACAGCGAGGGGCCCATCACTGGTGATAAATGAAGCACTAGTAGCACCTGTTAAGTGTAATAGTGCATTTTTAAACTTTTACTAGTGGTGAATTGGGATGGAATGCCAAGAATGCACTGATGGGTCCCATGTAGCAGATATTTAGAAAGTGGGGGATAAATAGTAATATGAGAATTGTGGAATTAAATGGCTGTTTCTGGGACTGACTAATGATATGGAGAAAGAGACTAAGAGTGCCTTAGAGCATGTGGAGATGGGCCTTAGAGGGCCTTAGGGCATGTGGAGATGATCAATTCTAAATTAGGAAGCCAGCGGGCCTTAGAGCATGTGGAGATGATCAATTCTAAATTAGGAAGCCAGAGGGCCTTAGAGCATGTGGAGATGATCAATTCTAAATTAGGAAGCCAGAAAAAGCCGAAGATCAGTCCAGGGCACACTCAAAAGTGTCGAAGAGCTCTGGAAGAGGTCAAATTTTATAGTCAGAGCTTGTTACCTTAATGTTAGGGTCCCGTAAGGAAGAAGTGAGATCCTGAGAAATGATACATTTGAAGATGGTAAGTCCACAGATTTTCCTCAACTGTCTTCTAGTAACCTAATTGTAGCTGCTGTGATAGATGTAGTATCATTACTAGAGTAGATTAAGGATATCACAGAAACTTGAGATGTGGTCACTGAGTTCACAAAAATATTATTTTTTACTATCAGAAAGGAGGGTTAGCAACATATTACATTAATTTGGAATGGGCTATGTTGTAAATTTATAATCTTGCTATGTTAACTTTCCTACCATCTGTTATAATATAGTCCCTAGAAACCTGGATTGTGGGGGCATTTTATTTCACAGATAACATATTCTTCTACACTACAAATATTAATAGGAAAAGCTGGGCAAGAAGTTGAACAAACTGTATAAGAGCAAGTTGAAAAATTAGAGCTCATAAAAATTAAAAATATCTACCCTTCAAAAGTCAATGTTGAAAGAATGAAAAGACAAACTACCAATTGGGAGAAAATATTTATAAATCTCTCTCTCTCCTCTCTCTCTCTCTCTCTCTCTCACACACACACACACACACACACACACACACATATTTACATGATTATAAATGTATGTATTATATGTATAATAAGGGGACTTGTATCTAGAATACATAAGGAACTCTCAATGTCAATAATGAGGTAAATAGAAATTTTTTAAAAAATTGATGAACATCTGATTACTTAATCAAAGAAGATATAAATATGGGACAAAAGCTCATGAAAAGGTATTCAACATCATTAGTAAATAGGAAAAGACAAATTGAAACCACAGTGAGATATCACTACACATTGTTTTAGCTAGAATGACTAAAACAATAACAGTAATCATTCCAAGTGTTGAAAAGTAATGTTAGAGAACTGGAATTTGTATGCACTGCTGGAGGGAATACAGAAAGGTATAACTAGTTTAGAAACAGCTTAGTCGTTTCTTCAATAAAACAAACACCTATGATATGATACAGAAGTTTATATCTGGGTGTTTATTGAAGAAAGTGAAAGTATATGTTAATACAAAGTATACATGTAGAGACTTTGTTATGTCCCTTTACGTGTACTTTGTATGGAAATAGATGTTCATATGTTGTGAACATATGTTCACCACAGCTATTTTTCATTAGTATTAGTGAAAAAATGGAAATGGTCCAAATGTCTGCCAACAGGAGAATGGATAAACAAGTTGTGGTATATGCATGAAGTAGGATACTACTCATCCAGACAAAGGAACAAACTGCTGAAACACAAAACAGCAGAGATGAATCTCAGGGTAATTATGTGGGACAAACATAGTAGATTTGGTGCAATTCCATTTAGAATATCTAGAAATTGAAAACTAGTATATAGTAACAGACACAGATTAGTTGTTGCCTGGGGAATGGGCAGGAGCCAAGGCGAGTGGTGAGAGGTGGAGGGAAAGGTGACAGAAACCTTCATGGGTGGTAGATATGTTCATTGTCTTCTTTCAGTGAAACTCCATGGATGCATGTCTCTCAAAACTTATTTAATTGTATACTTTTTATATGTGCAGTTTATGGCATGTCAATTACAGCTCGAGAAAACTGTTAAAATATTGTCATCATTTATACAGACTCTTAATAACAATTTAAACTTACAGCTAAAAAAATTAAGATTTCAAATCACATATGTCATTTAAAAAAATCTTTATTCAGTTAGAAACATTTCTCTTCTGGGACAAAAGTCTTTCTCAAGGGAAGGTTTTTATATAATGCATACAATGAAACAATTACCAAAGAATAGAGTATATTTATTATTTATTGAGGACTAGCTCTATCCAAAACACAGTGTAATTTGATGAGCAACATTTCACGAATCCTTCCAACAACCTAAGGAGACAGGTATTATTATCATCTCCATCCTTACAGTACAAACATACTGCAGTATGGAGCACTATCTTGCCTGCAGTGTCTCATCCAACAGCAGAAGAGCTAGGGTTCAAACCTAGATTTGATTCCAGAAAGGTGATTAATCCCACTACACTATGTAATACAATAGAGGCAAAAGAATCTCTCTGCAATTTCTCATTTTTAAGGGAGTTATTTTGAAATCAGCAACTGTGCCTTCACACACATTCATACACACAAAATCAATAAGCTTCGCTCCCACCAACTTTTTAAAAATTCATGGACTCATTAATAATTTTCCCTAGTGGGTCTTTAAGTGCTCTTCAGTGTTTATTGAAGCCATGTGCTTCCCTTAAAATTATATGAGGCGGTATTACATAGCAGTTAAGAGTTTAGGAGCGGTTCTTCCAACTACCAGTTCAAATAGATTGGAAAAAGGATCTGGGATTTCTCTATCTACCCTGGAAGACTCCCACTCCTGAGCACATATCACTTCATCTCTGGCTATGAATTTCACTTTATTTTATAAACCATGCCATTATTATAATAGAATATTCAGAAACAAATCATGTTATACCTATCAGTCTCTCAAATCTACTAAAGTGTTTTATTTTTCAATTTTAACCCTCTACATTTAATATTTTAGCTCTATGTTCTTCCTTCTTCTGGACACAATTCTGCATACATTCTGAATGGTAAACCATGCAATTACTTTCATATGAACTAAAAAAGGCTGGATAAATTTTTTCAATTTTAAAAAACAAACAAACAAAAAACATTGCTTGGATTCATACCCAGAATCCCATGTAGGCACTTTGTAGCTGTGAAATATTGAGCAAATTTTTAAAATTTCTTTTTTTTTTTGCTTAATTGTTAAATGAGAATATTAGTGTATTTCAGAGTGTCATGAATTAAATTGGTTCAAGATAGTGACATACAAAACTCTATTTTAAAAATATGCAACCAAAATCTCTTTTTATGTAGCAATGGAAAACATTTTAATTCTAAAAGACTTCTTTCAAGGTATGTGAATTATTTATAAGAAACTAGAAAAGGGAGATCATTCCAGGTCAATTAGGTATTTCAAAGGATTTAAGGTATGCAAATGTTGACTTTTTTTGCTGGATTTAGAAACTGGGGCTAAATGGAGTTGAATTGTTAGCAAAAAAGGCAATGACTAAGGAGGAAATATTAGGTGGCCTGAGACCATTATAAGGGGAGAAAGGTCAGTGGCAAGTGAAGGTTAGAACGGGAGAATGGAAACAGTCCTAGCTCTATAGACTGCTTTCAAAAAGAGTTAGAATTGCACTGCCAGTAATAGCCTCAGTGGTAAGGAGTCAAAAATACTTTAAATTAATGTTTTTAAATTTATTTGAAAAAACTCTAAAAGAATTAGAAGAATTGTGTAATATGTACCATGTATGTGTGTGAGATTGTAGTTTATCTGATCTTTGTGATGAAGTTTAGCAAGTATGTCTTTTCCCATGACCCTATATCTTTAAGTATTAATTTACATTCTCTTGGTACTGACATCTTATCAAAGACTAGGAAATAGTTATGTTGATTGTGTGCAGAATCTATGGAACTTTTATATGTATAGGTGTGTTTAGGAAGTTGTCACTGTTTGGATTGAGTCTAAGATGCAGATAAATAAGGAGCAATAAGTCAGAACAAAGAATCAAAAGAATCTTGAAGCCAACAAAGACAATGAAAATGAAATTCTGCAGGGGTCATGTTGACCCTATCTAATGTTTATAATAATACAGTGATATTTGTGAGATTAAATATATATGCATTATCTAAACACATACATATATATTAAATATATATTATATATGAATATATTATATATATTCTTCATATATGAATACATATATATAACATATATTATATATAGATAGATAGATATAGATAGATATATATTTTTTTTCACTGTCCATATCAGTTCACAAATGAGGAAACGTCTCTGGCATAGATGGAAGATGTTCTTTCTTTGAAGCAGGGGAAAGGCAAGTTAGGTTTTATATATCACAGAGACTGCATCACACAATAGAGTGATACATATTCTGCAAGTTTGGGGAAAAGCTATGAAAAATACAGCTTTTTAAGAGGGACCAAGCACATGTGCAATGGAAAAACATATATGTAACATACATTCCATGTTCACTTTGGAGACAGATTTTAGCATTAACGTTAGGTAGAATTTGGTTGTTTACATAAAAGGTGAACTATATGGCACACAGAATATTTATGCATCCTATAAAGCTGCCTGTAACTGGCTTAAGGTCTATCAGAAAAGATTGTTTGCAAGGCTGATCCTTTGTCCGATCAGAGTTGTAATGGTCTGGGTTTTAAAACAGAGTTAGGAAAGGTCTGATAATTTGCCTGATAGCTCCTATTTTTATGGAGTTTAGCAAGAATGTGGTGTTTCTTTTAGTTGTAGGAATTTAGAAATCTTCCATGTCAGCCAGACACTGAACCCTTGAACCATGGGTACCTTTTGTTTCTGTAACTTTCGGATCTGTCTCAGTTGATAAAGGGCAGATATTTTGATCTGTAAAATCACACACATACACACATATACTTGATACTTGAACACTTGAACAATGTTGGGGCTTGACTAATAATAGTCACTTAACAAATAAATGACTGGAAGCTTTTATCAATCATGTAAACAGTTGATTAACACATATTATATGTGTTTTATGTATTACATGCTATATTCCCACAATAAAATAAGGCAGGGAAAGAAAATAATAAGGAAGATAAAACATATTTACTGTTTATTAAGTGCAAGTGGATTATCATGAAGGTCTTTATTCTCTTCATCTTCACATTGAAAAGGCTGAAGAATAGAAAGAATTGTTGGTCTTGCTGTCTTAGGAGGTGACAGAGGTGAAAAAAAATCCACCTTTAAGTAGACTTGCACAATTTGAGACCATATTGTTCCAGAGTCAATCATATATTTTAAACATAAATACTCATTTTATAATATGTATACCCTCTGTCCTTTCTGTCTTATACCTTTCGTCTGGAATATTTGTACCTTTATACCTTTTTGTTTTTAATATTTTCTTTTCCATTAAAGACTTTAAGTCAGAAAATAATACCTAGGTCATTAAAAATAAGGTATTTTTTTCTAATTCTGAGTTTAAAAACAACAACCAAAAACCAAATGCATGTTGCTCATGATAAGAATATTAAAGTCAAAGATTTTCTGGGCCACTTGTCAGGTCTAGTGTGATCCTTCTTCAGGATAATGTTCTTTATTTCATTGCTTTTAAAATCCCAGTCAGAATGTGATCTCCAAAATCTTGTAGAATATATTGATTTCTGTTCTCATTCATGACAAAACGAACCTTCTGTAGCCTTTGCAATATGGCTCCTTCACATGTAACTCAGGTTTGCTGAAAGCAAACAGTGTGTTTCTTTTTACTTTCAGTCCAATATAGATTTTGTGCATCAGTCTTTAAAACAATGCTTTTATCTCCCTAAGTTTCTGCTGGGCTGCAGTTGTTTTATTAGTCCTCAGATGATTTATGTATTTTCAATGTACAAATGCCTAGAGGCTAAGATAAATAGAGTTATTTTTATAGTAAAATTTGAAAAATAGTTCAAGTATTGAAAAAGCAAAGCTTATTAGGTGCTCAAAATTAAAATGAATGCTTTCTCTGCCGTGCTATTTTTGCAAGGGATACAACAAGACATGTGAAGAGAAGATTTCTGATAAATATTCTGCTTTGGCTCTTTATCCACAGCACATCAATTTCTAATATAAATACTAAGTCATTTACTATAAGATAACTATATTTTAGAAGAGAATAATCCTGAGAGTTATGACCCTCAAGCTGCAGTATGCAGTATATGAATCCTAGGATATCTAGACTTCTACTCTTTAACACACACACACACACATATAACTAATACACATACTTTCCTATGACATTTATTCTTCATGCAGAAAGGTCAGATTTCCGTCATTTATTGATATATTAACCAATTTTAGTATAACTACTATTATGTTAAAAATAAATCTCTATACATTTGTATACTTCTTTGTTTTGATCAATTATAAGAGTATTTGATATTTTAATTCTCCCGGAGGCATTTACTGCCCGTGGTGGGTGAAGAAGTCATTTCCTATGTGCTACATTACTATTAGGCAAAGAGTAGATAACACCTATTCTTCCTAAGACTTCTTTCTGAATACATTAAAATATGATAAATTGTTACTGATATTTTCAATCTTCTCAGTTTTGTAGCTATAGTATTAATCTCCTATTAAGCTTAAATAACTGCTCCAAATTTTTTGAAGATGATTATGCTTATAAAGACTACTTATGCAATGTTATAGGCAGCACACTTAAACACTTAAGTATATATGAACTAGATCTGCTACAAACATCAAAGTTAAAAGAATTTGAGAATAAAGTATTCTTATTTGGAACAGGCTAAAGATAATTACTACACTCTACTGGTTAAACTATTAATAAGTGAAGTCTGACAAAATGAGTGCCACATAGCACTGCATAGTGGAGAAGCGTTCTGGAAAAGAACTAAGGTCAAACATGAGTTGCTGATGCACCTTATTACTTTCAGTAATAGGTATAGTTTCTAATAGTGGTTCATAACCTATATGAAGGTGATTAAAATAAGCATTCAGGAAATCGACATGAGTTCTGATGAGGTATTTAGGGGCAATGAATAAAAGAGGAGATGGACAGGGTCATGGATGGGTCCTGGTGAACATGGATATGAAAGAGATGAGAAGAAAAATATCCACTGAAAGTACCTCAATAGAAGCCAGACAGGTAACAGAAAAAAGGAAGAGAATGTTTTGAGAAAGTAAAATGATGGGAGATTTTTAGAGACAAGAAAGGCCATGGTGGAGAGGGCAGTTTTATAGAATGGTGAATGCAGAAGCAAGAACGCAGTGGGCTAAGGTATAAACGGGAGGTGAAGAAGTGAACACAGGGCTGATTAATCATTTCAAAAACCTGTCTTAGAAAAACAAGTCATCAAACAGAAGGGAATATAAGTCAGGAAAAATTGTTTTGTCTTGTTTTTAATATTGAACAGACTTTTTTGCATGCATCAAGAAATCCAATAAAGAGACAAAGGCTGATGATGCAGGTTTGAGAAGATGTGATTGATGGAGCAAGGTATTTGAGTAGTGTAAAGGATGAAAACCAAAGCCTCTACCATGCAGGGATTTGCTTTGTATAGGAGAAGGCATACCACTTCCACCCATTAAGAAAGGGAGTTTGGAAAATAAACAAGCAAATAGCTGCTCATTTGTAAAGATCAGGGAAGATAATCAAGAAACCTTTTGATTTAATTATCCTAATGAGGTAGGAATCAAATTTGGCCTGAAGATGAGAGAGCAACTTGCAGGGCAGGGGGTGTTGAAAAGAATTTTCAGTCTGAAAGAACTGCTTTGGCAATGAGAGAGAAATCTGGGTAAGGGATTTATCAGAGAATCTATGTGTAGTATTGAAATTGCACATATGATTGGAGAGAAGAAATTCATATTAGTGTCAATATGCAATGGTGGGGTGGGGTGGGATTTCTCTAGGCACCCTCAGTGAACCAGGTAAAGATGAAACTAAGGAGGTTGCATCAATTAAAAATAGTTACAATGGAGCAAAAAAAAAAGTAGTTACAATGGAGCAAAAATAGTATCAGAGTATTTAGGATACTAGAGAGAAAGATTTTATTTTTTCACAGTTGAGTGATTATATAATTTATCCAAACTGAGAAATATTTGAGAGTGAAAGAAGGCAATGATCAAACCAGATGCTGGAAAACAGGAATAAACTGCTGTATCACTAAGCAAACCAGGATAAATGAAAATCATGTTCATAGTAAATAAAATAAAAATTTTAAGAGACCATATAAATTGGGAGAAAATGTATAGTAATTGGTCTAAACCCAGGTAATATTGGGGAAAAAAGCTAGATTATAAATAACAGTGTAAAATCCCTGGAAGTATCCAGTGCCATGCTAAAAACAATTGGGCTGTAGGAGTTTAGATCTCAGAAGTTTAATAGATACTGTGACTCTAGTTAATGAAACAATTTAGTGTTACTGGAGTGAAGAAAGTGAGAAATTCACTGGGGTTCATAAAGTCACAGTGGACTAAGGTTAAAGTGGGGATGTCGTTTTTCCCACTCACTTTTAAATTGTTCTGGAAGATAGTAGAATTAATGCTGAAGAGAAAGTTTATAAGCCAGGGGCCATAGTCCTTAAAGAATGTGATGGAATGAGTTTGAGAGAGGTCAGTCTATAACAAGAATAAGGTTTGGGTGGCATGAGACTCATTGAAGAGAGTTTTATAAGAGGGCACAAGAGGTTTGGTAATGGCTATTAAGAAAATGAACACATTTGGCTGTCATTGCTTCATGCTATTAAGTGTTCATATCACCCTTGCTCCATACTCATCTAAAAACTTTGATTATGATTATAATTTTACTTTCAGTGCCTAAGGAAGAGAATTCATTGTTTGTGCTAACAACATCATCAATGTTCTACATATTACTTATAATCCTCACTTTAAGTTTGACTTCTTCATGTTTTGATTTTGATTAATAAGAGTTCATCCATAGAGGACAATCTATTTTTGCTCTGCCAGTTAAAACAAGATGTGATACCTACAAAACTCATACTTTTCACTCACAGAGAAGTTTTGAGGCTTCTTTGAGGCTCCACATCATGATACCCTGACTTACATACTCATTTTAAGTATCAAGAGAAGTTAAAATTGAGGGCAAAGTATATTCACATTTTCTTTGCTGACATTGCAAATACCTGCTTTCTTCACTGTTTGTCTGATTTGAATAGACAAAAATTCAATTGCACATAATCCTAAGTTTTATATTTTATTTTCTACCATTTCTGAAAGGAGTAAGCAGCTACTAGCATTTACAAAATTCCTTAGCATATCCCTGGTAAAACAAGGCTTTAACAAGAGAAAATTGGATATGAAAACACTACTTTCAACTTTCCATTTAAGATTTTTTTATTATGCCGAAATTGTAGCATGCAGTAGGTAATAGCCTTTTATAAAATCTTGGAGAACTCTGCTTGCATCAAATGTTATAATGCAATGACCTGCAAGTAAAGTAATTATAATTCATTAGCATATCCAATATTTTAAATTAGGTTGATTCTGTAAGATTGTAGAAATTAGACCAAGTTATAGCAGATCAAAAGTCACAAGGAATGTTATCTTAACTTTTAATAGACATACACAGTATTTAAATAATTGTATAGCAATTTTGGCATTAATATCACTTTAATTATATAAAATGTGTTGATAATATAGTAGCAGAGTAAATCTCTGCCTGGTACTTGCGTTTTTCTCCTGAGGTAGGCTTATATATGAGAATTTTGGTTTTCTTCTTTCTCCTTTCTTCACTCTGAGGCCTTTGAGTAGATTTAAAAATTAGCATTTTAATCCCACTTCTGGAAATAGCATCAAGTTTCCAAGTTTCATCATATTTACATAGTCCATCTAAATTCATTTTACAAACCCTGGCAATCTAAAATTCTTCGGAAGTAGTCAAACACATGATTAGCAATTTATAAAGATGAAACTATAATTTTATTTATTTATTTATTTTTAAATTATTATTATTTTTTAATTGCATTTTAGGTTTTGGGGTACATGTGAAAAACATACAAGATTGTTGCATAGGTACACACATGGCAGTGTGATTTGCCGCTTTCCTCCCCATCACCTATATCTGGCATTTCTCCCCATGCTATCTCTCCCCAACTCCCCACCCTCCTCTGTCCCTCCTTTATTTCCCCTCAATAGACCCCAGTGTGTGATGCTCCCCTCCCTGTGTCCATGTGTTCTCATTGTTCAACACCCGCCTATGAGTGAGAACATGCGGTGTCTGATTTTTTGTTCTTGTGTCAGTTGGCCAAGAATGATGGTTTCCAGGTTCATCCATGTCCCTACACAGGACACGAACTCATGGTTTTTTTATGGCTGCATAGTATTCCATGGTGTATATGTGCCACATTTTCCCTGTCCAGTCTATCATTGATGGGCATTTGGGTTGGTTCCAACTCTTTGCTATTGTAAACAGTGCCGCAGTGAACATTCTTGTGTATGTGTCCTTATAGTAGAATTATTTATAATCCTTTGGATATATACCCAGTAATGGGATTGCTGGATCAAATGGAATTTCTATTTCTAGGTCCTTGAGGAATTGCCACACTGTCTTCCACAATGGTTGAACTAATTTACATTCCCAACAACAGTGTAAAAATGTTCCTATGTCTCAACATCCGCTCCAGCATCTGTTGTCTCCAGATTTTTTAATGATCACCATTTTAACTGATGTCAGATGGTATCTCAACATAGTTTTGATTTGCATTTCTCTAATGACCAGTGATGATGAGCATTTTTTCTTGTGTTTGTTGGCCTCATGTATATCTTCTTTTGCAAAGTGTCTGTTCATATCTTTCATCCACTTTTGAATGGGCTTGTTGTTTTATTCTTGTAAATCTGTTTTAGTTCTTTGTAGATTCTGGATATTGGCCCTTTGTCAGACAGGTAGATTGCAAAAATTTTTTTCCCATTCTGTTGGTTGCCAATTCACTCTAATGACTGTTTCTTTTTGCTCTGCAGAAGCTGTGGAGTTTGATTAGGTCCCATTTGTCTATTTTAGCTTTTGTTGCCAATGCTTTTGTTGTTTTAGTCATGAAGTCCTTGCCTATGCCTATGTCCTGAATGATTGAAATTGTATAATCTTTTTTAATGATCGCCATTCTAACTGGCGTGAGATGGTATCTCAATGTAGTTTTGATTTGCATTTCTCTAATGACCAGTGATGATGAGCATTTTTTCATGTGTTTGTTGGCCTCATGTATGTCTTCTTTTGTAAAGTGTCTGTTCATATCCTTTGCCCACTTTTGAACACTGCCACGTGTGTACCTATGCAACAATCTTGCATGTTCCTCACATGTACCTCCAAACCTAAAATGCAATAAAAAAAAAGAAAAGAAAAGAAATTGTGTAATCGTAAAGATAAAAGTTAGCTAGCTTTAAATTACATCCTCAGCAAATTTTGCTCAATCACATGACACAAGTTTGTCATTGAAGATTTTACCCATTGAAACACAGATTGTCACAGGGAGCTTTAAAGCATTGATGTAATAGAGTCTGACTATACAGGTTTCACATGAAAAAGTTCAGTGCTTTCTCAGTTATGGAAAAATACAGAACCCAAAACACACTTCAGGGATCATGGGATCAAACCAGTTTGTTCTTTCATGTTAATGAGAAGTTGCAATATTTGTTTGCTGATCCTTTAAATTACTGTGCTTAGTTTAAAAAAGGAGTACATAACCTTTCCTGTAAACATAAGCTTGCTCAATTTTTGACAGTACAGATATCTATGAGAGAAAGGAAGAATGTTGATAAAAAATGGTACTACCTAAAAAGAACAAGTTCGGAGAAAAAGAAAAACTTTCACATATGTTCTCCAGCCTGGTTTAGATATGCCCCTTATTTTATTCTGCTTTTTCTCTTGGCTTCAGATGTCATGAGGCTTTTAGCCTTAATTTTATCTTATTTCTTTTATATACTCTTTCCCTTCTAACTCTAGATGTCTCTGTGTTGGTTCTAAGTGATATGCTATGAGTGAACAAGCAAAGGGCAAAACAGTGGTCATTTTTTATTATCTCTTTGGTAAATTGCGTTAATAAGTGGTTCTCTAAGTGTGAGCTCTGGACTGGTAGCACTAACATTGTCTGGAAAATGTAAATTCTAGATGACATCTCATGTGTACTCAATCAGAAATTCTAAGTATAGGGTCCAGCAATCCATCTTTTAATGAGCCTCCCAGGTGATTCTAGTGTATGCTAAAATTTGAAAAAAACTATTTAAAAAAATGTTATTAGTTATTGGTAGTTTAATATATAGAAGTTCTTATTTGAAGTTATAGGAAATTGTTAACAGTTGTTATCTCTGGAGATAAGAATGTAAAATGTAAGGATCATTGCCTCCCTTTACTGTTCAAATTTTCTTACAAGGTGCAATTAGCATTTTTATATTTATTCCATCAGGACTTGTCTATATGAGACAATGACTCATTTTCTTGTTTGCATTTTTGTAATTTCTTACATATATAAAAATACAAGTAATAAATATTATTTTTTAAATGCACGAACTGAATGTCACTGTTCTTGGAGCATTTCCTTATCCCAGCAATCAATTGTGCTATATTTGTAAGTGCTTATATTGTGCCAGGAACTATGCTGACTCCCTGAGTTAAAAAGCATGAATAAGATATATAAATATTTTTGCTAAGATACTCCAAAATCTACTTGAAGAGAGAAATATAGGTATTAGCACAATTGTCCAGAGTGAGAAAACCTAAGTTCTGGCTTCCACTCTTTGTTCCTTAAAAGTCTGCATTGAAATTTAAATGTATTTGTTTCATCATTTTTCCCGAAAGAATTTGAGTTATGTTAGACATAAACAGTATTAATAAACTAGAATGTCAGGACCATGGAAAGGAACATAAACGAAAGTGCTAAACCCATAGACTAATTATCATCATAATAATATTTATTATGGTTATTAGATGCAAGATCTTGGTCTGTCACCCGGGCAGGAGTGCAGAGGCATGGTCATTTCTCACTGTAACCTGGAACTCCTGGGGACAAGCAATCCTCCTACCTCAGTTTCCTGAATGTGGAACTGCAGGCATGAGCCATGACATCCAGTTATTTCTCAATATTTTTCTGTGGAGACAGGGTCTTGCTATGTTACCTAGACTGGTCTCAAACTCCTGGCCTCAAGAGATCCTCCTATGTCACCCTTTGAAAGCACTGGGATTACGACGCTAGCCACTGTGCTTGTCTTAGACTCATTATTTTTATTCTTAAAAAAACCCACATTTCCTAAGCACCTATTTTGTGCCAAGAACTATGCTGTGCACTGAAAACTCACAATATGGGATATTTATTAGTAAGGCAAATTTGTCTAGAAGGAGTAATAGATATCTAAGTCAATTTAAGAATAATAAATAATAAATAATTAATAAATCCTGAGGATGAGGCTGGGTAGAGTGGTTTATACTTGTAAACTCAGAGATCTGGGAGGCCAAGGTGGAAGAACTGCTTGATTCCAAGAACTCAAAACCAGTCTTGGCAACCTGCAAGACAGCAAGACTGTTTCTCTACAAAACAAAACAAAACAAAACAAAAAAATTGAAAAAAAACTGAAAAAAAAATTGAAAAATAGTTGGGTATTGTGGTGCGTGCCATGCCATTACTCCCAGCTACTCTGGAGGATTTGATAGGAGGATCACTTGAACCCAGGACTTCAAGGCTACAGCAGGCTATCATTGTTCTGCTGTACTCCAACTTGTCTAAAAATAAATAAATAAATAAAAATAAAAATAAAAGTAAAATCCTGAAAATGAAATTTTAACAGAATGCAAAAGTAATGGAGTTTAGAGACAAAAGGAAGAAACTCTGAATTTTCCTGGGAATATCAATTCTCTTTAATATCTAATTAATTTTATTTCCTAGTTTTAAAATAGTAAATCTCATTAAGAGATATAGAAGATAACTTGTGCTTACATAATTCACAAGCAACTTCTACTGAAAAGTTTTGCATACTTTTTACTCTATTTACCTATTCATTTTTCTTTCATAGCTGAGTTTTTTTATCTAAAGTTTTATAACAACTTTTAGTTTAATGTATAATAATTGTCTAATTAATGTTTCCTGATGTCTTTTAAAATGGCTAAATAATATATCATAACTTCTCAATATATTTAACCACCTCATAGTTTGTACTTTTTATTTCATCTTTGATATACCACCATTAAAATCCTAAAATGATTGATTCGGATAGGTATCCTCCTGTATATTTGTATTTGTTCCCTAGATATTTATTTTCAAGATTAAAAAGCATAAATATTTTAAGATTCTCAATAAATATAGTTATATTGCTTTATAAAACTGTTAAAGAATCAGTTTAACATACTGTTAAGCATACTTTAAACGGTATGTTAAACACTGTTTAACAGTGTTTAACATACTGTTGAAGAATCAGTTTTTGTTCCGCAAATCATGCCAAATAAGGAATAAATGGTAATATCTATCTTCCAATTATAAAATGAAATAAGTGTGCTAATTTTTGAAAACAAAAAATGTATTCTTCTGACCTTAGCATTAGAATACATTTCATATATGGAGAATACTAAATAAAATATATATTAAAAATATCAACAAAGTCTTTAACATCAGTTTTAAGGAATTTAAGAATTAGTTCATGTGGCAACTTCAATATAACAGCATTTCAACAAAGGTAAAATCAGGCATCAGGATGCCAGGAATTAAGTCCCAATTCTTCCACCAGGAGATGACATTATTTAAGTAAATTATTGAATTTCTCTGAATCTCAGTTTTCTCACTTGTAAGGTAATATTAAGATGTATTTTTTTTTCTCCAAAAGATGACTGAGGGAATTAAAAAGTGTCTATAATTACTTAGCAATAAGTTCATACGAAGAACTCAATAAAGGTTAACTGTCTTGATTATAGATGGCTTTTGATAAAGGTACACATCAGGTAAAATTATTTTTCTGTGACTCAGTTTGTTTTTATAAAGAATGGTTTATATTAGCATATTTCCTAACCTCTGTATTAGGTAGCTTCTGAAATGGCTCCCAGTGAGCCCTGCTTCCTGATTCTTTGCTTAATCCAATGCCCTTGAGCACACCCCGGACTAGTGACTTGCTTATAGCTAATAAAAGTGAATCAAAAGTAAAAGATACTACTTCCGAGTCTGTGACTTTCCTCTTCCTCATATTCTCCTGTACTCTCAATGGCTTGCTCTATTGTCAGCTGTCTTGAGTAGAAGTCCACATGTAAAGAAAACAAAGATAGCCTCTGAGGAATTGAGGCCCCCTGCCCCATCCAATAGCCTATGAGGAACTAAGCCCTGTAACAATTGTGTCTATGACCTTTGAAGCTGATCTTTCTCAGTAGGATTGTCAGATGGCTGCAGTCCCAGCCAATACCTTTACTACTGCTTCATGAAAGACTCTGAGCTAGGTCCTACTTGGATTGCTGACATACAGAAATGATGAGATAATAAATATTGTTTTGTCAATTGAATAAAATGATGAGACAAATCTCAGTCATTTTAGGAGGTTTATTTGCCAAAGTTAAAGACACGTATCAAGGAGACAGATGTATGCCTTTCTCTGAGGATGATTTTGAGGGCTCCAAATTTAAAGGGGAAAAGGTGGAATATTAAGAAATACACAATTTTTTGTGTAAGAAAGGGGTAGGAAAATCAGTCATTCATGCCTTTGGCTCAGTTGAATCTGCTTTTTTTTTTTTTTTCAACGTAAGATGCCATACACAAATGGGGGGCAGCGAAAAAATTCAAGGAATCTGCCTCCTACATAATACAGGTAAAACAGGGAAGGAGAATAATAAGATATGCATCTGTGTCTGGTGGGCAGGGGGGTGACACATCTATAAAGAAAAGCTATCAATTTACATTGCCATGGTGAAATTTTAATAGAACCCCCTTAGAGTAAAGATGTTGCAGCTCACTAGGAATTTCCTTGTGGACAAAACAGGAGGGAGTCATGTAGATTTTCATCTTATAGTCATTTCATTTAGGAATCAAAAAGAAAGAGCCAGGTTTGCAAGTCCCCAGTTCCCAGCTTGACTTTTCCCTTTGGCTTAATGAGTTTGGGGCCCCAAGATTTTATTTTCTTTTGCATTTCTAAACTGATAAAGTTAGGGATAATTTGTTACACAGCAATAGATAACCAATATAACTACCTCTGGCTCTAGAGTTTTATAAATGCTAATGATTAAGGACAATCTATTCATCTTTTATATTTTCTCAGTTATATGTATTTGAGTGTCTAGATAAAAAGTTCTTTATTATTAAAAACAAAAAAGGTTTTGGTCAAGATGGTTGACTAGAAGCAGCTAGTGTGCACCATTCTTATGGAAAAGAAGCAACATGGCACATAAATACTGACTCTTCAAGTGGATCATCTAAGAAACCACATCAGAATCCATGAAGGAAGCAAGAAGACCCACAAACAACAAGAAGTGTAACTATGGGTAGTCACCTACCCAGGAGCAGCAAGGAATTGGGAGAGGCTCCCTAACAAATGAAAAGGGTAAAATAGTAAAAGCCCCTGGAAAGTCCACACTTCCCATAGGAACCTTTGCAATCCTGTGATTGGGAAAAACCTCTTGACCCTCTTGGGCCTCTAGACTGACACAGAGAGCTGCTTGGAGCAGAAGAACTGATCAAGACCATAAGGTACCCCACAGGCCTTGCATTGCTGAAAAGTCCAGCATCAACTGCCATAAATTCCAATAGGGGCCACAGTCTTAGTGTTTGGGAGCAATCAGCCCCCTCCCCTCCACACTCCTTTTTATTAGACAAGGCTATGCTCAGCTTCTACTACAGCAACCCTGCCCCGTCCTTAACTCTCCAGACAGGAACAATGCTGAGCTTTCCAGGGAAACACCACCATAGCAACCCTTGTGAATACCCCTCCTGCTGCTGTGTCTAGCCAGACAAGTCTCCCCAGCTTGGGTTCCCAGCATAGCAGCACTTCCCATGCCTGAACCCTGTGGATGGGCATAGTGCTGTGTTCCTGAAGGAAACATGGGGCTCCCTGTCCTCCACTGTGCCTAGCCAGGCAGTTCTCACTAGCTTGGGTTCCCAGCATGGTGGCTTCACCTTTATCTGAACATTGCTGGAGGACACAGATCTCTGTTCTCCCACTTGCTTGACTCATTGGCTTGGCAGCACCTTAGCAGAGAAGCAGTCTCCAGACTCTCCAAAAACTGAGAATGCTGAAATGTGTGGGCTTGTGGACCAGTGTGCAAGCAGGGAGTATCTCCCTCTACAAGGCCAGCACAGGAAGGAAGGTTGTTTGCCAGCTGCAGGCTCTGCCTGAGAAAGTCCCCATGGCCCAGATCATCTAACAAAAGAAAAGCAGGAATGGCTCCAGCGATCAGTGGGACTCCTCCAAAGCACAGGAATGAACATGGTGAGTGGTTATCTCTCCACCACCCTATCACAGGAGCACTCTAGTAAACACGCTGAACTACAAAAGAGCTGCATAAGAGTCTATCTCCTGGCCATTATTCACAAGTGCCATCTACTGGATTGTAGCCAAAATTACAACACCAAAAATATTTTGCCAGTATATACAGTACCTAAGAAGCCTAAGGCAGCTACAAAAAAAGATTCTCTGCAGACCATTGGCCCTCTAAAAGCATTCAGACTGAAGCCAACTGACTATTCAATTTATGCCACAGACTAAGGATCATCAGCCCTCACAGATGAGAAAGAACCAGTTCAAGAATTCTGACATCTAAAAAAGCCAGTGTCCCCTTACCTCCAAAGAGACACATTACATCCCCAGTAATGGTTCTTAAACAGATTGAAGTGACTAAAATGTCGTTGTAGAATTCCTAATCTGGTTGGCAAAAAGCTCAGTGAACTCTAGCAATATTGAGCAAATTTTCATGAAATAGATTCTCAAAATGTTTTCCAAGTTATTTACCTTCTGCCCTCTCTCAGGAATGCCATTGAATTGTAGATTTAGTCTCAACATAATCGTGTATTTTCTGAAGGTTTTGTTCATTGTTTAAATATTTTGATTTTTGTCCAATTGAGTTTATTCAAATAACTGGTCTTTCTGCATCTCAGATGTTTTCCTCTGTTTGTTCTATTTTGCTGTTAATGTTTCTGCAAATGGACATACTATCCCCTAGTAATGGTTCTTAAACAGATTGAAGTGACTCTACTTTCAGTTGTAGAGTTCATAATCTGGATGGCAAGAAGCCATCAGATCTTATCACTGAGATCTAGGAGAAAGCTGAAACCCAGTCCACAGAAACAAAATAATCCAGTAACAGAATGAGAGACAAAAATAGTCATTTTAAGAAAGAAACAAACTGAATTTCTGGAACTAAAAAAATAACTACAAGAATTTCATATTACAGTCAGAAATATTAACAGAGAAAAATATATTTGCAAGCTATATGTGCAGCCGTTTTGATATCCAGAATCTATAATGAATTTAAACAAATTAACAAGCAATAATAATAATCCAATTAAGAAATGGGCAAAAGATCTGAACAGACACTTCTTAAAAGAAGACATAAGAGCAGCCAACAAACATAAGAAAAAAATACTTATCATTAATCATCAGAAAAATGCAAACCAAAACCACAGTGAGATATGATGTCACAATAGTCAGAATGGCTACTATGAAAAGTCAAAAACAACAGATGCTGGCAAGGCTATGAAGAAAGGGAACACCTATACGTTGTTGGCAGGATTGCAAATTAGTTCAACCACTGTGGAAAGAAGTTGAGAAATTTCTCAAAGAACTTAAAACAGAGCTACCATTCAATCCAGCAATCCCATTACTGTATACATATACCTGAAGGAAAATAAATTGTTCTACCAGAAGGGTACATGCATTCTTATGTTCCTTGCAGCACTATTCACAATAGCAAAGACATGGAATCAACCTAGCTGACTATAAATGGTAAACTGGATAAAGAAAATATGGTACATGAACACCATGGAATATCTTCTGCAGCAACATGAATGCAGCTAAAGACCATTATCCTAAGTGAATTAAGGGAATTAATGCAGAAACAAAAACCCCAAAACCCAAATACCGCATGTTCTCACTTACATGGAAACTAAACATTGAATATACATGGAGGTGAAGATGAGAACAATAGATAGTAGGGAAGACCAGAGCAGGTAGGGAGGGAGTGGGCTGTTAGTTCACCACATAAGTTACAGGATCATTTGTACCCCAGACCTCAGCATCATGCAATATACCCATATAATAAACCTGCACATGTATGCTCTGAATCCCAAATACAAGTTGAACAAATAAATAAATAAAGGAAATTACTTGAGTTTACCTCAAAGTTATTTAGATACATTTGTTATTTAGAGTTATATTTAGATGCATTTAAAAACTGTGTTAGTTTTGCAGACATTAGCATTGAATTATAATGATTACATTGCACTTTACATTTTAAATTTATTTTATTTGTTCACTAGTCTTTGTTAATACGGTATCCCACTACCCACATTTAAGTACTTCTGAGACTAAATCTAGCACTTTCAATTATTCTGAAAGAACACTATAAAATTCTAAACTTTTAAAAAATTAAATTATACTCATGTTAAAAATAAAAAGAAAGAAAATGAAAACACAAAGCAAAGAAGGTGAAATTTAATATCATTGACACAGTTACAGATTACTTGAGTAATAATTTTAAACTGTATTTATAGTCATTAAGTATCAAAAATATTCTCCTTGTTTAATGTAGAAAATTCTTAAATGTGCCAGTTGATATTTATTTTAACAATTTCTCTCTGGATCCTAAAATATGTTTAGCAGCAACCAAAATGTAACCATTTAAAGGCAGAAAAAACATATATGTAAATGCTTACTTAATGGATTTTTAAATTTTTTTATAACTTAATAAAGCTTTTAAACAATAGAAAATGTCCATTTTACAATTTTAGCCCAAGAAAAGATCCTTTCAAAAATCACACTTTTGGATGAATTTTAATATTATACAAAGTGAAACATATTAATAAACCATTTGGCAAAGAGAAACAAAGAACTCTGCATTTTACTATGCCTGATACTGCCCTTGTTTGGCTCTCCTGACTTAAGGAAAGGAGTTGCAGTGAGAATTGTTTAATAATTTAGTGAGAGAGAGAGAGATTTTGAAAAGAACACTCAGAGATAGAGCATTTAATGGCTGGTAAGAAACATGGGAATGAGAACAGTTTGGATACTATAAATAAGAAATAAAGATTTCTGGACTGTCTCTTAAAATTGAATAAACTCAAATTCACATAGTGTCAGAATTAGCTTGATTTGTTTTTCAATGGAAAAATTAAAAAGTCAAAAATAAAGGAGCTTGGGTTTCTGCAGGACTGAATACTTTGTGATATATAGGAATAAAGATTATTTACTTCAAACTATTAGGTGACTACTCTTATGGTTGATTTAAAGACATAAACTGCTAAACAACACTTTAGGCAAAGCTTTTTATTCCAATTGCTAAATCTACCAAGCAAAAACATAGGAATCAGTTAAAAACTTGACTATGCAGTAAGCCAAACTATAGTTTTTGAAACCAAATAAACTTACTTTATTCCCAGAATCATGCAAATATGTTTCCTATATTGATCAAATTAATCAGATGGAGATATTCTCCAAATTAGAAATAAGCATCTTATGTAGATCCTACACATGACTAAAGATCATACTAATTGTTTCAGTGTATGGGAAGCACTCTGAGGTCTGAGTGATCCCTGAAAGTCAGGATGGGGTAACTATCACTGCCTAACTTTTATCAAGTGTTTAGGAAAGCAGCAAAAGATTCTCAACCTTCTCTAGTTTTTAAATATCTTTACTGAACTCTATAATAATTGCATTCAATGGACTTCCCCAGAAGCCTAACTTCTGTTTGTTGCCTTGTTTATATAAAATGGTATATTGTGGATTTCTAATAATTGATTCATAGACAAATAAATTGATAGATACATAGATAGATAGATGCATAGATGAATAAACAAATAAACAAATAGGTCTTGGAACAAAATTTGTTAGTTGGGACCTGTCTGTGATTGCCAAATCTGTCCTTTGCTTTGAGCTTTATGAACAAAGCCATTAACAGACAATCACATTATGGTCCCCCTGAAACCTGAATGAGCAAATGCACTCTTCTGTCTCATTGTGGCTGAGGAACCTAGATGCCAGACAGCACATGGCTCAATACATCTTGAAATAAGGCAATTTGAATTACTTTGAAATCTAAGGTTGATTTTCGATATTTTAAAGAACATACTGAATTCTGAGCCATTATTCTCCCTGCAGGTGCTATAAATACTTTTTTTCCTTTAACATTAGCAAGTAAAAAATTCTACAGTGTATTATTTTCCCATTTTGATCACGTTAAAAAGGAATGTTGAGTAAGTCGATGATAGCCATATTCTCTGGAATAAAATGCATGACTTCACTGAGCATAGGTATTACATGTCTATGACCCTTTGGCACAAACTAAATGAGTCTTTCAAATTTATATGTATAAATGTAGATATTTCACATACATTATATTCTTATATGTAATATTCTATATATTCTTCAGTTTGTATATATGCCAATTATATATATATATATATATAACTTAAATAACATATTATGAATACATCAAAGTATATACTTTTGTGGATATCAGGTCTGTTTTTTTATGGTAAACTTAGTTAATGTGTTGCTAAATCCCTGGCTAAACCATGAGTTTTCTCTTTCATCTACATGGTTTTAAATACATATATTGAGCCCTTTCATAAAAAATGAGACAAGTGTAGTTTTTGTTTGTTTGTTTTATAACAGGCATTTTTAAGGAGCCATTTATGTTACTTATCCTCTTGAATTCTGTTTATGAGAAAGGTACATGAAGTATTGACTGGCTATGGGATGAAATCCCTCTTCGAGTAAGTCAGTACTTTTAAAATATCTCCTGTTAGAGGCCAATACACCATTCTGGACTCTGTTATTTATATTCTTACACAGCAACAAATCAAACCCATGGTTTTTATCATTTATTCATCATCCATTTTCTTATTATAAATCAGTATTTATGAACACTAAAATATAGAGGGACATGTTAAAAAAATTTACTATCTCTCTATGCCAGATACATGCCAAGAATTGGAAGCTCAGAGATATTCCCCTTAAGACAGGCTAAAATGCTGGCTAAATTATGTCAAAGAGAGTGACACTATTGTAAACCTTCACCTTTGATGAAGTGAGGGAGAATCTAACTTGAGAAAGGTCAGTGTTCATGCCTGGATATTTCATGAAGATACTTTAGGATCTACTGTATAATCTTGTATTTTTTTTTTCAAAAAGGATTATAGTACAAATATACATATACATAAATGTGTGTTTTAATGAGACAGAAATAAAAGTTTTTATTGGAAGTAATTACTAGTATCCTGTTTTTAAAGATTCCTTAACTTTCATGTAAAAAAATGATAGTTGATATCATCTTCAAGACATTATGTAGTAAAAGACCTCCTGTCATTCACACATCACACTTGACCACTAACTCAGGTCCCCATGAACACTGAGGTACATACATATCAGTGATAAGGACAAAGGCTTTCTGAGAAAAAAGATGGGCGTGGCTGTAAGGATAAGTATGTGTACACTGGAGAGAAGAAAAGCCTAGAAAATGAGTTACTTCCTGGACAAGAAAATCAAGCAAGAGTTGTCTACCAGTTGCTGTGGTAGGAAAACACTCACAAAGTTCCAGGGATGTGATACAGTGACAGGGCTCATAGCTGCAGAGCTACAGGGAGAGGTGAACTCACAAGAATGCTGGCGATATGGTTTGGATCCTTGTTCCCACTCAAATCTCATGTCAAATTGTAGTCCCCAGTGTTGGGGGAGGGGCCTGGCTAAAGTTGATTGAATCGTGGATGTGGATTTGCCATTTGCTGTTCTTGTGATCATGAGGGAGTTCTCACAAGATTTGAATCTTTAAAAATGTGTTGCACCTACTCCTCTGTCCCCCACCTGCTCTGGCTATGTAAGACATGCCTGCTTCCTTTTTGCCTTCGAATATGATTGTGAGTTTCCTAAGGCCTCCCTAGCCATACCTCCTATACAGCCTGCAGAACTGTGAGCCAATTGAACTTTTTTTTTTTTTTTTTGGCAAGTTATCCTGTCTCAGGTAGTTCTTTATAGCAGTATGAGAATGGACTAATGTAGCTTGGCTGAGGATGGGCAATAGGGATGACATTTGGGCACATTTAAAGGAATATCATACTGCACATGGAGTCTGAGGTATTCAGCTCTAGAATGTGCCACAGGCTAAGCCAGCTTCTATAAGTTTCTGCCCAATGATCAGATCCCACTCAAGGCCAAGTCTGGAGGAGAACTATGGTGGAGCAATGTCGATTCATGCACAAGAACAGTGATTGGCATAATTTATATATTCTAGAATCTGGAACATTTGCCCCAATCAGCAACAGAGTGTCACTACCACAATCCAAAAGAAAACCCTTAAGGAAGATGTGACACAGAAACAGTATGAATCTTCCATTGCGTATTTGTCACCAAATGGGAAATATGGGGAGGCGATGGAAAAGAATAACACTGGACTATAAACTTTCTGCTGTTCTACATAAAGAAAAACCTAGCAAAAGGAGTATTCAAAAGGGACACTTCTGATTTATATTTATGCCTTTTCAATCAGTCCACCAAATATTTTGCTTTTTCTTTTTATTCTTCTGAGACAAAGTCTTACTCTATATTGGAGTGCGGTAGCACAATCATGGCTCACTGCAGCCTCAAGCTTCCTGGACTTAGGTGATTCTCTTGCCTTAGCCTCTTCAGTAACTGGGACTACAGGTGCACACCACAATTCCTGGCTATTTTTTGTATTATTATTATTATTTTTTGTAGGGATAGTGTTTTACCATGTTGCCCTGGTTGGTCTCAAACTCATGGGCTCAAGCCATCTGCCTGCCTCAGCCTTCCAAAGTGGTGGAGTTACAGATGTGAGTGAGCCACTATACCCAACTAAATCTTTTACTTTTTAAATGCAGCTGGACTCCTTCATATCACATCTCAGAGAACATATTGTAGCCCATCAGGTGAGGAGGTGTTTGCTTTAGGCCTCCACACACAATCACAGTCTTTTGCTAAAAAGATGTATTGCATGACCCCTAACCCCGACTCTTGTTCAGTTTTTGTATCAGAGCCTCCCTTTGTAAGTACACATTGCAAGTCTCTGTTATGGAAGTTTACATTCCCCATTCTCTTTGACCATCACTATGTTGAGTTAACTTGCACTGCTGTCAATAAAATGTCTTTGACAATATTTCACTGGTTCCCCTTTTCCACAAAAAAGAAAAAAAAGATTTTCTTTTGCCTTCACCACCTTAGTATCTCAGGTCTATGAACGCTCCTGTCTCAGTAGTCTGGTCCTCCATTCTACCACAGACACAGCACTCACATAATCATATTTTATATCAAGGGTTGGCAAAGTACAGTGCATTAGCCAAATCTGGCATGCAATCTGTTTTTTTACAGCCCATGAAAAAGATAAAGTTTACGTATTTAGATGGACACATTTAAAATGGTAATGTTAGTACCCACATTATGTCTTCAATTCTGCTTATTGGCCCACAAAGCCTAAAATATTTACTACCTGGCTTTTTAAGTAAAAGTTGCTGACCCTACTATAGATCTTATAATTCCTAATAACCATAGTTTTTCCTAGTCTTAATTTCTAAAAGTCATGCTGTGATTCACCACCTCTAACATTTCTAGTTTATTTCCTCTAGATTTCTTATTTCCCAAATCCTTTCATTTCATTAAGACCATCAGTACACAGATGTTACCATTATTTCAAAGTACCTCACTTACCTGCTGCAAGTTACATGCTTAGTAAGTATTTGTTGGATGAATGAATGGGTGTGTTTCTTTACTCTGCCTCCAAAATTCCAAATTCCCTCAGGAGTCCTGTCATCTGAGTTCTTCCTTACTAAGTCATTTGTTGATTTGTCCATTCTCATTGGTCCTTCCCTCATCCACAGAAACATGCCTGTTCCTGTTTGTTCTCCCCAGGTACAGGCAATCCATTCCTAGAGTATAAATGCTAAACAATACGCCTATGTTATAAATAGCAGATCTTGATTTTTGAGTAACTATTATGCACTGAGTACTTTAAACATGATCTTATTTGATCTTCCCAACAACGACATAAGTACAATTCATATTTTAGAAATTAAGAAACTAGGCCCCCAACAGGTTAATTGCTCAATTTCACAGAGCATGTAAGTGTCAGAGGTCCAGCTGAGACCTTTAAGAGATTCAAATCATATGTTCCTTTCACTGTGCTGTGTGCTGTAAATGTCAAGGAATGACTCAAGGGCTGAGCATATCAGTTAATGATAGAGATAGATTTAGAGAGCCCATGTTAAGGTTGAAAAGGGGGTTACATATCTTTAGGTAAAAGAGTTAAAAAACGGTGTTTTACTGTCCCTGGAGTAATACTTCCTTAAAAACTTATGGATTAGCAAGTAATTCAGACTCACCCACCTGGCTGTTTAGTACTACAGCCTATGAGTCCTTTAAACACAACTTTATTTTTTCCAAATATTACTGTATGTCAAGAACCTCAGCTGTGTTCTATAACCTCATAATTTTCTAACTGGAAAAGCATGATAACATGATGGGAAGATCCTCCCACTGAACCAGGGAGGGTCCACTTCTTGCTTTCTTCCAAATACATAGAGGATTGAGTTTACCAAAAAAGGCACTTAATATGATAATGGTTTTCTTACCCTCCCTTTTTTCAGGAGCAATTAACATAGCTCTTTCTTCTTCTAGCCTACAGTTTTCTAATAGGACTGTAACCAGTTCTAACAAAGAAATTCATATCTGAAAGAAGAAGGCAATTTCAATGTGTAGTTAAAAAAATATTGAGCATGACCTATAAAATTTATTATTCATATTACCGCTCTTTTTAAGACTTTTTTTAAAGGTTCTCTCTACTTTTCAATGCTCTCACAGCAATCTGTGATGCCTCAATCCTCTTTAAGAGTGTCTAAATTCTCTGCAAATACCATGTGCATCCAGTGACACTGACATTCTCCTGATTTCTTGATCTTTGCCATGTCCAACTAGGTATTTATATTCGTCAAGCCAGCATCCTCACTGAGCTTCGCTTGACATCTATTTCTGTGTGGGTTTAAATCAAGTAGTCTAATAGTAATAACTAATTTTAAAATAAAATTTGTTTTCTATGTGTACACTTCCTCAAAACATTCTTATTCAAGCCAACTTTCTCTTAAAGTTGGAGCAACAAACTCTTAACAAACATGTAAGATACTCTCTGTAGGTGGAAGTCAGAAGAAATAAGAATTTTTTTAAAGAAGCACTTCTTTTTTTTTTCTCATCCAATATTAATACCTTCTGTGACCTATAGCTGAGTGATGGAAGGATTAGGTTTAGGAAGTGGAGATTTGTTCATTAGATAAGGATACTTAGAAAACCATAAATACAAAATACCCTTCTTTTCTTCCATTGTAATTCACTTAAATCCAGATACGGTATTTATCATCTTTGAGGACTGCGTATTTATTAGTAATGTAAAAGAAATAAATAACATTTTAGGTCTGAGTCCTCTATTTCTTTTTCCTTTTTTAAAATTATACTTTAAGTTTTAGAATACACGTGTAGATATGCAGGTTTGTTACATAGGTATACACGTGCCATGATGGTTTGCTGCACCCATCAACCCATCATCTACATTAGGTATTTCTCCTAATGCTATCCCACCCCTAGTGCCCCACTCCCTGAAAGACCCCAGTGTGTGATGTTCCTCTGGTAGTATTCTTGTATTCTTATTGTTCAGCTACCACTTATGAATGAGAACATGCAGTGTTTGGTTTTCTGTTCCTGTTACAGTTTGCTGAGAATGATGGTTTCCAGATTCATCCATGACCCTGCAAAGGACATAAACTCATCCTTTTTTTGTATAGCTGTATAGTATTCCATGGTGTATATATGCCACATTTTCTTTATCTAGTCTATCACTGATGGGCATTTGGGCTGGTCCCAAGTCTTTGCTATTGTGAATAGTGCTGCAATAAACATATGTGTCATGTATCTTTATAGCAGAATGATTTATAATCCTTTGGGTATATACCCAGTAATGGGATTGCTGAGTCAAACGGTATTTCTAGTTCTAGATCCTTGAGGAATGGCCACACTGTCTTCTACAATGGTTGAACTAATTTACCCTCCCATCAACAGTGTAAAAGTGTCCCTATTTCTCCACATCCACTCTAGCATCTGTTGTTTCTTGACTTTTTAATGATCACCATACCAACTGATATGAGATGATATCTCCACAGCAAAAGAAACTATCATCAGAGTGAACAGGCAACCTACAGAAAGGGAGAAAATTTTTGCAATTTATCCTTCTGACAAAGGGCTAATATCCAGAATCTACAAAGAACTTAAACAAATTTACAAGAAGAAACATCTCCTTGTGGTTTTGATTTGCATTTCTCTAATGATCAGTGATGATGAGCTTTTTTTCATATAGTTTTTGTCTGCATAAATGTCTTCTTTTGAGAAATGTCTGTTCATATCCTTTGCTCACTTTTTGATGGGATTGTTTGTTTTTTCTTGTAAATTTGTTTAAGTTCTTTGTAGATTCTGGATATTAGCCCTTTGTCAGATGGCTAAATTGCAAAATTTTTCTCCCATTCTGTAGGTTGCCTGTTCACTCTGATGATAGTTGCTTTTGCTGTGGAGAAGCCCTTTAGTTATTTAGTTCCCATTTGTCAGTTTTGACTTTTGTTGCCATTGCTTTTAGTGTTTTATTCATGAAGTCTTTTCCCATGCCTATGTCCTGAATAGTATTGCCTAGGTTTCTTTCTAGGGTTTTTCAGGTATTAGGTCTTACATTTAAGGCTTTAATCCTTGAGTTAATTTTTGTATAAGATGTGAGGAAGGGGTCCAGTTTCAGTTTTATGCCTATAGCTAGCCAGTTTTCTCAACACCATTTATTAAATAGGGAATACTTTCCCCATTGCAGATTTTGTCAGGTTTCTCAAAGATCAGACAGTTGTAGATGTTTGGCATTATTTCTGAGGCCTCTGTTCTGTTTCACTGGTATATATATCTGTTTTGATACCAGTGCTATGCTTTTTGGTTACTGTATCCTTGTAGTATAGTTTCAAGTTAGGTAGCACAATGCCTCTAACTTTGTTCATTTTGCTTAAGATTGTCTTGGCTATATGGGCTCTTTTTTGGTTCCATATGAAATTTAAAGTAGTCTTTCCTACTTCTGTGAAGAAAGTGAATGGTAGCTTGATGGAGATAGCATTAAATCTATAAATTACTTTGAGCAGTATGGCCGTTTTCACAAGACTGACTCTTCCTATCCATGAGCATGGAATGTTTTTTCATTTGGTTGTGTCTTCTCTTATTTCCTTGAGCAGTGGTTTGTAATTCTCCTTGCAGAAGTCCTTTATATCCCTTGTAAGTTGTATTCCTGGGTGTTTTATTCTCTTTGTAGCAAATGTAAATGGGCTTTCAAGCATGATTTGGCTTTCTGTTCATCTATTATTGGTGTATAGGATTGCTTGTGATTTTTGGACATTGATTTTGTATCCTGAGACTCTGCTGAAGTTGCTTTTCAGCTTAAGGAGATTGTGAGCTGAGATGATGGGGTCTTGTAAATATACCATCATGTCATCTGCAATCAGAGACTATTTGATCTCCCTCTTTCTATTTGAATCGCTTTATTTATTTCTCTTGCCTGATTCCCCTGATCAGAACTTCCAATTCTATGTTGATTAGGAGGGGTGAGAGAGGGCATCCTTGTCTTATTCTAGTTTTCAAAGGGAATGCTTCCAGCTTTTGCCTCTTCAGTATGATACCGGTTGTGGATTTGTTATAAATAGCTCTTTTTTTTTTTTTAAGCAGCTTCTGGATTCATTGATTTTTTGAAGGACTTTTTATATCTCTATTTTCTTCAGTTCTGCTCTGATCTTGGTTATGTCTTGTATTCTGCTAGCTTTAGAATTTGTTTCCTCTTGTTTTTCTAGTTCTTCTTAATTGTGATGTTAGGGTATTGATTTTAGATCTTTCCTGCTTTCTGATATGGACCTTTAGTGCCATAAATTTTCTTCTAAACCCTGCTAGCTGAGTCCCAGAGATTCTGTTACATTGTGTATTTATTCTCATTGGTTTCAAACAACTTATTTATTTCTGCCTGAATTTTGTTATTTATCCCATGGTCATTCAGGAACAGGTTTCAGTTTCCATGTAATTGTGCAGTTTTGAGTAAATTTCTTAATTCTGAGTTCTAATTTGATTTCACTGTGTTCTAAGAGACTGTTTGTTTATAATTTCTGTTCTTTTGCATTTGCTGAGAATTGTTTCACTTCTAATTATGTGGTCAATTTTAGAATATGTGTGATGTGGTGCTGAGAAGAATTTATATTCTGTTGATTTGGGGTGGAGAGTTTTGCAGATATCTATTAGGTCTGCTTGGTAGAGAACTGCATTCATGTCCTGAATAACCTTGTTAATTTTCTGTCTCATTAATTTGCCTAATATTGACAGTGTGGTGTTAAAGTCTCCCACTATTATTTGGTAGGAGTCTAACTCTCTTTTTATGACTCTATGCATTTCCTTTATGAATCTGGGTGCTCCTGTATTCAGTGCATATATATTTAGGATAGTTAGCTCTTTTTGTTGAATTGATTTCTTTACCGTTATGTAATGTCCTTCTTCATCTTTTTTGATATTTGTTGGTTTAAAGTCCATTTAATCAGAGACTAGGATTGCAATCCATGTTTTTTTATTTGCTTTCAATTTGTTATTAAATATTTCTCCATCCTTTTATTTTGAGCCCATATGTGTGTTTGCACATGAGATGGATCTCCTGAATACAGCATACCGATGGGTCTTGACTCTATCCCAGTTGCCAGTCTGTGTCTTTTAATTGGGGCATTTAGCCTGTTTACATTTCAGGTTAATAATGTCATGTGTGAATTTTATCCTTTCATTATGATGTTAGCTGTTTATTTTGCTTGTTAGTTAATGCAGTTTCTTTGTAGTGTTGATAATCTTTAAAATTTGGTATGTTTCTGCAGTGGGTGGTACTGAGTTTTCTTTTCCATGTTTGGTGCTTCCTTCAGGAGCTCTCATAAGCAGTCCTCATGGTTACAAAATTTCTTCACATTTGCTTGTCTGAAAATGATTTTAGTTCTCCTTCACTTATCATGCTTAGTTTGGCTGAATATTAAAATTCTGGGTTGAAAATGCTTTTGCTAAGAATGTTGAATTTTGGCCCCCATTCTCTTCTGGCTTGTAACTTTCCTGCAGAGTGATTCACTCTTAGTCTGATGGGCTTTCCTTTGTGGGTAGCCCGACTTTTCTCTCTGACTGTCCTTAACATTTTTTCCTTAATTTCAACCTTGGTTAATCTGATGATTAGGTGTCTTGGGGTTACTCTTCTCAAGGAGTATCTTTGTGGTGTTCACTGAAGTTCTTGAATCTGAATGTTGGTCTTTCTTGCCAGCCAGAACTCTCCTGTGTGAGGTGTCTATCAGCCCTTTCCAGGAGGTGTCCCCTAGTCAGGAGGTATAGGAGTCAGGAACCTGCTTGAAGAGGCAGTCTGTCCATTAGCAGAGATCAAGTGCCATTTTGGGAGATTCACTGCTCCCTTCAGAGCCAGCAGGCAGAAGTGTTTAAGTCTGCTGAGGCTGCACTCATAGCCACCCCTTTTCCTAGGTGCTCTGTCCCAGAGAGATGGGAGTTTTTCTTTTATTTTTTTGGAGATGGAGTTTCATTCTTGTTGCCCAATCTGGACTGCAATGGCACAATCTCAGCTCACTGCAACCTCCACCTCCTGGGTTCAAGTGAGTTTTCCGCCTTAGCCTCCTGAGAAGCTGGGATTACAGGTACCAGCTACCACATCCAGCTAATTTTTATATTTTTAGTAGAGATGAGGTTTCACCATGTTGGCCAGGCTGATCTTGAACTCCTGACCTCAGGTGATCCACCAGTGTCAGCCTTCCAAAATGTTGGAATTACAGGTGCAATCCACTGCACCCAACTGAGAATTTTATCTGTAAGCCCCTGACTGGGGCTACTGCCTTTCTTTTATGCCCTGCCCAGAGAGGAGGAATCTAGAGAGGCATTCTGGCTAGAGCAGCTTTGCTGAGCTGTGGTGGGCTCCACTCATTTCGAACTTCCCTGGCAGTTTGTTTACACTGTGAGGGAAAAACCACCTACTCAAGCCTCAGTAATGGTGAACACCCTTCCCCCATCCAAGCTAGAGTGTCCAAGGTTGACTTCAGACTGCTGTGCTGGAAGCGAGAATTTGAAGCTAGTGAATCTTAGCTTGTTGGGCTCTGTGGGGCTGGGAGCTTCTGAGCTAGACCAGTTAGCTCCCTGGATTCAGTCCCCTTTTTAGGGCAGTGAATGGTTCTGTCTCGTTGGCATTCCAGGTGCCACTGTGGTATGAAAAAAAAACTCCTACAGCTAGCTGGGTGTCTGCCCAAAAGGCCACCCAGTTTTGTGCTTGAAACTCAGAGTCCTGGTGGTGTAGGCACCTGAGGTGATCTCCTGGTCTGCAGGTTGTGAAGACCATGGGAAAACCACAGTATCTGGTCTGGAATTCACCATTCCTCATGGCACAGTCCCTCATGGCTTTCCTTGGCTAGGGGAGGGAAGTCCTCGACCCCTTGTGCTTTCTTGGTGAGGTGACACCCCATTCTGCTTTGGCTCACTCTCTGTGGGCTGCACCCACTGTCTAAGCAGTCCCAGTGAGATGAGCCAGGTACTTCAGGAATTGCAGAAATCACCCGCCTTCTGCATTGATCTTTCTAGAAGTTGCAGACTAGAGCTGTTCCCATACTACCATCTTGTCAGCCACCCCTGAGTCCTCTAGGAAACCCTTCTTTACATTGACATTCATTAAATATTTAGTACCCTTCCAAGGTCTATACTCTACATGTATTAACTTATTTAGTACTCAGAATAACTCCATTATTGTCCCCATTTGTACAAATAAAGTAACCAACTGAAGGTCAAAGAGATTGAATAAATTGTTTTAGCTCACACAGCTAAAAAGTCTGAAATCAAATATAAATTCAGTCAATCTCACTTCAAATATCATTTAACTGTAAAAATATATATTGCCTTGGAGTTGTTAATTGGTACTAGACTCCTTGAAGAAAGTTTGCTGCATTCTTTTGAGAGTGAACAGGGTGATTTCATAAATAGCAGCCTTATTAAAATGTGGTTTACTTTTGTTTTTCCTAATCAATGTATATGGAGTCACCAAATTGCTGGAGACAAGTTTTCAATTTGTCTCCCAAAGATTCTTGTTCAACCTTTATGCTAATCTTTCTATTGGCCTTGTTGTTTCACCTTAAGACTTTAAAATATGCAAAAATATAACTACATACTTCTATACTAATATATTTTCGTTTTATATCTCCCAACCATTTCTAGAACAATAGTTGGGACATAAAAGCACTAAATACTGTCTTAATATGAAAGAGATTTTCATAGAGAAAAGAATTTTCTGAGCCTAGTGTGGAGGATACTTATCCCAACTTCAACTCAATAAATACAGTAAAATGTTTACAAATTTGCATATTTATAACAATTAAAAATATGCATTTTAAAGTGTATAGTTACATAATATATAGTTAATACAATAAATTTTATAATTAAATTGATTTTAACTCTCATTTTTACATTCTTTGATTAGTCTATTTTCACATTACTGATAAAGATATATCTGAGAAATATTTATAAATATTTATATTTATAAATTATATAAATTATATAAATTATATTTATAAATTATATAAATATTTATATATAAAGATATATCTGAGAAATATTTATATTTCTTATAAATTACTCAGTAATTTATAAAGAAAAAGAGGTTTAATGAACTCACAGTTCCATGTGGCTAGGGAGGCTTCACAATCATGATGAAAGCCACATCTTACATGGCAGTAGGGAAGAAAGAATGAGAACCAAGAGAAAGGGGTTTCCTCTATAAAACCATCAGTTCTCATGAGACTTATTCACTGTAAGAACAGTATAGGGGAATGGCCCCCATGATTCATCTCCCTCCCACAGCATGTGGGAATCATGGGAGCTACAATTCAAGATGAGATTTGAGTGGGAACAAACCAAACCCTCTCAATTCTATACCATACATCTTTGTGTTAACAATAGCCTGTTCTTTTTGCATAGAAGGTAGTTTTGTTGATGATATTAACCCTTATGATGTCTTCAACCTTTTATTCATCAAGAAGATATTGAAGACAGAGGCAAAATTGCAAGGAAGTTTATTTCCCACAGCAAAAAGGAAATGCTTGTTTGATATATAGTTCAACATCTCAGACTTTATACAGTTTTTCATAAATACAAAAATGTCATTTTGCATCTTTAAATCATTAATTCACTACAATTTGAGTCCCATGTCTTTGGAGCAAAAAATTTACACCCAAATGAAAACACGTTGTAAAAAGAAGGAAATTACTCATGTTTTTTCTCCATTTGTTCAGGTCTTCTGACATTCCTCAGCTCACTTGTCTCATATCCCTCAGTTCTCAATTATAGATCCCAAAAGGAGGTAGTGCAAAGTGGGCATTACTGTGAATAAGGCTGAATTCAGGATATAGAAACACACATGCATGCACACACACACATGGAAACTTGGGAAATTATTTTTATTTTGTGGAAAACATACCTAATTGTAACGTTGTTTGTTTTGTCAAGTGCCATGTCCAATCATGCTCAAAGAAGTCTTTCAGCTGCTGCTGGAGAGAGGGCTTGCTTATATAGTTGCTCTCTTATTGCTGCTAGTGATAAGCCCAATTTACCTTCTCAGTGCATATCTCTTTTACCTATACTTGAAATTTCTTATGAAAGAGACAGACTGATCCCTTGTGCATGTGTGAGTGCTGTGTTTTTTCAGTGTGTTTCCTTGACCTACTTTAACTCTTAGGATGATCAACAACCACTCAAAATACTCAACCATTTTTTGCTCTCCAACTTCCTTCTTTTATAGAGAAAAATTTGGCTGCAGCTGTTTTCCTCTGCAAGGTTCTATTATGCTTAAAGTCCATAGCTGAGTAAGAAAATGAATTTCTAGAAATATGTTTTCTGGATTTTTGTGCAATAGTAGTATGCTAAAGCATTATTTTTGCTGTATGCATGCGTATTTTATGGAAAAATATTTCATCAATTTAGACGTTTATACTTTCATGTTAAAGGATTTTGTTACCCAGGCAGAGGAACAGGGCCTAATATGGCAACATGCTGTGCTTAAGTAAGAGTACTTGTCTTGATTATATGGCCTTTATTAAAATTCCAAATTTTATAAACATTACCCAAAACATTTTTTGGCCAGGTTTCTAGATTTCTCTGACATAAAAAAAAAAAGACTTACCTGTATGCATGTATGTGTCTCCATGCGCGTATGTGTATAGTGTTTCTCTCTATATAATCTGTCTGAAGATGGGCATTTGGAAACATCAAATTCAAGCTGCCAGACTTATGTAAATCCAGACAGATAAGGAATAACCCATTTCTCAGGACTTGTTTAAATATCTGAACTTAAGTGAAATTTATTCTTAATTTTTGTGTTTATTTTTCCTGTATTTTTGACCTTTTAAGTATTTAATCATTATAAACTCCAATGGCAGAAAAACAATTAAGATTTTTCTTTTACAATAAATAACAGAAGAAGTCAGTCTGTATAGATTTAGGGTACTCATGGGGTTCACTCTCTTTGGTGCATTCATAACAACCTGAAATGCAAAATTTTGTGACTATATATATGTACAATTGAAGGACAATATGTCTGTGTATCTATCTATCTATCTATCTATCTATCTCTACCTCCCTACTTACCTATTTTCAATTTTCAAAATGTTCTATGACCCAATTTATTAAACATTCATATTTACTAGTGAGTAAGCACCTATTAGGGCAGGAATTATGTATTATCTCTCTTGTTTGCTATTATACATCCTGGGCCCAGGTGCAAAGTAAATATTTGTTGAAGGAAAGAAGGAGAAAGTAAAGAAGAGAAGGAAGAAGGGAAGGAGGTAAGGAAGAATGAAAAGCAGCATGAGAAGGAAGAAATGTATTAACTATTTTTGCTGTTGTTCCTTTCCTAAACCTTTTCAGTATACAAAAACGGAATGGCTGCTACAGAGTAGGTACCAGAAGTGTCCACTATGGACAACAGAAGGCTTTGCAGTTTGTGTACTACAGGAGGCAAACATTGTGACAGAGTTGGTTTTGTAACTCTTTTTATTGAGAAGTTACAACAGCAAAAGAAGGGGACAAAGAAGGATGGTTAGCTGTGACAGAGGCTCTATCCCCAACAGGGAGCTCTAGAGTAAATGTTGCCTGTTAGAGGAGTTCTATTTCAGATGCACATGGCTAAGCCCTCAGACCACTGCCTTGTTCAATCACAGGCTGGCAGCCACTCTAAGGAGACTGATACTTCAGATTGAAATCTGAGGCTAATCATAAAGAAGCTAAAGGCTGGGCTGTTGTTTAACTGCAGTCCTTACAGCTAGCATTTCTTATCTTATAAAGGGGATGTGGAGGACACATCTCTGTATCTTCTACACTGAGTATAAACTAGTATCTTTCATTATGGAAAGCAACCTAAAATATTGTAACTTCTCCCTATCAAATCACCAGTTCCAAATGAGAAGGGAAAAAAAGTGTAAAAAAGGGCACTCATGCAAAGGAGTCTGTGTGTTTCTCAGTCTCCCACTGCATTTATGTATGTTTTTACTTTGCTTATTAGGGAGATTTACAACAAATCCATCTCTACTTTTATAATCAAAAAATTCATTTATAATAATATTAATGAAAATTAAAGGAAATGTATCTATTCTTTATAAATAATAATGATTTTTTAAAATAAAAGATTCAAATGGATATCCTTTGGTGAACTTTAAATGAGTTAATATCTTTGTTTCTCTTATTACCTTTCTTTTTGTGGGTTTCCATGGGAATCTTTGAAAAGTAACAGACTACAGCTGAATCTATATGTGTTCTAACAAAATCAGATTCAATTAAAAATCTGATGCATCTGCTCCTTGTGGCTTATGAAAAAAAATCAACATGAATTTATTGAATAATTAATATGTACAGATTATGCAAACTATATATGAGAAATTCAAAACCCAAGGAAGCTCTTGCCTGTGTTCTCATATGGCAATGGGAACTGAAGCTAGACACATATTCATCAGCATGAGGTAGGAGAGAAAATATTTTTTGCCCATCACAAGATTCGTGGCTGAGGCTTTTATAACAAAAGACATACAAAAAATAGGATAACTAAATTTATTTAACATAAATTTTATGTGACACAAAGCCTTCAGAAATGAACATGTAAAGATCCAGGGTAACTGCGTTTTTAAAGAACGTCATACAAAAGCATGACTGGAAGACAAAAGAATATGATCTAAGGATAATAAACTGGGGTAAACTTAGCAAGGCCTGTTTGTTCAGATTCTTCTTGGACTCTCCATGTGACATTTCTTTTCTCTTGTAATTAGACAGGACATCTGTCACCTGAGGTTTTTCAGGAGAGAGGGGAGGAAGAAAGACAGAGGGACCTTTCTGCCTCTGCAGTTTTCTCAAATTACTTCAGCTTAAGAGACTCAGTATGATAAGATATCACATTTTGGGGTAGCATTTCCTGTACCCCATTAAATGACAAACATGAGTATTCTAGTTTATTTTTTTCCATATCTATTTTACCACAATTTCTACCTTCACCCCAAGTAAATTTTTTTTCTAATCCCAGAAAAAAAAAACAAAACTGCTGGGCATGGGGTAAGTGAAAATGGAAGTTAAAATAATAGTATTGTAGATAGTCAGCCAACAAGTGATTCTCAGTCAATAACTATAAATTGAGTATCTACAATTTTCCCATAACTATGATAGAATCCTAGAACATAGAAATTGACAAGGCAGACAGTAGCTTCCCTTCACTGAACTTAGACATGAGCAAACTAATAATTCTGAAGAATTAGAAGGGCTAAGAATGGAAAAAAAGAAGAAATGTTATAGAGTAAACATGGTAGACCTGGGAAGCTGGGAGCTGGTAAATTTTATATAAGATGATCAATCAAGAACATTTTGAGAAAATGCAATTTTACTTGAGATCTGAGAGGTGAACAAAGAATAAATTGGACTTTTTTGGGGAGAATATTAAAAAGGAAAGATAGCCAGAAAGAAAAATTACAAACTTTCTGAGATGGAAGTAAGTTTATTCTATTCTAGAAATATGTGGTACACTAGAAGTACAATACAAGACACATATGTAATTTTAAAATTTGTTAGGAGACATTTAAAGAGTAAAATTAAGGGTCAATTACAATAATTTTTTTTGTGTTATTTTATGTAATATACCCTAAATGGCATATCTACATGTAATCAAATTAAACATTAATGAAAATATTTTACTTTAATTTTTTATACTAAGATTCAAAAATGTGGTATGTACTTTGCACTTACAAAACAAATATAAATTCGAATATTTAGATATAGTCATTGTATTTTAAGTAATCATAGTCATTTGTGGCTCATAGCTACCGCATTGGATGGTGCAATTATAGAGACTGAAAAAAAGGCTACAGTTTCTGGATGGGGTCTAAGAAAGCAAGCGTATTGAGAGGCATCCAGAGCTAAAATAGTATATAAAACAAGCTGGGCCTTCTAGGCAGTGGCAATAAATTTATACCATATTCAAATTAGGAATATTCAAAATATTCAAAATAGGAAGTATATATCCATATTCAAAATAGGAAGTCACTAGAGGGTTTTAAGCAGGAGACTGACCTGATATAATAACTGCTATAAATAGACTGTGCATACTGTGTAGAAAATAGCCTGTAAAATGTACAAGAGTAGATGCAGTAAAACCAGTTACAGTATTCTTTGAGATATATTGGCGGCATAAGGAGTAGACATAAATGGGAAAAATTATGTTTTTGGAGGTAAAAGCCCACCAGATTGAATTCTACTAGAGTTATCAGATATAGTGTAAGTATAAAGAGAGGAATTAAGAGTGATACTTGTTTTTGTCTCTTTGTTTTGTTGTTGTTGTTATTCTTTATTTTTGTAGGAGCAAATGGATGGTGGTAGCATAAATTGAAATAAGAGAGACTTGAAGTTTCAGAAGACAGATACGGAAATTCCCATGGGTTATGTCAAGTTCGAAATGATAGATACAATTCAAAAGTATTAGTACACAAGTTGTTTTATTAGAGTGGGATTCATATTTTGCAGGTGTCAGTACATAGTTATTATTTAAAGTTAAAAGACAATGACATTACCTAGTAAAGAGAAGAAGAGGAACAGAAGACGAGAGAGGAGAAGATAAAGGATTAGGTGAGGGGAGTAGAGGAGAAGGGCTGATAATACCTCTGACAAAATTTAGGAAATTAGGAGGATAAAGGCTATTTTCACAGAGAGGTAGTGGAAAACTTAATTGGTGTACTATAGAGGGAGACAGTAGATGAAGAAATGAAGATGGCAGTACAAATACTATATAAAAAGCAGAGAAGGCAGAAATTGGAAGGGATATATGCAATCAAGGGAGAGCATTTTCTGAAAAAAAAAAATTAATTAAGGTTGAGAATCTGAGATTAAGCCAGGCTAATCAGTTTACCCAAAATCTCGCAGTACATGGTGAAACCAAGATGCAAACACACATATTTCTGACAGCAAGGGCCATGCCCTCATGCATGTTACACTAAATGTTATAATGTGTCTTGGGGAGGAAAGCTGAATTTTGGAAAGCCAATCTTTTTAAAATGTAGTGATATCAGGTAAGAGGTATTGATTAGGTGCTAAGAAGCTGAACTAAGACTGGAATTATGAGAAGAAAGAAAAGGCTTCATATTTTGAAAATACATTGATGAAAAATAGATTACCAACCAATTAAGATCCCAGAAAAGGCAAAGCCGAGCCTCATAAATATGGAAATAAGGAAGAGTCAAAGATGACTCAGGGCTCATAAGTTCCCTTACATAGAAGAATATGGTAGTCTTCACCTTTCATGAATTTGACTTTCATATGATGCTCAATTTAATTAATACATTCCATCACAATCCCTCATTTGCTTTTGGAATCTAAATGGTTTTCCACACCTCAGCTGGCTCAATGATTTTGAACTATCATTTGGCAGCAGTGCCCCCTAGTTGTTTCAAGATTTTTTTCGGAAAACATGCTCGACCTTTTAATGTATTTTCCAGAAATCCCTTACATGTGAAAGCATGTTGATGTTTTTAAGTAAAATATTGGCAAAAACAATGAACAGGGGGAAAAAAGTTGAAAAGAAAAGATAATAAGCTTAGTTTTATAAAATTATATTCTGATATGACAGCAGATTTAACTTGAAATGCATAGACATCTTCATGTAGTGTTATGAGCAATTTTCTACCTTTGCTTTGGAACCTGAATAAAGATTGCAGCCTGCTCACTAAGCTGAAAAGTCAGCCTCACCAGAATTTTCCAAAGGATCTGGTGGATCTGTGTCAGGCCAGTTATCAACAAACCTCTGTGAGGCTTTCATTTCATTATTTGACTGTATAATACACACATCTGAAGAGTGAGTAATATTCAGTTAGCTGGGGTCATTTTCATTCATGAGTATTTCACAAACCAGACATCTCTAAATGTCTGGGGTCCTTGGAAACTCAAGTATAAACTGTCCATTAAAATTTCAATCTTTTCACATCTAGTGGTACATATCATATGTTAGGTATCCATTGAAGAAATTGTGTAAGACTCTAAAATTTCAGTGTAGTCAGCTCTGGACAACCCTTTGAGCAGAAGCTAATCTGAACTTCCTGCTCTCCTGAGATTAGGGAAAATGCAGCTGTGAGCCTATTCAGTTCCTACTCTTGCAATGGAAAGAAATACCACATGTAGTTTTTGTGGCAGCTGAGAGCTTGAATCTCTTCAACAACAACATCTTTTCACAGTGTTGTGTGAAGTATGATTAAGAGACTGGAGAGCTATCACAATTCTGTATTTCTTTATTGAAAGTAGGATTTGTTGCTTAGAATAATGGGATTACAGATAAGAGGATATTCATTTCCCAATCCCTACAACCTTAGGGTAGATATAGAAATGTTATAGCAGATTGAGGAGTATAATTTTGTAAAGGAATTTAGACATGGTTACCTCACATTTTCTTTTTTTTTTTCCTTCTTAATCAAGAACCAATTTTTTTGGAGTAGAATAAGTAGTTTGTTAAAGATATGACAGGAAATACACCTGAAAGCCTGACCTTTGAAATGACAGTTCATTGATGATCTTTATTTCTTCAGTTTTTCTATTTTTAAAATTTTTATTTTAATTGTACTTTAGGTTCTGGGGTACATGTGCAGATCATGCAGGACTGTTGCATAGGTACATACATGGCAAGGTGGTTTGCTGCCTTCATCCCCCCACTACCTATATCTGGTATTCCTCCCCACGTTATCCCTCTCCAACTTCCCCATCCCACGCTGTTTCTCCCCAGCCCCACCTAACTGACTGCAGTGTGTGATGCTCACCTCCCTTTGTTTACATGTTCTAATTGTTCAACACCCACCTAAGAGAGAGAACATGTGGTGTTTGTTTTCTATTTTTGTGCCAGTTTGCTGAGAATAATGGTTTCCAGATTCATCCATGTCCCTATGAAGGACATGAACTCATCATTTTTTATGGCTGCTTAGTATTCCATGCTGTATATGTGCCACCTTTTCTTTATCTAGTCTATCATTGATGGACATTTGGGTTGGTTCCAAGTCTTTGCTATTGTAAAAAGTGCCACAGTGAACATACGTGTACATTTGTCTTTGTAATAGAACAATTTATAATTCTTTGGGTATATACCCAGTAATGAGATTGCTGGGTGAAATGGATCTTCATTTCTAGGTCTTTGAGGAAGCGCCACACTGTCTTCCACAATAGTTGCACTAATTTGCACTCCCACCAACAGTGTAAAAGTGTTCCTATTTCTCCACACGCTCTCCAGCGTCTGCTGTCTCCTAATATTTTAATGATCGCCATTCTAACTGGTGTGAAATGGTATCTCAATGTGATTTTGATTTGCGTTTCTCTAATCATCAGTGATGATGAGCATTTTTTCATGTTTGTTGGCCTCATATATGTCTTCTTTTGTAAAGTGTCTGTTCATATCCTTTGCCCACTTTTGAATGGATTTGTTTGTTTTTATTCTTGTAAATCTATTTTAGTTTTTTGTAGATTCTGGATATTAGCTCTTTGTCAGATGGGTACATTGCAAAATTTTTTCCCATTCTGTTGGTTGCAGGTTTATTCTAATGATTGCTTCCTTTGCTGTACATAAGTTCTGGAGTTTAATTAGATCCCATTTGTCTATTTTGGCTTTTTTTTTGTCATTGCTTTTGGTGTTTTAACTATGAAGTCCTTTCCTATGCCTATGTCCTGAATGGTTTTGCCTAGATTTTCTTCTAGGGTTTTTATGGTGTTAGGTCTTATGTTTAGATCTTTAATCCATCTGGAGTTAATTTTAGTGTAAGGTGTCAGAAAGGGGTCCAGTTTCTGCTTTCTGCATATGGCTAGCCAATTTTCCCAACACCATGTATTAAACAGAGAATCCTATCCCCATTGCTTGTTTTTCTCAAGTTTGTCAAAGATCTGATGGTTGTAGATATGTGGTGTTGCTTCCGAAGCCTCTGTTCTGTTCCATTGGTCTATGTCTCTGTTTTTGTACCAGTATCATGCTGTTTTGATTATTGTGGCCTTGTAGGATAGTTTGAAGTCAGGCAGCAGGATACCCCCAGCTTTGTTCTTTTTGCTTAGGATTGTTTTGGCTATGCAGGCTCTCTTTTGGTTCCATATAAGTTTGAAGTATTTTTTCCAGGTCTGTGAAGGAGGTCATTGTTAGCTTGATGGGGAGGGCGATGAATCTATAAATTACTTTGGGCAGTATGGCCATTTTCATGATACTGATTCTTCCCAACCATGAGCATGGAATACTTTTCCATCTGTTCGTGTTCTCTCTTATTTCATTGAGCAGTGGTTTGCAGTTCTCCTTGAAGAGGTCCTTTACTTCCTTTGTTGGTTGTATTCGTAGGTATTTTATTCTCTTTGTAGCAATTGTGAATGGGAGTTCATTTTTGATTTGGCTCTCTGTTTGTCTGTTAGGGTATATAGAAATGTTTGTGATTTCTGCTCATTGATTTTATATCCTGAGACTTTGCTGAAGTTGCTTATCAGTTTAAGGAGATTTTGGGCTGAGGTGATGGGATCCTCTAAATATATAATCATGTCATCTGCAAACAGAGACAATTTGGCTTTCTCTTTTCCTAACTGAATATGCTTTATTTCTTTTTCTTGCCTATTGCTATGGCTAGAACTTCCAATACTGTATTGAATAGGAGTGGTGATAGAGGGCATCCTTGTCTTGTGCCAGATTTCCAAGGGAATGCTTCCAGTTTTTGCCTGTTCAGTATGATATTGGCTGTGGGTTTGTTGTAAATAGCTTTTATTATTTTGTGATATGTTTCATTGATACTTAGTTTATTGAGGGTTTTTAGCATAAAGGGCTGTTGAATTTTGTCAAATGCCTTCTCTGCATCTATTGAGATAATCATTTGGTTTTTGTCTTTGGTTCTGTTTTTGTGACAGATTACATTTAGAGACCTGCAAATGTCGAACCAGCTTTGCACCCCCAGCATGAAGCCTACTTGATTATGATGAATAAGCTTTTTGATTTGCTGTTGCATTCTGTTTGCCAGTATTTTGTTGAAGATTTTTTCACTGATGTTCATCATGGATATTGGACTGAAGTTTTCTTTTTTAGTTGACTCTGTCCATTTTTGGTATTAGGATAATGTTGGTCTCATAAAATGAGTTTGGGGGTATTCCCTCCTTTTGTATTATTTGGAATAGTTTTAGAAGGAGTCCTACCAGCTCCTCTTTGTACATATGGTAGAATTCAGCTGTAAACCTGTCTGGACCTGGGCTTTTTTTAGTTGGTAAGCTGTTAATTGCTGCCTCAACTTTAGCCGTTGTTATTGGTCCATTCAGGCTTTCAACTTCTTCGTGGTTTAGTCTTGGGAGAGTACAAGTGTCCAGGAATTTATCTGTTTCTTCCAGATTTACTGGTTTGTGTGCATAGAGTTAATCTCTGATAGTAGTTTGTTGTGCATAGAGTTAATCTCTGATAGTAGTTTGTATTTTTGTGAAATTGGTGGTGATATCTCCTCTATCTTTTTTTTTTTTTTTGGCATCTATTTGATTCTTCTCTCTTTTCTTTTTTATTAATCTGGTGAGTGGTATATCTATTCTGTTTATCTTTTCAAAAACCCAGATCCGGGATTTTTTGATTTTTTGAAGGGTTTTTTGTTTCTCTATCTCTTTCAGTTCTTCTGTGTTCTTAGTGATTTCTTGTCCTCTGCTAGCTTTTGAGTTTTTTTGATCTTTCTCCTCTAGCTCTTTCAATTTTGATGATAGGTCATTGATTTCAGACCTTTCCTTGCTCCTCATGTGGGCATTTATTGATATGAATTTCCCTCTAGACACTGGCTTAAATGTGTTCCAGAGATTCCGGTATGTTGTATCTTCATTCTCATAGGTTTCGAAGAACATCTTTATTTCTGCCTTCATTTCTTGTTTATCCAGTTGACGTTCAGGAGCCAGTTGTTCATTTTCCATGAAGTCATGTGGTTTTGAGTTAGTTTCTTAATTCTGAGTTCTAATTTGTTTGCACTGTGGTCTGAGAGACTGTTATAATTTCTGTTCTTTTGCATTTACTGAGGAGTGATTTACTTCAAATTACGTGGTCTATTTTAGAGTAAGTGTGAGACGGTGCTGAGAAGAATGTATATTGTGTGGATTTGGGGGTGAGAGTTTTGTAAATGTCTATTAATTTTGCTTGGTTCGGATCTGTGTTCAAGTCCTGGATATCCTTGTTGATTTTCTGTCTGGTTGATCTGTCTAATATTGACAGTGGAGTGTTAAAGTCTCCCACTATTATTGTGTGGGAGTCTGTGTCTCTTTGTAGGTCATTAAGGACTTGCTTTATGTATCTGGGTGCTCCTGTATTGGGTGCATATATATTTAGAATAGTTAGCTCTTCTTGTTGTATTGATCCTTTTACCATTATCTAATGCCCTACTTTGTCTCTTTTGATTTTTGTTGGTTTAAAGTTTATTTTATCAGAGACTAGAATTGCCACCCCTGCTTTTTTTTTTTTTTTTGTTCTCCATTAGCTTGGTAAATCTTCTATCCCTTTATTTTGAGTCTATACGTGTCTTTGCATGTGAGTTGGGTCTCCTGAATACAGCTCATGGATAGTTCTTGGCTATTTATCCAATTTACCAGTCTGTGTCTTTTGATTGGGGCATTTAGTCCATTTACATTTAATGTTAATATTGCTATGTGCAAATTTGATCCTGCCGTTTTATTACTGGTTGGTTGTTTTGCCCTTTGGTTGACGTAATTTCTTCATTGTGTTGTTAGTCTTTACCATTTGGTTCTTTTTTGCCATGGCTGGCACTGGCTTTTTCTCTCTGTATTTAGTGCTTCCTTCAGGGGCTCTTTTAGGGCAGGTCTGGTAGTGAAAAAATCTCTTGGCAATTGCTTGTCTGTAAAGGATTTTATTTCTCCTTTGCTTATGAAGCTTAGTTTGTTTGGCTGGATATGAAATTCTAGGTTGAAAGTTCTTTTCTTTCAGGATGTTGAATATTGGCCCCCACTCTCTTCTGGCTTGTAGGGTTTCTGCCAAGAGATCCACTGTAAGTCTGATGTGCTTCCCTTCGTGGGTGATCTGACCTTTCTCTCTGGCTGCCCTTAGCATTTTTCCTTTGTTTCAACCCTGGTGAACCTGATGATTATGGCCTTGGGGTTGCTCTTCTAAAGGAGTATCATTGTGGCATTCTGTGTATTTCCTGTATTTGAATGTTGGCATGCCTTGCTAGTTTGGGGAAGTTCTCCTGGATAATATCCTGAAGAGTGTCTTTCAGCTTGGATTCACTCTCCCTACCATCTTCCTGTACACCAATCAAGTGTAGATTAGGTCTTTTCACATAATTCCATATTTCTTGAAGGCTTCGTTCATTTCTTTTCACTCTTTGTTCTCTTTTCTTGCCTTCTCATTTATTTCATTGAGTTGATCTTCAATCTCTGATATCCTTTCTTCTACTTTATCTATTCTGCTATTGAAACTTGTGTATGCTTTATGAAGTTCTTGTGCTATGGTTTTCAGCTCCATCAAGTCATTTAGGTTCTTCTCTAAGCTGGTTATTCTAGTTAGCATTTTGTCTAACCTTTTTCAAGGTTTTTAGTTTCTTTGCATTGGGATAGAACATGTTCCTTTAACTCAGAGAAGTTTTTTATTACCCATGTTTTGAAGCTTCCTTCTGTCAATTCATCAAATTTGTTTTCTGTCCAGCTTTGTTCCCTTGCTGGTGAGGAGTTGTGATCTTGTGGTGGAGGAAAAGCATTCTGGTTTTTTAGGTTTCTTTCTTCTTGCACTGGTTTCTTCCCATCTTGTTGGATTTATGTAGTTTTGATCTCAGGTAGCTACTTGGGGAGGTGGCCTTTCCATTGTCTGCCTGCAGAGGCTCTGCTGGGCTACCACAGATTCACTGGACCTGTTGTATGTTTTATTTACTCAAGAAAATTAAGCTGGCTTCTGCAATGGCAGCTGCCCTCCCCTCTGCCAAGCTCGATCATTCCTGGTCACTCTCTAACTGATATTCTGGGTGCAAAACGCTGGAGTGAGAGTTTTTAGCCTGCTAGGCTTTGGGTGGGGGACCTGTCCTGCCATATGGACTGTTTCCCTGCTTTCAGTTCTTCTTCTCTCTGGGGGATGGGGGGCTCCATCCAGCCAGCTTTCTGGCTTTCACATCAGCCAGTACTTCCACCTAGATCTATGCTGACAGCCTGGCACTGGCTGAAGTTGCTGTTCTGCCCTGTTCAGGCAGCTTGCTGAGGCTTTTCAGCTCAGTGAAGATCTCCTGTTCCGTGGTTGTAAAGGGCTTGGATGGAGCGGTGTATCCAAACCTAAGTCCCAGATGCAGAGGTCCCCCAGTCCTCCAGTCCATTGCATGCACCTCCTGGGTGGGGCAGTGCCCTGCCTTGCCTCAACTTGCCCTATTTGGTTTATACCTACTGTCAACCAGACCCACAAAATGACCTGGTCCTCGTTTAGAATTGTGGAGACCTCTCCGCTTCTGTGCCATACTCTCACTGGGAGCTGCTTTCTGGAGCTGCCTCTTATTCAGCCATCTTGGGATCCCCCCTCCAAACATTTTCATATGATGCATCAAAGAGTAGGAATTCAAACATCTTTTCTAATGTGCTACATAAGCATCTTTTCAGAACTGGTTTCCTCTAAATGAGTTATTATTTTTAGTTCATTCTAGAATATTTGATAATACTGCATAAACCCTTTCATGAGACAAATGTTCATATTAGCATATATTTGTAATATTGCTTCCATTTCTAGGGTTCAAGGAACAACCAAATATTTTCTATGTGTCCAAAGTTGAGATTAACAACCACCAAAAAAAAAAAATGTTGGCATCAAGGGGGAATTAAATCGATAATCACCCATACAGGAGTTATGGTTAAAAAGCTCCTAATAGAATTTAACTCTCAAGTAAGTTCTCTCCCTCCCCTGTTTAAGATGGGACATTCTAGGGGCATGTTTCTGAAACCCAGGGAAGAAACAGTCATCACATGAGACTTCTGGGGAGTAAGATGCCTTATGTGCCCTTGAGACTGCTTGTTCCCCACACATAAAGGAAGAGAAGAGGCCAGCTTATGTAACCACTTGTTAAGCATTTGCTTCATTTCTGAACTGAATGTACTTATACATGTTGAAGGAATTTAAATTACTCAACTAAAATCTGCTAAAGAATATTTATTTAAAACAGTTCTGTTCAGTGCCCAGAATTTTCTCTAGCACATGATTTAAAATTACTGATTTATATTATTTGTAGGTACAGTATTTTGAACAGCAAGAATATTAAGAATTTTAAGGTAATACTAAAAACATACCAGAGGTTATTTGATCAACAAAAAATTGTAAAGAACAATCTAGTCTGTAAAAAAAAAAAATCTGTCTGTGCAATGAATTTCACTGTATGCCCTGAGAAGCTTCTTTAATGCATTGTCTTCCCCATCCTCCTCAACACAAAAAGCATGCATTTCACATACTCCACTGGGAATGCTTAACTGCAGGGACAAAATTAGCATCCTAAATGAAACACTGGCATATCCCTGGACTGAGTCAACCAAGGTGGGAAAAAGGATATTCTGAGCTAATGTCTTTTTCACTCCAAGGAAGACCAGAGAAGTCACTCTAAGAAGTCCATCATGAATTATGAATGTTCACAACTATTACTTCATTTGATCACCTCACTCTCTGTCCCTCTCCTCCAAAGCTTTAAGTTATAACCCTACTACCTCTCCCCTCTCAGTGCATAAGACTCATATTATCATGGACCATTCTTTGTCTTCTCTACATTCCATCTTTTGAGGAACCACTCTATAATCACTTAATAGTAATTCTATGCGGTTCTGTATTTCTACTAGGACAGACTCAAATTCCCTGCACATGAGTAAATATGTGAACAAAACCTGGCCAATCAGAGTACACTATGGCCTCAGGATATTTGGTTATGCAATTATTTTAGAGAAAGGTACATGATTTAAGCCTTGTTAACCAGAATATCTCCCATAATTTTGTCACTATTTGGGGGAAAGTTTTTGTTAAATGGGATCTTGAGATAGATATATATATATATATATATATATATATATATATATATATATAAAATATATGAGAGAGGGGTGGGAGAGAGAGAGAGGGAGAGAGAGAGAGAGAGAGAGAGGGAGAGAGAGAGAGAGAGAGAGAGAGAGAGAGGATATAATTTACAAGCCTGAGCAGTTTATCACCATAGAATAATAACTTGCTGGGAATGTGGCCAAGCAGAGGAAAACAGATTAAGATATGCTAAGAAAGAGACCTTATGGCATTGTTTGAAAATCTGGATCTAGCTGTGCCTAAAGCAGAACCTCTCTCCCTCCCTAGCTATATTAATCAATTTTATTGCTTAGATGAATTTGCACTCACCCTTTGATACCTTTAACTATCAGAATTCTGACTAACACAGAAATTGCTACTGGAAAGTGGAATATTGTATGAGAGAGGAATTCAAGTATGAATTTAGCTAGGTCAAGGTGAGTAGTAGGACAGAAATGATTTCTCATCTCTTACTGGGAAGTTTATCAACCTACTTATGTGATGGTAAAGAATATGGTTAATTTTTTACCTGTTGTATCTTGAAAATCAGACAATGTAAATAAACTATCTGGGAGCTTTAGGGCACATTAGAAGCAAACAAACACAAAACCCAAAAACACCTCTTGGGATGCTAGAGTTTATCAAATGCTTCCTGAAGCCTTTAGTAAGGTCCTAAGATCAATTCTGACTTAAACTAACTTCTCTCAAAGCAGAGAGTAGGAGATATTTCTCCTTAACAAAGGTGACATCCAAGATATAAAAGTTGCCAAAATTTATATGAGCATGCCTTCCAGGCTGAAAAAGCCAAATTGTATGAATATGACTCCAAGACAGTGAGTGAAAGCATAGGCAAGGGGAGAGGGAAATCAGCAAATTTTGTTTTATAGCCCAGCAGCTAGACACCAAGAAGAAACTTCATCCTGCAAGGGCAAGATTAGTGTGAGATGATTGAGGCACTTATTTCAAGCACAAAATTTAAGGAGGCACTAAAAAAACCTTGGTAATCAAGAAATGTAATACTACATGCAATATTTTAAAAAAGTAAAAATTAACAGTGAACATAATAAATGAAGACATGACTAAACACAACCATTGTTCGCTTACTCTCCCCACCAAAAATTTTTTTAATAGTGGCCCTAGTATTAACAACCTTGTACTCTAATGCAGCCAAAATTAAGGAACAGATTACTGGTCTCACTGCCCTAGGCAGAAACAGCTAGATGGGTTGCTGAGAAACAGAAACCACTAGAATGTAATTTAGATTAAGATGAGACTCATCAAGCTTGGGCTGCTTACTAGTCCAGGGAGGAAGTAGGTACCAGTCAAACAAGATCAGCTGAGGTTTTAAGGGCATTATTTTGCCAAAGAAACTTCAAAACTGGCAATTTTTCAATGCATCAAACAATTAGCACATCACTGAGTTTACAAGAAAAGAAAGTTGCCTACCAAAACAGTGCTGTTCCAGAAATGGAAATCCTCCAATAATTTCAGATGCAGCCATAAAGGAAAATGTCCAGGGCATATCCTGCAAGAGGGCAGAGGGAGGCAGGTTGCTCAAGACATTGACTCATCTGCCATTGAAACACAGCCACTGATTTCTGTCCAGCAGAATATGTGCTCTACCTCAAAGGCCTGTATAATATTTACTATTCTCTCATTTTCCATGTGAAATGTTTAATCTATGTGTATATCCCATTCTCAGGGCTTAATTTTGGACTTGATATGTTGAGGTTTTTTTAGACTTATCATGTAGCTGCAGATTACAAATTTATTTAGTTTAACATCTAATCTGGAAAAAAAGTGACTTATGTCACCCAAAGATTCTAATCTTGAAACTGCATGTAGAAATTAAATAAGACTTTGGATTATCAATATTTGGGGTGAGGCAAATGCATTTTCGGTATTATGTTAAAGTAGTTGCATTATGTTAGAACTGGTATTTTTTGACACACACACACACACACACACACACACACACACACACATATATATATATATATGAGTAGAAACATGTTCATGGACTACTATGCAGTGAACCTAGTGAACATTTTTTTCCCCTTTTATTGAGAATGAATTGTCCTTCATTGCCTAGTAATTGTCCATTACATAGTAATTTAACCCAGGACAGGTGTTTTTGTGAGACCAAACTTATCAATCTTTATGTCTCCCCATTCTACTGCTCCCACTAGGACTGATCTTTGGACCCAAATCTGAACAATCAAAATGTTCTCTTTTATTGATATATACTCATTTACCCCAAATTTTTAGTATGAATTTAGTTTCAGTTCCAGTTACCAACCCATATTACATGTTCTTTGGTCTCCTCATGAGATAACTTACTGATTTGATACATGTAACTCTTAGACACAAATATGAAAACAAACCAAAAAAATCTCTCTCAAAACTGAGAAGAAGAGTTCTCTGTACTTACTCTAGTTCAAGAAAATAGGTCTCCATATTCATAGTCAATAGAAAGACAATTTTGTATTTTTTTATATAAGAAGTTAATTGATCAGGCTGCAGAATATCCATATAAAGAAATAGAGGACAACAACCTCAATGATTTCTTGTGCATAATACAAATAGCTCTTTTGAGCACTTTTGAGTACTGTTTTTGTTTCAGAAACTATTTAAGTGTTTTAAATGTATTTCATCACTTAATAGGAGGTGTTATGATCATTATTTTATAGATGGTAATAATGAATCATTAAGTATTTATGTTATTTGTTCATCATTGCATAACAATTAAAGAGCAAAGTTGGAATTCAAAACCAGATAGCCTAGACACAGAGCCCAAGCACCTACTCCTTTCATAAGTGCCACTTATTTATGGTAGAGCTGAGAAAATCATTGTGAAATGGATGAGTAAACTGATTAAACCTATTTTAGGCCAGAGTAAAGGCAAACAATATGCCTTTTCTAAAAATGAATGAAGTTCTTAGTGAAAGGATCTCATGCTATATTGTAAGTCATGCTACACAGTGAGGAATGTTGCCCTATCCCTGAAGGGTGAGTGAGCACTGACCGTGTTTGTACAATTTCTACATCGATATCCAAATCTACCTGTTCTTCCTTCTTCCCATCCCCTACCCTAAAAATGCACACAATTGCTGCCCTAAGTACATTTGGTCAAATGTTGCCTCTGACCCCCATCCTCTGTTTTTTGTTGTTGTTGTTACTTTCAGCATGAAAGCCACTCACCGTAAGTGCTTTATTTTCACTGTGCTTTCAGCTAAATCCCACACAATAAAACAAATTGAGCAGATGGCAGACTTAAATGTTAAAGATTAGAAAAAAATGTATGAAGAAATTTTAGTATAAATTAGAATACAGAATAGAATATATTGAGGTGAGATGAATCAGAGGTTAAAGACACAGAGAATTTTAAAGCATTTCGCTTTAGTGAAGATATATGAATGATTCAGGACAGTAACTGAAAGTGTCCTCCCATGACAAGTGTGCCTTCATGATGCTGAACTCCCAAATTAGTCAAATGCCTTATGCGGCTTTCTTGCCTCATGAGGTCATGTACATTACCACTGCTATCTTTCTTTCTTTTTAGAGTAAAATGTTCACAGTCTCAATCGTCATGGGAAAGGTACAAAGGACAAAGTTTTATGTGGTTTAATATGAGTGATACCTATGGAGAGACCATATAAAAAAGAAAATCAATTTTCATCTGCTGTTCATTACTAGTTTCTCTGAATTCTACTATTAGGAATATACCTTCTCTGTAAAATTTTGAGCTCTGTTAAAATGCAAATTTCTCTGGGAGCATTCAGTCTCATGAGTCATTATTAAATATGAGTAAATGAAATTAGCAGATCGTTTCCTAAGAACAGGTTTCAGTAGAGAGAAGAAAGGAGTAGGCATAAGGCTGCCAATGACCAGGATTAAGTCTTTAATCTCAGGTTCCTAAAATAGGAGTTTTCTAAAGTCAAAATATGTCTCATAAATTATTATCCCTGAGCTAGTCTTGATATTCATAAATGTAAAGAAAAATAGTATTGTCTTGAATTAAACAGAAAAGTTATAAAAGGAAGGGAAAAACTAAGAAGCTAACATGTGCTAATGCCTATTACGTATTAGGTGTTTTACTCTCTCCAGCCGTCACAACTATCTGTGATATTTTTGTGAACCCACTTTATATATGAGGACAATGATCCTCAGAAACATTACTTGACTTAATAAAGGTCACACATCTGATAAATAGTATAGAGGATGAATTCTGATTCCAGTCTCTCTGTAAAGCTTGGGTTTTCCCCACACCAAATGGCAATGGCTTTCTGGTTTTAAATAACCTAACTGTATGCTAACATTTAAAAATTATTAAACAGGGAATGATAATTATATCACAAAAAATAAAGGAGAAAACATACTAATACCAATAAAATATAACTAGTATCTTTGGTTGTAATTAGGAAGAGGTAATAAGAGATAAATGGAAGAATTGTTAGTAGGAGGGAAGCAGGACGTACCCAAGGGGACATAGAAGGCAACTTGAACTAACTTATAATTGTACCCAGCTGCCATTAGGATCCACTTCAGTGCTTATGTAATTTCCATAGACCCAAGACTCACTTATTTCTGACACAGCATATTAATCTAAAGACAAAAAGTGTAGGGGTTGAATAAAGACCTTCAAAACTCTCTCAAGATAATTTAATGGTAAACAAAGAGAAAAATATTCCAGTGAGACATTTTAAGAAAATATCAGCTAGAAGTATTTTATTTTTATTATGTTGAAATTCGGGCATGTCATACCTGGTCTTTTTCTTCTCTGTAGTTAAAGTTTTGTGACATTCTATGAGCCAGAACAAGTAGCAATAAACAATTAGACTAACCTACTTTTGTGGCATAGACTTTTGGTGGCACAAGAAGCATTATCTCTCAAGTGTAAATGACAAAGTCTGTGTGGGTGTGCTCAGGCAAAGGAAAAGCTAACTTTTAAGTGTTTATATTACGGAAAAAGGCTCTAATAATTCATATTAACTGCAGAAATGCCTCCAGAAGATTAGAATAATAGAAAAGCATTATAATATCCAGGAGAGAAAAGCCATGTGAATAGAACTGAGACCATTTCCTTGGGAAGTTAGTAGAGGAACACAATTTAAATAAACATGACAAAAAATATAATTTCTTAGTTACTGTGGAATTTTTTTTTTTTCGAGATGGAGTCTCGCTCTGTCACCCAGGCTGGAGTCCAATGACCCACTCTTGGCTCACAACAACCTCTACCTCCCAGGTTCAAGGGATTCTCCTGCCTCAGTCTCCCAAGTAGCTGGGAATACAGGTGCATGCCATCATGCCTGACTAATTTTTGTATTTTTAAGTAGAAATAGGGTTTCACCATGTTGGTCAGGCTGGTCTTGAAACCCTCACCCCGTGATCCACCTGCCTAAGTCTCCCAAAGTCCTGGGATTACAGACGTGAGCCACAGCACCCAGCTGTGAAAATGTTTCCAGTCATGGTTACAGAGAAACCATGTTTTGTATCTAGTCATGCAAATTGACATACATATCATCTATAGTGCTTGAAGTCACAAGCTTCTAACACTTTCTTACTTTCTTATAGATTATGTATTCTTGATAGTAATATATTTCTTTCTGAAATAAAATTAAATTTCTAAATTTTATATTTAATAAAATTTTTTTTTTTTTTTTTTTTTTTTTAGCTCTCAATTTTTTTTTTATTGCATTTTAGGTTTTGGGGTACATGTGATGAACATGCAAGATTGTTGCATAGGTACACACATGGCAGTGTGCTTTGCTGCCTTCCATCCCCTCACCTGTATCTGTCATTTCTCCCCATGCTATCTCTTCCCACCTCCCCACCCCCCGCCCCTCCCCCATTCCCCCCAACAGACCCCAGTGTGTAGTGCTCCCCTCCCTGTGTCCATGTGTTCTCATTGTTCAACACCCGCCTATGAGCGAGAATATACGGTGTTTGATTTTCTGCTCTTGTGTCAGTTTGCTGAGAATGATGGTTTCCAGGTTCATCCATGTCCCTATAAAGGACGTGAACTCATCGTTTTTGATGGCTGCATAATATTCCATGGTGTATATGTACCACATTTTCCCTATCCAGTCTATCATCGTTGGGCATTTGGGTTGGTTCCAGGTCTTTGCTATTGTAAACAGTGCTGCAATGAACATTCGTGTGCACGTGTCCTTGTAGTAGAATGATTTATAATCCTTTGGATATATACCCAGTAATGGGATTGCTGGGTCAAATGGGATTTCTATTTTTAGGTCCTTGAGGAATCGCCACACTGTCTTCCACAATGGTTGAATTAATTTACATTCCCACCAACAGTGTAAAAGTGTTCCTATTTCTCCACATCCTCTCCAGCATCTGTTGTTTCCCGATTTTTTAATGATCGCCATTCTAACTGGTGTGAGATGGTATCTCAATGTGGTTTTGATTTGCATTTCTCTGATGACCAGTGATGATGAGCATTTTTTCATATGTTTGTTGGCCTCCTGTATGTCTTCTTTTGTAAAGTATCTGTTCATATCCTTTGCCCATTTTTGAATGGGCTTGTTTGTTTTTTTCTTGTAGATCTGCTTTAGTTCTTTGTAAATTCTGGATATCAGCCCCTTGTCAGATGGGTAGACTGCAAAAATTTTTTCCCATTCTGTTGGTTGCCGATTCACTCTACTGACTGTTTCTTTTGCCGTGCAGAAGCTGTGGAGTTTGATTAGGTCCCATTTGTCTATTTTGGCTTTTGTTGCCATTGCTTTTGGCGTTTTGGTCATGAAGTCCTTGCCTACACCTATGTCCTGAATGGTTTTGCCTAGATTTTCTTCTAAGGTTTTTATGGTATTAGGTCTGATGTTTAAGTCTTTAATCCATCTGGAGTTAATTTTGGTGTAAGGTGTCAGGAAGGGGTCCTGTTTCTGCTTTCTGCACATGGCTAGCCAGTTTTCCCAACACCATTTATTAAACAGGGAGTCCTTTCCCCATTGCTTGTTTTTGTCAGGTTTGTCGAAGATCAGATGGTTGTGGGTATGTTGTATTTCCTCTGAGGCCTCTGTTCTGTTCCATTGGTCTATATCTCTGTTTTGGTACCAGTACCATGCTGTTTTGATTACTGTAGCCTTGTAGTATAGTTTGAAGTCCGGTAGTGTGATGCCTCCCGCTTTGTTCTTTTTGCTTAGAATTGACTTGGCTATGCGGGCTCTCTTTTGGTTCCATATGAAGTTTAAGGTGGTTTTTTCCAGTTCTGTGAAGAAGGTCATTGGTAGCTTGATGGGAATAGCGTTGAATCTGTAAATTACTTTGGGCAGTATGGCCATTTTCATGATGTTGATTCTTCCTAACCATGAACATGGAATGTTTCTTCATCTGTTTGTATCCTCTCTTATTTCGTTGAGCAATGGCTTGTAGTTCTCCTTGAAGAGGTCCTTTACGTTCCTTGTTAGTTGTATTCCTAGGTACTTTATTCTCTTTGTAGCAATTGTGAATGGCAGTTCGTTCTTGATTTGGCTCTCTTGAAGTCTATTACTGGTGTATAGGAATGCTTGTGATTTTTGCACGTTGATTTTGTATCCTGAGACTTTGCTGAAGTTGTTTATCAGTTTCAGGAGATTTGGGGCTGAGATGATGGGGTCTTCCAGATATACAATCATGTCATCTGCAAATAGAGACAATTTGACTTCCTCCTTTCCAATTTGGATACTCTTTATTTCTTTTTCTTGCCTGATTGCTCTGGCTAGAACTTCCAGTACTATATTGAATAGGAGTGGTGAGAGAGGGCATCCTTGTCTAGTGCCAGATTTCAAAGGGAATGCTTCCAGTTTTTGCCCATTCAGTATGATATTGGCTGTTGGTTTGTCGTAAATAGCTTTTATTGTTTTGAGATACGTTCCGTCAATACCTAGTTTATTGAGGGTTTTTAGCATAAAGGGTTGTTGAATTTTGTCAAAAGCCTTCTCTGCATCAATCGAGATAATCATGTGGTTTTTGTCTTTGGTTCTGTTTATGTGGTGAATTACGTTTATGGACTTGCGTATGTTGAACCAGCCTTGCATCCCCGGGATGAATCCTACTTGATCATGGTGGATGAGCTTTTTGATATGCTGTTGCAATTGGTTTGCCAGTATTTTATTAAAGATTTTTGCATCTATGTTCATCATGGATATTGGCCTGAAATTTTCTTTTCTTGTTGAGTCTCTGCCGGGTTTTGGTATCAGGATGATGTTTGTCTCGTAAAATGATTTGGGAAGGATTCCCTCTTTTTGGATTGTCTGGAATAGTTTCAGAAGGAATGGTATCAGCTCCTCCTTGTATGTCTGGTAGAATTCAGCTGTGAACCCATCTGGACCTGGGCTTTTTTTGGGTGGTAGGCTCTTTATTGCTGCCTCAACTTCAGACCATGTTATTGGTCTATTCAGGGTTTCGGCTTCTTCCAGGTTTAGGCTTGGGAGGTTGCAGGTGTCCAGGAATTTATCCATTTCTTCCAGGTTTACTAGTTTATGTGCATAGAGTTGTTTGTAATAATCTCTGATGATGGTTTGGATTTCTGTGGAATCTGTGGTGATATCCCCTTTATTGTTTTTTATTGCATCAATTTGGTTATTCTCTCTTTTCTTTTTTATTAATCTGGCTAGTGGTCTGTCTATTTTGTTGATCTTTTCAAAAAACCAGCTCCTGGATTTATTGATTTTTTGAAGAGTTTTTTGTGTCTCTATTTCCTTCAGTTCTGCTCTGATCTTAGTTATTTCCTGTCTTCTGCTAGGTTTTGAGTTTTTTTGATCTTGCTCCTCTAGCTCTTTCAATTTTGATGATAGGGTGTCAATTTTAGATCTCTCCTTTCTTCTCATGTGGGCACTCATTGCTATATATTTTCCTCTAGAGACTGCTTTAAATGTGTCCCAGAGATTCTGGTATGTTGTGTCTTCGTTCTCATTGGTTTCGAAGAACATCTTTATTTCTGCCTTCATTTCATTGTTTATCCAGTCAACATTCAAGAGCAAGTTGTTCAGTTTCCATGAAGCTGTGCGGTTCTGAGTTAGTTTCTGCATTCTGAGTTCTAACTCGATTGCACTGTGGTCTGAGAGACTGTTTGTTATGATTTCTGTTCTTTTGCATTTGCTGAGGAGTGATTTATTGCCAATTATGTGGTCAATTTTAGAGTAGGTGTGATGTGGTGCTGAGAAGAATGTATATTCTGTGGATTTGGGGTGGAGAGTTCTGTAAATGTCTATTAGGTTTGCTCGTTCCAGGTCTGTGTTCAGGTCCTGGATATCCTTGTTGATTTTCTGTCTGGTTGATCTGTCTAATATTGACAATGGGGTGTTAAAGTCTCCCACTATTATTGTGTGGGAGTCTAAGTCTCTTTGTAAGTCATTAAGAACTTGCCTTATGTATCTGGGTGCTCCTGTATTGGGTGCATATATATTTAGGATCGTTAGCTCTTCTTGTTGCAGTGATCCTTTTACCATTATGTAATGTCCTTCTTTGTCTCTTTTGATCTTTGTTGCTTTAAAGTCTATTTTATCAGAGATGAGAATTGCAACTCCTGCCTTTTTTTGCTCTCCATTTGCTTGGTAGATCTTCCTCCATCCCTTTATTTTGAGCCTTTGTGTATCCTTGCATGTAAGATGGGTTTCCTGGATACAGCACACTGATGGGTTTTGGCTTTTTATCCAATTTGCCAGTCTGTGTCTTTTGATTGGGGCATTTAGTCCATTGACATTTAGGGATAGTATTGTTATTTGTGAATTTGATGCTGTCATTTTGATGCTACCTGGCTGTTTTGTTGGTTAGTTGATGCAGATTCTTGATTGTGTTGCTGCTTTTTTACCATTTGGTGTGTTTTTGGAGTGGCTGGTACTGGTTGTTCCTTTATATGTGTAGAGCCTCTTTCAGGAGTTCTTGTAGAGCAGGTTTGGTGGTGATGAAATCTCTGAGTGCTTGCTTGTTCACAAAGGATTTTATTTTTCCTTCACTTATGAAGCTTAGTTTGGCTGGATAGGAGATTATGGGTTGAAAGTTCTTTTCTTTAAGGTTGTTGAATATTGGCCCCCAATCTCTTCTGGCTTGTAGGGTTTCTGCTGAGAGATCTGCTGTGAGTCTAATGGGCTTCCCTTTGTGGGTAACCCTACCTTTCTCTCTGGCTACCCTTAGCATTTTCTCTTTCATTTCAACCCTGGTGAATCTGATGATTATATGCCTTGGGGTTACTCTTCTTGAGGAATATCTTTGTGGTGTTCTCTGTATTTCCTGTATTTGAATATTGGTCTGCCTTGCTAGGTTGGGGAAGTTTTCCTGGATAATATCCTGAAGAGTATTTTCCAGCTTCCTTCTCTTCATCACATTCAGGTACACCTATCAGACGTAGATTGGGTCTTTTCATGTAGTCCCACATTTCTTGAAGATTTTGTTCATTCCTTTTTGTGCTTTTTTCTCTGTTCTTGCCTTCTCTTTTTATTTCATTGAGTTGGTCTTCGACCTCCGATATCCTTTCTTCTGCTTGGTCAATTCGGCTGTTGAAGCTTGTGCATGCTTCACGAAGTTCTCGTGTTGCGTTTTTCAGCTCCATCAATTCACTTATTCTCCTCTCTATGCTGTCCATTCTCGTCTGCAGTTCGTCCAATCTTTTTTCAAGTTTCCTAGTTTCTTTGCGATGGGTTAGAACATGTTCTTTTAGCTCATTGTAGTTTCTTACTACCCATCTTCTGAAGTCTGATTCTGTCATTTCATCACCCTCCTTCTCCATCCGGTCAGGTTCCCTTGCTGGTGAGGAGTTGTGATCACTTTTAGGAGGAGAGGTGTTCTGGTTTCGGGAGTTTTCATCCTTTTTACGCTGGTTTCTACCCATTTTTGTGGGTTTATCCACCTGTCGTCTGTCTCTGCCCCAGGGAGTTGGAGCTTTATGAATTTCCGTTGCACTACTGCCTTTTTTGATTTTTTTCAGGTCGGACCCGCCCAGCTAGCAGCACGCCTAGCCTCTGCCTGCCCGCAGGGGCTTTGCTGAGCTGCTGTGGGCTCCGCCCAGCTGCCCTGAGCTCTTCCCTGTAGTCCTTTATATATGGGCGTAGTTAGAACTGTCTGGGCAATGGTGGCCCCGCCTCTGTTATGGCGGACTCTCTCTGTTGTGGCAGGTTGCCTCGGCAACGGCGGGTTGCCTCGGCAACGGCAGCCTGCCTCCGTAGCGGTGGAGAGTCTCAGTAATGGCGGAAGCCCCTCCCCCACGGAGCTGGACCGTCCGGGTTCAGCTGTGCTTGGTTTGAAGGGCTCAACCCAGAGGGTTTCCAATTACTGTTTTTGTTTTCGTTGTTGTTGGGGGTGGAGGGGTGGGACCAACCGAGCCTGATCACCTGGCTCCCTGACTCAGAGTCTTTTCTTTTAAGTTGAACGACCCCGCGTTCCGGTTGCTTGTTGAAAAGGCGCCGGGATCTCCCGTGCTGCGACTCACGGAGTCGGCTCGAACCGCGGCGCCGGCTCCTGGCGGACTTTTTGCCTAGGAATCTCCTGGCCTGACTCGCTATTTCAGATGAATGGGCTATTCTGCCGTCTCAAGGCTCTGCTCGCCAGCTAAGGGGGCTCCCAGACCAGTGGCTTTTTTACAGAGAACCGCAGCAACAGGGAGTGGTCACAGCAGCCGCGTGGGCGGAATCAGCCCCGCGGGGGCCAAAACAGCCGCACCGGCTGGGACTGCGACACTGGCGACCCCTCTGCCTGGGTATCTCCTGGTCTGTGGGCAATAAGAGTTCGTCTGGAAATGCGGCGTCCACTCACCCTCTGCACTTTCACTGGGAGCTGAAGTCCTGAGCTGTTCTTAGGCGGCCATCTTGAAACTATTTAATAAAATATTAAGCTTTAGAAACAAACTATTCTCAGAACAAACAGAAATGTATAAGATTTTACCTTAGATATATAATGAAAAATAATATTTTGAGAGCCAACTGAGAGGAGAATTCTTTCTGTAGAAGTACCCCCCAATTTTTTTAGTTTCCTGTATCTTCATTCCCCACTTTCCACACACCCCCATTTGTAGATAGGCACAAAGGTACTCAGGATTACATGTAGAAGTGTTCAGTTAGGACCCCCTGTTTGAAAGTACACCGACTGCCCATTTCCTACGTATGAGTGCATGAAGCAGCAGATGCTGCTAAGCATACTGAAGAACGGGGCCCTTGTTCTTAGTCTCCCTCAGGACAGAGACACAACAGGACCAGGTGAGCTCAGTTATTTGTGGATGGGGAATGAGTGTATGAACTGTCTCTTTAAACTCTGGCAAAGACGACTAGTTACATTATGCTATTAAAAACGTAAAGGAAGTTTCATCCTACTAACAATACAAGTGCAGTATAATACTTTATATGTTATAGTTGCTTCACAAATTTTAGGCTTCCTCTGTTGATCATTTTTTTGCCACTAGAATATAGAGGAAACAATGAAGGAACTTCTGTTTTGAGGTTATCTGAACCACACAGAGGAACAAAGTGGTAAACAGAATTAGCAGGAAAATTGGGAAATAAAATCTATTGTTTCTTCAAAATTAAATGTACTATGTATTTTTTAAACAAATAACTTTAGCTATTTTGAATCTATATCTTTTTCTTAAAGAGGATAAAAACTTTAGAATATTGGAACTCCTCACTGAATACCTCACTCACTGACTTATCTACATTTCCTCCTTTTTTTTGGTTAGGAAATTTTATTCTACATTGTTTATGTAAGACAAATGGTTTTCTGATGACCCAATATTTAATTACATTTAACAGTGTTATTTGCTCACCACAAGTTGTTTTGTTTTATTATTTCTTTAGAACTCTACTCATTTCTCTATGTTCACAATTCTTATTGCTAAAGTTCATCCCTTAAATATTATTTTTGTGATAATCTCTGAAACATAAACTCTTTTGTTCTTTGTCTAGAATTGCCTTAATTCCCCTGATTCTTTGATGTTTTTAGGCTGGGCGTAGAATGATAGTTTTCCAGTTTCTGTGCCTCAGCATCATCTTCGGAGTATATTCTTGTTAATAAGAAGCGTGTTGCAAACTTAATTTTCATATTTCATAGATGATAATACACCTTTATTTTTATGATTTTTTAAACAATGTTTGAAGTTTTTTTATAGTATGTACTTGTCTCCAGTGCACAGAATGATCTTTTGAAAATGCAGTGTAGTCAGTTACATTATAATATTGATTAAAATCCTGCACCATCCCCAATATCCACAGGATAAAATTCAAATTCTTCAGAAAAACCACAGTGGTTCATGCCAGTTCCTATAGCCTTATCTCTGACCAGTTTAGGTCTCATACTTTTTGTGCCAGACACACAAAAATACTTTTTATTCACAGAGCATATTCTGTTGTTTTTAGTTTCTAAGCATTAATTTATTCTGTTTTCTCTGCTAAAAATGTATGTCTTCTCATTCTTAATTCTGTTTTAACTAATTAATTTTCCTTTAATATTTAAGCCTTTATTGAAACTTTATATATTCCAAGAAGCTTGTCCTAACTCCTCCAATAGGAGGTAACTGCTTCTTTTGTGCTCCAAAAATACTCCATTTATGCAAATGATTCTCCCAATAGATCTTAAGTTTCTAGTTATTAGGAGCTATGCCTTACACCTTTCTAGCCCCTACCATATCATATACTACTATTCACTTAGAAGATGCTTAATATATGTTTGCTGAGTGTTTAAAATAACTAAGGGAAAAATGGAAGACAATATAACATGAATCATACTATAAGTACATGGACACATACGTATTGTACTTAACATTTGAACTTCAACTACTATCTTCTCTTTCTAATTAATCTGCTTACTTTAAAATACTCACAAGAATCTACATATTTAATAAGGTCAATTAAAATTGGGGAAAAAAAAACAAAGTGTTCCTCCCTCCTCAGTTCTCATAGAGAAAAGGAGTAGTGTGTGAATGTACACACTGGAATTTCTTTATTTCTAAATATCAAAAAAACTTTTATTGTCTACAAAGAATTTTAAATACCTAGTACTGCTGAAACTCTCAAAACCACAACAATGTAAAGAAACTTCTTAGAAGATTTCTACATTATTTTTTATCATTTTTTAAAATTTCTATATTTAAGAAAAAATGTTCTAACTTGGCTAGACTCAAAATATAATTCTCATGCAAGTTTGTATGTGAATGAAATAAATTGGTAAGTGATACTTAACTGGTATAAAAAATTGGCATTGCTAACTTCAAATAAACTAGCCATGTTGATAATGTTCTTGAGCATTTTTGGCATTGTTTAGATCGACATCAATATATTCATGTTTTGAAGATCCAGTAGGCATGATTCTAATATTTCCATAATTAGGAAAATGAGTTAGCATTGATCCTGGTCACTGTAAAATATAAAATCTCTCTCTTTTTAATCTATTTCATTTATTCATTTGTTTATGCACCATCTGGCAAATACTTAATAAGTGCCTACTAGGTCCTAAGTCAATGTTAGGCACTGTAAATACACTAGTAAGCCAAGGAGACAACAAGACTAATCCTTGAGTAGATAGCCTAACATACAAGTAAATATGTAATAAAAATAGTATATAAGGGTCTGAGGAGGCAAGTACAGAGGTTATATGAATGGTTCTTCAACAAGGTTTACTACCCCTCTAATATGGGCCTTGAGTTTCTGTTTGGGTACATGGGATACTCTCTTAGGACACTCCCACTTTCAACCTAGATTTCATCCTGAGAGAAATCAAAGTCATATGAAGAAACCGTATGTGAGCACTCTGGTCAACAGTGCAATATGAAGTCTTTGCCAACATCAACAGCCAGCCCTATGAACAAGCCATCTTGGAAAAACAGAGCATACAGGACTTCAACTTGCAGTCACAGAAAGTCCCCAGGTGAGAACTTCTCAGCTGAGTCTAGTCAACCCCAAAAAGCATGAAAGATCTTAAGTAATTATAAATCATCCTGATAATTCTTTCTTAAAACGTTGGTACATATTTGTTTTACACATGAAAACAAACCTTAGAGTAAAGGTTTCGTTGTTGCTATAAAATAGCTATTGGTTAACTCCCATTCATGACACTTACTTGCTAGCGCATCACCTGTCTGATGTTCTAATAAAAATAGTTTCCAGTTGGTATTGAGACATCAAATAAAGACTATTTCTTACAGTCCTGAGGTTTTGTTCTCTCTAGGAGAGAGAAGGCTACTATATGTCCTATTCTCATGCTAATTAATTAATTATTTATTTATTATTTTCACTGTAGCATTTTGATGATTCAAATATTAACTCATTCCCAGCGCAGAAAAAGGAAAAATAATTGACCCTACCATAAATATGATCTTATCAAGATACAAGTATTAAAAATTTGGTATATGTTCCTTTTTAACACTTTTTTTTTTTTTTTTTTTTTTTTTTTTTTTTTTTTTTTTGAGACGGAGTTTCGCTCTTGTTACCCAGGCTGGAGTGCAATGGCGCGATCTCGGCTCCCGGCAACCTCCGCCTCCTGGGTTCAGGCAATTCTCCTGCCTCAGCCTCCTGAGTAGCTGGGATTACAGGCACGAGCCACCATGCCCAGCTAATTTTTTGTATTTTTAGTAGAGACGGGGTTTCACCATGTTGACCAGGATGGTCTCGATCTCTCGACCTCGTGATCCACCCGCCTCGGCCTCCCAAAGTGCTGGGATTACAGGCTTGAGCCACCGCGCCCGGCGCTATAACACTTTTTTACAAGGTGTTATACAATACAGTTTTCTAGCTTGGTTTATTCACCTTGCAATCTGTTAAGAACTTTTATTATGACCTTTTTTTTTACCACTTTCATAATATCATTTTCTTACTGTAGAATTGTTGATTCAGCCAATTTATATTCTTAGACATTTAGTTACTTTCAAAGATCCGTATTTCTAATGTCTTGTTCTATACTGGTAAATAATCTTACATATCTCACAGTATTATATGAAACAACCATTTTCCTACATCTTTACAACAATTTTCTGCAGTATTTTAAATTACTAATGTTTGACACCTCTTAATGTGATTATTGGCCATTTTAATATAAACATTTATCCATGTTTTTGGTTATTATTTCCATGGGAATGTCTTTATATGCCAAAGTTCTAAAAACTTTTTAGAATAAATAAAGTTCTGAAAAATTTTTAGAACAAATAACGTTCTAAAAAATGTTAGCTTTTTGTCATATATATATATATTTTTTAGTGTTTGTTATATTTGATTTTGGTTACTTTTGAGATACATAGTTGTTTATTTCTAAGTAGTCAAAATATTCATCCTTCACTTAGCCTTATTAATATCTTACCTGTAAAGTCAGTCTTAGTTATCTAAATTACAATTATTTTGATGGAACTAATGTTGATATAGAAGATTATAGAAGTATTAACCTTACGCATCCAGGGAACCAAGATTTTCCGTATTTTGAACAGAATCCTATCCTTTCATATCCAAAAAAATTCAAGTTTCTCATCAATAATATTATACAAATCCCCCTTTCGAGCCTTGATTAAAGCCTTGAAAGATCTACACATTCTATTTGTTGCTTGTCCTATTTGCATTGAACACAGGTAAGCTATTCTTTGTTTCTACATTTGCTGCTGTAATTTCCTGTATTAATTCATCTCAAATTATGAGTAATAGTCTTTGCCTTCATTTGCCAAACAGTATTTTAAAAGGCTGCTTGTTTAAGGAAACAGTGGTGAAATAGTACAGGGATATTTATTATTTGGTATCATATACCCCATTGTTTATTGGCTAGTGTTGTTTCTCTGGGAGATACTATGAGAGCTGTCTCCTTTCGGAGCTCATGGTTATCACAATGTGATTAGAGAATCCTCCCTGAAGAGATAAAAATCTGTGTACTCCTTCTCTCTTGTTTGCCTTCTTTCTTCTGTGTTCAGGGATTCACTCACACTCCCTGCTTTTAAAGGATGCCCAAGATTAGTTGATCTCTGAATCAGACTCTGAAAAGATGTTGCCCTATCCTCAATGAAGACCATTTATGCATAATTTTAAAGGCATAGTTACACTTTGGCATTTTGGATCACAAATAGCAGAAACAAAAATTCCAAACTAGGTTTCATAAAAAGGATAATTTATACTAAAGCTTGCATAACTATGGGAAAAGCAAAAATCTCTGGAACAATTGGACCTACGGACTGGAACATTGCTAAGATTCTCACAATACCTTCTCTTCATTTCCCAACACATGCAGACCCCTTTATTTCTCCTCTTTCAAACATGCTGGCCTCAATTCTTCTTACTGTGAAACAGCCCCCTCTACATAGCAGCCATAAAGCTATCAGATCCTATATGCTTCCCACATGAAACTTTTACCACCAGAGAGAGATGAAAACAGATTTCCATAGCTCAATTTGAATCACCTGTTTACAGTTTCCAAATAACCATTTTGTTCCCACTTAGCAACCATGTGCTCAGAAATATGAGATAAATTCTTTGATTCCTATATAAACCCAAAGCAACTATTACATGTGCAGGCATGCACGTGCATGCACAAACACACAGACACATACACACACACACACACACACACACACACACACACACAGAGTACTTGAATCAGAAGGAAATGTCTGAAAACTTCTAGAATTCTAAACTTTCCAACTCTTATTTTGTAGACACATCAGCAACTGCTTCCTTTTTAGAGCTTCTTCAGAACTCTATTCCTTCTCAGCACGACTCTGTTAACTTTTTTCAGCCTAGATTAGATTTTTTCTCCGTAGAATGTGCAATAGGTATCATGATACAAGAGGAGAGAACATATGCTAGTGGTTAAGATTATAGACTCTGGAGGCAGTCTGTCCAGTGCAAATCCTGGCTCTGTAACTTATGAGCTATGTATCTTGGATAATTATTGAATTTCTCTAGTATCAGATGCCTCAGCTATAAAATGGAGATAATAGTGCTTAACATATAGCGCTCTTTTGATTCTTAAATAAACTAAAATACGTAAAGCACTTAGGATCTTCTTTACACATGTTAAGGATTTAAAGAAAAAAATGTACTATTTTCAGTTATCAAATCTTACAGGTATCAAAACAATATCAATTTTTGTCTGCATAAGTTGAATATTTCACACAGTAATACTTCAAAGTTGACTGTAATTCTTACTTTGTTTTATTCCATTTGATTTTCCTTTTGAAGTATAAACCTAACATGTTTAGTAACAAATCCTTATTCCAGTATATAATTGGAATAGTTTCAGAGCCTGGTAAGCAAAGAATTTCTCATATATTCTTCCTTCACCTCCCACTCCCAACCAAACATAAAAATTTTCATAGGCACAAAAATTACTTCTTTATGGGAAACCACTTAGCAATAATTTAAATCAGTGGTTTGCAAACCAGCTGTCTTGAGTTTTGGTATCTTAAGAATCTCTGTATCTGATCCCTAAAATGACAAAAGATTTTAAAAGCAATGAGTCTTATCACAAAATATTAAGAATGTTTTATATGACCCTGACTTAAACTATATGGTAACAACAACATAGGAAGGTACTGTGGGGGGAATATTAGAGTTTTTAGATTTTCAACTGGTTTCTATTCTCTAGTAGCACACCTTGTTTAAACTGAAGGAACTTACTATCTGACCGCATTTAGCTAGACCAAAGCCAGTCTCACACCTTTTCAAGGTCCACAAATAGTGATTCTTTGAAGTTACATGTTGCAGCCTCCACTTGCCCCAGATAAGAAGCTGAAAGCCATGTCCAGCATCCTTCCAACACTTCAATGAAATTAACTGTTTTTGTGAATTTATAGAATGGCTTAATCACTATTTTTAAACTTATTTCCAGTAAAGGGATTCTAATCTCTTATATTTAAGGGGTATTCTAACACAGAAACAATTTTACGATGTATTTATTGGAAATATTATACAAGCAAGTTCCCCAAATTTTGTTTATTCCAAAGCCCAAGGTTTACTTTTGTCAACTTTCTGGTTTGCTCATCCTGAAGCATCTATGAATATGCTGATTTTATTAGGCAAAGTAATATATATTTTCAGTCAGAATCCATCCAGGAAAGAGAAGCAAATTTTGATCTTTCCTAAAGAGATTTTAACACAGAAAATTGGTTACATTTGTGATAAAATAGCTGTAAAATCAAACAGAATGGTGAGGCAATTCCAAGGTTAGCAACAGCAGAAAGCCACTATCCACCCCAGAGCTGGAAAAGCAAAAAATGAAATGATTATACAAACAGAACAACTCTCACTAAACAATCTTACTCAGAATCCAAATGGTAATGGGGCCTGAGAAATGTGGTTTCCCATGTTACAGACCAGAACAAAGGAAAGGAAATAGATCTGGGGATAAATAGGCGGTCATCACTTACACAGGTAGCATGCAGATTGAAAGCTCTCTAGCACTAGTCTGTGTGATGCTGACTGTTAGCATCAACACAACCCGAAAGCTTTTGAAAACATAAATTTATATGACCCACGCAAACACAAGTGCAGAATATCTGTCTGAGGGTTGCCCTAGGCATTTGTGTTTTAACATTTAACATCATATTATTAGACAAGATTATGGTCAAATAAACTTCATTTTCTCCTTCTCCCTTTTACGTGACACTGTACCATTCTGGGATGATAATGTTCAGATAGTTTGGCATTTTGAGAATCAGAACAGCATATTCAAACGTGGCAGATTTACTAACCAGAATAAAACATATTGTTCTACTTTCACATTTCATCAAGTACACAGTAAAGACACCTATTGATCGTAAGTGGGCACTACCTTAGTTTTCTGTATTTCCTGAGAAGTCAGTAAAGGGTTGGAGTGAGTCACTGTAGTCATCTCTGATTGGATGTGGTACTAATGATTCCAGACAGTGACACAACAAAGAAGTATGTATGAAGAACCTGGTCCTATCTTTGTACGGATGGTAGCAAAAAATAAACTGCTTAGCAAACCTCTTTTTTCTCAGCCACAAGATACTGTTCTTCCCTGTCACTCTACAGAGCCAATTTTCTCTTGTCTTCTGTCTGCTATGAATAGATTTGAGAAATACAATATTGTTAGCTGAAATATTCTATTCAGTTTGACACAGTGAATTTGCTGTATTATTTTTTATCTTAACTTGCATTCGCTTACTCTTCCAAATCAGTTTCTTAACTTTCTACAGTGTAGGGAAGGTTTCTGCCTAGTATTTATTTTGCTCATTGAATAGTTTCATCAACTTCAATGCTTTGCACAGCTTCTTAGTTGCGCTCATAATGACTTTGAATGATAGTTTCAGCATTCTAAAGTGCTTTTAAAATTTCTATTGCTTGCATTAACTTTAATACCAACACAAACAATATAGCTTTGGCAATTAATAATTTCCTCTTTTGACTGATCAAAATTAGTATAATTATAAAAATTGGAAATATGTTCAGTAGAAAATATTCAATAAATTTGCTGTTAATAATCTCAAGTTTTGATATCTTTATACTTGATTAGACAATTATATTTAGTTTAGGAAATTACAGTGAGTAAGTACAAAGGAAACTATATCTTAGTATTTCTAGTTTATAAAAATATGACACATTACAGAAAATGAACAGGAGGGTGTGTTTTTTATAAAGTTATTATAACTTTATTGGTGATAAAACCAAATGTTTTTTGCACAAATTTTAGATTCCAAAATAGCATATATATACAGCTGACATGCAAATAAAATTTTTGATGAGAAAAATGAAACAAATAATAAATATTCTTACATACTTTTTAAAAATACCTAGTAACAAAACTGAATATATAAACTGGGTTAGAAGATCTCCATGTTTAGTTTCAGTTTTCAAGAAAAGAATGCCTAGTAGGAGCAAACCCATAAGGCAGGAGACACTATCCAGAAGAAAAACCTTGAAATGGTGTTTACAGATGTCAGCCTGAAGGTCTTAGATGAGAAAGAGTATCACTGTGCAGAGATTCTGATTTACGTGTAACAAGGCATTACAAGGACTGTACAGCTCAAACTGTGGAAGCAGGAAAAAGAAGAGTAAAAGCACAGTAACTAGACCTGAGGCCACTGGAATCTAGATAAGTAGCAATCATGTTCAATGACTGATCAGAAGAAAAATTCAAACTTAGGATGCTTAACATTATGTGCTGGATTCTTCTGTTAAGCATTTCTTGGTGATATTATAAGGATGGAAGAAAACAACAACAAAGAAAAAAAATGGAAAGTGTTGTAGAAACCAAGAAAAGGCACATGGAAGATGTGGCAATGGCTGAAGAAGAAAATAAGACAAAGGGGTGGCTCTGTGGTATTATACAGCTTTAAATTTCTCTTTCAAATGTGTTATATGTTTCTTATAGAATATTTTGTTCTCATAAGAATTCACACCATTTTAGGAATCAGTTCTGGGAGTTCCTTTTGCTAATGCTATCTGCATCAAAGATAGTTTGTAAATTTATAGCTCACTAAGAACAATGTCTCCAACTAAAAGAGATATAGTGATACTTGGAAATCGGCTAACCCCAGGTCATTTGTTTACAAAGATTTCTGTCAATGAAATAAATTTCAGTCTGTACCTTTTATGAACTATTGTCTTTTCAGTACATAAAACAATCTGTTCCATTTAGAAAGGTCTCAGTCAATTGTATACAGTTAAATGAAAGAGTGTGAAAAAATTTTTAATCTCTGTGATCCTCTACCCATATTTGAGTTGATGTTGACCTTGAGATCTTCAGAGCAGTTTTCCTGTCAGTTATCTGAATCTTCTCCCACCTAGCACAGGGCCTAGGGTCCGGTTGTAGCTCAATGAACTAAGTTCCACGAATAATTCTCATTGTAAATATAGTCATGTGATATTCATATTTCTCACTCTCTTCCTCCCTCTTCCTTCTATATTTGCTATATAACGGGATCAGGAAAATACTAATTGTGTAATTATTAATTTACCAAGTCCTCTATGGATAGTTTAATAAGTTTTATTATATATTGATTTTTTTCCCACATGAGTTTCTTTGTAACATCCATTCCTAGAAATGTAATTTTGTGATATTGCCTTTCAATGGGGTTTTTCCAGTGCAGATTTTCATAAGGAATGTACTGTGATGTATTAACTTATCATTTTAATCATCCACATAGGAGAAAATAGCATCTAAATGTGGTTATAGTTTGTATGTATAGAGTTGTGATAAAGTTGAAAATCTTTTCATATTTTAGAAGTTTTTTTATAAATTGTCTTATCCTTTGCACATCTTGTTTTTTAATATTGACCATTTCATCCTCAGATATAATAGTAGTATCTAAAGGAAATCATATCTTTGAAATGTGACTTGTAAATTTTTTTTAAATTTGTCTTTTGACTTGTTTACAGTATTTTTGCCTCACAATTTTTTCATGTTTATGCATTAAAATATCTCATATTGGTTTTTTTGTGATTTTTTTTTAAATTGCATTTTAGGTTTTGGGGAACATGTGAAGAACATGCAAGATTGTTGCATAGATACACACATGGCAGTGTTGTTTGCTGTCTTCCGTCCCCTCACCTTTATCTGTCATTTCTCCCCATGCTATCTCTTCCCACCTCCCCACCTGCCCGTCCCTCCCCCATTTCCCCCCAACGGACCCCAGTGTGTAGTGTTCCCCTCCCTGTGTTCTCATTGTTCAACACCCGCCTATGAGTGAGAATATATGGTGTTTGATTTTCTGCTCTTGTGTCAGTTTGCTGAGAATGATGGTTTTTAGGTTCATCCGTGTCCCTACAAAGGACGTGAACTCATCGTTTTTGATGGCTGCGTAATATTCTATGGTGTATATGTACCACATTTTCCCTATCCAGTCTATCATTGTTGGGCATTTGGGTTGGTTCCAGGTCTTTGCTATTGTAAACAGTGCTGCAATGATCATTCGTGTGCACGTGTCCTTATAGTAGAATGATTTATAATCCTTTGGATATATACCCAGTAATGGGATTGCTGGGTCAAATGGGATTTCTATTTTTAGGTCATTGAGGAATCGCCACACTGTCTTCCACAATGTTTGAATTAATTTACATTCCCACCAACAGTGTAAAAGTGTTCCTATTTCTCCACATCCTCTCCAGCATCTGTTGTCTCCAGATTTTTTAATGATCACCACTTGAACTGGTGTGAGATGGTATCTCAACGTGGTTTTGATTTGCATTTCTCTGATGACCAGTGATGATGAGCATTTTTTCATATGTTTGTTGGCCTCCTGTATGTCTTCTTTTGTAAAGTATCTGTTCATATCCTTCGCCCATTTTTGAATGGGCTTGTTTGTTTTTTTTCTTGTAGATCTGCTTTAGTTCTTTGTAAATTCTGGATATCAGCCCCTTGTCAGATGGGTAGGCTGCAAAAATTTTTTCCCATTCTGTTGGTTGCCGATTCACTCTACTGACTGTTTCTTTTGCCGTGCAGAAGCTGTGGAGTTTGATTAGGTCCCATTTGTCTATTTTGGCTTTTGTTGCCCTTGCTTTTGGCATTTTGGTCATGAAGTCCTTGCCTACACCTGTGTCCTGAATGGTTTTGCCTAGATTTTCTTCTAGGGTTTTTATGGTGTTCGGTCTGATGTTTAAGTGTTTAATCCATCTGGAGTTAATTTTGGTGTAAGGTGTCAGGAAGGGGTCCAGTTTCTGCTTTCTGCATATAGCTAGCCAGTTTTCCCAACACCATTTATTAAACAGGGAATCCTTTCCCCGTTGCTTATTTTTGTCAGGTTTATCGAAGATCAGATGGTTGTGGGTATGTTGTATTTCCTGTGAGGCCTCTGTTCTGTTCCGTTGGTCTATATCTCTGTTTTGGTACCAGTACCATGCTGTTTTGATTACTGTAGCCTTGTAGTATAGTTTGAAGTCCAGTAGTGTGATGCCTCCTGCTTTGTTCTTTTTGCTTAGAATTGACTTGGCTATGCGGGCTCTCTTTTGGTTCCATATGAAGTTTAAGGTGTTTTTTCCAGTTCTGTGAAGAAGGTCATTGGTAGCTTGATGGGAATAGCATTGAATCTGTAAGTTACTTTGGGCAGTATGGCCATTTTCACGATGTTGATTCTTCCTAACCATGAACATGGAATGTTTCTTCATCTGTTTGTATCCTCTCTTATTTCGTTGAGCAATGGCTTGTAGTTCTCCTTGAAGAGGTCCTTTACGTTCCTTGTTAGTTGTATTCCTAGGTATTTTATTCTCTTTGTAGCAATTGTGAATGGCACTTCGTTCTTGATTTGGCTCTCTTTAAGTCTATTACTGGTGTATAGGAATGCTTGTGATTTTTGCACGTTGATTTTGTATCCTGAGACTTTGCTGAAGTTGTTTATCAGTTTCAGGAGACTTTGGGCTGAGATGATGGGGTCTTCCAGATATACAATCATGTCATCTGCAAATAGAGACAATTTGATTTCCTCCTTTCCAATTTGGATACCCTTTATTTCTTTTTCTTGCCTGATTGCTCTGGCTAGAACTTCCAGTACTATATTGAATAGGAGTGGTAAGAGAGGGCGTCCTTGTCTAGTGCCAGATTTCAAAGGGAATGCTTTCAGTTTTTGCCCATTCAGTATGATATTGGCTGTTGGTTTGTCGTAAATAGCTTTTGTTGTTTTGAGATACGTTCCGTCAATAACTAGTTTATTGAGGGTTTTTAGCATAAAGGGTTGTTGAATTTTGTCAAAAGCCTTCTCTGCATCAATTGAGATAATCATGTGGTTTTTGTCTTTGGTTCTGTTTATGTGGTGAATTATGTTTATGGACTTGCGTATGTTGAACCAGCCTTGCATCCCCGGGATGAATCCTACTTGATCATGGTGGATGAGTTTTTGATATGCTGTTGCAATTGGTTTGCCAGTATTTTATTGAAGATTTTTGCATCTATGTTCATCATGGATATTGGCCTGAAATTTTCTTTTCTTGTTGAGTCTCTGCCGGGTTTTGGTATCAGGATGATGTTTGTCTCATAAAATGATTTGGGAAGGATTCCCTCTTTTTGGATTGTCTGGAATAGTTTCAGAAGGAATGGTATCAGCTCCTCTCTGTATGTCTGGTAGAATTCAGCTGTGAACCCATCTAGACCTGGGCTTTTTTTGGGTGGTAGGCTCTTTATTGCTGCCTTGACTTCAGACCATGTTATTGGTCTAGTCAGGGTTTTGGCTTCTTCCAGGTTTAGGCTTGGGAGGATGCAGGTGTCCAGGAATTTATCCATTTCTTCCAGGTTTACTAGTTTATGTGCATAGAGTTGTTTGTAATAATCTCTGATGATGGTTTGGATTTCTGTGGAATCTGTGGTGATATCCCCTTTATCGTTTTTTATTGCATCAATTTGGTTATTCTCTCTTTTCTTTTTTATTAATCTGGCTAGTGGTCTGTCTATTTTGTTCATCTTTTCAAAAAAACCAGCTCCTGGATTTATTGATTTTTTGAAGAGTTTTTTGTGTCTCTATTTCCTTCAGTTCTGCTCTGATCTTAGTTATTTCCTGTCTTCTGCTAGGTTTTGAGTTTTTTTGATCTTGCTCCTCTAGCTCTTTCAATTTTGATGATAGGGTGTCAATTTTAGATCTCTCCTTTCTTCTCATGTGGGCACTCATTGCTATATATTTTCCTCTAGAGACTGCTTTAAATGTGTCCCAGAGATTCTGGTATGTTGTGTCTTCGTTCTCATTGGTTTCGAAGAACATCTTTATTTCTGCCTTATTTCCTTGTTTATCCAGTCAACATTCAAGAGCAAGTTGTTCAGTTTCCATAAAGCTGTGCGGTTCTGAGTTAGTTTCTGCATTTTGAGTTCTAACTCGATTGCACTGTGGTCTGAGAGACTGTTTGTTATGATTTCCATTCTTTTGCATTTGCTGAGGAGTGATTTATTGCCAATTATGTGGTCAATTTTAGAGTAGGTGTGATGCGGTGCTGAGAAGAATGTATATTCTGTGGATTTGGGGTGGAGAGTTCTGTAAATGTCTATTAGGTTTGCTTATTCCAGGTCTGAGTTCAGGTCCTGGATATCCTTGTTGATTTTCTGTCTGGTTGATCTGTCTAATATTGACAATGGGGTGTTAAAGTCTCCCACTATTATTGTGTGGGAGTCTAAGTCTCTTTGTAAGTCATTAAGAACTTGCCTTATGTGTCTGGGTGCTCCTGTATTGGGTGCATATATATTTAGGATCGTTAGCTCTTCTTGTTGCAGTGATCCTTTTACCGTATGTAATGTCCTTCTTTGTCTCTTTTGATCTTTGTTGCTTTAAAGTCTATTTTATCAGAGATGAGAATTGCAACTCCAGCTTTTTTTTGCTCTCCATTTGCTTGGTAGATCTTCCTCCATCCCTTTATTTTGAGCCTTTGTGTATCCTTGCATGTAAGATGGGTTTCCTGGATACAGCACACTGATGGGTTTTGGCTTTTTATCCAATTTGCCAGTCTGTGTCTTTTGATTGGGGCATTTAGTCCATTGACATTTAGGGATAGTATTGTTATGTGTGAATTTGATACTGTCATTTTGATGCTACCTGGCTGTTTTGTTGGTTAGTTGATGCAGATTCTTGATTGTGTTGATGCTCTTTTACCATTGGGTGTGTTTTTGGAGTGGCTGGTACTGGTTGTTCCTTTATATGTGTAGAGCCTCTTTCAGGAGTTCTTGTAGAGCAGGTTTGGTGGTGATGAAATCTCTGAGTGCTTGCTTGTTCACAAAGGATTTTATTTTTCCATCACTTATGAAGCTTAGTTTGGCTGGATAGGAGATTATGGGTTGAAAGTTCTTTTCTTTAAGGTTGTTGAATATTGGCCCCCAATCTCTTCTGGCTTGTAGGGTTTCTGCTGAGAGATCTGCTGTGAGTCTAATGGGCTTCCCTTTGTGGGTAACCCTACCTTTCTCTCTGGCTACCCTTAGCATTTTCTCTTTCATTTCAACCCTGGTGAATCTGATGATTATATGCCTTGGGGTTACTCTTCTTGAGGAATATCTTTGTGGTGTTCTCTGTATTTCCTGTATTTGAATATTGGTCTGCCTTGCTAGGTTGGGGAAGTTTTCCTGGATAATATCCTGAAGAGTATTTTCCAGCTTGGATTCATTCTCTTCATCACATTCAGGTACACCTATCAGACGTAGATTGGGTCTTTTCATGTAGTCCCACATTTCTTGAAGGTTTTGTTCATTCCTTTTTGCGCTTTTTTCTCTGTTCTTGCCTTCTCTTTTTATTTCATTGAGTTGATCTTCGACCTCTGATATCCTTTCTTCTGCTTGGTCAATTCGGCCGTTGAAGCTTGTGCATGCTTCACGAAGTTCTCGTGTTGTGTTTTTCAGCTCCATCAATTCACTTATTCTCCTCTCTATGCTGTCCATTCTCGTTAGCAGTTTGTCCAATCTTTTTTCAAGGTTCCTATTTTCTTTACGTTGGGTTAGAACATGTTCTTTTAGCTCACTGTAGTTTCTTACTACCCACCTTCTGAAGTCTGATTCTGTCATTTCATCACCCTCCTTCTCCATCCAGTCTGGTTCCCTTGCTGGTGAGGAGTTGTGATCCCTTTTAGGAGGAGAGGTGTTCTGGTTTCGGGAGTTTTCATCCTTTTTGCGCTGGTTTCTTCCCATTTTTGTGGGTTTATCCACCTGTTGTCTTTGTAATTACTGTCTTTCAGATTGGGTCTCTGAGTGAGCTTCTAGTTCGTGAATGCTGAAGTTACTTCTTTTTTTTTTTTTTTTAAGCTTTCCTTCTAACAGTCTGGCCCCTCTGCTGTAGGACTGCTGAGGTCCTCTCCAGGCCCTGCTTGCCTGGGGGTCACCTGCAGCAGCTGCAGAACAGTAAGAGTTGCTGTCAGTTTCCTCTTCTGCTATCTTTGTCCCAGAAGGATGCTCGCCTACTGTCAGTCTGTTCTCTCCTTTATGAGGTGCGTCTTTGGATCTATGGGGGTCAGGGAGCTACTTGAGGAGACAGTCTATCTTTTATTGGGGCTTAAGTCCTGAGTTGTGAGCTCCGTTGTTCGTTCAGAGCTGCTGGGCAGGTATGTTTAAGTCTGCTGCAGCTGAACTCATAAAGCACTTTTTGTTCCCAGGTGCTCTGTCCTAGGGAGTTGGAGCTTTATGAGTTTCCATTGCACTACTGCCTTTTTTGATTTTTCTTTCAGGTCTGACCTGCAGATATTTTCTTTTTTTAATTTCAAAATTTGGGAGGAAATGGGTGGTTTTTGGTTACATGAATAAGTTCTTTAGTGGTAATATGTGAGATTTTGGCACACCAGCCACCCAAGGAGTGCACACTGTTCCCGATGTTTAGTCTTTTATCCCTTACCCTCCTTTCTCTCCTCCCCCTTAGTCCCCAAAGTCCTTATATCATCAGGGAAATGCAAATTAAAACCACAATGAGATACTACCTTACTCCTGCAAGAATGGACATAATGAGAGAATAAAAATAATTAATGTTGGCGTGGATGTGATAAAAAGGAAACACTTTTACACTAGTGGTGAGAATTCAATCTAGTGCAACCACTCTCGAAAACAGTACAGAGATTCCTGAAAGAACTAAAAGTAGAACTACCATTTAATCCAGCAATACTACTACTGAGTATCTACCTAAAGGAAAAAACATTTTTATGCCTTTGTGTTCTCATGGCATAACTCCAACTTATAAGTGAGAGATTATAATATTTGATTTTCCAATTCTGAGTCATTTAACTTAGAAAAATAATCTCCATCTCCATCCAGGTTGCTGCAAATGCCATTATATCATTTCTCTTGTGACTGAGTAGTATTAAACTGTGTGGATATACCACATTTTCTTTGCCCACTCATTGCTTGATGGACATTTAGGCTGGTTCCATATTTTTGCAATTGCAAATTGTGCCACTATAAATACGCAGGTGCAAGTGTCTTTTTCATATAATGAATTATTTTCCTTGGTAAATAGCCAGTAGTAGGAGATCAGATGGTAGTTCTACTTTTGTTTCTTTAAGGAATCTTCATACTGTTTTTGATAGCGGTTATATTAGTTGACAATTCCCACTAACACTGAAAAAGTGCTCCCTTTTCACCATGTCCATGCCAACATCTATTATTTTTTATTTTCTCATTATGGTAATTCTTGGAGGAGTAAGGTAGTATATCATTGTGATTTTAACTTACATTTCCCCGATAACTAGTGATTTTGAGAATGTTTTTCATACTTTTTTTGTCATTTGTATATCTTCTTTTGAGAATTATCTATCTATGTCCTTTCTCCACTTTTTGATGATTTTTTTTCTTGCTGATTCATTTGAGCTCCTCATAGATTCCGAATATTAGTTCTTTGTTGGTTGCATAGTTTGCAAATATCTACTCCCATTCTGTGGGTTGCCTGTTTTCTCTGCTGATTATTTCTTTTGCTGTGCTGAAGCTTTTTAGTTAAATTAGGTGTCATCTATTTATTTTTGTTTCCATTGCATTTGCTTTTGGGTTCTTGGTCACGAAGTCTTGCCTAAGCCAATGTCTTAATTTTTGTAATGATATCTTGTAGAATTTTTATTGTTTCAGGTCTTAAATTCAAGCCTTTGGTCCATCTTGCATTGATTTTTGTATAAGATGAGAGAAGATAATCCAGTTTTGTTCTCTACATTTGACCTGGCAATTATCCCAGAACCATTTGTTGATAGGGTATCCTTTCCTCACTTTATGTTTTAGTATTTTTCTTTTTTTTAAGGATCAGTTGGCAGTAGGTTTTTGGCTTTATTTCTGGGTTCCCTACTACATAATAGAATTGGTCTATGAACCTATATTTACACCATTTGCCTACATTACCATTTTTATACCAGTACCATGCTGTTTTGGTAACTATAGCCTTGTAGTATAGTTTGAAGTCAGATAATGTGATGCCTACAGATTTTTTTTTTTTTTCCTTAGAATTGCTTTGGCTATCGGGCTTTTGTTTTTTATTCTATAAACATTTTAGGAATTTTTTTTCTAGTTCTATGAAGAATAATGGTGGTACTTTATGAGAATTGCATTGGATCTGCAGATTGCTTTTGGCAGTATGGTCATTTTTGACAATATTGATTCTATCCATCCATGAGCATGGGATGTGTCTCCATTTGTGTTATCAATGATTTGTTTCAGCAGTGTTTTGTAGTTTTTTGTATAGTGATCTTTTATCTCCTTGGTTAAATATATTCCTAGATATTTTATTTTACTCTTACAGCTCTTTTAAAAGGGATAAAGTTCTTGATTTGTTTCTTAACTTGGCAATTGTTGTATAGCAGTGCTACTAATTTGTGTACAAATTTTGTATCCTGAAACTTTACTGAATTCATTTATCAGATCAAGTACCTTTTTTTGAATGAGACTTTACGGTTTTTTAGATATAAAGTTATATCTTCAGTGAACAGTAGCAGTTTGACTTCCTCTTTTTTAAAGAATTGGCTTTTTATTTATCTTTTGTATTTTTTTTTGTTTCAATTTCATTTAGTTCTATCCTGATCTTTGTTATTTCTTTTCTCCTGCTGGGTTTGGGTTTGATATTTTTTTTCTTGTTTCTCTAGTTCCTTGAGATGTGAACTTAGATTGTCTATTTGTGTTCTTTCAGATTTTGTGATGATGTAGGCATTTAATGCTGTGAACTTTCCTCTTAACAGCACTTTTTCTGTATCCCAGGGGTTTTGATAAGTTGTTTCACTATTATTGTTCAGCTCAAAGACTTTATAAATTTCCATCTTGATTTTATTGTTGACCTAAAGGTCAATTAATAGCAGATTATTCAATTTCCATGTATTTGTAAAATTTAAGGATTCTTTTTGGAGTTGATTTCTGGTTTTATTCCACTGTGGCCTGAGAGGGTACTTGACATACTTTCAGTTTTCTTACATGTATTGAGACTTGTTTTGTGACTTACCATATGGTCTATCTTGAAGAATGTTCTATGTGCTAATCAAAATAATGTACATTATGCATTTTTTGGTTAGAGTGTTCTTTAAATATCTGTTAAATACATTTGTTTTAGTTATAATTTAAGTGTATTATTTGTAGACTTTCTGTCTTGATGACCTGTCTAGTGCTATCAGTGAAGTATTGAAGTCCCCCACAATTATTGTGATACTGTCTATCTCATTTCTTAGGTCTAGTAACAATTGTTTTATAAATTTAGGAGCTCCAGTGTCAGACACATATATACTTAGGATTGTGATATTTTTCTTGTGGACTAATACTTCTATTGTTATATAATGTCTCACTCTTTTTGAACTATTGTTGCTTTAAGTTTATTTTGTCTGATATAAGAATAGCTACTCCTGTTAACTCTTGGTTTCCATTTGCATGGAATATAATTTTCTATCACTTTGCTTTAGATTTATGAAAGTCCTTATGTATTAGGTGAGTCTCTTGAAGATACCAGATACTTGGTTGATGAATTTTAATCCATTCTGTATCTTTTAAGTTGAGCATTTAGAGCATTTACAGTCGATATTAGTATTGACATATAAGGTACTATTCTACTTATCATGGTTTTGGCTCTTGTGCTCATATTTACAGCAGCTTCTGCTCATCTCTTGGACTCCACTCAAGAAAATTTGTGTCCAATCAAAGCCACTACCAATTTCAGCTGGAAGCTTTGTTTACCTCATAACCCCTCCCCAATTCCACTGACCACCTTCCCTGAAGGGCCCTGTGAAATATAGTCAGGAATGGCCTCCCTGGGTTCAAGCTGAAGACAGGGAGTACCTGCAATAATCTTCCTGCTGCTGTTTCTACGTTTATATTTCATGTGATTCCCTAAATTTGTTTCAGCTCTAGATAAACTTAAATTCTCCTAAGATGTGGATTTTCAGATTTCCCTTAGGGTATGCATTTTCAGAAGCAGGCTTTCTCCCTCTCACACTTTGGGAACTTACAGTTTTTGCATGTTTTGTAGAATTTGCAGTGACATGTCACTTCTTTCAAAGGTTCTGTGAATTTATTTTGGTTTTCATGGTATGTTCCTGTGGTCGTTGTTGGAGAAGATCATGATAAGAGTCTCCACATGCTGCTCTGTCTGTCCAAGTGGAAGCTGTATGTTAGCCATGTCTCCTATCTGCCATCATGTCTTTCTTCCCTGTTTGCCTGCAAAGACTTTCACAAGAGAAACATTAGATATAAATCAATCCATTAATTTGGAAGCTCTGTACAATTTTGGAAATTATATGAGTAAATAGAGAGCTAAATACATATCTTTTTGATGAAAGAATTAATAATCACAACAGTTAAGAATTATGAATGATATGATTTGGCTGTGTCTCCACCCAAATTACATTTTGAATTCCCACATGTTGTGGGAGACACCCAGTGGGAGGTAACTGAAGCACGGAAGTGGGTTCTTTCCATGCTGTTCTTGTGACAGTGAATAGGTCTCATGAGATCTGAAAAAAGGGGAGTTTTTCTGCACAAGCTTTTTCTCTTGTTGGCTGCCATATGAGATATGTCTTTTTACCTTCTGCCATGATTGTGAGGCTTTCCCAGCCACATGAAGCTGTAAGCCTATTAAGCCTCTTTCTTTTGTAAAGTACCCAGTCATGGATACATCTTTATAAGCAGTATGAAAAATGGACTAATACAATTGATAAATATATTCAATTATTTTTGTAAGTCAGCATTTCTTAGTTTAATATATAGAACTCACATGGAACTCTAGTTGGTCAGTATATGAATAAATATGCTATTAAAAAGTAGCCTGTGGTTACATAAATTTAGACTATGCTGAATTATACAGAAATTCAGGTTTATTTATTGCAGCATTTTCAAAGTTTTAAATAATATAATGTGAGCAACTTACATGTATTTGTCTTAGTTTTAGGTTCTACCCACCACCTCTCTCCAAAGCAGAGTCTAAGTCAAGGGTTCCAAATGAAAGTGATTTTTTTGTAAGTGATCCCAAAAAGAACCCCCCCATCCACAAAAAAAGTGGGTAACACAAAAATTAAAAAAAAATACAGATTGTAATGGAGAGTTATCACTGTGGGGAATTTAGGCTCAATCCCACTGTGAATCTCTGTAGATTGGGCAGAATAACAAAGAGTTGTCCCACACAGAGATGAGAAACCTGAGGGATTTATTCATCAGCCTCTATCCATCATTAATTGAATGCTGTTCCCAGGGTTGTTAACTGCCTGGCACTTTCTTAGAAAATGGCTGGCAGGATTAGGAATGATGAATGCTAGGAGAATTTGGAGAGCACCAACAGCCTGTACTATAGCTGCCATTTTTTAAGTGAATTTACCCAAGAGCCTGTGGAGAGAGAATAAAAGCCTCCATTCATGTCCAACTCTCTGTCTACTTTCTTCTCTCTAAGACAGGATGGATTGCTATCCTCTTGCCAATTTGCAAAATATAAAGTGTGCTACACTTGTGAGTGAACAGAGTATTATGTTTGCAAAAATCCCAGTTGTCTTTGGGATTCTCTTTCATCTTTGCTGCAGGTGTAACCTCAGAAACTGTTTAACCATGCTGACCTCTCTCTTTCTAAGCATTCTTAGTTAAACTAGTGATTGCTTCAAGTTCTTACATCAAGCATCTGATTGTAGGTGATAAGTTCTAAGATTTAGATATTAGTTTAGAAAAGGATGAAATGTTTCATATTATGCATTGATTTAGATAGGCCATAATATCAAGCTATTTAATCTAACACTAATATACATGTTACTGTGAAAATAGTCTGTAGATTAGTTAACTTTAAGAAAAGGACATTACACTCAATATTGTGTGTAGGCATCATTTAATCAATTAAAGGCCCAAGAACAAAAACTGAGGCTTCTTGGAGAAGAAGTAATTCTGCCTCAAGATTTAAGCATTAACTTCTGTCTGCCTGCCATGTACACACACACACACACACACACACACACACACACACACACACAGAGTCATGTGTTGCTTAACTCTTAGTATTTGTTTAAGAAATGAGTCTTTTGGTGATTTCATCATTGTGCATACGTCATAGAGTGTACTTACACAAACCTACATGTTATTGCCTGCTGCACTAGGCTATACGTTGGAAACTATTGCTTCTTAGCTACAAACTCGTACAACATATTGTTGTACTGTACTAAATATTTTATGCAATTATAACACAATGGTATTTGAGTATCCGAATCTGTCTAAACATAGGCAAGATGTAGTAAAATACAATATAATTGATAAAAATTGTAAACCTGTATAGGGCACTTCCCATGCATGGAGCTTTCTGGATGTCAATGAGAGAGCAGTGAGTAAATGTAAAGATATAGAACCTTACTCTACTCCTTTTTAATGACTGATAGTACAGTAGGTTTATTTATACAAGCATCCCCATAAACATCTAAGTAATGATTTTTACCATAATTTTAAATGACTATAATATCACTAGACAAAATGAATTTTTCAGCTCTGTTATAATCCTATGAGACCACTGAGGTATAGGTGGTCTTTCAATGACCAAAATATCATATATAGCATATGGCTGTGAGTGTGTGCATATATATACATATATATATGTGAGTGTGTATATCTTTTTCTCCTGTTGGTTTTGTTTCTCTACAGAATCATGACACACATAGGGAGATAATATACCCTAACTAATCTTTTGGATGAAGTTATTTTTTCAGTTCCAGTATTACCAGAACCTTGCAATTGAGTATCAGAGTATGGGTCCATCTAACAATAAGACAGTGTTTTTCCTCATTATGTTATTGAACCTTCTTTTGTGCATCTCACTCAGAAATTCCACAGGAAAAAAGCAATTGACTGATGAATCTCAGGTATTGTATCAGTGCATTTTTACACTGCTGATAAAGACATATCCTAGACTGGGAAGAAAAAGAGGTTTAATGGACTTACCATTCCACATGGCTGGGGAGGCTTTATAATCATAGTGGGAGGACAGGAGGAGTAAGTCACATCTTACATGGACGGTGGCAGGCAAAGAAAGAAAGCTTGTGCAGGGAAACTTCCATTTTGAAAACCATCAGATCTCATGAGACTTATTTATTATAATAGAACAGCATGGAAAAGCCCCACCCCATGATTTAATTACGTCCCACTGGGTTTCTCCCATGACAAATGGGAATTGTCAGAGTTACAATATAAAGACGAGATTTGGGTGGGACACAGCCAAACCATATCATTCCACTCCTGGCCCCTCCCAAATCTCATGTCTTCATATTTCAGTACCAGTCATGCCTTCCCACAGTTCCCCAAAGTATTATGTCATTTCAGCATTAACCCAAAAGTCAACCATCCAAAGACTCATCTGAGACAAATGAGTCCATTCCACTTATGAGCCTGTATAATCAAAAGCAAGCTAATCACTTCCTAGATACAATGGAGGTACAGGTATTAGGTAAATACAGCTATTCCAGATGGGAGAAATTGGTCAGAGGGGCTACAGGGGTTCACATAAGTCCAAAATCCAGCAGAAGAGCCAAAGCTTAAAGCTCCACAATGATCTCCTTTGACTCTATGTCTCACTTCCAGGTCCCACTCATGCAAGCAGTGGGTTCCCATGGTCTTGGCAGCTCTGCCCCTGTGACTTTGCAAGGTATTGCCTTCCTTCTTCCTGCTTTGATGAGCTGGCATTGAGTGTCTGTAGCTTTTTCAGGTGCACAGTACAAGATGTCAGTGGATCTACCATTCTAGGGTCGGGAGGATGGTGGCCCTCTTCTCACAGCTCCACTAGGTGATGACCCCATAGGGACTCCATATGGGGGCTCCAACTCCACACTTTTCTTCTGCACTGCCCTATAAGAGATTCTCCATGAGGGTCCCACCCCTTCAGCAAACTTCTGCCTGAATATCCAGGCATTTCCACACATCTGAAATCTAGGCAGAGGTGCCCAAATCCCAATTCTAGCCTTCTCTGCTCTTGTGGGCTCAACACCATGTGGAAGCTGCCAAGGCTTGGTGCTTTCACCCTCTGAAGCCACAGCCCAAGCTCTGCATTGGCCTCTTTCAGCCATAGCTAGAGTGGCTGGGAGATTGGGCACCAAAGGCGTAGGCTGCACACAGCACAGGGACACTTGGTCTGGCCCATAGAACCACATTTTCCTCCTAGGTTTCTGGGCCTGTGATGGGAGGGGCTGCCATGAACACCTCTGACATGTTCTGGAGACATTTTTCCCATTGTCTTGGGGGTTAACATTTGGCTCCCCATTACTTATGCAAATTTCTTCAGGTGGCTTGAATTTTGCTTCAAAAAATGGGATTTTCTTTTTTATTACATTGTCAGCTGCAAATTTTCCAAACTTTTATGCTCTGCTTCCCTACAAAACTGAATGTGTTTAATAGCACATAAGTCATCTCTTGAATGCTTTGCTGCTTAAGAATTTCTTCAGCCAGATACCCTAAATCATCTCTCTCAAGTTCAGATTTCCACAGATCTCTAGGGCAGGGACAAAATACCCCCATTCTCATAGTTATAACATAATAAGAGTAACCTTCTTCCAATTTCAAACAATTTTCATATTTCCATCTAAGACCAGCTCAGCCTGGACTTTATTGTCCATATCACTATCAACATTTTGGGCAAAGTAATTCAACAAGTCTCTAGGAAGCTCTAAACACTCCCACTTTTTCCTGTATTCTGAACCCTCCAAACTTCTCCAACCTCTTCCTGTTACCCCGTTCCAAAGTCATTTCCACATTTTTGGGTATCTTTTCAGCAGCACCTCATTCTACTGCGATGAATTTACTGTATTAGTCTGTTTTCATACTGCTGATAAAGATATACCAAAGACTGGGAAGAAAAATAAGTTTAATGGACTTAAGTCATTGGGATTTTCTGACTGTGGGTTGCCATATCATAATCTATGTGTTCCGACTTTGCATTTGTGAAAATGACAAACTGGGACTCATGGTCTGAAGGCATAACATAGGCATAAATAGCCAAACAATCATTAAATATAGGTAACTCATATGATAATGAATTAACCCATCTGATTTGTAATATACCTGAAACAGATGTTATTAGGTTGGTGCAAAACTAATTGGTTTTTCACCATTAAAAGTAATGGAAAAACCACAATTACTTTACACCATGTGACTGGGGAGATTTCATGATCATGGTGGCAGGCAGGAAGGAGCAAGTCACATACTACATGGATTGTGGCAGGCAAAGAGAAAGAGCTTGTGCTTGGAAACTCCCATTTTTAAAACTATTGGATCTTGTAAGACTTATTTACTATCATGAGAACAGCATGGGAAAGACTCATCCCCATGATTCAATTACCTCCCACTGGGTTTCTCCAACAATACATGGAAATTGTGGCAGTTAGAATGGAGATGAGATTTGGTTGGGAACACAGCCAAACTATGTCAGATCTCAAGCCAAATGCCATATAATACTACCAAAACTCATTTTTACTTGTCGACTCATGATTTTTAGAATAGTTTAAGACAGTTTGTCTTTTATATATGACACTATGTTTAATTCTACCACTTTAGCAATGACAACAAATTAACCAGTATTCTGCCTAAGCTTTCTAGTACACATTTACTCCAGTTAACTCCTTTGAGCATAAACAGAGTTTATATTATATTAGTGCAAAAGTTATTGCAGTTTTGCCATTATTTTTAATGATGAAAACCACAAGTAGTTTTGAACCAACCTAATAACATCTATTTCAGGTATATTAAAAATAGGAAAAGTGAATATCAGATGGATTAACTCATTATCATATGGGTTACCTACATTTAATTATTTTTTTAATTAAAATTTTTTTTTTTTTACATTTTGGGCTGCATGTGAAGAACATACCAGATTGTTGCATAGGTACACACATGGCAGTATGATTTGCTGCCTTCCTCCCCTTCACCTATATCTGGCATTTCTCCCCATGCTATCTCTCCCCAACTCCCCACCCCGTGCTATCACTCCCCTATTTCCCCCCAACAGACCCCAGTATGTGGTGCTCCCCTCCCTAAAGTATGGTCTGAACCCTTGAATGTATGTTTTGTGAATAGTTCTGTATCAGAACATAAAATAGGTTGTGTTACAATAGGGAATGAGATCATGAGAGATTTAGAAGGTATAATCTAAAAAGTAACAACATTAGAGATCTGTTTTTGATAACTCATTCTTCACAGACTACAAAATTCTACTAGAATAGCCAACTAATGGGCTACTCTAGTTAATTGTATTTTGTTTAAGAAAGAGTTAGTTCAGCATAATTCAACATTTTCTTGACAGTTATGAATCTTGGAGAGTGTGATGCTTATACATGTAAGTTCTTGTTGGATATTAGCTGAACTAAAGTGACTGTGTTAATTCTATATGACTATGAGCTTCTTTTTTTAAAAATAAGCTCTACTTTCTAAAATTATTATTTTTGTGTTTCTCTTAAAAGGACAATATTGAGTATTATAAGTCATTTGGATTCTGGTTAAGGTTATTTGAGAAATTTACTCTATTCATGACTCACTATTAATTTTACCGCTTATATCTGAATAAGATATAGTATTATTTACCCCAACATTTCCCCCCTCAATATTTGAAATTACATAGTTGACCAGTATACTCAATGTCTTATATATATTTCTTTAATTTTTTTTAAAGTCAAAACCAAAACCAGAAATGAATAGAAAAAATGAATAATGTACAATGCATTGTTAAAGTCAGCAGTAATTATGGAGTGGTGGGTTATAGATGACACATTTTTTTTTGGTAATCCAAATTATCCAAATTTCCATGGTACTATGTATGTCTCTTTTAATAAGAAAAATATGTATTATTTTATTTAAAAATTAAAACATATAGTTGGAGACAAAGATGGGAAGAAAAAAATATGTGACCTAAGTGTATATTTACCCTAGAAATAGCCACATAACAATACCTTATCTAAAGAGCTTTAGATAAGGTACCATTTGTGTCTGGCTTGTGACACTTATGACAGAGCACAGAAAAGGGTAGTAGTAATAGCAGGTGGTTGTGGTAGTGAGTGATCATAGACGTGATAAACATGTCCTGAGTGCTTGCTCTAGCCACCAAGCTACACACTTGACTTACATTATTTTAGGTAATTCTCAGCATAACCCAAAGCAACACTCTGGTATAGGTATTATGTATATATTTATATACACTTTAAGTTCTGGGGTACATTATTGTTTGGCTATTTATGCCTATATTATGTCTATATTATGTCTTCAGTCTCATTTTGTTGTTTTCACAAATGCAAGTCGGAACACAGCAGATTACAATGCAACGACCACAGTCAGAAAAACCCAGTGACTTAACAAGAATTTATTTTTCACTTGTCTTTTCTGGGCCTGAGATTCTTTCTATTACCACCATCTCCCACGTAGCTCCTCAGAATTCTAGGTTGATGGAGAATCCACAGCCTGCTGCTGCACTATCTACAATATGTGATGTCTTCAGAAATGCAGCAGTATTGCAGGGTCTCAAGCCGTTAACTATGTGCTTTGTTAAGGAAATGATGGATATTACTTCTGTTCAAAATACGTTTGCTACATATTTATAAAAGAGTTTGGAAATGTAATCTCATCCTTTACTTAGAAGAAAAGAAGAAGTGGATGAGCAAAAATATTGGAAGTCTCTATCTGTAGCTATAAGACATTAAATCAGAGCTCCATGCATAATTTACAATATTTAGAGAACCCAGGAATTATTCCACATCACCTAAAATACAAAGTTTGAGTTACTAAATGCTTTGTGTTTTATATTATTTCAGATATAACTTTGCATTGATGGATAGAGCATTCTCTGTATCTGAAAGGTATGATATAAAACAATTTTGGAATGATGGTGAGCAGTATAAGAAAAACAGTAAAAAATCAACATTAAAACATACACATATCATTAATATAAAATTTCCAGTATATTATTTAATATCTAAAGAGTAAAATGATTTAAGACATCTGTAAATGTTAGGAAAATAAACAAAACTCTCACTTTTGCCATTTATGCACAATACACAATATTTTAAAATGTGTTAACATATCTATGCTAGGCCATTACATGGTAATTCTACAGGGCCTTTTCTTTTCCCAAGGTGCTTTCCTCCAGAGAGAAGACCTTGCAGTTGCTGCATTTGTTCCTGCTGAATGAGAATGTCATCATATTCATAGGAACAGATGTTGCACCTGGTGGTTCATCTTTTACATTTATGAAAGTTTTACCCCCAAACAGGGAGTTTTATGAAACATCAATAATTTTACAAAATAAATGTTCAGCCCATAAACTATTTTCTAAAAAAAATAAACATGCTTTTTTTCTACAAAGCTAATGTGATTATTGTAAGTTGGCCGTAATTTCAAAACTAAAATTTCACTACTTGAAAATGAATGAACATTTTCTTCAAATATTCATTGCTTACTTAATCTGGAATTATATGCATGTAACATTTTTTCCTTTTAATTAAGTATAACTTGATCTTGAATTCTGATAGTAATTAAATGGAGGATTAATCATATTTTTATGTTTGGTTGTTTTATTCCTGAGTGTTACAGGTGCTCAAACTTTCCCACATACTTACATCAGGGAATAAATCTTACTTTCACTAAACCTTCAAAAAGAGAGAAAAGCTGAAATACATTGATTAAAATTAATCTTGTCATATGAAATTGTATTATCTATCTGAAATCTTTGATCAAGTTTTAGAGAAAATCAAAATGAAAATAACTAAGTGTCTGAAGACCACTCTATGTACAATTTATATTCACTACACCTCTTTATGCAAATATTTACTGGGCATCTACCATATGCCTTTTCCCTTGTCCTATGCTCAGCTCTGAGTATAGAATGGTGTTGAAGATCAGCTTCAATGGAAAGCATAGTCTGAAATGGAGTTTGACTTCTGACAGGCAAAGAAACTTGACCTTATTATACACTGACCAGTCATTGGATGCAGGAGCTCCTAAAAAGAAGGCATGACCTTGAGCAAGGTAGCCAGCCACACTCTAGAAGCTATGGGTATATGTGCTTCAGTCCTAGAGCTGGGAACCGATCACCACACAGTCTATACAATCCCTCCCATCAGAAAGTATAAGCATAATTATATAACATATATTACATACGAGATTCCTTGTGGTTCTATTACTGATTTTTTAATTCCTTTTAATGAAGTAACTGGTACAATTCCTGAAAGATAAGTCTTAAAGCTGGTTTGATTTGAATCACCTTCTCATATTTATTCCATTGTTAGGTAAGTATGAGCAATATCTTCACATATTCTGAAAAGATATGAATTCAGCTATGGCCTTTACACATTTTCTTCAATAGAAAAATAATGTGCTACTATATTTATTGCATCTTATTGGGGTACAGGAAAATTTGTGTGCGTAATAGAGTATTCATAAATTTTTTGAAATGAGGAGTAAGTAATATGATGTTCCATTTAGAAGCATGTTAATGAAAATGATTTAAATATAGTCTCATAAAGAATGGTATTACACGAAGTTATCTGAAGCAGACACTTACTATTAATTTAAGGAGAATCATGTTGATTTTCCTACATCAGTTACTACATGTAATTTTAAATGACCATTTAACCTTTCTGTGAATTTAACTACTTTTGGTCTAGAATGAGACTAAGGGTTGTTCAAATATGATCTAAATAGAGATCTTTAAAATTGCTTGTAACTGCATTTGATTCTGCAGTTATCTTACAAAAAGTCACCCTTCATGGGCCCTGACCTCCAGGATATGTTTTCCATGCTCAAAGGAACAAGAGATAATAGAAGTTTTAATGCAGCCATTCAGAAACTAACAGAGCATTTTAGACCTCAGAAAAAAAATGTTCCCTCTGAGAGACATATGCTCATGCAGATGAGTGAAGAGCATGGTTAACCTGTTGAATCCTTGTTTAACTGCCTGACTTGCAAGTCTTATCACATGATTAAGGCATAAAAATTACACTGTGCCGTAGACTCAAATGTATACTGAGCTCATTTTCTAAGGCTAGCCCACAAGGAGGTTAGCAGCCTAGGACTTTATTTCACTGGAGTATGTAAGTTATTAGACCATGAAGGTAGTATACTAGCAAGATAGACATCCTCATTTGTTATATTAAGTAAATCTAGAAGCAGGAAAGCCAAAAGGCTTAGAAAAACTCAATCAACACTGTACAATCTTTTCAGTAAATGGTATTGGGAAAACTGAACATTTACATGTAATAGAAAAAAATTAATTATTACCTTATGCTATACCAAAAATCTACTTAAAATAGATTATAGACCTAAACACAGTAACTAAAATAATAAAACTCAGTAGAAAATATAGAGGATAAAGCTCCTTGATACTGGTCTTGGCAATGATATTTTTGACACTAAATCAGAAACTCAGGCAAAGGAAGCAATCAACAAAATGAAAAGGTGGAAGATCAGGAGAAAATACTGATAAACCACATATCTCATATAAAAGTTAATACTCAAAATATATAAGAAGAGAGTATATGCTTGATTTGGTTGGACTGCCCTCACCCAAATCTCATCTTGAATTGTAGTTCTCGTAATCCCCATGTGTCATGGGAGGAATAAAGTGAAGATAACTGAATCATTTGGGGGTGGGGGATTCCTCATCCTGTTTTTGTGATAGTGAGTTAGTTCTCATGAGGTCTGATGATTTTATAAGGGGCCCCATCCTTTGCTAGGCACTCATTTATTCTCCTTCCTGGCATCCTGTGAAGAAGGATGTGTTTGCTTACTCTTCCACCATGATTATGAGTTTCCTGAGGCCTCCCCAGACATGTGGAACTGTGAGTCAATTAAACCTCTTTCATTTATAAATTACTTAGTCTCAGGTATTTCTTTATTAGCAGTGGGAGAACAGACTAATACAACACTCAATAGAAAAAAAAATTAGCAAAGGTTCTGAATAGACAGTTTTTCAAAAAAGACATAAAAACAGCCAACGGGTATATACAAATGTGCTCAACCTCACTAACCATTAGGTAAACCCAAGTAAAAAGAACAATGAAATATCTCTTCAAACCTATTAAGATGGCTATTATTAGAACTACAAGTGTGAAGAAAAGGAAACCCTTCTACACTGTGATAAAAATATAAGTTGGTAAAGCCATTATAGAAGATAGCGTGGAGAATCCTCAAAAATTAAAAATAAAATTGTTTTTAATAATTATAAATATAATTAAATTATATAACCCAGAAATTCTTTTCCAGGTATATAGTCAATGGAAATAAAGTTAGTACTTCCTAGAGTTAGCTGTATTCTCATGTCTGTTGTATCATTTTTCATGGTAGCCGAGATATAGAAACAAACTAGGTGTACATTGTTGGATAAAAGGATAAAAAACTGAGATATATATAAAAACTGACTGAAATGTTAATCTCTTTTGGCAGCACTCTCACAGGCACACCCAGGAATATTAATTTTCATTATTCAATCCAATCAAGTTGACAATATTAACCATCACACAGCTCACTCTTGGATAAAAATAAGAAAGATTTTTTTATTATTATTATACTTTAAGTTCTGGAGTACACATGGAGAACATGCAGTATTGTTACATAGGTATTCACATGCCATGGTGGTTTGCTGCCTCCATTCCCCCATCACCTACATTAAGTATTTCTTCTAATATTATCCCTCCCAAATCTCCCCATCCCTGTTATTCCTCCCCTAACCCCTCACCCCCACAACAGAACCCAGTGTGTGGCGTTCCCCTCCCTGTGTCCATGTGTTCTCATTGTTCAACACCCACTTATGAGTGAGAACATGTGGTGTTTTTGAGCTTATAAGATGATAGGGTTTATTGGCAGTTTAAACAAGTCTGTGAAACTAATGTTTGTAATTGACTTATTTACTATAGACTCCTCCTCCAAATGATGCTCTTTTGGAGTGAAAAAATACATGTATAATGAAGATTACCTCTTATAATTTGATTTAGATTTTCATTTTTTCCCATATGTTAAGCAGGTGGACAAATATGGTGAACATATTTTGTCTTTTTTGTTGCCATTACGTGGAAAACAGCAGTTATAATTAAATTTTTTCTTAAATAACATTTTAGAATATACTAAAATTCTGAGTCTTATGAAATAATTTCCCTTGAATCGATATTAATATAATGTAGAATATATAAGATTAATTATTGCCCAAAATATAAACTTTGTATGCACATAGATTGTTTTTTACATTTGCAAATTATTGGATGATAACTTTATGGTAACCAGGTAATTGGTTATGTAGAATAGGCTCTTAGACCTTGTTTTATTCTATAAAATATTTATTAATTCTATTTTTCAATGCTTATTTGATCTAGTATAAGATCTAGCAACAAAGAACTAGATAATATATGGATAGTGAGACAAATGGGATCTTGATGAAATGACAGGTTTAAAAAAAATGTGTACATTCCTTAATATGAAATATTAACCAAAGTAAAATGTAGTGTTTTCCTCTCTGTAAAAAACATTTTATATATGTATGTTATATGTTTATAAGTGGCATAAACTATAACTGTTATATATGTATAATTGTTATATATGCATAATTGTTATATATGCTAACATATACTGGTTAAATAACCCTAAAAACTGCCATAAAATTTAATAAATGTGTGTTATATATATGTATATATACTGTATATTAGCAAATGTTTTAAACTAAAAACACTTTTAGTTTAAGATTTTGCTATTTTCTAATAATATGACAGCATCATTGAAGATTTTAAAATAATAGAGAAATAAATGAAGTTAATGGCCTATAATATAGTTTGAGGTCAGGTAATGTGTTGTTCCAGATTTGTTCTTTTTGCTTATTAATATGAATTAATATTGTATGAATAATATGAACTTTGCTTATTAATAATTATATACTCATTAATATGAATTTTAGGATTGTTTGAGTGCTGTGAAGAATGATAGTGATATTTTGATGGAAATTGCACTGAATCTGTAGATTTCTTTGGAGAGTATGGTCATTTTCACAGTAGTGATTCTTCCCATCCATGATCATAGAATGTTGCCACTTGTTTTTGTCATCTATGATTTCTTTCAGTAGTATTTTGTAGCTTTCCTTGTAGAGCTATTTCACCTCTTTGCTTAAGTGTATCCCTAAGGTATTTTGTTTTTATTGTTGATCAGCTGTTGTAAAAGAGATTGAGTTCTTGATTTGATTCTCAGTTTGGTAGTGTTGTATAGCAGTGCTACTGATTTGTGCACATTGATTTTATATCCTGAAACTTCACTGAATTCATTTATCAGATCTAGGAGCTTTCTGAATGAGACTTTAGAGTTTTCTAGATCTAAAGTCATATCATCGGTAAAGAGTAACAGTTTGACTTCCTTTTTTCCTATCTAGATGTCCTTTATTTATTTCTCTTTTCTGATTGCTCTGGCTAAAACTTCCAGTACTATGTTGAATAGCAGTGACGAAAGTGAGCATCCTTTTCTTGTTCCAGTTCTCAGGGGGAATGCATTCAGCTTTTCCCTACTCCATATTACCTTGGCTGGGAACTTGTCATATATGGCTTTTATTACTTTGAGTTAAGTCCGTTCTATGCATACATTGTTGGGGATTTTTATCATATTAAGACGCTGGATTTTATCAAAAGCTTTTTCTGCATCAATGGAGATTATCATATGAAAGCCCATATTTTATTTAGTATTTTTGTGTGATATAATGTTAAGGTTAATAAAATCAGTATTTTAAACATATTTTGAAACATCAAATAATGTTTTTGCATATTGTTCATTGAGTACAATCTTTTATTCCATTGATGTATATAGCATACTCTGAAAAAGACAAATGAGTTAGTGAAGGCAATTTAACATCAGGAAATTCAATCTAATATTCTAAAACATAAGTTCTCAGGTAGAAATATCAATAAATTTATGTTCATTTTAAACTAAATAGGAGATGCCTACAATTAAAGAGAAATTGTCCCTCCTACCAGCTCTTTGTGTTATAGTTGACAATTGTCTAGTATGCTATCACCATCCCACAGATATATCTTTTATTTATAAAAATGTACTCAATGTCTCTGGGTGTATCTACAAAACAGCAAAGAAACAAATAAATGTTTATTTGTAGTCAAGGAAGTATTAGCAAATTTTAGTTTATTTGCATATTTGACTAAAAATAAGTCATTTTAACTTAAACTGTCAAAAGGAAAGAAAGTATCTCCTTTCATACCAAAGGACAGAGTGAAAAACTTGAACTCAGTGCCTGGAAATTAGTGGGAATATAATGAATATAGAGTGAATGAATGAAGAAATAAATGAGCAAAAAATACAAGTAGCAATAAACACCTAATACAAAATGTTATTTGTTATAAACATAGTAAAGATCTATATTAATAGCAAATAATATGACTTAACTTTGATTTGATCTTATGACTATTTTCCCTCAAACTGTAAACTAAACAAGAAGTGTAATTAACACCCTCTGATGTTAATTATATTTCACAAGAAGAAATCATTTATGGAGTTGAAGTAATATGGACTTTAAAGAAATTTCCTATGAAATTTTGGAAAGAAGAGAGTGATAGAATGTAAGGGAAAAGCAATTATGGATAAAGATAGAGAGAAATACTTCAGCAAAATTTATAAACAAACTGCTAAAGAAAGGTGAAATTCTTAAAAATATATTCTTTCTATAAGACAATAATGAAGAAGTGGGGAGACATACACAGACTATGATGTGATTGACCAGGAAACTCTGTTCAGCAAAACGTATTGTCAGTTATAATTCTTTTCATTATTTTATCAGCCCGAGTTAGGTATAATTGACTACTAAAATTGTATACTTCAAAAATATACAATGAGATGATTCAATGCATGTATAAACTACGGAACTACTATGATGATCAAGTTAATTAACTTATCTATCACTTAAAATCATTACCTTTTTTTGATGAGAACATTTAACAATCTACTTGGAAAATACAAGTATACAAATTTAGGAAATTTCAAGTATACAATACAGTATTATTAGCCATAGTCACTATGCTATACATAGATCCCTGTCTTGCATTTCAGCCCTTTGCATCCCCTATTCAACTCTATATCTATAACTTATTTTTTATATTCCACATGTAAATGAAATCATGTAGTTTATTTTTCTCTGCTTGACTTATTTCAACTAGCATAATACCCTTTAAATTTCAACCGTGTTGTCATAAGTAGAAGGATTTTCTTCTTTTTATGTGGAGAAAAGGAGATCCTTTTGCACTGTTGGTGTGAATGTAAAGTGTACAGCCATTATGGAAACAGTATAGAGGTTCTTCAACATATTAAAAATAGAACTACCATGCAACCTAATAATCACAATTCCAAGTATGCAAAGAAAACTAAACATCTCAAAGAAATATATGCAGTCCCATGTTCATTTCTGTATTATTCAGAACAGCCAAGACACAGTTAATGATCCTTATGCCTCCTCATATCCCCAGAACCTAATACAGTCGGAATAATGTAGGCACTTAATAATATGTTTGAAAGGAAAATCAGAAGGAAGACAATGATCCTCATCTTTAATCATTATTGACCTGTCTCTCATGTGCCCTGGCTGATTCTTTACTTGAATTTTGACATTCTTAGACCATTTTGCAATTTAAAGGTAAATGTACTAGATGGAAAGATAGAAAAAGAAAATCCTATGCATTTTAAACTATGCAATGTGACCAATGGTAAGCACTTATCTAATGTGTAAATAAATAAAGGAAGTGAGGAGCAACTAAATATTAAAATGTATAATAGCAAACTGATTTTAATTTATCCAATGCATGCCATTCCTATTTCTTACCATCATACAATGGTAATATTTGTGTTAATTATGATCATGAAAAAAGAAAAATAACAAAGTCAAATAAAAAAAAGCACTTGCAGAACAAAAATCCACCCTAATTTATATCTAGTAACTAATTATCAAATTATTTTTTATTTTTAAAATATATTTTTATGTGCATATATAATATTAGGGGCAAATAAGAACACATGGTGCAACATGCAAATTAATAAAAATTGTTTCACAATCAGCATTATGTAGGTAGCTACAAATAATATATAATTAATAGCATTATATAAATAGCTTTTATATAAAGGAAAAACTGGATCCTTATAATTGCATGTTGGGGAACGCTGAAAACATAAGGGTTTCCTGCCTTTGCAGATATTATTATACTACTGTAAGGCTAGGATCTACCTAGATGAAAGTAGAAAGAACTATGAAACTGTAATCAAAAATAGAGCAGGCTAAACGTATGTGTAAGTACTGAAAGATGTAAAAGAGATAGATACTTGCTTGGATGCATATAAGGAATAATTAATGCATTGTAAAAGTATTTTAGAAATCGATGATCTATTTCCTGGGGAGTGGTGAAACATCAAAATATCTAAAATATGTATTGAAATTTCAGAAAGAATTTTATTTGTCAAGAAACAATCGTCGCAGCACATCTGCTTCACTGATAAAATCTCACTCTGAAAGAACTAAGCATTTTTAGTCATGGATGAACATTTATAAGAAAGTAAGTAAGTGACTTTCACTGACTGAATTCATACAAAATAATTTACAGTTAAATGCTAATTTGTCAATTTTTTAATAGAGAATATTTCTTCTAATGACCAGAATTATATACCTTTTCTATCCAGGATACTTTTTTTGAGATAATTCCATGCAACATTAAATTAGCCAACAAAAAATTTACTTAGTGAATAAAGAATGGAAAACAAGGAACGGAATAAAGGAGGGAGGGAAAAAGGAAGGAAGGAGGGAAGGGAGGAAGGAAAGAGGCGGGGAAGGAGGGAGAGAGGGAGGGAAGGAGGGAAGGGATGGAGGGAGAGAGACAAGGGACAAAAAAGGGATAGAAAGAAAAAGAAAAAAAATTACTCAAATGTTATTCTCTTCAACCCTGAAAACCACTTGGATTATCTCTACCTTAAATTAGAGAACAATCCTTTAGTGTCTGCATTACCCACAGTCTCAATTACACTCTGACATTCTGCACTTTGACAACTTTCCTTTCACTGATTCCCACTTTGGTATTTTACCTACCTACTGTTTTAGTTTCCTGTTACCGCTGTAAGAAATAATCACAAATGTAGTGGTGTAAAATAATACGAATTCATTATTTTAGGGTTCTGAAGTCCAATATGTGTTTTGGTGGGCTAAAAGCAAGGTGTTTACAGGGCTGCATTTCTGTCTGTAGGCTCTAAAGGAGAATGCTTCTCTCCCTTTTCTAATTTCTACTGTGGCATACATATCTTGGCTCATGGCCCTACTCCTCCATCTTCAAAATCAGCAATAGCATGTCCAATAATTCTTATAGTTGCCTCCTCTTTTCCCTACCTCTTCCACTTTTGAGGACCCTTGTAATTACATTGGGCCCACCAGTGTGATCCAGAATAACCATCTTATTTTAAAGTATATTGATTAGCAACCTTAAACCCATCTGAAATCTTAACTCCCTTTTTTGATGTGATGTAACATATTCATAGATTCTAGGAATTAGTACATTGGTATCTTTCAGGGGTCAGTTATCATTGCTGATCCCACTTACCTTCTATGTTATATTTTATTTTGTTGATATATATGGCTCATCAAGTTTCAGTCTAGAAGCTCTTCCTATTGGTTTAAGAGATATTTTCTTTCTTAAATTATGTGACTTAGCCAATTCTTCATATAGCTGTTGTTTTTTTCTACTGTAAGAAACCATAGGAAGAATTCACCAAATATTTAACACTGTAATAATAATTATAAGGATCAATCCCTAATGTGAAATAATTTCTGAGCACCCAGGCAAATATATTTTTATTATACACAAATAAGCCATGCTGCATAATATCAATTCCTACTATTACAGGATTTAAATGGTTTGTAAGACCAGCTGCAAACAAAAATTTTCAAGATTTATTTAGAAATGCAGAGGTTTTGATTCTGTCCAAGAGTTACTAAATCAGGATATCTGAAGATGAACCTTAGATAATTTTCAAAGTGATCAAAATGCAATTCTAATATGTATCTACGTCTAAGAATCCTGCATTATTTTATGTAAATACATTGTTAAATTAGATTCTATCTTCCACATACTTGATTGATATTTTGCTAAAGGTTACAGAGTTTAGAGATTTTTCTTTCTCATACTATGTTGGTTCTACATATTTCCAAATATGCTGTCTGATATTTATATTCAATGATAAATTTTTTTTTGAATAGCTCCAGCACTCCTATCCCAATGTCAAAAAATATAAAAAAAAGATAATGAATCAAATCCAATCTAACAGAAAAAAATAAGTCTTGAAAGTCCACAAAAGCCCTACAATTTGCTATAGTATAATACTGGCATATATTGACAGTCAAATACAGGATCAGAAGTGTTTTCATTATGTGTTTGCTGAATAGCTTTTCATTACCATATGGCAGGTTGTGAATATAGCAGTTGGGATAAATATCATGAATGGTCATTGTAAAAAGAACTTAATGTTCTTGTGATCCAAATTAAACCTTTTGTTGGACAAAACTGAGGAACCCTTTAGGCTGAGTTTCTAAAAAATGTGTGGTTGTATGATATCTAACCTGTGTTTTACAGGCACTGAGCTTCAAAGCTGGGTTATTTTCAAATGTGCCTTCATTTACAATTAGAAAATAAATGGCTTTAGAGCACAGTTTGTTTATAAAAGGTCACTATTTAAATAATAATATTTTAATTCAGAAATAATTTTGAGTTGCTAACAATTATTTTCCTAAAATAATTTCAATAACCATAATTGTTAATATTGTATGACACAATGGGAGCAAAGCAGCATCAGTGAATGCATTTCCCCACACATTCTCACATTAAGTAACTTTTAACAAAGTGCCTATATTTTATTCTTTATTTTTTCAAAGAAAAGCTTATACATTTTTAGTGTGCTAACAAAAAAATTAATGAGTTAGAAGACCTTTCTGAAGGCATAGTTGCATTTGACGATGTCTGTAAAGAATAAGAAAAAAGCCACTACTATTTTTTCATGAAAGGTCAAACGTTATGTTTTTTCCAGTGACTATCACAAAGAAAATTTTAAAAATTGAAAGACCTCAAGAGGAAGTTATATGAACAGTCAGAGTGTTAATTATGGAATACTACAAGATGCAAAGAAATTATTAAAAAATGTGGGGCAGTGTGAGAATTTATGTTTAAAAGCAAGTAATAATTTTGATTGACAATATTTGCTGGACAAATAGAGCAACTTGTATTTCACAGCTTGTCTTCGAAAATAAGTTCATATAGCTTCAAAAATATACAAGATTAAAATTTACATTTATAGACAGATTAAGTGGGAATATTTTTTATGTTATAATAAACTATTGCAAGATTTTATAAAGAAGCACTCCACCAGTCTGGTTAAGTGTTTATGAATGCATAAATATCTACTTGAATCACAGTTGGAGTCTGAAGCAGAAGAGCCTAAATCTGAAGTATTTCAAATCCCTACTTAAATGATTTGAAAGTTGAGACACCATTTAAAGTATTATAATGCAATTCACTGGGACACAATATGTCCCACCCACTGGCAAAATTGTGGTATCTTTAGATGTGAACTTTGATTATCTTAGGAATCTTCCTGATGATGTTGATATTATTCATTTTTTTAAAAAAAGATAAGCAAGAGGAGAAAAGCACTTAAAACATTACTGTTATAAGAAAATAATTTTCTGGGCTGGGCACGGTGGCTCATGCCTGTCATTCAGCACTTTGGAGGCCAAGGCAGGTGAATCACCTAAGGTCAGGAGTTTGAGACCAGCCAGGCTTAGTGGTGAAACCCCGTTTCTATTAAAAATACAAAAAATTAGCTGAGCGTGGTGGCACATGCCTGTAATCCCAGCTACTCAGGAGGCTGAGGAAGGAGAATCACTCGAACCCTGGAAGTGGAGGTTTCAGTGAGCTGAGACAGTGTTATTGTACTCCAATTTGGACAACAATAGCAACAGTATATCTCAAAGCAAAAATTAATGATAATTATAAAATGAAATAATTTTTTATTGTCTTGAAAGCTATGTACAATTCACCTTTCATATCTATAGAAATACTCAAATAAATTGTTAAAATTGGGAGAGTAACATAGAGTCTTATATTTAACTTTAAAATGCATATAGAGAAATAAAACTGCCTGATATTAGTAAAAGAATGATTTAGGTTGATTACTGTATTTATTTATTTTAGAATGATTTCCTTAGTATTAAGAATTAATGATTAACTTTAGAGATATAATTTACAGATAATTTGTGCTCCAAATAATTGATTTGTGGAGGCTAAATAAACCTGGAAAGAAATCTTAGTCTGAGAATTAAAAATATAAAAACGTATATATTGTACCTCTAACAGAGATAAGTAAAAGCACCTAAAAGTGATGCCCAAGTGAACCATAACATGAAGATTGTGATCTAAATTTTCTAAAAAAGATCGTACTTGTTAAACGTTGGCTTGCTAGAAATGGAAGGTTAGAAATAGAGAATTATACAATTATACAGTCATGACACACTCCGGCAGCTCAAAGGCTGCTCTCAACTATTGATGTGGCTGGGAATATGATTTCTTATGTCAGAAGGATTGATTTCAAATGATGACTCTTACACTTAATCACAGTGTGGTAGGAAGACTTCTAAGATGGTCTCTGAAGATTTCCATCTTACAGTAGTTATGCCCTTGTATAATAGCCCCTTCCCTGGATTGTAGACTGGACTTAATGATTTGAATATAACCAATATAATATAGCAAAGGTGATGGTATACCACTTCCATATGAGGTTACGAAAGATTATAACTTCTATCTTGCTAGCAGACCATCTATTTCCTTGTCAACTTCCCTTATATGAGAAAGCAAGCTTCCATGGAGAGGTCCATGTGGGAATGAACTGAACTTGACCTCCTGTCAAGAATAACTTGCAAGGATCTGAATATTGCCAACAACTATTGAATTAGTTTAGAAGCAGATACTTCAGCTGAGTCTTCATGTGGGACTATACTCATTTGGCCAACACTTTTGTTACAGCCTCTTGAGAAAACAAGAAGAGAGGATTTAACTAAAGTGTAGCCAAATTCCATTTATTTTTATTTTATTTTATTTTAAGTTCTGGGGTACATGTACAGGATGTGCAGGTTTGTTACATAGGTAAACCTGTGCCAGGGTGGTTTGCTGCACCTATCAATCCGTCACTTAGGTATTAAGCCCAGCATGTGTTAGCTATTTTTCCTTTTTTCCACTCAACAGGCCCTAGTGCCTATTGTTCCCTTCTCTGTGACTATGTGCTCTCATTGTTCAGCCCCTGCATATGAGTGAGAACATGTGGTTTTTGGTTTTCTGTTCCTAAGTTAGTTTGCTGAGGATAAGGGCTTCCAGCTTCATTCATGTCCTTGAAAAGAACATCATCTCATTTGTTTTTATGGCTGCATAGTATTCCATGGTCTATATGCACCACATTTTCTTTTTCCAGTCTGTTATTGATGGGCATTCAGGTTGATTCCATGTTTTTGCTGTTGCATCTTTAAACAGAATGATTTATATTCCTTTGGGTATATACGCAGTAAAGGGAATGCTGGGTCAAATGGTGTTTCTGCCTCTAGGTCCTTGAAGAATCATACACTGTCTTCCACAATGGTTAAACTAATTTACATTCCCACTAACAGTGTAAAAGCATTCCTGTTTCTCCACAGCCTTGCCACCATCTGTTGTTTCTTGACTTTTTAATAATTGCCATTCTGACTGGCGTAATGTGGTATCTCATTGTTGTTTTGATTTGCATTTCTCTAGTAATTAGGGATGTCGGCTTTTTTTCATATTTTTTTTTCTGCTTAAATGTCTTCTTTTGAGAAGTGTCTGTTCATGTCCTTTGCTCACTTTTTCATGGAATTGTTTTTTTCCTTATAAATTTGTTTAAGTTCCTTGTAGTTTACAGGTATTAGACCTTTGTCAGATGGATAAATTGCACAAATTTTCTCCTTCTTTAGGTTGTCTGTTCACTCTGATGATGATAGGTTTTTTTTTTTTTTTTGCTGTTTAGTCTAATTCTAAAAACACACACACATTGCAGTAAGAAATTGGTGTTGTGTTAAGCCACTACATTTTGTAGTAATTTGTTACATAGCTATAGATAGCTAATACTTGCAGTGTGACCATTAACAGATTATTTAATTTCTCAAGCATTTAGTGTTCATATCTATAAAATGGTTATAATTAGAGTAGTTATGCCATTGTGAAAAGCACTTTAGCATTTAAGAAGTATCCTATGAATGGTAGTGATTATTGGAGAATATAGAGGGTCCCAATGAAAAATGCATATCTTCTCTGAGTAAATTCTGAACAAAATTGAATAAAAGGCATAGTAAAGCAGATGTAGAAAAAAAATTGTCTTAATGTAGATAAAACTGAACTGAGTCTGATGGTTTATATCTATAGACAAGTATACTTAAAAATACCTAGTCCTAGATACAGGCAGAATTTTGTAGCCAGTAACAACAGCACCAGACCTAGGAAGCTCTTCCCACATGAGAGACTTACTTCTGTAAGATTTACAGCATGAAAAATAAGAATAGCATTTGCATTTTCTGTGGTCATAGTTTCTAAGAGAAAGAGAGAAAGAAGTTGACTAAGCCTTGTTAAATTTTTTCCTTCGAAACATACCAATCATGTTTCTCAAGTATAGGAACAGAGCATATGAAAATACAGAAACCATGAAGGGGCCTCAAGAGTTATGCTAAAGAAAATCCTTCCATGTGGAAATGTTAAGAATAGCTAGTAGGAGGCAGAGCAAGATAGCTAAACAGAAGCCTCCAGTGATTTTCCTTCTGAAAGAACTAAATTGAACAACTATTCACATGAAGTCATCTGCATACGAACTAAAAATCAGGTGAGTCATCACAGTATCTGATTTTAACACCTTATCAAGGAAAGAGGCACTAAAGAGAGTAGGAAAAACAGCCTTCAATTATCAGCACCAACCCTCCTGCAACCCCTGCCAATGGCCACGTGGTTGCATGGTGGGGAAAGAAAATCTGTGTGATAGGGGAGGGAGAGTGAAGTGATTGTGTGTCTCTGCAATGGAACTCATTGTAGTTCTGCCACAGTGGGGAGCAACACAGGGAAGAATTCAACCAGCACCCATGGAATTAACATTTAGACCAGCCCTAGGCAGAGGGGAATCATCCACCCCAGTGGTCAGAACTTGAGTTACAATTAGCCACACCATCATGGGCTAAAGTGTTTTAGAGTCTTAAGTAAAGTTGAAAGACAGTCCAGGTCACAGGACTGCAATTCCTGGACAAGTACTACTGCTGTGCTGGGCTCAGAGCCAGTGGGCTTGGAGTGTATGTATGTGATCCACTGAGACACCAACTGGGGTGACCAAGAGAGTGCTTGCATCACCCCTCCTCAGCCCCAGGCAGGGCAGCTTACTGCTCCTGGAGAAACTCCTTCTTTCCACCTGAGGAATGGAGAGGGGAGGGTAAGGAGGATTTAGTCTTGCAACTTGAATACCAGCTTAGCCACAGAACAATAAAAGAGGACTTTCTCTTGCAACTTGGATACCAGCTTAGCCATAGTAAAATTAAGTACCAAAAGAAGTCCTGAAGCCCCATTTCTAGGCCTAAGTTCTCAGGCAACATTTCCAGGCAAACCCTGGGATAGAAGGGAACCAACTTTCCTGAAGGGAAGAAAGTCTTAGCAGGATTCATCATCATCTGATAAAAGAGCCCTGTGGCTTTGAATAAATATCAGTGGTAGCTGGCAGTACTCACTATGGTCCTTGGATAAAACACAGTACCATACTGGCTTCAAGTGTGACTCAGCACATTCCCAGCTGTGGGCCACAAGGAGAAACTCCTACTTGAGGAAAGGAAAAGAAAGAGTAAAAAGGACTTTATCCTGTAACTTGGGTAATACCTCAGCCACAGTAAAATAAAGCACTAAGCAGTCCCCGATTCCAGGCCTTTGCTCCTAGATGTAACTTTTAGAGCTGCCAGATAATCCAAGATATTCTCACAGATCTTATCCAAGAGCACCAAGGCAGTACCTCTTCAAATGTGCAAATGTCACAGCATTACTGGGCTTGATGTGTCTCCTAATGCAGGTATGGCTGCAGTGACCAAAGCCTTAGATCACAACACGTAATTCCATTTGAACATTTGGAAGGTTTTCCCAAGAAGGGCAGGAAGAAACAAACCCAGACTGTGAAGACTACAATAAATACCTAACTCTTGAATGCCTAATCATTGACTAAAATCCATAAGCCTCTAGACTATCCAGGAAAACATGATCTTACTGAATGAACTAAATAAGACAACAGTGACTAATCCTGGAGAGACAGAGATATGTGACCCTCAAACATATTTCAAGTTTTTTTGAGGAAGTGCAACAATTTTCAAGAAAAAACAGAAGAGCAATTTAGAACAGTATCAGATAAATTTAACAAAGAGACTGAATTTTTTTTTAAATAAAGAAGAAATTCTGGGCCGGGCACGGTGGCTCAAGCCTGTAATCCCAGCACTTTGGGAGGCCGAGGTGGGTGGATCACGAGGTCAAGAGATCAAGACCATCCCGGTCAACATGGTGAAACCCCGCCTCTACTAAAAATACAAAAAATTTAGCTGGGCATGGTGGCACGTGCCTGTAATCCCAGCTACTCAGGAGGCTGAGGCAGGAGAATTGCCTGAACCCAGGAGGCGGAGGTTGCAGTGAGCCGAGATCGTGCCATTGCACTCCAGCCTGGGTAACAAGAGCGAAACTCCGTCTCAAAAAAAAAAAAAAAAAAGAAGAAATTCTGGAGATGAAATTTTAATATACATGCTGAAGAATGCATTGGAGTCTCTCAATACCTGAACTGATAAACCAGAATAAAGAATTGTGAGCTTGAACACAGGCTATTTTTGAATACATAGTCAAGGAGATGAACAATAGATAAAATAGAATGAAGCATGACTGTAAGATTTAGAAAATAGACTCTAAAGGTCAAATCTAAGAGTTATTAAAGAGGAAGCAGAGAGAGATATCTGGGTAGAAATTATATTCAAGAAGATAATAACAGGTAACTTTCCAAACCTGGAGAAATATATAAATATTTAAGTACAAGAAAGTTATACAATATCAATCAGGTTTAACCCAAATAAGACAACTTCAAGACATTTAATAATCAGACTCTCAAAGGTCAAAGATAAAGAAAGAACTCTAAAACCAGCAAGAGAAAACAAATGATAACATAGAAAGGAGCTCCAAGATGCCTGGCAACAGTCTTCAGTGGAAACATGACTTTTTAAAGTGCCAAAGAGAAAAGAAACAAACAAACAAAAACTTTTATCCCAAAATAGTATATCCTGTGAAAATATCCTTCAAACATGAAGGACAACTGAAGACTTTCCCAAACAAACAAAAGCTGAGAGATCAATAGACTTGTCCAATAAGAAATGATATAGGAAGTTCTTCAATCTGAAAGAAAATGATGATAATAAGCAATAAGAAATTATCAGAATATAGGCCGGGCACGGTGGCTCAAGCCTGTAATCCCAGCACTTTGGGAGGCCGAGGCGAGTGGATCATGAGGTCAAGAGATCGAGACCATCCTGGTCAACATGGTGAAACCCCATCTCTACTAAAAATACAAAAAAGCAGCTGGGCATGGTGGCGTGCGCCTGTAGTCCCAGCTACTCAGGAGGCTGAGGCAGGAGAATTGCCTGAACCCAGGAGGTGGAGATTGCGGTGAGCCGAGATCGTGCCATTGCACTCCAGCCTGAGTAACAAGAGCAAAACTCCGTCTCAAAAAAAAAAAAAAAAAAAAGAAATTATCAGAATATAAAAACTCTGTCTCAAAAAAAAAAAAAGAAATTATCAGAATATAAAAACTCACCGATAATAATAAGTTCACAGACAAACACAGACTACTATAACATTGTACTTGTTATATGTAAAATCATCATATTTATAGTTAAAAAAAATCTAGAAAGATGGAGCTGTCAAAGAGACATTACAACTTTTCAAACTGTAAACACTATAATAAAATATTAACAAAAACAATGAAAAGTTAAAAAGTGGATGAAGATAAACATAAGGTGTAATGCTTTTACTAGTTTTCTCTTTGTTTGGTGTTTTTGCTTGTTTATGCAACAATGTTAAGTTGTAATCACTTTAATATAATGGGCTATAAGACATTATTTGCAAGCTCCATGGTGACTTTAAATCATAAAATCTACAATAGATACCAAAAAAAGCAAGAAATTAAAATATATTAGTATAGAAAACCATCTTTACAACATGGAGGGAGGGAGAGAGGGAAAGAAGGAAGGGAGGGAGGAAGGGAGGGAGGGAGGGAGGACCACAAAACACAGAAAACAAAAACAAAATGACAGGAGTAAGTTCTTACTTTTAAAAATTACATTGAATATAAGTGGCCCAAACTCTCCAATCAAAAGACATAGAATGGAGGAATTGAAAAAATAAGTTCTAATGATCTGTTGCCTACAAGAAACACACTTCACTTAAAAAGACACCAATAGACTGAAAATAAAGGAATAGAAAAAATATTTCATTCAAATAGAAAACAAAAATGACGAGGAGTAGCTAAGCTTACATCAGAAAAAATTATTTCAAGACAGAAAATAGAAAGGTTCAAAGATGGTCATTATATATTGATAAAGTGGTTAATTCACAAAGAATATAAAAATTTTAAATATATGCACCTGATTCTAGAGCACCCAGATATATAACGCAAATTGTATTAGAGCTAAATAGAGAGATAGGCCCAAATACAATAATAGCTGAAGACTTCAACACTTCATTTACAGCACTAAACAAATCATCCAGACCAAAACAAACAAACAAACAAACAAACAAAAAAACAGCAACAACAGAGAAACATTAGACTTAATGTGCAATATAGACCAAATGTTCCTAATATATATTTCAAGGACATTTTATCCAACAGTTGAAGAATACACATTTATCACCTCAACCCATGAATTGTTCTCAAGGACAGATCACATATTCAGCAATAAAACAAACCTTAAAGAATTCAAAATAATCGAAACCATATTAGATATCTTTTCTGCCACAATAAAATAAAACAAGAAATCAACAGTAAGAGAAATTTTGGAAACTATACAAATACATGGAAATTAAACAACATGCTGCTGAATGACCAGAGGGTCAATGAAAAAATCAAAAAGGAATTTTTAAATATCTTGAAACAAATGAAAATGTAAACACAACAAACTTATGGAATGCACGAATAGCAGCACCAAGAGGAATGTTTACAGACATGAGCACCTATATCAAAAAAGTGAAAAAAATTAAATAAAAAATTAATAATGCATCTTAAAGAACTAGAAAAGTGAGAGCAAACAAAACCCAAAATTAGTAGAAGAAAAGAAATAAATCAAATTGAACCAAAACCACAAAAGATAAATGAAATAAAAAGTTGGTTTTTGAACAGAGAAACAAAATCAGCAAACATTTAGACTAAGAAAAAAGAAGACCCAAATAAATAAAACCCAGTATGAAAACGGAGCAACTACAACACAGCAGAAATTCAAAGAATTATTGGAAACTATTATGAGCAACTATATGCTAATAAACTGGAAAACCTAGAAGAAATGGATACATTTTAGACCTACACAACCTGCCAAGATTGAACCATGAAGTCTAAGATATTAGTAGACCAATAACAAGTAATGAGATCAAAGCTATAATAAAAAGTTTCCAAGCAAAGAAAGGCTCAGGACATGATGGCAATTTTACCAAATATCTAAATAAGAACTAATACCAATCCTACTCAAAATATTCTGAAAAATGAAGGAGAAGGGATACTTTCAAACTCATTCTATAAGGCCAGCATTAGCATGGTATGGAAACCAAAGACACATCAAAAGTAAAATCTATAGGCCAATATCCTTGATAAGCATCGATACAAAAATCTTCAATAAAATGCTAACAAAACAAATTTAACAACACCAAAAAGATATTCATCATAAGCAAGTAGGACTTATCCCAGGGATGCAAGATTAGTTCAACATATGCAAATCAACCAATATAATACATCATATCAAAAGAATGAAGGAAAAACTATATGATTATTTCAACTGATGCTGAAAAGTATCTGATAAAAATCGACATTTCTTCATGATAAAAACCCTCAAAAAACTGGAAATAGAAGAAACATACCTCAGCATAATAAAAGCCATATATGACAGACCCACAGCTACTAGTATACTGAACAGGAAAAAACTGAAAGCCTTTCCTATAAGATCCAGAGCAAGATAAGGATGCTCATTTTTTCCACTGTTATTCAACATAGTACTAGAAATTCTAACTACAGCAATCAGAAAATAGAAACAAAAGGAATCTAAATTGGAAGGGAAGAAATCAAATTACCCTTGATGATATGATCTTTTGTTTTGTTTGGTTTGTTTTATTTGAGACAGAGTCTTACTCTGTCACTCAGGTTGGAAGGCAATGGTCCCACTTCAGCTTACTGAACATTTGCCCTGTAGGTTCAAGCAATTCTCTCACCTCAGGCTTCTGAGTAGCTGGGATTACTGGTGCCTGCCACAATGCCCAGCTAATTTTTGCATTTTTAGTAGAGATGGGGTTTCCCCATGTTGGTCAGCCTGGTCTTAAACTCCTGACCTCAGTTAATCCATCTGCCTTGGCCTCCCATAGTGCTGGGATTACAGGTGTGAGCCACCAGGCCAGGCCTGATATTATCTTATTGTTGGAAAAAACTAAATACTCCACCAAAAAATCTATGGACACTAATAAACAAATTTAGTAAAGTTACAAAGATACAAAATCAACATACAAAAATCAGTAGCATATTTATATGATAACAGTGAACACTCTGAAAAACAAACAGTGAAGTTGTCCCATTTACAATAGCCACAAATAAAATAAAATACCTAGGAACAAATTTAACCAAATAAGCGAAGATATCTACAATACAAACTATAAAACACTATTGCAAGAAGTTGAAGATGACACAAACACACAAATGAAAATATATTGTGTTCACAGATTATGAGTCATTTTGATAAAATATTCATACTATGCAAAACAATCTACAGATTCAATGCAATTTACCAATTGCATTCTTCACAGAAATAAAAATACAATCCTAAAATTTATATGAGACCACAATGGGCCCAGAACAATCAAAGCCATCCTGAACAAAAAGAACAAAAGTAGAAAAATTGCATTACATGAATTAAAATTATAGTACAGAGCTATAGTAACCAAAACAGTATGGTACTGGCATAAAAATAGACACAGACCAATGGATCAAAATAGAGAACTGAGAAATAACTTCATGAATCTACAGTGAAGTCATTTTTAACAAAGGCTCCAAGGAACTACACTGGGGAAAAGGGCAGTGTTTTCTATAAATGGTATGGGAAAATTGGATATCTATATGCAGAAGAATGAAACTAGACCCCTATCACTTGTCATATACAAAAATCAAGTCAAAATAGATTAAAGATTAAATCTAAGATCTCAAACAAGAAAACTACTAAGAAATAAACATTGGAGAACGTTTCCAAGTTATTGGTTTGGGAAAAGTTTTTTTGAGTAATACCCCACTAGTAATACCAACACAAAAACAGGCAACCAAATAAAAAGTAAACAAATAGGTTTGCATAAACTAAAAAAGAGCTTTTGAACAGAAAATTAAACAATCTTTTGTTTTATATAATTAGAGAAAATACTTGCAAACTATTTATATGACAAGGAATTAATAACCAGAATATATAAGGAACTCAAATAGGTCGAAAGAAAAAAAATCTAATAACCCAATTTAAAAATGGACAAAAGATTTGAATAGACATTTTTCAAGGGGAAACATACAAATGACCAACAGTTACATGAAAAGATGCTTAACAATATTGACCATCAGAGAAATGCAAATCAAACTATCATGAAATATCATGCCTCAGTTAAAATGGCTTTTATCTGAAAGACAGGCTAATATATGCTAGAAGAATGTGGAGAAAAGAAAATCCTTGTATACTGTTAGTGGGAATCTAAGCTAGTATAACCACTGTGAAAAACAATATGGAAGTACCTCAGAAAACCTTCATATGATGCAACAATCCATCTGCCAGGTTTATATACAAGAAGAAGGAAATCAATATGTTGAAGAGATGTCTGCACTCTTGTGATTATTGTAGTACTGTTCACAATAACCAAAATTTGAAAGCAATCTAAGTGTCAGTCAACAGAAGAAGAGATAAACAAAATGTGGCACATACACATAATTGAGTACTATTCAGCCATAAAATAGAATGAGATCCTGTTATTTGCAGCAACATAAATGGAACTGGAGGACGTTTATGAAATAAGCCAGACACAGAAAGGGAAACTTTGCATGCTCTCACTCATTTGTGGTAGCTAAAAGTTAAAACAAGAGACCTTACAGAGAGAGAGTGAAATGATGGTTATCCAGTCTGGGAGAGATAGTGGGAATGAGGGGAATGTGGATGGTTAATGGGTATAAAAAATAGTTATATAGGCCGGGCGCGGTGGCTCAAGCCTGTAATCCCAGCACTGTGGGAGGCCGAGGCAGGTGGATCACGAGGTCAAGAGATCGAGACCATCCTGGTCAACATGGTGAAACCCCGTCTCTACTAAAAATACTAAAAATTAGCTGGGCATGGCGGCATGTGCCTGTAATCCCAGATACTCAGGAGGCTGAGGCAGGAGAATTGCCTGAACCCAGGAGGCAGAGGCTGCAGTGAGCCAAGGTCGTGCCATTGCACTCCAGACTGGGTAACAAGAGAGAAACTCCACCTCAAAAAAAAAAAAAAATAGTTATATAAAATGAATAAGATCTAATATTTGATAGCACAATAGGGTGACTGCAGTCAATAATAATTTATTGTACATGTTAAAATAACTAAATTATTATAATTGAATTTCATAACACAACAAATTGACCAATGCTTAAGGTGATGGATATTCCATTTACCCTGATGTGATCATATGTATTATAAACCTTTACCACAATATCTCAAGTAACCCATAAATATGTATATACCTACTACTAACACATAAATAAAAAAATAGCCAGTAGAAGCAGAAGTAATAATGGTAGTGTGAGTAATCATAATCATGGTAGTAATAGTAATGGAAGCAGTAGTAATAATATTATTGATTATGTGGTTAATGGGATTGGTAAAACAAATTATTAGAAATAGTCATTTCAGACTTTTTGTGAACAAAACATAAGAAATGTGAATATTATTTTATAATTTCTTTTGATAAATTTTTTACATATTAACAAATCTTAGGAGTATAATTTGAATTAGCAAGTAGATCTGCCTATAAACAAACTATAATCAATCAACATCAATCCAATTAATACTTACATTTGTTATAATAATAAATTAGTATTCTGATTTTATGCATATGTTCTAATTACCATTGAGTTAGCTCCCTTTGGCTGCACTAAGGAAATCAAATATCTAAGCTTAATAGCTGTTCATTACAGAAGACCATGCCATATAGTGAAAATACCATCATACATGGAGATCAATTAAATAGCCAGCCAAATTTCTCTCTGAAATATATTCTTCAAATTGCAGTAAATGTTGATAAACCACATAAATCACCTGGATTAGCTTCAGAATACTTACCAGTGGTTATTGTCACATTAAATATATGTATTTGCTTTGCTCCACTTAAACCATTCAACTCTACTGATCTTAGACTTAGAGTAGCTCTGGTGACAGAAAATAATTTTTAAAATCCAGAAAATTAATATGATATTAAGCAACCCAGAGCACAGAATGTAAAGGCAACTTAAATCCTAGAAAATTAATAGAAAATTGTACTCAGACTGTAGAAATTAACTAGTGTCTCTATGACAGTAATATGTAAGTCTGTCTTGTGTGCACAATGCTTACATAATATTTTTTCATACATTATAGACATAATCATTGATTTAAAAAATTAATTGTAAACATCCATAAATAAAATTCTATAAATGCTATGCTTTTATAGATTGTCAAATGTAAGTTTATTATTAATAGTGATAAAGATGCAAATAAAATTATTAATCAGTAAAGTGGAAAAACAGAAACAAGGTTGTAGGTAAAAATACAGCAGTCTAAATAAAATACAAAAATGTACAAGAAAGACTGTCATTTAGTTATTACATTTATTATATTTTCTTTCTGCAACAAAATTTTTAACATATCTAATACATGGAAATATCTTGAAAGCAGTACTGTGTTGTTTTACCTCTCATAATCCATGGAATTACATGGGCAATATGACAGGTGGTAAACGATGTGTTTCTTAAATATGACTTTAGCATTTTAAAGTTATTTTACTTTTTAATTATATTTTGACTAGCTAGTTATGGGCACAAAAAGCTCTTAAATATATGAGGAAAGATTATTTATTTATTTTTCAAATATTCTTTTTTTGAAGGAGCTCACAAAAAGGAAAAATAAGGTTCATAAAGTAGAAGGAGAAATAGATAATTCGGACATAGAATTAAAAATATGAAAAACATGAAAAGGTTTATCAGGGAGCCACAAAGATGACTAATTGTTGGAAAATAAGGCTAATGGGAAAAAGTTTAAAGAATTGAGAATTTTAGCTAAACTGAGATAAAGAAAGCACCCTGTTTTTCTCCAATGTATTTCTCCGACAACTTTACTAATTCCATTTCTAAAGAATCCACTGAAGAAAAAATTACGGTTAGAAGAGAGCAAAAGGAAAGGGTTTACAATGTACTATAAATGACTTAAGTTTGTCCAAACAAGAAAAATCAATTCCTTGTAGGGAAGAAAGTATTAATATAAAAGATGAGTGTGACCTGTCAGCAAAGTAAGACTAGCTTTCTCCAGAAGCTGGCATATAACAGTCAGGGGTGAGGCTGCCTATTGTTGATTTTAAAGGAATCTGAGGACAGAAAGGACAGAAACACTATCATCTAATGAATTTGAATCCTGAGAAAGCTTTGAGTGTCAGCTGTGCCCAGACCAGTTCAAGAAGCCAGCCTGTGACAGTACAAATTGAAACTAAAGGAAAGGAGGGGAGGGTTTTTCAATTGCTTTCCAGGAGTCTCAATGGGTAACTGTAGCTGAAGGATAAAAAATTTCTTCAGAGCAGTCATCTGCATTTGGAAACTAAAGTAAAGATGGGAGAGATGGCTCCTATTCACATGGAGTGAAGGTCCATTATTACATATTTGGTTAGCAAAACAGAATATTAGATGTCCTATTGATCAATAAAGTACTTTTAAATTCATCTACACTGGGTTTCTTGTGATTTCTGGACTTGGCAGGGCTGTGCACAAAGACAGTTGGTCTTTAGCATAAGTAAAGGAAGGCACCGAGTCACGTCAGAAACTTAATGTCAAATATCTTCATCACTCCTCCAAATACCTGTGTCCCAATATGTAGTAAAAGGTCAGACTAATTTCCCATATCCTCTTTCTATTGTAAAATTTTATGGAATGTAGTGCTCAGAATCAAGGAAACATATCACTGAGGAAACAGTCAGGTGTTTTTTTACATTTCCTTTTTGTTTAATATATCCTTTATTGGGCAAGATAGGGAAATTTCAAAGGCTTTTTACAAAAGTAGTTCCAACTTAATCATAATTAACCATAATATATTAAACACTACATTACTTTTCAGTTGGAGTGTTTAGAGTAAAAGCTAATCATGTCACATCAGTATTTGAAACAGAATTGAAGGATATTTTTAACAGACTTTAGAGTGACTCTTTCATTTAAAGTGCTAAAGGAAATTAATTCAGAATTTTTCAAACTTGTTTTTGTGAAAATATAGAATGCAATTGAGTATGATTAAATAATATAACTTATGGATATAGAACACAAAACATTGTCTCTTTATCAACTTAAAAAATGATTTCCTTCTCAGGTACCCAATGGCAATTCTGCTAATGGGTAGAGCTGATAGATACTATGGCCATTATTTTCTTGTCTGTGGAATAAAGTAATTTTTAAATGTTTTTCAAATGTAAATTTAAATATGTGCGATTTATTCATTCAAATGAATGTACATACCTGAGATGGAAAATATCTGGAATGAAACATTCATTAAAATTCAATGGACTAACTTGATTTAAAAACCAAAGAACAGACTGCACTTCATTCTGTTATAATGTTTACAAAGTGCTTCTTTAACTCTCAATAGCATCTGCTGGGTGATTATGTGGCTTTTCAGATCTTTCCTGACTTATTGCAGAAAAATGCAATATATTTCATTTTTGTGGAAGTGTTTGGCAGTACATATCCATAGACAAGTATGTAAAAGGTACAGTAAAAACTTCTGCAAAGATAAATTTGTATGGGTATTAGTCAGTGTTCTTGATTTCAAACAACAGAAATTCGTGTAGGTTCTTGAGACTATAAATGGAAAGGACTGGATGGCCGTAAGAAGGGACATAGAATTTAGAAAACTAGAGAACTCTGTTTGCACCTTAACCATGGCATGAATGTGGCCACACCAGCCACCTAATATGGTAATTAATTCTAAAATGCCCTATTCTTATGTAACTGATATGAGAGTTAAAGTTCCATGTGGTAGTATCCAATTCGCAGAGTTTATCTAACTAGCCTAGATGCCATAATTTAGAGACAGACAGTATACATTCTTTTAGTCTACAGGGAATTCTAGAACCCTGCCTTTCTCCAGACTTACAGAGTGTTTTATTGTTCTAATTTAAGAAGGGGTCTCAAATGCTGCACTGCTCCCCAAAAACTAAAGCTACTGAAATATTTAAGTAAAGTTGAAACTATTGAGAAATGTGAATTACAAAAAAAAGTGTACATTGAACATATATTTAAAAAAATGAATGTTAATTTCCAATGGTATTTTCTAATAAGGCTTCTTTTTAAAAGATACATTTTGCAGTATATACACACTTTTACAATAAATTATATGAAAACATATTTGAGTATTTTATATTGTACTGGATCTTAAGTACACATATTTTGTTCCTGGGTCATTTATTTGATAAAGTAGTACAGTCCCTTTGGGTCTGTTATTATCTGTGTGTTTTATTTTAATAGTGATAGGACATCTAAAGTACAATACTATAAAACAGATTGTTTTAAAATATATTCTGTGCCATGAGTTTGGATTTTGGCAGTATTAAAGGATTAAAGAATTTAAACCTTGAAAATTACTATGCATTATCTAAAATAATATATTTAAATTAGCAAAATTATGTGTGGAGTTGATTTACTATTCAAATTATTTTGTGAATGATATTCTTTACCTAACAGCTAGTTCCTGAGTGAGAAATGATACACAGTGTCTTGAATAAAGGGATAATATTAGTTTGTAAACATCTTACATAATAAAGGCATTCTTGCTAATTGGCATTGGCATTCACCAGTACTTGCCAGTATAGCAGTCTTATATTTTACTTACAAATTAACCCTTAGAATTCCAGTGACTTACCAAAACAGACATTTGTTTATGCGTATAACACGTGCTAATGAGGTGAACAGGTGGAGTTGTGGAAGATCTGTGCTTCCTATAGTTTCTCAAGGGCTTAGACCGACAGAAGTACCACCATATACATTTGCTAGAATATGCAACCTTTTGCTCACCACAAAGAGGAAATTTAGACTGAAGCATTCTTTACGGGCTTTTGACTGCTTCAGCCTGGAAATAAATTATATTCTCATTCTTCAATTTTATTGGTAAACTCAATCACATGACTTTGCAAGGATGGATGGAAAATGCAGCGGTGTAAATAGACTGTTTGGTTAGTATTATTGTCTCCACCACACACAATTTTATATTTTATTTTATCATGTAAAGTTACTTTCTTGACTTTTAAAGACTTTTAAATTTGATTTTTCCTCAACTAACTATTTTTAAAGCATATGTTTAATGCCATTAGAAGGAAGCATTTAGCAGCAAGGATTTTAGCTCTCCCATTATTATTTTGTCCTATATCTGGATAAGTTTTCCTTATAAACTTCTAGTATAATTTGAAGAATCATGTAAAAGATAAAAAAAAATACACAAAAAATAAATACTATTATTTGTTTTCAGATAATAACTGTACAAATTAAAAGTTTTTACTTTTAAAGTGGAACTTCATACAGCATTCTCAAAAATCTGTTTTAATCTCAACATTAATATCTGTATATATCTATCTACAGAGGCATGGAGAAAAAAATGAGAAAAGACACATAATAAATTAAATTCAAAATGCAAACAGAAAATATCAAAAACATTTTAAAACAAAACTTTCGCTTGATGGTTCTTCCTTCCCCCTCATTTTCACACTGTCTTTTAGATTCTAATTATATGTAGTACATTTCAAAACTTAGATACATGGAAAAAGCATGATTTTTTGAAATGGAAAACATAAATGCCTGTTGAAAAATGATCAAGATTCGTAAAACAGAGAGAAAAGACACCAAATAAATAAGTCAACTAGATGCAAATAAATTAACTTTAGTTTTAAAAATACTCTCAAACATAAACACATGATTAATTTATTAGATTATAGTTATATACATAAATATGTATTAAAATGTTTGCATATATACACATTTATACATATATGTACTATATATTAGGAGTGTATCTATATGTGCATATGTGTGTATGTGTACATTATATATAGTCTACTGCTAATTTTCCAGATTTCCAAATAATTTTGAAAATATGTAATCCCAAAAAGAAACAAATTTGAAATATGTAATCCCAAAGTGTAAAAATATAACATTGATAAAGTTTTCAAAACAAATATGATGCATCATGATAAAAGAAAAATACACACACATACACAACATAGTGCCTTATTTCAAACTTACCATATTCTAAATAATCAGTGAGCAAGATTTATAATAAGATATTTGAAAGGGAATTGAGTTTGGCTCCTAAAAGCACAAAGAAAATAGATAAGTGAATAAGTCTAGTTTTTAAAATTCCCTTTGACCTGAAGAATCAGATTGCTTAATGGTGGTAGGAAGGCAGTATAGCTTGTATTAGAGAAGTCTGGGTTTCATCTTGGAAGGAATTATTTACCAGACTTAATAGTTAAGCATAAATCTCATGAAGATTCATGAATAAAAATAAATATTGTGAAGGAAGCTAGTGTTTTAGGAAGACTCATTTACTACAATTCTGCATAAGATTCAAAATCATCTTGAAATGTGCTCTTGGTATGGCCTGGCAAAAACAATGAGACTCTCATCGACTTTGTATCATTACCAGTGTAAAAGAGACATCATTTATGAGAAATCTTCATAAAGTAGGAATAACAATAGCTGAATTGTGGGGAAATCAGAATGTGTTATTCAAGACTAATTAACTCATAGTGTTGGGCACAACTGGCAGCAGTAAGAATGTGAAGCTTGCAGGGTGAGGATATGTGAACAGAAGATAGGAAAGGTATAGGCGAGACAAGGCAATGGAGTTCAGATTTAAGTCAGTCTGTCTAGTGAAGGTAGTTGATGTAATAGAAAATGATATTTTCAGAAAATAGGACCTAAAAAGAGAGAAGAAACTGCCAGGGGAAAACACAATATATCCTAATATAGTGAATATTAAAAAAGTAAGTCAGTAAAGAAGACACTTTAGAACAAAGCAGTGATAGGATTACATTCAGATGTTTTCAATTACTATGCTACCGAAACCTATATAAGCTCTTTGCCGCATTTTCTCAATTTTAACTGCAGGATTGTTATTAGAATTAGATATAATAGCAAGAAGGAAGAGCAAGATGGTGGAATAGAAAACTCCCCCAATCATCCTCTATGTAAGGACACCAGGTTAACAACCATCTACTTGAAAAAAACACCTTCATAAGAACCAAAATCAGATGCGTATCGATGGTACCTGGTTTTAGCTTAATGAAAGAGCAACTGAAGAGATAAAAAAATTATACTTTTGAATCACTGATTCAACCACCGCTTTCCTGCCCATGGCAGTGTGGTATGGTGTGGAGAACATCAAGAACACAGCAATTGTAAAGCACTAAACTCCATGCTGTCCTGTTAGAGCAGAAAGAAAAACCAGGCCAAACTCAGCTGATGCCCGCCCATGGAGGGAGCATTTTAACCAGCTATATCTCCTAATAACTTGAATTCCGACAATCCTCACCACTGCAGGCTACAGCACTCTGTGTCTACAAGTAAACTTGAAGGGCAGTCTAGGCCATAAGGACTGCAATTTGTTAGGTGAGTCCTAGTGTTGAATCAGGCCCAGAGACAACGGGCTGTGGGTGGGGAGGAGACATAACGTACTGAGACAGCAGCTGGTGCAGCCAAGGGAGTACTGCCATCATCCCTCCCCTAACCCTGCTGCACACCTCCCAGCTCCAAAAGAAACCACTTCCTTCCACTTGAGAGGAAAGGGAAGAATGTGGAGGGTTTTGTCTTGCATCTATAATACCAGCCCAGCCACAGTAGGTTAGGGCACCAGTAAGAGTTGTGAGGCCCCCATTCCAGGCCCTAGGTCCTGGACAACATTTCTAGACACACCCTGGACCAGAATAGAACCCATTGACTTGAAGGAAATGAACCAGACCTTCCAGCATTCATCACCTGCAAACTGAAGAGCCCTTGGGCCCTGAATGAATAAGAGCCATACTCAGATACTATATTAAGGGCATTGGGTGAACCTCAGACGTGGACTTCAGGTGGGACTCATCACAGAACCAGCTGTAGTGACCACTGGGCAAAACTCCTTCAAAGAGAAAAGTAAAGGAGACTTTATCTTGCACCTCAGGTACCAGAATGACCACAGGGGCATAGAGCACCAAGCTGGCTCTTGGGGTCCCCAATTCCAGGGATTGACTGCATTTCTGGACCTGTCCTTGGCCAGAGCTACCCTGAAAGATGAGTTCCAGAACAGACAGCATTCACCACAAGCCCCCTTAATAGATCTTGGGAGTTTTTAACATGAAGGGATGTTGAATTTTATCAAAGGCCTTTTCTGCATCTATTGAGATAATCATGTGGTTTTTGTTTTTAGTTCTGTTTATGTGATGAATCAGATTTACTGATTTGCATGTGCTGAACCAGCCTTACATCCTGAGGATAACGCCTACTTGACCGTGATGAATAAGCTTTTTGATGTGCTGCTGAATACAGTTTGCCAGTATTTTGTTGAGAATTTTTGTATAATTTTCATCAAGGATATTGGCCTAAAGTTTTTCTTCTTTCTTTCTTTCTTTCTCTTTTTTTTCTTTTTCATTTCTGCTAGGTTTTGATACTAGGATGATGTTGACATCATATAATGAGACATGGAGGGGTCCTGCCTTTTCAATTTTTTAGAAGAGTTTTAGTAGGAATGGTACCAGCTCTTCTTTGTACCTCTGGTAAAATTCAGCTGTGACTCTTTCTGGGCCTGGGCTCTTTTTTGTTGGTAGGTTATTTATTACTGCTGGAAATTTGGAACTTATTATTGATCTATTCAGGGATTTAATTTCTTTCCGATTCAGTCTTGGGAAGGTGTATGTGTCCAGGAATGTATCCATTTCTTATAGATTTTCTAGTATATGTACAGAGTTGTTTATAGTATTATCTGATGATTGTTTGTATTTCTGTGGAGTCAGTGGTAATATCTTCCTGATCACTTCTGATTGTATTTATTTGACTCTTCTCTGTTTACTTCTTTATTAGTCTAGCTAGTGGTCTATTTTATTAATTTTTTCAAAGTAAACAGCTTCTGGATATACTAATTTTTTGAAGTATATTTGTGTGGGTCTCTAGCTCCTTCAGTTTAGCTCTTATCTTGATTATTTCTGGTCTTCTACTACTTTTGAAGTTTATTTTCTAATGGTTCTTCAGTTCTTTTAGTTGTGATGTTAAGTTGTTAACATAAGATCTTTGTAGCTCTTGGATGTGGCCATTTCATTATATAAATTTTCCTTTTAATGCTGATTTATCTGTGTCTCAGAGATTCTTGTACATTACAATTTTGTTATCAGTTTCAAAGAACTTCTTGATTTCTACCTTAATTTCATTATTTACTCAGAAAGCCTTTTAAATCAGGTTTTTAAATTTCCATATAGTTACATGGTTTTTACTGAATTTCCTAATCTTTAGTTCTAAATTGATTGTGCTGTGACCTGAGAGACTATAGATACTGAAGAAAGTTTTCTAATGCAATCATGTCATCTGCAAACAGGGACAATTTGGCTTCTTTCTATTTGATTACCTTTTATTTCTTTTTCTTTCCTGATTTCTTGGGCCAATATTATGTTGAATAGGAGTAGTGAGAGAGGGCTTCCTTGTCTTGGCCAATTTTCAAAAGGGATGCTTCCAGTTTTTACCCCTTCACCTATAATACTGGTTGTGGGTTTGTCATAATAGCTCTTAGCTCTTACTATTTTGAGATATCTTCCATCAATACCTAGCTTATTGAGAGTTGTTAGCATGAAGGAGTGTTGAATTTTATTGAAGGCCTTTTCTGCATCTATTGAGATAATCATGTGGTGTTTGTCATTGGTCCTGTTTAAGTGATGGATTATGTTCATTGATTTGCATATGTGGAACTAGCCTTGCATACCTGGGATGAAGCAGACTTGATCATGGTGGATGAGCTTTTTGAGGTGCTTCTGGATTTGGTTTGTCAGTATTTTACTGAGGATTTTTTTCATTGATGTTCCTCAGGGATATTGACCTGAATAACTTTTTTTTTATTGTGTCTCTGCCAGGTTTTGGTATCAGGATGATGCTGGCCTCATAAAATGAGTTAGGGAGGAGTCCCTCTTTTTCTATTGTTTGGAATAGTTTCAGAAGGAATGGAGCCAGTTCCTCTTTGTACCTCTGATAGAATACGGCAGTGAATCCATCTGGTCCTGGGCTTAGTTTGGTTTATAGGCTAGTGATTACTGCCTCAATTTCAGAATTTGTTATTGATATATTCTGGGACTGACATAGTCCTGGTTTAGTTTTGAGAGGGTGTATGTGTCCCAGAATTTGTTGATTTTTCCTAGATTTTCTAATTTATTTTTGTAGAGGTGTTTATAGTACACTCTGATGGTAGTTTATATTACTGTGGAATCTGTGGTGATATCCCTAGTTTTAGTTTCTCTATCTCCTTCAGTTCCGTTCTGATCTTAGTTATTTCTTGTCTTCTGCTAGCTTTTGAATTTGTTTGCTCTTTTTTATCTAGTTCTTTTAATTGTGATGTTAGAATGTCGATTTTATATCTTTTCTACTTTCTCCTGTGGGCATTTAGTATTATAAATTTTCCTCTAAACACTGCTTTAGCTATGTCCCAGAGATTCTGGGACATTGTGTCCTTGTTCTCATTTGTTTCAAAGAATTTATTTATTTCTGTCTTAATTTTGTTATTTACACAGTAGTCATTCAGAAACAGGTTCTTCAGTTTTTCTTTAGTTGTGTGGTTTTCAGTGAGTTTCTTAATCCTAAGTTCTGATTTGATTGCACTGCACTGAGAGACTGTTTCTTATAATTTCCACTTATTTGCATTTGCTGAGGAGTGTTTTACTTCTAATTCTGTCATCTATTTTAGAATAATTGTGATGTGATGCTGAGAAGAATGTATATTCTGTTGATTGGGAGTTCGGAGTTCTATAGAATGTCTATTAAGTCTACTTGGTCCAGAGCTGAGTTCAAGTCCTGAATATCCTTGTTAATTTTTTATCTCATTGATTTCTCCAGTGTGTCTCTTTGAAGGTCTCTAAAAACTTGCTTTATTAATCTGGGTGCTCCTGAATTCGGTGCATATAAATTTAGGATAGTTAGCTCTTCTTGTTGCATTGATCCCTTTACCACTATGTAATATCCTTTGTCATTTTGATTTTTGTTTAAAGCCTGTTTTATAAGAGACTAGGGTTGCAATCCCTGCTTTATTCTTTCTTTTTTCTGTTTGCTTGGTAAGTCTTCCTCCATCCCTTTATTTTGAGCTTCTGTTTGTCTTTGCACGTGAGATGGGTCTCTTGAACACAGCACACCACTGGATCTTGAATCCCTATCCAATTTGTCAGTCTATGTTTTTTAATTGAGCCATTTAGCCCATTAATATTTCAGGTTAATATTGTTATGTGTGAATTTAATTCTGTCATTATGATGCTAGCTGTTCATTTTGCCTGTTAGTTGGCAGTTTCTTCACAATGTTGATGGTCTTTACAATTTGGCATGTTTTTGCTGTTGCTGGCACTGGTTTTTCCTTTCCATATTTAGTGGTCCCTTGAGGAGCTCTTGTAAGGCAGGCCTGGTGGTGTGAAAATTTCTCAGCATTTGCTTGTTTATAAAGGATTTTATATCTTCTTTGTTTATGAAGCTTAGTTTGGCTGGATATGAAATTCTGGGTTGAAAATTCTTGTGTGTGTGTGTGTGTGTGTGTGTGTGTGTGTGTGTGTAAAATTGCATTTTAGGTTCTGGGGTAAACATGCAGAACATGAAGGATTGATGCATAGGTACATACATGGCAATGTAGTTTGTGGCCTCCATCCCCCCATCACCTATATCTGGCATTTCTCCCCATGTTATCCCTCCCTAACCACCCTACCCCCTACTGTCCCTCCCCTATTCCCCCTCAACAGACCCCAGTGTGTCATTCTCCCCTCCCTCTGTCCATGTGTTCTCATTGTTCAACATCTGCTTATGAGTGAGAACATGTGGGGTTTGATTTTCTGTTCTTGTGTCAGTTTGCTGAGAATAATGGTTTCCAGATTCATCCATGTCTCTACAAAGGGCATGAACTCATCATTTTTTTTATCGCTGGTGTGTATGTGCCGCATTTTTTTGTCCAGTCTATCGTTGATGAGCATTTGCTTTGGTTCCAGGTCTTTGCTATTGTAAATAATGCCTCAGTAAAAATACATGGCTATGTCTCTTTATAACAAAATGATTTATAATCCTTTGGATATATACCCAGTAATGGGATTGCTGGGTCAAATAGAATTTCTATTACTAGGTCCTTGAGGAATCCCCACACTGTCTTTGACAATGGTTGAATTAATTTACACTCCCATCCACAGTGTAAAAGTGTTCCTATTTCTCCACATCCTCTTCAGAATCTGCAGTCTCCAGATTTTTTAATGATCACCATTCTAACTGGTTTGATGTGGTATCTCAATGTGGTTTTGATTTCCATTTCACTAATGACCAGTAATGATTAGCATTTTTTCTTGTGTTTGTTGGCCTCATAAATGTCTTCTTTTGAAAAATGTCTGTTTATATCCTTCACCCAATTTGAATGGGTTTATTTGTTTTTTTCTTGTAAATTTGTTTTAGTTCTTAGTAGATTCTGGATATTAGCCCTTTGTCCGATGGGTAGATTGCAAAAAATTTTTCCCATTCTGTGGATTGCAAGTTCACTTTAATGATTGTTTCTTTTGCTGTACAGAAGCTCTATAGTTTAATTAGGTCCCATTTATCTATTTTGGCTTCAGTTGCCATTGCTTTTGGTGTTTTAGTCATGAAGTCCTTGCCTATGCCTATGTCCTGAATGGTTTTGCCTAGGTTTTCTTCTAGGGTTTTTATGGTGCTAGGTCTTACGTAGATCTTTAAACCATCTGGAGTTAATTTTATTGTAAGGTGTCAGGAAGGGTCCAGTTTCTGCTTTCTGCACATTGCTAGCCAGTTTCCCCAACACCATTTATTAAACAGGGAATCCTTTCCCTATTGCTTGTTTTTGTCAGCTTTGTCAAAGATCAGATGGTTTTGGATGTGTGGCATTGCCTCCAAGGCCTCTGTTCTGTTCCATTAGTCTTTATCTCTGTTTTGGTACCAGTACCATGCTATTTTGTTAACTGTGGCCTTGTAGTATAGTTTGAAGTCAGGCAGTGTGATACCTCTAGCTTTGTTCTTTTTATTAGGACTGTTTTGGCTATGGGGGCTCTCTTTTGGTTCCATATGAAGTTTATGGTGGTTTTTTCCTGTTCTGTGAGGAAGGTCATTGGTAGCTTGATGGGGATAGCATTGAATCTATAAATTACTTTGGGCACTATGGCCATTTTCGCAATATTGATTCTTACTAACCATGAGCATGTAATTTTTCTCCCTCTGTTTGTGTCCTCTCTTATTTTGTTGAGCAGTGGTTTGTTGTTCTCCTTGAAGAGGTTCTTTACATTCTTTCTTAATTGTATTCCTAGATATTTTATTCTCTTTGTAGCAATTGTGAATGGGAGTTCAATCATGATTTGGCTCTCTGTTAGCTGTTATTTATGTATAGAATGCTTGTGATTTCTGCGCGTTGATTTTTTATCCTGAGACTTTACTGAAGATGCTTATCAGTTTAAGGAGATTTTGGGCTGAGTTGATAGGGTCTTTTAAGTATACAATCATGTCGTCTGCAAATAGAGACAATTTGACTTCCTCCTTTCCTAATTGAATATCCTTTTTTTTTTCTTGCCTAATTGCTCTGACTAAAACTTCCAATACTGTATTGAATAAGAGTGGTGAGAGTGCATCCTTGCCTAGTGCCAGATTTCAAAGGGAATGCTTCCACTTTTTGCCCATTCAGTATGACATTGGCTGTAGGATAGTTGTAAATAGCTTTTATTATTTTGGGACATGTTCCTTTGATATATAATTTACTGAGTTTTTTTTAGCATGAAGCACTGTTGAATTTCTTCAAAGGTCTTCTCTGCGTCTATTTAGATAATCATGTGGTTTTTGTCTTTGTGGTGGATTATGTTTATAGACTTACGTATGTTGAATCAGCCTTGCATCCCTGAGATGAAGCCTAGTTGATGGTAATGGATAAGCTTTTTGATGTGCTATTGCAACTGGTTTGCCAGTATTTTATTGAAGGTTTTGCATCTGTGTTCACCATGGATATGGGCCTGTAGTTTTCTTTCTTTGCTGACTCTCTGCCAGCTTTTGGTATCAGGATGATGTTGGTCTCATAAAATGATTTGGGAAGGATTCCCTCTTTTTATATTGTTTGGAAGAGTTTCAGAAAGAATGTTACCAGCTCCTCTTTGTTTGTCTGGTAGAAATCAGCTGTGAACCCATCTGGAACTAGAATTTTTTTGGTTGATAGGCTATTAATTGCTGCCTCAACTCCGGTCCTTTTTATTGGTCTGTTCAAGGTTTCACCTTCCTGGTTTAGGCTTGGAATGGTGCAATTGTCCAGGAATTTATTAATTTCTTCCAGGTTTACTGGTTTATATGCATAGAGTTGTTTGTGGTAATCTCTGATGGTAGTTTGTATTTCTGTGGACTCTATTGAGATATCCCCTTTATCATTTTTATTGCATCTATTTGATTCTTTGCTTTTTTAAAAATTAATCTGGCTAGTGGTCTGTCTATTTAGTTGATCTTTTCAAAAAACCAGCTCCTGTATTTATTGATATTTGTGAAGGTTTTCTTATGTCTCTGTCTCCTTCAGTTATGTTCTGATCTTGGTTATTTCTTGTCTTCTGCTAGCTCGTGCATTTTTTGATCTTGCTTCTCTAGCTCTTTCAATTTTGACAATAGGTTGTCAATTTTAGATCTTTCCTCACGTCTCTGGTGGGCATTTATTGCTATAAATTTTCCTCTAGACACTGCTTTACATGTGTTCCAGGTTCTGGTATGCTGTGTCTTCATTCTCAATGGTTTCAAGAACATCTTTATTTCTGCCTTCATTTCATTGTTTACCCTGTCAACATTCAGAAGCCAGTTGTTCAGTTTCCAAGAAGTTGTGTGATTCTGAGTTAGTTTCTTAATTCTGGGTTCTAATTTCATTGCACTGTGGTCTGAGAGACTGTTTGTTATGATTTCCGTTCTTTTGCATTTGCTGAGGAGTAATTTACTTCCAATTATGTGGTCAATTTTAGAGTAGGTGCAATGCGGTGCTGAGAAGAATGTGTATTCTGTGGATTTGAGGTGGAAATTTCTATAGATGTCTGTTATGTCTGCTTGGTTCAGATCTGAGTTCAAGTCCTGGATATCCTTGTTAATTCTCTGTTTCATTGATCTGTCTAATATTGACAGTGGAGTGTTAACATCTCCCACTATTATTGTGTGGGCATCTACGTCTCTTTGTAGGTCATACCCCCAAACCTAAAATGCAATAAAAGAAAAAAGAAAAAATGACAAAGTATTTTTTATTTTTGATCTATTATAAACTCAGGCATCAAATGAATTTAATAAATACAAATATGCCACAACTATTATCTTTAAAAAAAAAAAGAACTTGCTTTATGTACCAGGGTTCTCTTGTATTGGGTGTGTATATATTTAGGATCATTAGCTCTTCTTGATGCATTCGTCCTTTACCATTATGTAATGTCCTTCTTTGTCTCTTTTGATGTTTGTTGGTTTAATATCCATTTTATCAGAGACTAGAATTGCAACTCTTGCTGTTTTTTTCTCTCTCTCCATTTGCTTGATAAATATTCCTCCATCCCTTTTTTTTTTTTTTTTAGCCTATGTATGCCCTTGCATATGAAATGGGTTTTCTAAATACAGCACACAGATGGGTCTTGATTTTTATCCAATTTGCCAGTCTTTTGATCAGGGCATTTAGCCCATTTACATTTAAGGTTAATATTGTTATGTGTGAATTTGATCCTGCCATTTTGATGCTAGCTGGATGTTTTGCCCATTAGTTGATGCATTTTCCTCATTGTGTCAGTGGTCTTTACCATTTGGTATGCTTTTGAAGTGGCTGGTACTTGTTGTTCCTTTCCTTGTTTGGTGCTTCTTTCAGGAGCTCTTTTAAAGCAGGCCTGTTGGTGACAAAATCTCTCAGCAATTGCTTGGCTGTAAAGGATTTTATTTCTCCCTCACTTATGAAGCTTAGTTTGGCTAGACATGAAATTCTAGGTTGAAAGTTCTTTTCTTCAAAGATATTGAATATTGGCCCCCACTCTCTTCTGGCTTGTAGGGTTTCTGCCAAGAGATCCACCGTGAGTCTGATGGGCTTCCCTTTGTGGGTAAACCAACCTTTCTCTCTGGCTGCCCTTAGCATTTTTTCCTTCATTTCAACCCTGGTGAATCTGATGATTATGGGCCTTGGGGTTGCTCTTCTTTGGGAATATCTTTGTGGTGTTATCTGTGTTTCCTGTACTTGTAAAGTAGCCTGTCTTGCTAGGTTGGGGAAGTTCCCCCGGAAAATATCCTGAAGAGTGTTTTCCAGCTTGGATTCATTCTCTCCATCACATTCAGGCACACCTATCAAATGTAGATTAAATCTTTTCACATATTTCTTGAAGGCTTTGTTCATTTCTTTTCTCTTTTTGTTCTCTATTCTTGCCTTCACTTTTTATTTCATTAAGTTATCTTCAATCTCTGATATCTTTTCTTCTGCTTAGTTCATTCAGCTATTGAAACTCATATATGTCTAGCAAAGTACTCATGCTGTGTTTTTCAGCTTGATCAAGTTGTTTATATTCTTCTCTAAGCTGTTTATTCTAGTTAGCATGTCATCTAACCATTTTTCTGGGTTCTTAGTTTCTTTTCTTTGGGTTAGCACATGTTCTTTTAGCTCTGAGAAGCTTGTTATTACTCACCTTCTGAAGCCTGTTTCTGATTCATTCTCCATCCATCTTTTAACCCTAGCTGGTGAGGAGTTGTGATCCCCTGGAGGAGGAGAGGTGTTCTAGTTTTTTGATGTTTTCATCCTTTTTGTGCTGGTTTCTTCCCATCTTAGTGGCTTTATCTACCTGTGTGTTTGTAGTTGGTGACTTTCGGATGGGGTGTCTGAATGGACATCCTTTTTGTTGATTTTGAAGCTATGTCTTTCTGTTTCTTAGCTTTTCTTCTAACAGTCAGGCCCCTCTGCTGCAGGGGTGCTAGAGGTCCCCTCCAGACCCTGCTTTCCTGGGGATCACCTGCGGGTGCTGCAGAACAATAAGGGTTGTTGCCTCTTTCTTCTTCTGTTATCTTTATCCCAGAAGGGTACCAGCCAGATATCGGCCTGAGCTCTCCTTTATCAGAACTCATAACAGCCTCTTTTCACAGGTGCTCTGTTCTAGGAAGGTCAGCTTTATTTATAAGTTCCTGATGTGTTGCTGCCTTTTTTCATAGATGCCCTACCCTGCACATAGTTCAGTCAGAGTCTGCCAGAAAAGGCATTGTTGAGCTACTGCAGGTCCTGCCCAATTGCTGTGGGAACTGCCTCTGTATTGGCGAACTGCCTCGGTACTGGCAGATGCCCTTCCCCTGACTGAGCTGGACCATTCTGGGTCCAGCTGCACCTCCTGTGAAACTCTCAGTCCAGAGCATTTCAGATTATTTGTTCTGTGGGGGTGGTACCCACTGAGCCAGATCACCTGTCTCCCTGTCTCAGCCCCCCCCCCCTTTCAGTTGAATGGTGGCTTTAACTCCCAGGCGTTCCAGGTGCCAGTTGAAATGGCTGCCCTGATTTGTGTGAGTTTCTGTGTGCCAACCTATGGCACCAGCTAAAACAGCCATGCTGAAAACCTGTGGTACTTATCAGCCTGGGAATCTCCTGGTCTGTGGGCAGTAAAAACTTATTTGGAAATGTGGTGGGCACGCACTCTCTGCAATGTTGAAAATGAAGAAAAGAGTTTTTGACATTGTTCTTGCTGGGAACTGCACTCTGGAGCTGTTCCTATTTGGCCATCTTGGATCCTCTCCCACTAACACTATGCTTTGAGCTCTGAAGATGGGGTTCCAATACACGTGGCTTTAAACAGAGGATGGCAGGCCTTCTTGAGAGAGTCAGATGGGAAGAGATCCCTGGCAGAAAATTCTAGGGCCTGAGTACTGGGAACAATGTCAAAATTTCTTTTCTTTAAGAATGTTGAATATTGGTCCCCACTCTCTTCTGGCTTTCAGGGTTTCTGCAGAGAGATCTGCTGTTAGTCTGAGGGCTTCCCTTTGTGGGTAATCTGACCTTTCTCTATGGCTGCCCTTAACATTTTTTTCCTACATTTAAACCTTGGTGAATCTGACAATTATATGTCTTGGGGTTGCTCTTCTCAGAGAGTATTTTAGTGGTGTTATCTGTATTTCCTTAATTTAAATGTTGGCCTGTCTTGCTAGGTTGGGGAAGTTCTCCTGGATAATATCCTGAAGAGTGTTTTCCATTTTGGTGCCATTCTCCCTGTCACTTCCAAGTACACCAATCAAATGTAGGTTTGGCCTTTTCACAAAGTCCCATATTTTTTGGAGGCTTTGTTTGTTTCATTTCATTCTTTTTTCTCTAATTTTGTCTTCATGCTTTACTTTATTAAGTTGATCTTCAATCTTTGATCTCCTTTCTTCTGCTTGATTGATTCGGCTATTGATACTTGTGTATGTTTCATGAAGCTTTAAACAGTGGCACACCCAGATATATTAAAAAATATATTATCAGAGATTAAGAGATAGACACAAATACAATAGTAGCTGGAACTTCAACACCCCACTTTCAGCATTGAGCAGAACTTCCAGACAGAAAATTAGAAAGAAACATCAGCCTCAATCTGCACCATAGACCAAATGGATCTAACAGATATTTACATAATATTTCATCCAAGAGCTGCAGAATATACATTATTTTCCTCAACACATGAACATTCTCAAGAAAAGAAAATACTTTTAGTCATAAAACATGCATTAAAACATTTTTAAAAACTGAAATTGTATCAAGCATCTTCTCTTACCACAATGGAATAAAACTGGAAATTAACAAGAGGCATTTTGGAAACAGCACAAATACATGAAAATTGAACAGTATGCTCCTGAATGATCATTGGGTCAATGAAAAAAATTAAAAAGAAATTGAAAATTTTTTGAAACAAATGATAATAGAAATATAACATAAATACACCTAAGGTATACAACAAAAACAGTACTCAGAAGGAATTTGATAGCTTTAAGTACCTACATCCAAAAAGAGAAAAAAACTTTTTAAATGAATTGTCTAATGATGCATCTCACAGATAACTAGAAAAGCAAGAGCAAACCAAACCCAAAATTAGTGGAAAAAAAGAAATAATAAAGATGAGAGCAGAAATAAATAAAATTAAAGTGGCAAAACATAAAAAAGTTAATAAAGCAAAATGTTGTTTTCTTGAATAAACAAAATTGATGAACCTTCAGCCAGACTGAGAAAAAAAAAACAAGAAAATCAAAATATTCCATGGTGTATATGTGCCTCATTTTCCCTGTCCAGTCTATCATCGATGGGCATTTGGGTTGGTTCCAGGTCTTTGCTATTGTAAACAGTGCTGCAATGAGCATTTGTGTGCATGTGTTCTTATAGTAGAATGATTTATAATCCTTTGGATATATACCCAGTAATGGGATTGCTGGGTCAAATGGAGTTTCTATGTCTAGGTCCTTGAGGAATTGCCACACTGTCTTCCACAATGGTTGAACTAATTTACACTCTCAACAGTGTAAAAGTGCTCCTATTTCTCCACATCCTCTCCAGCATCTGTTGTCTCTAGATTTTTGGGGGGAAAATAGGGGAGGGACAGCGGGGGGTGGGGAGTTCGTGGGGGGGATGGTATGGGGAGAAATGCCAGATATAGGTGAGGGGGAGGAAGGCAGCAAATCACACTGCCACGTGTGTACCTATGCAACAATCTTGCATGTTCTTCACATGTACCCCAAAACCTAAAATGCAATAAAACACACACACACACACACACACACACACACACACACACACATGCTGACAAAAAAAATAAAGTAAAAAAAATACAAAAAAAAAAGAAAATCAAAATAAATAAAATCAGAAATGAAAAACAATACAATACAGCAGATACTACAGGAATCCCAAGGATCATTAATAGCTACTATGAGCAACCACATGCCAATATACTGGAAAATCAAGAAGAAATGAACAAATTTCTAGATACATGCAACCTATCAAATTTGAATTAGGAAGAAATTGAAAACCTGGACAGACCAATAACAAGTTATAAGATCAGAGCCATAATAAAACATCTCCTAGTAAAGGAAAGCCTAGGACCCACGGCTTTACTTATGAATTATACCAAATTATAAAAATATTAGAAGTAACAATGATGTGGAGACCTTATATAGTAGCACACAATTTATTATAGGTATTATTTTTCTAAAAGAAACAAAATATGTTGTAGAAGATACCACAAAACAAGAATTGTTCTTAAATGCTTTTAAAGGGGAAATATTTAAATAAGTAAATGCATTACAATTGATGATCTTATGATGAACATTTTATAGAAGATGTGAAAGTAGAAGCCAGGTAGCAAGGTATTTCTGAGACAATGAATGTGAGTATAGATTTTTCTTTCAAATAACATGGCAGTGAAAAAGCAGATTGGATTGTGGTAAAGATACAGAAGAATTAATGGTCGTTTTTAATTGTTGTGATTTTGCTATGGGAGACAAGAACTGGTTTAACTTTAAAATAGTTATTTGAGAAAGAGTTTGGAAATATGAGCAGGAAATACAATAACTGAATAAGTAAATCTTGGTAAGGCAGGAAGAAAGGATTCAACACACGGGTAGAAGGAAGGATAGACTTTGCAAGATTGAGCTGAGTTGTGCTTTTTGGAAGGCAGCTTAGACACTGGCATCAGAACAAGACTTAGAATTCATATTCTGATTTGCTAAATGTGTGTGATCCTCAAATAGACACTTGATTTGGTCAAATATTCTCATCCATAAGCTAGAAAGATGATACTAATATCTGTAGTTATTTTAAACTTATAATAGACTTGCAATAAATGTAAAATTTTCCCCTTCCTTCCCTAATCCTCCAGAGATGTAGTTTTGAAAGCTGAGAAATAGCCTTTATCTGCTGGGAAAGGTACTTTTGGGTGTATTAGATAAGTGGGAAGGGTTCTAGATAGCTTCCATGGAGAATGTGGTGGAGAAGGCAATTAAAAAAAAAGAGAGAGATGAATTAAGTATATGTCTAGATTTTGTGAAAACTCCGTTGAGTTTTAAAAACTTGTGAATTCAGAGAGACAGTAGCTTACTAATCACAAACCCACATACTGCCTTCTTAATAACAACTTTAGGACTGTAGATAAGTATGTGGTCCCTTGAGCAGGTAATAATTTATAAAAACCTGGAGTGGCCAAAACCCTGGCATAAACCTGCTCAAAGAGTACATAATCAACAGAATACTGCTTTCTATGAGCTGTTACAGATAAACCTTCCAATAGCCCTTAGGGATTCATGTGTTATTTCAGATCATGAGTTTTAAATCATTCATCATTTCTCAAAAGACAATTGTGCTATCTTCCTGACCAGTGAATCACTTACACTCTTATAGCTGGTTGACAGTATTTTGTGACTGAATGTAAGAAATGAAGGCTATTTAGAAAGATAAGATGACTTCTATTTCCCTCTTTAATGCTAAAAAAGCTTAGATTGCCAGGGGAAAAAATATTATTTAGGCATCTGTAATTGAATGTAAGATGAGGTTTCTCCATGCTTAAAGAGAAGATGTAGTGCAGCCCATGAAGACAGAGTTCATTCTCTGGGCTGTTTATGCCCCAAATCGTTTCATTAATATTAACCAAGGTTTAGAAATCTCTTCAGGCAAGCATATGTTGTAACTCACAGATTACAAGTCCCTAATAACTCACATAGTCTCCAAACTTACCTTTAGAGGTTAGAGGAATAATGGGGGCAGAGACATTGTTTTTGGCAGGTAAGAGAAAGGCTTTTCTGCCACTGGGAAAATGTTGCTTCTCTTTAGAGAAAAAAAGTGTTGCCTTATTTACAATTGTGTAACACTGAAACAGAATTAAATTTGTTCTATACATTTCCTGCCCTAGGGACTTGTTTCTTTTTTTAGTGGCAAGCATTTTGAAACACATGGCATTAGAAATAAGCAAAATAAAACTTTTTGTTTTAATTTTATTTAATATGCTGTATTTAAATATTCATGACTTTAAAACAAATGTAAATATTAGCTATAAACTGTTGACAGGCTGATATTGGACTAATAATAGCCATATCCTACCCATTTAATTTATTTAACCATTTAATCCTTGAAATAACTCTATAAGGTGGGTATAATTCTGTATTTTAAATATGAAGATATTCAGGATTAGTAAGACAAGTTAACTTTCCCACATCAAAAATCAGCACAGACTAGGGAAGAATTCAAATATACAGCATTAACATGTATATATACACACACACACACACACACACACACACACACATATATATATACATATATATATGTATATATATGGCAGATACATATATAATATTTATTGCAAATACATTGAAACAATGTAAATTCTTAATACTATTGATTGTTAATCCCTAAATTTTTTTTCTCCAACTTAATTACACTCTTTCAAGAGGTGAAATAAGGCAGATATACTATCAATAGCAACATCTTTCATTTTTGGCCAAGTAGATATGAAAGCTATTTTAAAGAACAGAATTAAATCAAAACAGCATGGTACTGATACCAAAACAGAGGCAGAGACCAATGGAACTGAACAGGCCTCGGACCCAATGCCACACATCTACAACCATCTGATCTTTGACAAATCTGACAAAAACAAGCAATGGGGAAAGGATTCCCTATTTAATACCTGGTGTTGGGAAAACTGGCTAGCCATGTGCAGAAAGCAGAAACTGGACCCCTTCCTAACACCTTACACTAAAATTAACTCCAAATGGATTAAAGACTTAAACATAAGGCTTAACACCATAAAAACTCTATCAGAAAGCCTAAGCAAAACCATTCAAGACATAGGCATAGGCAAGGACTTCATGACCAAAACACCAAAAGCACTGGCAAGAAAAGCCAAAATAGACAAATGAGATCTAATTAAACTCCAAAGCTTCTGTACAGCAAAAGGAACTATCATCGGAGTGAACTGGCAACCAACAGAATGGGAAAAAAAATTTGCAATTGCTGGAAAGGATATGGAGAAATAGGGACACTTTTACACTTTTGGTGGGAGTGTATATTAGTTTAATCATTGTGGAAGACAGTGTGGTGATTCCATAAGTATCTAGAAATAGAAATTCCATTTGACCCAGGAATCTCGTTACTGAGTATATATCCAAAGGATTATAAATCATTCTGTTTTAAAGACATATGCACATGTATGTTCATTGTGGCACAGTTTACAATAGCAAAGACTTGGAACCAACCCAAATGCTCATCAATGACAGACTGGACAAGGAAAATGTCGCACATATACACCGTGGAATACTATGCAGCCATAAAAAACGATGAGTTTGTGTCCCTTGTGGGGACATAGATGAATCTAGAAACCATAATTCTCAGCAAACTGACACAAGAACAGAAAATCAAAAAGCACATATTCTCACTTATAGGCAGGTGTTGAACAACGAGAACCCATGGACACAGGGAGGGAACCATGACACACTGGGGTCTGTTGGCGGGGAATAGGGGAGGCACAGTGCAGGGCAGGAGGTTGGGGAAGGATAACATGGGGAGAAATGCCAGATCTAGGTGAAGAGGGGACTCAGGCAGCAAACCACATTGACATGTATGCAACAGTCTGGCATGTTCTGTACATGTACCCCGGAACCTAAAGTGCAATAATTCAATCTCTCTCTCTCTCTCTCTCTCTCTAACACACACACACACACACACACACACACACACACACACACACACACACAGAACAGAATTAAAAATACTTGGTATGTTCAGTTTTAATGCTTGGATTTGTTCCAGTCAATTTGAAGACTAGCTAAAGGTAAGCTTGTATTAACTAAAAGTAACTTCCTTTTTAAGGAATTCAGTTTAGCTTCATGTTTGTGTCTTCTAAGCAAAAGTTGATCTCTATTTACCATTAAATAAACTAGTAGACTAGCTAGATTATTAAACTTACATGTGCGCAAATCAGTCATTTCTTACACAGTATTGTTCTGATTTTATTCTTTTTTTCCATGAGTGTATATATGTATATTATATATGTGTGTGTTTTTACATTATGTGTGTATGCATATGTATATCCTGTAATCTGCAAAGCCCACAAACAGACCTTCAAAGGAGAGATCACTTGAAGCTACAAAGTATTGTACTGATGATGTGTCTTGCAAAAATAAAACAGTCTTTTACACATTTTTAGGTCAATGAATCCACTACTGACAATGGATCAGAGATTGTTAGAATGGAGGACTGACTCGTACTAACTAAAATACAGGAATTCAATACACTATCAAGCACATTATTATTTTACTGTGATATGCATATTTAACTAAAGAATAAGATGCTTATGCCAACTTTCCAGTGATTTGTATCTCTTGAAAGATTACATGGAGATACACAATTACCAGTAATTTAATTAAATATTTATTGGCCATTTTATCAATATTATAAATACTTAATATTTTTATTTGGGTTGAAAGGTTTAAAACTTGAACGAATTAATGAGATTAATTCAGTAAGAGGATTATTTATTATTTAATGAATATTTTTTGCAATACTATGTGATAACAACTTAGATTTTTTTCTATCAGTCACCTAACTTCAGAATATTGAATTATTTGGCTTTCTTTCATTTAGCTTTACATTATCATAATGGATTTCTAAGCATGAAGTTCTTACAATAATTCTAATTTTATGTGGGAAATACCTCTATCATGATCACATTAGCTCTCAACTTTTAAGTTGTTAAGTGGTTAGTTTTTCTCTGAATATGTTTGGTTTAATCTGTTAGGAAGGTTTGGGTATTTTTTTCTCCCAAATCTTAAGAGAATATTACTTTTCACTTCATCACAAAATTCTGGGTTAAAGTTTGTGAAACGATTATGCTTTGATTACATATGTTTGCTGTATGTGAATGTTTGTACCTCTTTCTATTCCCACAGTTTAAATAATTCAAATATATCCCCAAAATGAATGAAACAAGTTATTCAATATTTGAATGCATAACGATTTTTGAAGATGACCTATATTACATACTGGTAGGTAGTATATAGCATAGGGCTCATTATCTTTGAGAAAATCTGTTTCCAGATTTATGTCAAAAAAATTCAATTATTATACATTTTTTTTCATAGAGAAGAATTCCAAAGTCTCCATGTAGCTCTTCATTTGGTATTTTTTATATTTAAACATCATTTTCTTTAATAGTGCTGTACATTTTATGATTACATACTCTGATAATTGATGCCATTTTTATCTTGCCTTAATACACAGTGATTTGTTATTTATGGAAATATAAAACACATTATTTTGCTGAATAAATCTTCAAGCATGAGCTTTAATTATATAAATTACAAGATGATTGGAATTGCATAGATAGAAACTGCACTATAGAAGAGTAACATCGAGCTTCTGCCCTTCCTAGCTGTACATAGGATTCTTAGAATATAGCAAAATTCAGGGAAAATATAGGAATTGAAAGTCAGATAATAACTGTTTCAAAGTAAATTAATTTTAAATATGTTAGTACAATTAAGAAAATAGGAAGTATAATACGAATAGGTAATGGTAGCCGGATTGGGACTGGTAGGCATTGGTAAAGTGGGGTTAAAAACCTGACAGGTGCACTAGCTTGCTATGTTAAAGAACAGAAAGAAAAGGAGTCTTGCTGGTAAACAAGTTGTGTTGATTCTTTATGTGATATAACAAATTACTACAAACTTAGTGAATTTAAAGAAATACACTGATTTTTTAGTATTTCCTGTGAATTGGAAGTCCTGGAAGAGCTTTTCTGGGTCCTCTGTGAGATTACAGTAAAGTTTTTGACCAGAACTGAGTTATCCCCTGTCAGCTCAATTGAGGAAGAACCCACTTTTAAGCACACTCAAGTTGTTTCCAGGATTTATTTTCTTGGTAACATAAGATTCACTGCAGCTTTCTTTAAGGTCACCAAGAATAAAAATACTTTGGAATAAGTGAGAAAACAAGATGAACCTTCAATTAGTATAACACAATCAAAGGGTTGATATTGCATCACCTTTGTCATATTCTGTTGGTCAGAAAAAAGTCACCAATCCTGTCAACATTGAAAGGAAAGGGACTATACAAGGGTGGGAGGTGGATTATTGGAGACACCCAAAGGGGAGTGCAATATATGCAATATGTATGAATAAATGATTAAAGGATAGATAATATTGATTTTAAGAAAACTTTGCAAGGCTTTTGGCAGGAGATTGGCATAACCTGATTTGCGTTTTAAAAAGTAGATTTTGGATATATAAAACTGATCATTAGACAACTTACTTTACCTCCTCCCTCTTATGATGAGAAAGAAAAATTTCTAATTTAATATAGAGTTACTAATATGGAAGAATTATTAAGGAATCTCAGGAGTTATGAAAGCTTAATATGTTAGACTATATGCATGCACTCTTATTTTTTTCCTACACTAGCCCTAGAAATTAAATACTGTTACATCCTATTAAATGTAGGATAATTGGGGCAGAAAAAAATAGTTTTGCCTGGTATCATAGGTTAGTAATGAACTATGTCTGTATTCTACATTCGAATACAGAATTACATTTTCCTCTCCTTAACTATGACTTTCCCAGGGAATCAAGTTTTAATACCAATTAGCTTTCTACACATTTTTTGCTTAATATTTCTACTTTTCCAAAGCTAAGAAATAAAGAAAGTTTTTTTTTTTGAGAAATCCTGGACAGTCATGGTGCATAACTGTATATCTGCATCCAGGCTTTCTTCAAAATGTATTTGGAATTTTAAAGTTAATTATTTCTAAGCTCCTATGATCCTAAGCCTATTCTAGTCACAGAATCTTGTTAACTAAAGATATTCAATAGATTTCAAAAGAAACTTATTGAAATTCTACTTTTAATAATATTGGCACTATTCAGGTACTTGTTAGGTCATCTATCACAATGCACTGTATTGCTGAATCATAAAATACATATGAAAATGTTATTAATTTTAAATAAGAAGTTTAATATATAATCATAGAATCTTATTTAAAAAAATCAAAATTTGTAAGTCTTAATGGTGCCCTTTACAGATATTGTCAATATAATACTGAATAAGTTTTTTAAACCCATGAGAAAATCTATACCTATTTGGACTCATTTGTTCATTAGCATAATTATCTATATATGCGTATATGATTGATACATGTATTTTCCAAGAGACTGATGAGGGCAGTTATTTTATACATACATTAGAAAATGGCCAGTAGTACAATCAGTATAATGAAAATGATAATATCTAACATTTATTTAGATTTCATTATATGCAAATATTGAAATAATACTTAATGTATGGCTTATTTAAGAAATTTGATAATCATAGTTACTTGATACCATATAGATTATCAGGATTTGATAATATCAATCAGCCTAGGATGTGTATCTAGTAAGAAGTTGAGTTAAAACATCATTACTGGGTCTCTTAAGCCTTATCTGTGTACTATACTGAGTAGTCAAGATCAGTAGTAGTATAAACAGTTGGTTGTTTCCATACCATTTCTCTTAACTTAGGGATTATTATATTTGAGAAAAGTGTACTTAGGAATTCTGAGTAGTCTACACTGAATAGATCAAAGATAGTCTGTTGCATATGTTGATACTATCTCTTCCCACAATTGCCCATAGTATTCATTACTGATCCATCAAAAGTTAGTCAAACTGAGCCACAGTGGAGTCTTAAATTCATTTTGAATATTGTAAAATTTCAATTACTACACAAGATCAAAGTTAGAAAATGCAAGAGAATACATTGGTCATCCTTGAAGTAAACAGTAGTAACTAATAATACTTTCATCCATCAGCACAAAACCATTGAAAACAGAAAAACTGATAAAACTAATGGAAACATCCTAGAACTTCTCTACGGGAATAATAGAATTCAGTGAAGAATGAGGGGCAAGTGTTCTCTCCAACTTTCCTATTTTAATTTTCTTTCACAAATGTGAAATAATTCAATATTGAAGATTAATTGATGAAAGGCAATCTTACATGTTTTTAGCTATGGTTTCAAAAGAAAGCAGCTTAAACACTCTTGAAAATGTATATAAAACTATCTCTAAGCAATTTAATCCACAATTTATGCCCTTTGGAAAGCAATATTTCAAATGTGCAATTCATAATTAAGCTATTTATAACTGCTTTATATGCCTACGTATTATTAAATATAATGCACTTTTTGTATTTGTATATGTTTTCATTTTTTTTCACAATCTAAAGTGCTTTTAATGTGAAAGCTAGAAGCAATTTTCAAACTTGACAAAAATTTACATCTCATAACTTGGATATCTCCCTTTATTTTTATTTTTAGAAAGTGAATGTCATCTTTTAAAATTTTGAAAAAATAAATGCCAAATAATACTTTAAGTTAATGTAATTTAATTGTTTTTGATTCAACAAATATTTATTAAAGTTTTACTGTATCCGAAATACACTAGACATATTAAAATGGTAGAATTTAAATCATTAAAATATTATTCAATTCTTCTACCTTTTATGTAAACCCAACGATTGAATGCTGTTGTTTTCTTCTGACCTCAGTTAAGCAAAATGTCAGAAAGTTATAGGATTTCTGTCTAGTCTAAGTTGTACCAGTCTGAAAGGCAGATTAATATAAGTATAGATGAGAGCTCTGAAATTTTTTTCCTTCTATCCAACACAAGTGATGCTAAATACCAATAAGTTTTAATCAACAGAACAGATTGTATTTATTTGGACTGCCATTTGATATTTGAAGGAAAAGTCTCGATTTCCAGTATTTTGTTTCATTCTTACCTTTGAGCTCATGATCTCTTTCTGGTCAAAAAACTTGCTACAAAAGTATTCTATTGCTTAGTGTCATGTGCCCTCATGTGCTTAGTTTATGAAATGCATGGCTTGAAGTCATCCAATCAAATGCATGGCATGAGGTCACATTCTAATATAAAACATTAAAAGTTGTAATCCAGTTATATTTCCTGATGTGGTCTATAGACATATAGATATAAGAGTATGTGTGTGTGTCACTGTGTGTGTAACATACACATATATGTGTATGTATGTATACAATTATATATGGAAACATAAAAATGAAAAGGACAGAAGCACCATAGTTATTCAATTTTTATGTATAATTTAAATGTAAGAGAGAGAATTAAATTCACCAATCAATAACAAACTCTTCTGAAGAGATTTCTATTTCTTGAGGGAATAAGAGAAATATTTGTTTTTTTACTTACAGCCTGTTGACCAAATTAGACTGACTTTAGAGTGATATTTGCATCTCATTATCAAGCTCCTTGATTGGTTGAGATAATGTTGAAAAAGATTGAATCAGTACAAACAAGGTGTTCTCAGAAAGGTTTTCAATAAGTTATCTGCACTGTGGTTTATTAATAACATATCTCCATAGAAATAAAAATGAATGGTGGGATGGCCTACCTCCATCAAGCCTGGAGTTCTCAATTATTAATATTTTAATATTATTTTTAACTTTTAATTATGCTTTATGTTTTCTGAACCACTGAAAGTATTGCCTTGAATGTGTGTTTTGATATGTATAAAATTATATTTCATACATATACTAAATATATAAAATATTGTGTTTATATGTATACCTATGTGTTATATGTTTTATATATATATATATACAACAAATATGTATATAAAACATAGTCCTATATGGATGTATATGTAGCATATATGTATATATGAAATAAGAATCTCTTCAGAAGAGTTTATTAGCAATTGGTGAGCTTCATAATCTCTCTGACATTATGTATATATTTATATATATTTATATGTGCATACTTATACTATGTATAGACATATCTACAGATCTATATGCACAACCTATGGACATATATACACACACGCATAAAATACAGTTTGAATGTGTGTGTGTAGAGATGAGGTCTTAATATATTACCCAGGATGGACTCAGACACCTGGCCTCAGGTGCCCCAAACTCCTGGGCTCAAGTGATCCTCCTGCCTCAGTCTCCCAAATAGGTGGAATTACAGGCATATGTCATCACATCCACCTTGAAGTTAAACTTGAAATTTGAATAACTATAGTAAATATGACCCTTGAATTTTTATATTTATTTAGAGCAAGAAAAATCTCTGTGTCACCCTGTACATTTAAGCTGGTTTGTAAATGAGAAATCTATTAGTTTTCATTGGTGTATAGAATGCATAACAGCTATCTTCCTGAAAAGGTGGGTTTACACAGATCTAGATGATGATGATGATGACAATGATGATGATGGTGGTGACAGTAATAAAGAGTTTAATAACATTATTTCAGGTGTACTATATGCCAGTTACTTTATCAACCATTTCCCATGGCTTTCTCATTGAATCTATGCAATAATGAGATAGGTATTATTATGATTTCATCTTCCAGATGAAAAATAAAATTCAGAGAGGTTAGGTTCCATAAGAATCATGAGATAAATTCTACTGAGAGTAGGATTCCAAGTGTGTTCAACTCCAGAAATTTAAAATTACTATTTTAAACAAGCTTTTTATCACTAGCTGTTATCATATCTTGTGAAAAAGAAAATGATTATCAGAGAATTTTTTATGATAAATTTTTTTTAGGGATGGAAATAACCATAACCTCATCGCATGTGTTCAGGCTGGAGCTTATATGTGAGGATAATATTTTTCAGTTTAATGTCATAAAGTAAAAGAAGTATTATGTTGTTTTTAAGAATATACACATAGCTGGGTTCATCTTACTTTTACTACTTTTTGTATCATTGTGCATCAGTTGGCTATTCTGATTCTCAATAATCTGAAAATGGCAGATATTCATAAAACCTAGTTTATAGGATGTCTTAATTATTAAGTAGAAAGTGTGTAGCCTAGTACGGGGCAAAGTTTAAGTGTTCAAACGTGAGCTATTTTTGTTATTTTTTTAAAATATTTTTCCAACCCATAGACCATTGATGGACATTTATTTGTAGTCAGCTAGCTGATTTTTTTTGTTTCTACATCTCAAGACTTTGCTGACAGCAATCAATAGCCAGAGGCTAGCATTAGAATAATGAAATAAAGAAACAAATCAATATTACTTTATATCAAACAGAAAAAAGACTCAGTTGTCTGCCATTATGACATATGCAATAAAAGAATGATAAAAGAGAGACACTGATACCTGGATCCATTGAGATTTCTACTCCATAAATTCTTAATTGTAACATTCAATGACTTGAAAAAATGATTGAGAATAGTTATTAGCTATTCCTATTATTTAGTAAATGCAGGTAACCAAGCATCCATATTTAAAAATAAAAAAATATAAAACAGAAAAAAAGAATCAGACTACTTGTATGAAATTTTCTTAATTAAAACTGATCATACTCTTATTATACTTCCCAAGTCATCTATTTGTTTATCAGCTAAGTTGCAGTTTTCAATTAAAATAGGATACTTGATTTATTTTAATGAACGATATGGCAAACCTCTCACCCTTGAAATTTAAGTGACTTCCTTATATCTAAGATTGGCAAAAATAATTCTATTTCCCTGCAACAGTAATGAGCTAAGTTCTGATACAACCACCTTGCATTTCTCTACAGTGTGAATTTTTTCTAACATTCTATATTTTTTCAACCCTGATCTTACCCAGGTTACTATCCAAATTTAGTCAAGGAATATGAACCAAGGAGCCAGAAAAAACTCTTTGTGCATTAACTTCACGAATCATTTTATTATTGCATACTTTCTAATTGGCAAATGGAATGCTTCGCAATAGTTCAAGAGAAACGATGGGAAATATTTTTTGTTACTTTGAATTATAATAAGATAGGCAAGGCTCGGAGACATTAATATTTTTTTGATTAAATGACTTGAATATCTATTGTACAACTATGTACTATTTGCTATATTTTTTATACTAGTCATATGTGGACAAACATCCTTCTTTCTTGCTTTTTGTCTTGCTTTCTAAAATTACACTGAGTAGATTTAGACTAACAGGTATGAATTTCCTGAATTTACTATCTCTAAGTCTAAAAATTATCTGTGTATACACATAACTTCCTGGATTCTCAGAGAGTGTTGTTTTTCTTTTTTGTCATCCTTTCATATGTACCATCAACTTTGTTTAATCTCCTGAGAGTATGCTGCATATTTTATCTTTGGACTCGGACTGATTTTAATCTGTCCATCCTTTTTACCTCTTTAAGAATCTCATATCTTCCTGACCAATCCTCTTTTTAAATCTTCCCTTCCATAGGAATTTATCCAGAGGTCCATCCTTCCTCTAATTCATGTTGAATCACTTAACTCTTACAGAGACTATGGCTTCATCAATACTATGCTGTTCTTTGCTGGCTACCGTATTGACCTCCAAATACATTTTATACTACAAAATTCTTCTGCATTACAAACATACTGTGAAACTTCCTACAAGTCATCTCTTTCTGCATGTTCCGTATAACCTCTAGCTGTAGCTCAGTATATTTAATAAACTCTCTTTCCTCTCTAAACTGTGCGTCTCCATTTTTTTTTTCCTATACATCATTCTGAAATCATTACCACGTTCAAGATAATCACTGAAAAGTTTTCTCATGGACCTTTATAAACTCCCTCCTACTGTTTGTTCCTCACAACTCTAATGCTGTGTTCCTGTGACCAAATGCCACAGGTCTTTTCTCAATGTATATATTGAATATATAGGTCAGTAGTATTTGGTGTCAGGTGCAAAACATTTGAAATATATATGTATTTTAAATCTCTGCTTAACATGTTCAAACTTTTTTCCAGCTTCTTAAAGATACGGAATGCAGTTACAGTCAGTGTTTAAATGTCCTTGTCTACTAATTCTATCATCTGTGTTAAATTTAGATCAGTTTCAATCTACTGATTATATGTCTCATTTTCAGTTATTTTCCTATTTTTTGTATGCTGGTAATTTTTAACTAGATGCTAGACATTGCATGTTTAACATGCCAGGGGCTGAATAGTTTGTATTTCTATAAATATACCTGAGGTTTGCTCCAGAAATAATTATGTTAATTTAAAATTTTATGACTATATGTATTCTTTTAAAACTTTGCTGGGGGGTACCAAAGCAGAGTTTAATGTATGAAAAAGTTTTTTCATTCTGAGAGGCAAAATATATATTATAACCAATGTCCTATGAATTATAAGATTTTTTACCCTAACCAGTGAATTTATTATTCTTCATTCTCTAATTCTTTCAAATGGTTCTCTCATCAGACTTGAGTAACTACTCACTATATAACACATATATAATAATTAGATGAAAAATCTGAAGATCTCCAAAAAATAACTCACTCTTCTCTTTCTCTCTCTCTTCTCTGCCTCTCTCTCTTTGCCCTCACACCCCCAAACCCCTGCCATTCATATTTTAGCTGCTTTGCTCTTCCTATTTTCCTAGGTCCAGTTCTGCCACAAAAGAAGATCATTGAAGATCGTTGGTCTTCCTCTGGGTCCTCTATATTCCTGTGTCACACATGGAAACTCATTTGAAACATTAAGCTGGGCGATTATAGGACTCACTTTCTTTCTCTCTTCTTAGTGATTCCTTGTAAAAAAAACAAAAATTGATTGTGTTCGTCTTCCTTTCAAAAACATTTCAATACTTTATAATAACACCTTATAAATTTAAAAATATAATGTGTTTTGGCATGCAAGGACCTCTATGATCAAATCCTTTTCTAACAGCTTCCTTTGTTATAATTTTTTGCAATGTATGTTATGCTCCAGCTGTGCTAAATAACAGCGTTCCTTGTTGAAGATAACTATTTCTGAAGATTCAGTGATGTTGTTCCTTTAATATATATATATATATATATATATATATATATATATATATATCAGCTTCAATCTTTTTATTGATCTGTTCAGATTTTGTATTTCTTCATGATTCAATCTTGGTGGTTGTATGTGTCTAGAAAGTTATCTATTTCTTCTAGATTGTCTAATTTGTGGACATATAATTGTTGTGCTTAGCAGTCTCCTCTGATCCTTTCTATTTCTGTGGCACACATGTTATGTCTCTTGTTTGATTTCTGATTTTAAGTCCTCTCTCCTTTTTCTTAATCTAGCTAATGATTTTTGAATTTTGTGTAGTCTCTGTTTTCTAAAAATAAAATTTTTAGTTTTGTTTATCAAAAATAACTTAGATGTTTCGTTCTATAGAAAAGCTAGTTACTTTTTGTGAAGCATATTTAAATTTATCCTAATAACAACTTAGAGTTTCAATAAATGTTAATCTTATGCACAGATAAACAAGCATATTTTATTGATTTATTGATATTATATTAAAATATTTGAAATATATATATTTTTTCTAATTGTACTTTAAGTTCTGGGATACATGTGCAGATCTTGCAGGATTGTTGCATAGGTACACACATGCCATGGGGGTTTGCTGTCTCCATCCCCCCCATCACCTACATCAGGCATTTCTCCCAGTGTTATCCCTCCCCAACCCCCCTGCCCTCCACTGTCCTTCCCCTAGCACCCCACCCCCTAAACTACCCCAGTGTCCCAGTGTGTTCCCCTCCCTGTGTCCATGTGTTCCCATTGTTCAACACCTGCCTATGAGTGAGAACATGCGGTGTTCGGTTTTCTGTTCTTGTGCCAGTTTGCTGAGAATGATGGTTTTCAGATTCATCCATGTGACTGAAAAGGACATGACCTCATCCTTTTTTATGGCTCCATAGTATTCCATGGTGTATATGTGCCACATTTTCTTTATCCAGTCAATCACTGATGGGCATTTGGGTTGGTTCCAGGTCTTTGCTATTGTAAACAGTCCTGCAATAAACATACATGTGTGCAAGTGTCTTTATAATAGAATGATTTATATTTTGAGAGGTATATAACCAGTAATGGGATTGCTGGGTCAAATGGTATTTCTAGTTCTAGATCCTTGAGGAATCACCATACTGTCTTTGACAATGGTTTAACTATTTTACACTCCCATCAACAGCGTAAAAGCATTCCTATTTCTCTACATCCTCTCCAGCATCTGTTGTCTTCTGATTTTTTAATGATAGCTATTCTAACTGGCATGCAATAGTATCTAATTGTGGTTTTGATTTGCATTTCTCTAATGACCAGTGATGATGAGCTCTTCTTTGTATGTTTGTTGATTGCATAAATGTCTTCTTTTGAAAAGTGTCTGTTCATATACTTTGCCTACTTTTTGATGGGATTTGTTGTTTTTTTCTTGTAAATTTGTTTAAGCTCTTTGTAGATTCTGGATATTAGCCCTTTGTCAGATGGATAGATTGCAAAATTTTTTTTCCCGTTCTGTAGGTTGCCTATTCACTCTAATGATAGTTTCTTTTGCTGTGCAGAAGCTCTTAAGTTTAATTAGATACCATTTGTCTATTTTGGCTTTTGTTGCCATTGCTTTTGGTGTTTTAGTCATGAACTCTTTGCCTATGTCTATGTCCTGAATGATATTGCCTAGGTTTTCTTCTAGGGTTTTTACGGTGTTAGGTCTTAGGTTTAAGTCTTTAATCCATCTGGAGTTAATTTTTGTATAAGAAGTGAGGAAGGGATCCAGTTTCAGCTTTCCGCACATGGCTAGCCAGTTTTCCCAACACCACTTATTAAATAGAGTATCCTTCCCCCATTGCTTGTTTTTATTAGGTAGGTCAAAGATCAGATGATTGTAGATGTGTAGCATTACTTCTGCACCTCTGTTCCATTCCACTGGATTATATCTATTTCTATTCTCTATTGTGATCTTGATGCCTTTTGCACAGTTATATAGAAATCTGTGAAAACTGTTAATGTTAATTAAATTCATATGTGAATGTAATTATGTATCATACTTCAATGAAATCTTAAAGACTTAAAATCAATATTCAAAATTGTCTTATTTTCCAGAATTCTGTGTTGACTTTATATTTCCATTTTTAAGAAAATTGATAAATGTGAAGATCTGTGATTATCTTCATTCCACTTTGTGACTATTTTCTCATATACGATGAAAAGGAAAACAAACATCTGACATTTCAAGCAGCCACATTCAAAATAATATCCAACACACTGGTACATGACATCAAAATATCACATAAACATATATTTGGCATGTGAAAATACAGAGGTTATTCTCACAGTTCTAAACAGCAAAGGGGGAATATCAGTAGTTTGTTGATACCATAATTGTCTACTAGGCAAAAGTGTGACACCAATTATAAAAATTACATTCTAATTATTACAGTTCATTTCTTCTCTCAGAAAATTATAAGAGATCTCAGAATAAAATAAACCCAGAATGGACAAGTACAACTTTACTTGAAAACAAAACAAAATAAAACCTATATTCCTCAAAATTACTTGAGAATATGTTTGTGTTTAAATAATTATTTTTGATGATGCTTTTGCTCCTAATAATAAATTAATGGAGAAAAATGTCTTTTCATTACCCATTTGAAAGCAATTGTTACTTAGGGCCTACTATGTACCAGCACAAAATATATATTTATCTAGCACTTAATAGTAAGCCCAGTGGTTTAGTATTTGGAGACATGTCAAGAGAATATAAGATAATCACATTCTCAACCAATCTCATGGTAGCAAGAAAGATATAGATGCATTTTGTTTAACATTCAGTATATTTGCTATTGCGTACATGGCAAAATATGTAACAAAATATTCTTGGTATTGCTTTAGATTATATTTTTCAGAAAAGGGCTGGGGTAGGGGATTAAACTATTTCAGCTTATAGGAGGATATTGAAGTTAACTGGGACTTGAATGTTGGAAATGAAGATGATTTAATGTAATGAGATTTTGGATATAAAAGTCAACCAACAAGTTGTGCCAATGGACTTGGTGTGGAAAATCAGGGATAACACGCAGGTTTTAGATGAAAAATTTTACAGAAATGTTGACATTAGCTAAAATGGGAAGAATTGAGTCTTAGTAGTTATGGTAAGAACATGCTCAGCTTGTGATCCTTAGGAAAGGTCTACTATGTACATTATATATACTGGAAGCTCTATATGAGAATTCAAAGTTTAAGAAATATGATAGCACTAGAGATGGGACTGTACCTAAAGAGAAATTATTGAATGTTTAACAAAAAAGGCTGAAAATTGAACCTTTTTATCTTCCAATATTTGGAGGTCAATCAGAGGGAGAGGGCCAGTGAAGAATCTAGAATGAACAGCCAGGGAGGAAAGATGAAAAAAGATTCAGTATGATGATAATCGATAATCTGTGAGAGTCAGGCAAGATATCCCTATAGTACATGAAGGCTTGTATCTATTTTAAAATATTTGAACAGAATTTAGTGCAACTTTTATAACTGGAGATTATAATAGGGAATTTTACCTAGAACAACCTAGTTGGAAAGTTGCTTAGAAATTTTGTGAAGAGGGCTAGGCAAGGTGGCTCCTGCCTGTAATCCCAGTATTTAAGGAGACCAAGGCAGGCGGATTACTTGAGCCTGGGAGTTCAAAATCAGCCTGGGCAAAGTGGTAAAACCTCATCTCTACAAAAAGCACAAAAATTAGTGGGCCGTGGTGGCACTTCCCTGTAGTCTTAGCTACTCTGGAGGCAAAGGTGGGAAGATCACTTGAGCCTGGGAAGAGGAGGCTGCAGTGAGCCAAGACATGCCACTGCACTCCAGCCTGGAGCCTGGGTAGAAATACAGGGAAACCCTATCTCAAAAAGTAAAACAAAGCAAACAAACAAGAATGGATAAACAAAATAGCATACTCGAGAGAATATTAAACATGTTATTGAATAATTTATAACATGGGAAATATGAATAGTTATAGTTAAATAAACAACACAATTATGTAAATAATTCATAGAATTGATAAATAGCTATATCTATATGTATACCTATGCAGATATAGGTTTTTTTTTCAAAGAGAAAATATATAAAAATGTGAGTGGATTCTCTAGGTAATAAAATTATGGCTGAATTTATTTCTTTACATTTTCTTTTCTGTATTTAAACCAAATTGTTTGCCATTACTTTAAAACTGAAAAGAAAATCTAGTCTCAAAAAAGTTTTTAATATATTTAAATGTATTACATGATGTTTACATTTTATAAAATAAATTGTATAATATTATTTTTCACAATTTTATTGAAAACTCCATTGTTTTCTACATCATACATAAAATATTTTTTTAGATTATGATAAAATTAAGATAACTATGATTTCTAAGTAAAAATGACTATTGAATATTGGAATTACAACTCAACTTACAAAATTAAAATGAACCTTTTTTTTTTTTTTTTTTTTTTACCAACACTTCCACTTCAAGAATTGTATCTAAAAGATATAATTATATAAGTTTGTAAAGCCATCTACACAAAGATCATTGTATAAGCAATATTATACTAGGCCACTTGGGAAATAGACTGAATACTCATCAAAACAGGCGTAGCTGGATAAAATGAAATGTAATTTATCCATTAAATAAAAACATAATCGACATATACAATGTCTATATACACACACAATAGCAGTCCATACTACATTGTTGACATGAATAACGGCAAATAACATGTTCTTTATTTTCTCAGTAAATATTACATGGTAAGAATTTCTTAGGTAATTAATAGCCATCAAAAATATTTTTATGGCATGTAATAACATATTTTTAGTGTATCAATGAACTGTAATTTAACCATTTTATAGCTGTTTTACATTTAGAAGAAAATACATACACTAGATTTCTATGCATTCAGTCTTATAGAGTTTCATATATAAAAACATGCATTATATTTTTCCATTACAAAAAATCCCAAATCATTATTCACAGGAAAAATAAAACTTTATCATTGAGAATATAAAAGGTTTGCAATATGATTCTTTAACATAAGAAGGCTTCTTAATTATGAAAAAGTCTTTTAGTCTACCATTGTGAAATATCACATATTTTTGTGGCTTATACAAAAGAAATTTATTTTCTAAGAGTTTCAGAGTCTGGAAGTCTGAGATTATTATGCCATTACGGTTGCCTTCTGGTAAAGGCTCTTTTCCTGGTAAGCAGATGGCCACCATTTTGCTATATTCACATGACTTCTTCTTTGTGAGGGTGTTAAGAGGGAACTAGAGAAAGCAAGCTCTGTAATTTCTTCTTACAGGATGTCAATCTCATCATTAATTCCCCACCCTCATGACTTTAGCTAAACTTAATTACCTCCAAAAGACCTCATCACCAAATACCATCACAATGGGGGTTAGGGTTTCAACTTAAGATTTGGAGAAATGCAATTGAGTCTATAGCTGTCCTAATATCTAAAACAGTTTCTTCATGTAATTTATTGTCTTGGATACCAACTCTTTAGCATATACTTGAAGAATGTTTTGATATTGAGCAAATATAGGAGAGTAGAATTAATGTTTCTACAAAGCTATCTAAAATATTGTTTATTCAGTCTACAAATGCAGCATTTAAAGAGAGAAATTTGAAGTATATAAGTTTAAGGTAAATAAATGATCATATACCAGATATGGAATAATTATATAACAACTGTAATTATTATTAATTATGTAGTTTTGACATTAATCAAATACCAGTTTTCAGTTCATGATTGTGTAGTATCAGCAATTACAGAGTTTTAATTCATTAGATTTATCAGCAGAAAGTTTAGTTTAAATGTATATTTTATTACCACAAAGGTAGAAGACAAAATCTGAATACTGATATTTTTCCTTAATCTGAGTTTACTATAAACACGTTTTTCCTAACTGAATTATAAATGATAAAATATTTATTTCTTAAATTGTTAATTCTGTTATATCTAAAATACTGTTTATGTTATTTATAAATGTTATGTGGAAATAAGACCTTAAGATGAAGTAAAGTTACAATGTGATTAACATTTCAGGAATTCAAGTTATATTTTCTTATCTTTTCTTGTCAATTTCTTAATCTTGTATAGGCTTTAAATTGTAGTATAATTCAAGACGTAAATGAACAAATTTGAATGCTGAAGATATATCTAACAGTCTCAAATTCATGAAAAACATTTATAAACATGAGCTTAAAATTACTAATGGAAAAAATTCTAAACCCCCTTGGTTTTATAGATGCATCTGAACAAATTTTTTTTAAAATTATAATTATTTTTATTGTATTTTAGGTTCTGGGATACAAGTGCAGATCATGCAGGATTGTTGCATAGGTACATACATGGCAAGGTGATTTGTTGTCTTCATCCGCCAGTCACTTATTTCTGGCATTTCTTCCCACATTAGCCTTCCCCACCCTCCCCATCCCCCGCTGTCCCTCCCGTAACCTCCACAACTGACCAGAGTATGTGAAGCTCTCTTCCCTGTGTCCATGTGTTCTCATTGTTCAACACTCACCTATGAGTGAGAACATGCAGTGTTTGGTTTTCTGTTCTTGTGTCAGTTTGCTGAGAATGATGGTTTCCAGGTTCATCTCTGTCCCTACGAAGGACAAGAACTCATCGCTTTTTATAGCTGCATGGTATTCCATGGTGTATATGTGCCACATTTTCTTTATCCAGTCTATTGTTGATGTACATTTGGGTTGGTTCCAAGTCGTTGTTATTGAAAACAATACCACAATGAACATAAGTATGCATGTGTCTTTACAATAGAACAATTTATAATCCTTTGGGTATATACCCAGTAATGGGATTGCTGGGTCAAATGGGATTTCTATTTCTGGGTCCTTGAGGAATCGCCACACTCTTCCACAATGGTTGAACTAATTTACACTCACACCAACAGTGTAAAAGTGTTCCTATTTCTCCACATCCTCTCAAGCATCTGTTGTCTCCTGAGTTTTGAATGATAGCCATTCTAACTGGCATGAGATGGTATCTCAATGTGGTTTTGATTTGCATTTCTCTAATGACCAGTGATGGTGCACATTTTTTCATATGTTTGTTGGCCTCATATATGTCTTCTTTTGTAAAGTGTCTGTTCATATCCTTTGCCCAATTTTGAATGGATTTGTTTGTTTTCTTCTTGCAAACCTGTTTTAGTTCTTTGTACCTTCTGGATATTAGCTCTTTGTCGGATGGGTAGATTGCAAATTTTTTTTCCCATTCTGTTGGTTGCCAGTTCACTCTAATGATTGTTTCTTTTGCTGTACAGAGTCTCTGGAGTTTAGTTAGATCCCATTTGTCTAATTTGGCTTTTGTTGCCATTGCTTTTGGTGTTTTAGTCATGAAGTCCTTGCCTATGCCTATGTCCTGAATGGTTTTGCCTAGGTTTTCTTCCAGGGTTTTTATGGTGTTAGGTCTTATGTTTAAGTCTTTAATCCATCTGGAGTTAATTTTAGTGAAAGGTGTCAGGAAGGGGTCCAGTTTCTGCTTTCTGTACATGGGTAGCCAATATTCCCAATATCATTTATTAAACAGGGAATCCTTTCCCCATTGCTTGTTTTTGTCAGGTTTGTCAAAGTCAGATGATTATAGATATGTGGTGTTGTTTTTGAGGCCTCTGCTCTGTTCCATTGTACTATGTCTCTGTTTTGGTTCCAGTACCATGTTGTTTTGATTACTGTGATCTTATACCATAGTTTGAAGTCAGTCAGCATGATGCCTCCAGCTTTGGTCTTTTTGCTTAGGATTGTTTTGGCTATTCAGGCTCTGTTTTGGTTCCACATAAAGTTTGAAGTGGTTTATTCCAGTTCTGTGAAGAAAGCCATTGGCAGCTTGATGGAGATAACATTGAATCTCTAAATTACTTTGGGCAATATGGCCATTTTCATGATGCTGATTCTTCCCAACCATGAGCATGGAATGTTTCTTTATCTGTTTGTGTCCTCTCTTATTTCACTGAGCAGTGGTTCATAGTTCTCCTTGAAGAGGTTCTTTACATACTTTGTCAGTTGTATTCCTAGGTATTTTATTCTCTTTGTAGCAATTGTGAATAGGAGTTCACTTTTGATTTGGCTCTCTGTTTTTCTGTTTTTGATGTATAGGAATAAATATTTTTTGATTCTTCTCATAGCTCGGACTACATTTGTATAAATGCTTATTTTAAAACATAGGTTTTCGATTATGCCAAAAGCAGTAAATAAGATAGGAAAATCTTATTTTCATATTTTCTACCAAAAATCAACTGGATTATGTTTATTGGATTACCTCTATCTCAAAACTTTACATTTCCTAACTGACTTCCATGAAGAATGTTATAGACTTACAATGTTTAATAAATTATCTCAATTTAGGGCACCATTGGTTCCCAAGTAAGCTGCAGCTGTTGAGACTTCACTCTGCATATATCCAATCTACATATGCTTTCCCTTGTGGGCAGCTGCTCAGGTCTCTGTCAGAAATTAAAGTCCAAGAAGGTAATCAGATGTGCTCTCAAAGATTCTAACAGTTCTATTGCTCTTACCTACTGATGATTTAGAACCTTCTACTGAAACAGAAGTATTCATTGGAAGTCTCTTTAAACCAGCTTCATGTGTGAAGATTTCCCGTTATCCAGAGTTAGGTAGGCCCCAAGAAGACTTCATGGAGTGGCTACAAAACAGAAGGCTATTCCTTAAACCCATTATTGTCTTAACTCAAAAGATACTGAAATGTTCCATCCTAGAAACAAAGAAAGACAGCTTAGGGCTAAGAAAATTTAAAAAAAGACAATTGCAGAATCTAAAAAAATAAAATTTTTGCTTACAAAAAAATTGCCAATTTTTAATAAAGATATTTTCAGAGTAGGGGAAGATCACAGAAATGTTTGAATGATGTATCCTGGCATGTGGGAGTGGGAGAAATGTTATAGGACAGGAGTGAGAGGTAAGTAATCTATTAATTAGTAAGATTTAAAAAAATATATATATATACTTATAAATTCAAGGGGCACATATGCATGTTGGTTACTGGACATTGATCGAGACAGATAATTTATGACTAATTAGTAAGATTTTTAAAGACAATTTTCCACTAGCAAGAATTGAACGCCTTGTAACAAACCTGCACATTCTGCACATGTACCCCAGAACTTAAAGTATAATAATAAAATTATATATAAACCAAAATTATGTATACTATAAAAAAGAAAAAAATGCATATTTTACCTAGGAAAATAATCTAGAAGCATTACACCTTACTGATACCATAAAAGTCTCTGGATTTTCATTTTGTCTCATCATTGTTTTCATTAAAGCGAGAGGTAGCTGGTAGTCTTTGAAATACAAAATTTAATAAGTTCAAGCAACGTGATTTTGTGAGACTTTACCTTTCTGAGCCATGACTTCCTCAACTATAAAAGAAAACACCATGGAATATTATGCATCTTTAAAAAAGGATGAGTTCATGTCCTTTGCAGGGACATGGATGAAGTTGGAAACCATCATTCTCAGCAAACTGAACAGAAAACCAAACACTGCATGTTCTCACTCATAGTGGGTATTGAACAGTGAGAACACATGGACATCACATACTGGGGCCTGTTGAGGGGTAGGGGGGTTAGGGGAGGAAGAACAATGGGAGTAGGGATTGAGGAGGGATAACATTAGGAGAAATATCTAATGTAGTTGAAGTGGGGATGAATGCAGCAAACCACCATGGCATGTGAATACCTATGTAACAAGCCTGCATGTTCTGCACATGTACCCCAGTACTTAAAGTATAATAAAAAAAGAGAAAATAGCAATGACTTCTCTTAATTATTTAATAATTATTAAAGTTAACATAATAGGGTTTTTCTACTGTTACATTCAGGTGTTTATTTCTATGAAAATAGAAAATTGATGAAATTATTAAAATAAGCCTTTTGAACTAAATATATGTTGATTTGCATTCCACACTGTACATTTGCCTCAAGAAAGTTATAAACGTACTCTTCCTGTATTAGGGAACTATCTTTAAACATTCTCTAGTGTCCCTAAAAACTCTAAAAACTTATAATAATTGAAGATTGCCTTTCAAAAATCATTTTAATATCATATTTATTATAGAATAATTATTTTGCCATATTGTGTCACTTGTGGAGTAATATGAGACATTTCAATTTTAACCTTTGCCATTATGAAATAAATTTCTCATAATCTACAGTGTGGAGAAGAGCAAGAACTAGCTAATATCTTAACGTTTGCAATATATCTATATGCTTCTAGCTGCAGTTTGATACTAAAGGTTGAAAACAAATATACTACATGTCAATAAATTAAGGAATATGAAAAGGTAGGATGGAATAAAATTTGCTTTTGCTTTATTCTATTTTTGTATCCTGGACCTTAAGTAACTCAATCCTAGTAATGCTTTCTAGCCCATGAGGGTTTAAGAAAAAAACTGAAGAAAATAAATGTGCATTGAAGAAATTGGAGTACAGGGAGGCAGGGATTTTTCAGGGTGACAGGATCTCCATTCCATGTGTGTGCACAGATACCAGAAGGCACTATCTAAGACCAGAAAAAACAGTTTCTGTCATCGCCAGATGTAGGGAACGACTGGCCAGCAGGGCTTTTCAGACTATTAAGTCTGGAGCATCCAAATCTACCTCCTCCATAAAATAGCCTTATCATTTGAGTGTTCTGTGAAAATCAGAGACACATAATATTTGCTAATCAAAACACCCTTTTCTAGTAACAGATCTTCAGTGTTTTCAGTTCTAGTAGAAATGGTAACTAAGCAGATACTAGAAGTAGCAAATAGAGGACTGTATCTCTCATGAATTGGTAAGATATACTTCACTCTCCAGGCTTTGTATAATTTAATATTATTAATTAGGAAAAATTCATATTACAAACATTTATAATTTCATTTATCCTTTATAAAGTGTTTAATAGGTATGCATCCTTATGGGAGTAGTCAAGACTAAATAACAAGAGATGATAAATATTTCAAAAATGCTGCTTTTCTATAATAAGTACAATGTGCCATTGCTATGAGATGCTGGTATTCATTGAATTATCCATTGAGAAACAATAACTGAGTGAAAATTAATATGTGAATTTTAAAAATTATTGTTTAAATAAAATATTTTTTAATTTTTAGGAATTACTTGTTATAGTCAAACTATCATGACAATAATCTATATTATCATAGCCATGTGGGTTAATTTCCCTTTATAGTTATGTAGATACTTCTTGATTTTATCACCAAGGCATCTTATATTGAAAGAATAAGGAAACCATAAAAAATGCTCTTGAGACATGTTTGCATTGCAAAATTATTTGTTTTTAATATATGTTATTTATAATGATATATGTTATTTGTAATTTGGAACATGTTATACTCCTTCTAATTTTAGGAGTAGAAAGACTGTACCTTAGGACTAGATCTTATGCTCAAGAGTGTGAATTCAAACTCGTAAAACTAAAACTGTGTTGTGAACACATTTAGTTTCACAAAACCTGTAAGTGACAACATCCTGAAAATCTTATGAAATATAAAATTTTATTATTGTCTCACTGATAAAATCAAGAAGAGGAGAAATTTCAGACAGATTTCAGGATCACCATGTAAGGGTTACTATTTGTTGCCAACCACAAACCTTGGCAGAACTTCTTTCAAGAGATGAAACATTCTTAGGAAAAGTAGTTATCCTGCTTGACCTCAGAGTAGATGATTACTACTTTGTTAGCTGCTGCATATTGGTCTCTACAATATTTTAATCAAACAAACATGAGATTGACCATATGCCACTGTAACTATAATAATTTTTCAAATATGAAGCTTTAGAAATCAGACAAGGACTGGAAACAAGCAAATAGATTAGGAAATTTCCAGCACAGTTCTCTGTAACACTATTCTGGTGCTTGCTAAGAAGAATGAGGTACCAAGTATATGCCAAGTTGCTGATTGGCAGGGAAACTTCACACAACCATTTATGTCACCACATTTACTCCATCAGACAAGAACTGTTTTCTTGTCTTTTCCAGCTTGCACAGGGCCACCTTCTTTTCTTAGCTAACTCATGGCCCCCTTCCTCCATCTTCAAACATAAGGCCAAGAAGTTTTCATGGTACTGTATGGTTCTCTCTTTCTATTCTGTCTTCCACTTTTAAGGATCCTAGTAATTACGTTGGGTCCACTGAGATAATCTGGAATTCCTTTCTTATGTTAAGGTAAAATGATTGGCAACTTTCATTTCAACTGAAATCTTAATACCACTACCCTGTAATTAATATGTTACCAGGTTCCATACGTTAGAAGGTAGACATCTATGGGGTTTTGTTGCTGTTGTTGCTGTTTTTGGTGAGAGGTAGTGTTATTCTACCTACCACATTTGTTGTCATTAACTGAAGAATATTCAGACCACAAGGTGCTACAGAATCCATCTGTGCTCTTCCAGGCACTCTACAGATTGTACACAGCCTAGGGCTCTGTGGGAAACCAAAGGCAGCTAGAACTATGGGGACCATGGCCAGATCCTTTGTAATCCCTAATAGCATCTTTATGAACCTTTAATGAGCTTGAGCTTGTGCAGTTTGCTTGGAGGTCAGCCAACCTTTTCTCTGGCTGCTTGGTAAGTAGAGACTGTTCAACAAATTCAAGACAAGTTCTCACCACTGTAAAATACATCAAAGTAAGATGTCAAGCAGATAATTAAGTCATGGTTTATGATTTTGTTTTATATACATGGTTTTTAGACTATAAATATTCTATAAAATATATAATTATATAAGAAATAATTATTGATGGCCTAACTGCCTGTTATTTGTGACGGTAAATAATATAGGCCCAACTTAATTGAGAGTCCAATTTCCTTTATCCATCAGAGGACCAAATATGCAGACATTAATGACTTGCATACTTAACAAAGCCCTACATGGACACATAACAATGTATTTTGAAAGTAACATTATAATCCACACAATAACTTACAAATTAATTAATTGTATTTAAATGTTCTCACTCACGTATTTTCCCCTTTACCATTCTTCTGGGAATATCTGAAAAATAAGACAAATACACTTACTAGCTAGTTATGCTAAGAAGTTTAATGCCCAAGAAACTCATTTCCTTCATATTCAGAGACAAAACTCTAAGAATCTCTGAATGATTTTAGAACACAAAACCTCTCCACTTGCATTGTGGAAAACATGCAGCAACATTGTACTGGTGATTTATGTTTTAGTTTCTCCCACTCTCTTGCAACTCTATTGAACTAATTTATTTCCTCTTTAAAACCCTCACAAAAGCATCTTCTGTGCTACTTGTTTCTCTTTACCCTTCTCCAGTATACAGTGTGAATCAAGTCATGGTGCTGAGCAGAAACCTTTCCCTGAGAGCTGTTGACAAAACTGACCAGCACTCACAAGTGCTTAGCTTGAAACATTTTCAGTCATCACAATCCCAGATGCTATGAGTCATCAGATGTGTCATTTTTGGTTTTTGCTTTGCATATATAGCACTTGGCCCTTATTTTGGTTGATAGAGTAGGTAAGACAATGAGTTCTTTGGTTATTTCATTTTTTCTTTTTCTAAATAAATAAATTTTTTATCTCATTTTTTTAGAGTTACTCTCTGAAGTAGCTCCCACAGAATCCCTGAATCTCAATGAAAGTAATATACTTAAATCATATATATCAAGAACTGTGCATGACAGAAATCAAAATGTTATTTTTGATTATTTTAATGTCATTTATTACACAACTAAATAACAAGTACATTTATTAAATTAATAATGACAATTTTAGTTCTTTTGACAGCTGAATCCCTCAATATAAAGACAATTAATTTAGCCCTTTTTTTTAACCAGTAGATACCATTCTACTAAATAATCAGTCAATAAAAGAAAACAAATGAACAATAAATAACAAAAATGTGTATATATAAATAGTTGATTTTATGATTGGGATACATGGAATCTATAAAAAATAGTAATGTTTTTTGGAAGATAAACTTAGGTTCACATCATTATTAAGAAATCTATATGGATAGACACTATTAATGTGATATATAAATAGTTTATTGATACATCAGTATACATTAATTTTTTCTTATCTGCTGTTTTCTATTCTATTTATGACAGTGAAAATCTGTAAAGCCAATACTAGTTTTCACTCGAAGAGAAACAAATTGAAGATGAAATATCAGATACTTCAACAAAAATATGTAAAGTTGAGATCAGAAGTTTTAGCTGTCTTTTTCAGCACCAATTTTAAAAATTAAAGTTATTTTCGATCAGCATTACAATTAGTCTACAAATTAGTTTAAAACTTTAAAACACAAAGAAAGTCAAAATGAGAAGCAGATGGGCCTATGCTTCTTTAGACATGAACTGTCTGTTTCTCCTTATGATCAAAAGAAAGGCAAGAGAGGAAAATGGAATAAAACACCCGAGATTTCACAGACATTGCTACACATTGCCATGTATTCATTAGATAGCCAAATATATTCATATTGAAACACCCATTCTTACTCAATATGTTCATGCTATCATGTTTAATTGCTTGGTTTTCAAGATATTTGATTGAAATTAGGTATTTTATACTTAAAATTTTAAGGATAGATGTTAATATACATTTTGTTTATAGTCTCAGGTTTATGTTTTTATATTTGGAGAGAGTGAAAATGTTTATTTAACCTGACATTATTTCAATTATGACACACAAATACTCTGATAGTCTATATTGTAATAAATATAAGACCCACTCAAAGGCATACTAGGTACATATTAAATTGTTTTACCGTATATCTATTATAAAAATTATAAAAAACTATCTGTTTATTAGCAATCATTCATCTCCAAAATTTTAAGCTCATTAGCATGATAAAAACACCTAGTTGTCACTGAGATTGATGAACAACCGATGGTAATGGCACACAAACTGAGAGAATTTTATGCTAAGAAAAAAATTTAAAATCAAAGAAATAGGTGGGCATCCAGTACAAAATTTTAGGATTTATGGATCCTCTTTTCTTCAAATACTACAATATTGGACCAAATATAGAACTTAGCATTAAGGTGCCAAAAATATAACTTACTAATAAAGACTTGCTTCTCCATTCTCTATTATGCTCACAGAGCATACATGCTGCAGAAATATATCAAGCCATCATCTTCTGGTTTCTAGTCCATCACTGGTATATTATTTCTCAGATCACATTATTGCCATATCTTCTTTCTTCAGGCTGAGAGTTCATGCAATTTTCTCAGTCTTATCCTGGTACTATCAGTACTACCTCACTGACAAAATACATGTGTTCCAAAGACATTTATAAATCACATCTATGTCAAAAATCATACTTTTCTTACTGAATTACATTACAATCAAATGTTCTTATGATGGAAATAATACCACTTTAAGCTAAAATATTTGCTTAGCATTTTTCACTATTTTATATTGGAAGATTCTGATTACTACTAATAACCACCGTCTCTTTCCATTTCAATCTAAAGCATCTTTCACAAGACTATGATTGTGTCATATGGATATATAAGTATCTCCATTTAAATATCCCCTGTTCTCTTCTGCAGGAATCTGGACTTTATTACCTGTTTCTGAATAACTTCTTGTTTCATTATCCATAAATCCTCTCAACTTCCTTTAAAAATATTTCAAATCCTTTCTCTTTTTTTCCTCCACTTACATTTCTTTGCTGAGGAACTTTCAATCCAAATGTTAGAATGGCATGATAGCCTGTTAACTGGTTTCAGGCCTCCAGTATGACCAAGATCCCAGTTTAATATGACTACTAAAATGGATTTCTGAAACACACTACGTACATTGATTTGATGCCCTATTCTAAGCTTTCTATATAGGTCATAACATTGACGTTTTCATTGTATCTCAAAGAAATCAATTGAAAATCAAAATGGTATTAGGAGAAGAAAAACAAAGTACCATAGACAAATAAGCTTAGGCAATTGCAGACATAATTCTTTTCATTGCTGTAGGCTTCTCAGGATATTTTGAAGGTGTAGGCATGTTGAATATCTGGGAAGAGAGAATAGTATGCAGCATTTTCCAAACCTATGTGTTCATAAATTCATGGCATAGAAAACGAGGCTGTAAATACTTGATAAACACAATCTGAAAAATGTTGAGCTTAGGAACAGTTTCAAACTTACATGTGTGGCAATAGGAGTGCCTCTAATTCTGTCCACACCTAAAACCTGACTCAAATCAACTCTGCTCTTCCCTGTTATTCTTGCTACTGAAACAGTCACTTAGAGTGCCTCCATTGGTGATCATACCTGGTGTTTTTTGTTTTCTGTTTTTTTTTTTTTTTTTTTTTTTTTGTTGTTGTTGTTTTATTTTTATTTTTAAACAGCCTCTTGCTCTGTCACCTACCCAGGCTGAAGTATGTAGTAGCAAGATCCCAGCTTACTGCCGTCTCAACCCCCTGAACTCATGCAATCCTCCCACCTCAGCCTCCTGAGTAGCTGGGACTACAGGTGACACCATCATGCCCATTGTGTGTGTATGTGTGTGTGTGTGTATCTAGAGACAACATTTCCCTATGTTGACCAGGCTGGTATTGAACTCCTGGGCTCACGTGATTCTCCTACCTCAGCTTCCCACAGTGCTGGGATTACAGGTGTGAGCCACCATGCCCGGCCTAAATTTGTTTTTATGTTTGCCTAATATGTCCTTTCCAGAGAAAACTCTTGCCCCACTCTCAAGAATCAACACAAGTATTTCTTTCTTTAATCCAATATCTCCCCCTTCCCAATCTGTTATTTAAAATCGTTTGGAAAATCTCTAGATCTTTACAAGTGAGGCTCCACTATCTGTTTTAATTCTTAAAGTTGATTCTGAGAGAGTGTAAGTGCTGAGAGCCATTGTTCAAACAAGCCCATTCAAAAATGGGCAAAGGATATGAACAGATACTTTACAAAAGAAGACATACAGGAGGCCAACAAACATATGAAAAAATGCTCATCGTCACTGGTCATCAGAGAAATGCAAATCAAAACCACATTGAGATACCATCTCACACCAGTTAGAATGGCGATCATGAAAAAATCGGGAAACAACAGATGCTGGAGAGGATGTGGAGAAATAGGAACACTTTTACACTGTTGGTGGGAATGTAAATTAATTCAACCATTGTGGAAGACAGTGTGGCGATTCCTCAAGGACTTAAAAATAGAAATCCCATTTGACCCAGCAATCCCATTACTGGGTATATATCCAAAGGATTATAAATCATTCTACTACAAGGACACGTGCACACGAATGTTCATTGCAGCACTGTTTACAATAGCAAAGACCTGGAACCAACCCAAATGCCCAACGATGATAGACTGGATAGGGAAAATGTGGTACATATACACCATGGAATATTATGCAGCCATCAAAAACGATGAGTTCACGTCCTTTATAGGGACATGGATGAACCTGGAAACCATCATTCTCAGCAAACTGACACAAGAGCAGAAAATCAAACACCGTATATTCTCGCTCATAGGCGGGTGTTGAACAATGAGAACACATGGACACAGGGAGGGGAGCACTACACACTGGGGTCTGTTGGGGGGAAATGGGGGAGGGGCGGGGGTTGGGGAGGTGGGAAGAGATAGCATGGGGAGAAATGACAGATACAGGTGAGGGGACGGAAGGCAGCAAAGCACACTGCCATGTGTGTACCTATGCAACAATCTTGCATGTTCATCACATGTACCCCAAAACCTAAAATGCAATAAAAAAAAAAAAAAGAAAAAAAAAAAATCATGCCAACATTGGGCCACTGTTCTAGCTGATACCCTGTTACAGCACTCATCATGCTGCATTATGTTAGTTTACATGTTTTATCATTAAATCAGGACTATTACTGATGTTTGTATTTCTGTAAAGTATTACTATTCTGATATAGAATAGGTATTCAGTAAGCATATATTATTGATTAACAAAAAAGCTTAGTCTAAAATTGGTTTTTAACTTCCTGTAGCTATGGACATTTTACAAATATGTATTATTTTATAGTAGACAGGCAAAAAATTCACATCTGCATATAAGTGCCATCATCATGAACAAACAACTATTGCAAACAGGAAAATTAGAAAGATAACATTATTAAAATTTAGAGAACTGTCTGAGTAAAATTTTATGTCCTTGTATTTGGAAAAAGACTGTATTGTAAACAAACCTGGAGGGCCAAGTTAATAATTGCAGTTGCTGAAAAACTATAAATCATTTGAGCTTTGGAAAGATAGATTACACAAAAATTCAGCAAACTTGTTGTGGTAATAGTATTTAACATAATGAGATAAAAATCACTGTATGGAAGACTATGTATGAAATAAATGATTTATTTTGCCAAAAGCACTGTATAAGTTTGGGGAGCAGCTATGAACAAAATAGGTCTGAAAAATATTTTTCAAAGTGATAAAGAGAAAATAGACTCTAAATATAAACAGTCAGTTTGCAGATCACCCATCTATCCTTTGAGCACCACTCTTAAAAATCTGGTTAAATATAGCGATATCAGAAACCAATCAGAAATATTTAAATAAAACTAAAACATCAGACATAACAAATTGAAATAAAATGAAGGCCTTAGTAAAGAGTTACATCATCAGATTTCTTTTCTTTTCTTTTCTTTTTTCTTTTTTCTTTTTTTTTTTTGAGACGGAGTTTCGCTCTTGTTACCCAGGCTGGAGTGCAATGGCGCGATCTTGGCTCACCGCAACCTTTGCCTCCTGAGTTCAGGCAATTCTCCTGCCTCAGCCTCCTGAGTAGCTGGGATTACAAGCACCCACCACCATGCCCAGCTGATTTTTTGTATTTTTAGTAGAGACAGGGTTTCACCATGTTGACCAGGATGGTCTCGATCTCTTGACTTCGTGATCCACCCGCCTTGGCCTCCCAAAGTGCTGGGATTACAGGCGTGAGCCACCGCGCCCAGCACATCATCAGATTTCTAAGAAAAAATTCCCCAAGAGAGCTCATAACGCAGTTTAGCCTTGGTGAAGGTTTGTTGCCCACCCCAAATCCTTTCTTCTCATCTTCATTTGTAGCAAAACCCTGATTTGTCATTGTGTCCAGCTATAAAACTTGATATTTCCAATGATTTTAGCAGAACCAAGTTGTGGCCAGTAAGATATAGGTGGAAGTTTTAGATAAGACTTCTGGAAAACTTTTATTATGAACTGAATTTACCTGGCAGGACTTTATAGTCTTTCTGCTTCTCATGAAGACATGACTGCTGGAGCTACATTGATTACCAATGACAATGAGAAGGTCTTGAGAATGAAAGTCACTTGCAAATTATGTTGAGCAGAGAAGAGATAGCCTGAGTGATGTGGCATCATGGAGTCATCACACCTACCCTCCATTATTTGCTTTTGCACATTTTTAGTTTATTTCATTGAGTTCATTTTTTTTCATGTCTGTTGCTAGTGACAAAATACAATACCAAATTGACAGACAATACTCCTTCTCAGAAGACTATCATCTATGTGGTGCAATTTAGTACTTTTTTCCTAGGAATACATGCCTAAATATCTTCCCTTAACATGTGAAAAGGGAATGTAGGTAAATATTATTATTGTCTGGCACTTCTGAAGGTCCTGTCTGTCCTCTGGATGACTGACATCCAACATGACCATAAAGGAGAACCAAGTCACTATTCATATGTATTATAGAAGTATGTACAACATTCTTCCAGTACTGAATAAAAGATACCCTATGATCAATTAATTAGGGAGCTTCAACATTTAGAATAAATATATTGGCAAATTTTTCTAAATCATTTGATGTAAGACGTATTCTTCATGCACCTGTAATTTGATCAAGGTGACTTAGGAATGCTGTTAGGGAGGCATGACCAGACTTGACTGTAACTAAGGAAACACATATTAAATTAAATATATTTAGCTGTGTTCATAGAGCTTGAGGAATCTATGAAGAGAAGGGAGATAGACTAAAAATAAAAGAAAGAATTGGACTAAAAGGTAAAATATTATAATGTTCTGAGCATTAGTGGGTGAAGAATGTGCCTAATTTAAATAAATAAATTTGTAAGCTTTATTAGCACAAGTCCAATTCTGACTGTTAGGCTGTAATGAATTAACTAAAATCCTGTTGGGATGAGTTTGACTGGACAGCGGGCAATTCTCAAGTGATTTCTCTCAGTCACTGGCATTCAGTATCTTCAAACATATCACCCCTACAGAAGTATGACTTTGTTCAATAGTCTTCATAAATCAGTTTTATTCAAATTGTAGCCTATTTATTCCAAAACCTGTATGAGGAATGTAATATGGGAAATCAGGAATGTTTTGTCATTTGCATTCTTGACTTTTATACAATCCCTTCTAATTATTTATTTTCTTATTATCTGGCTTTGGTTCTTCCATCACTTATAAAATGTAGCCATTTATCTAAAGTTCAATGCTTAAATGATGCCCTTCATCATAAAACATCTTCGAGTTATTAAAAATAAAACCCTAAGAACTACAACCTCAACTCCCTACTCTTCTTTTCAGTTAAATTCATCCAGAGCTGCTATACTTGATGTTTTCAATCCTTTTCCTTTTCTTTACTTAATCCACTCTAATTTAATTCTTACTTTAACCTCTCCATAAAACTGCTATGTAAACATCATGAGTACCCTCCATGTTGCTACATGCAAAGGTCAGTACTCTTTCTTCATCTTCCGTGATCTATCATCAGATTTCTAAACAGTTTATCAATCCCTTCTTATCAAAATACTCTTTAGCTGTTTGTTTTCCAGGACCCCATATATTTTAGAGGTCACTTATAACTCGATGATTCCTCCTTATCAGGTACTTCTGCTGATTTCTTCTCTCCAATCCTTCATATTGATGTATCTAGGGCTGAGTCTTGATCCTCTTTTGTTCGCTATCAATACTCTTTCTCTTGGTATTCTCAGGGCTTGAAATACCATGAGCATAACCAAATTTTATATCTCCGACCTCAACTCCTCTCTGTCACACACCAGACTGCTTACTTGACATTGTCACTTGGATAGCTAATCTTAAATAACACCTAAAGACTAAACTAACAAACTTTTACCCGAAGAATGTGCCTCTAGAAATTTTTTCTCTCTCCGTTACTCAGCTGATGACAAATTCCCCCAATTCTAACTACCAACTTCTCCTTAAGTCTTTTCAAATCCTAATACCATCTTTTTTTCAGCAAAGCACTTATGAACGTCTAATAAAATTCAAATTTATCTATTTATTATCATCATTTTTGTTATTTGAGTGTTTTCTCCCAGTGACATGTAACCTCCATCAATAGAAAGAATCTTTGTCATTTTGTTCATGACACAAATCTAGTTCCTAGCAATGGTCATGGTGCAGGGTAGCTGCTCAGCAAATATTTGTTAGATAAATGAATAAATAATATATTTCATGCTTCCCTTTTGTCATTTCTATGACTTCAAAATATTGTATTTTATTTGTGTCTCATGCATTTTAAATACACAATCTTTTAGCGAGTAGTGACCATGTCTTATCTCCACTTATTTTGAGCCTCATTGCAAGCATATTTGCTGGGCTATAAGTTTGGTTCAGTGTATACTGCTTGGATTATGAGTGCACCAAAATCTCACAAATCACCACTAAAGAACTTACTTGTGTAGTCAAATCTCACTTGTTCTCCAAAAAACTATGGAAATAAAAAATATATATATATATATTTTTTAAAAAAATAAGGTACTTAGTATCTATCCACACATGCTTACATTCTCTGAAAATGTTTTTTGCTCTATCTCAGGCACAAGTATATCACAGCAAATTAGAGCCAAGAGCTGAAGCATATTTCAAAAAGAATACTAAGCAGAAATGACTAGAAAGAAGAAATGGCTGAAGAATCTAAAAGTTAGAATACCTCAATTATCATCTCATTTCTGCAGCTCAATACCAGTGAAAACATGCGTAAGTTGCTTAACCTTTCCATTAATCACTTTCTTTGTTTGTAATATAGAAGCAAAATACAAATTCACCTATTTATTTATTATTTTTGTTCTTTGAAGCTATACTTCCAGTCTCTACCTTGCAAAATGGTTGTGAAAATTAAATATTAATGAATGTAAATTTATCTTGGCACACAGTAGGAGTACAATACATATGAACTAGAAAAAAAGGGTGACATACTAGGGAGAAAGGTTAGCAAGAGAATTTGCCCTTCAGATGTGACCCAAAGTGTTCACATCCATTGATCTGAGACTGCCGTTCTTGCTTGTCTGAACAGCCTTCGTGAGTTTGAATGACACACTTAAGTATTTTCTTTCCAATAAAAGGAAAGGATTGATCTAGATGACTTCTCAGATCTTCCCAGCACTAAAGATTCATGCTTCTCTGAGTGTTCAAGATCAAGGCAAATTTTCAAACCAAAATCAGTCCTTGGCCTTTGAACATGACAGTTCCAGGATATTTATTTTTCACATTGATTCTAAAGGGTATTCAGAGGGAGGGTGAGATTTGCAGTTTAACATTGGTTAGGAAATGGAAATGTAGCTGATGTTCATCCTCATTACTTTGTATGACTTCTGGATGGTGAGAATCCTTGAAAAGAAATAAAAGGACAATTAATGAGTAAGACAAGGATAATAACATCGGTAAAAGCAGGGGTGTTATTCAATGCAATTAATAACAGGAATGACACGGGTACTGACAATGAGAATATCTTTTGGGTATGTAGGTATATTCCTGCTGAATGCCACCTCTGAGTGTAGACAATTTTTGCAGGATTAAAAAAAAAGGTCAATTAAGATAAACTAGATGAAGGAAAAATAAGAAGAAATTGCTGTTAGCTCACTCTGAGAATAGTTAGAAGTTTCAATTTTAATAAGATCTGGAAAGAAATTATATTAAATCCTCTAGCTTATTTGTCCTTTAAAAATATTTTGTGACTCACAAAACTGCCCGTTACATATTCTGCACTTTGAGCTACCAATATGGCCATCTAACTTTTTAAAAGATGACTGTGAATGTGCTATTGTTTCTATATTGCAAACATGGACAGTGATGTCCTGAGAGATTAGGCAACACATGCATGTTTTCATAGGTAGTGAGCAGCAGAAATAAGATGATACTTCAGGTTTTCTATCTCCTGGCTCCCTCCCTTAGATTTGTACTATCCATTTCTTCTCACTGGTCATTTCTGCTTAATGTTATTTTTGAAAAATGCTTTAGATAGAAGACAGAGAACATCCTCTAACAGCAAACAGTGTAGATACTTAGGGGAAGGGTTTGTTTTTATCATTCAATGTTAGAAAACCTATTTTGATCTCAGTAGAAATGAATTTATTTGGCAACTTCATTAAATTCTGCACATTTACTTTTCTGGCAATGTAACACTAGTGAGGTAGATCAGCGTTAGATCCATATTTAGCTTCCTGTCTCTCATTTCTACTCCCTTGCACTATAAGATAGTAGCAGCTTGAACACTTCTGAGCCTCTCAACAGCTGATGCTCCTGTACTCTCTCTGCCACTTGGCTACTAGCTTCTGGCAGCTCACACTGGCAAGTATGGTCCCCACTGTTTCTAGGCTCAGAGGAGCAAATGCATACAGCATGGTAGTTAACAACACAAGTGCTAGTGCCAGATTTCTGGGATCCAGATTCCTACTCTGACACTTACTAGGTGTGTACGAATTTGGGCAAAATATGTGTCTTCATGTCTCAGAGTTTTTTTGAAATCTGTAAAATTAAGATCATAGTAGTCCGTAACTCAAATAATTGTTGTAAAGATTAAATAAGTGCATCAGTCTCTGGTGCTTAGTAAGTGCTCAGCAAGTGCGCACTATGATTTATTATTAAGCTTCAGTTAATTTACTAACGCTAACATTTTCATAGAAACCTCAGATTGCTTTTGAATTCTTCTTTATTATTCTAGAAACAAAATCTTTTTTTAAAATTGCTAATATACTATGAATAAGAGAACATATCAGTATTAAAAAAAACTGTGCATTATGTAAGTTCTTCTTGTTCAGTGTGCCTCTCCTTTAACTAATAGCCCTTTCAACCCTGCATTTCAGCGATTCTTAGGATTTTGCATTATTTTAACTGCAAACACACACAATTGAAACTTCATTCCCAATATTTCACTTTTACAATTAGAATATAATGATCCTGTGCTTTGCATTTTTCTATACATATTTTAAAATAAACCTGTTTCAATGATTAACACTAATAATATTAAAATGCAACTGTTGTGCTAATGCTTAGAAAATCTTTTTAAATAGGTTTAAACATGCATCAGTTATCAAGGAGATATGCCAAGGTGGCTCACTTGATTTTTAGTGATACTAAGGACGTTCCTCACTCCTGGGCCTGCAACAGAATGAAAAAGAAGCCAGACTGCCTTTGACACTCACTGGGATATTCATCATCATTTCAATAAGCGAGGACAGACAAGGCGATTACTTCAGAAGCTCATTATCTTTCTCTAGTCCTCATGCCTGCGATTCCAGTACTTGTCAATCCAGAGCCAGTTTTTCCAGTTTAAAAATATGACAAATATTTTTGTAAGTCCTTCATTTTATAAGCTACTCTTAAGTTGGAATAAAGAAGGAAAGCCCTGGGACATTTTCATGGTCAGAATATTGGTATGGTTTTCTTTCATTGAAAATAGAAGTTAAAGTTCAGGATCAGACTGCGAATATATTTAGCCCAAATATATTATAAATCTAAACTTTCTTTATACTGGTCAGCAAAACTAAGAAGCCAGAGAAATGTTCTAATCTAATCTATCAGGTACCATACTCTAAGTAAGTTAACGTAGATACAATTAAAGTAGTTCAATCAATATTAATTAACCCTCCCCCAGTTCATGTACATTTCTTTGGCAGAGGCTTAAGAGGAAATAGACCAATGAAGTATAAGCTCTGCTTTTATAGCACTGTATTTAAGCAAAAGAAACAGTGAAAATTGATCCTAATCTAATTAGTAGAATCTGGAGAGACATTTTTAAATATCTGAGCCCTGTTCACAAATCAGGACTACTAGGATTAGACCATCCCTATCATACACTGAACTTAAATCCAAACCTAAGACTCCAGTTCTCCCTGGCTTTAGAGAGGTAGAGGCCTGCATAGGAAAAGCATCCTTCAAAAGTAGCCATTAACACCACTTCCACCAGAGGGTGCAATCTTCCTGACACAAAGGAAGCCAGAAGAACAAACTCCTCCTCCTCCTCTAGAACAAGTGACAGAAGAATGAAATGCAAAGAGCTATACTATTCATAAGACATAAATTATTTTCTTCATGCTCATGAACCTAATAAACTCAAATTTCTTTGAGTTTAACAACCCTTTAATTGTATTTTCAACAGATTTTCATTCTTCATCAAATATTTATTGCAAACTCTGATGTATGCAGCATTGGGATAGCTGTGAAGACCCGAGTCAGTCAAGGAAACATGATTAGACATATAGGATATTAGAATTTTCAGAAGATAAACAGCTTCTAACTTTCAGGTACCTGTTGTTAAAATTCACTTACCAGGTATAGTTCAGGAAATTTTGAAATTCACTGTGCAAAGTGAATTTTAAATCTTCCTGACTCATAAGAGTTTATACTTGTAAAAATAATATTCATATGTTCTTTAATCTAGCCCAAATTTTTTCTCCAAAGATATCTAGTATAATACCTAAAAAAGCATGCATTCTATTTAGACTAAACTCTCAATCCAATTAAAATGGATTGTCTCATAGCACACCTTACCATTGGATATCTTTGCACGGTGTTGTTACCTCAGCCTGGAATCCCTCCTCCTCTTCCTCTATCCTTTATAATAATAAAAATCAGATCGAATTTTACCTAATCTATGAGTAATTCTCCAAGTGAAAAAAAATTATTTGAGTTTAAAAACCCTTCTATTAAAGTATTTTTAGCAGGTTTTCATTTTTCATCAAATAGTTTTTGCAAACTCTGATGTATGAGGCATCCGGCTATGTGTGAAGATCCAACAGTCAAGAAAACTTAATTAGACATAAAGCCCAGTAGAATTTTCAGACAAGCAAGCAAATCACTATGATACGTATGTATTAGTAGTTATAGTACAGGGTTCTAGGCAACTGAAAGAGAGTCATATATCCCAGTTTCAGGATATCAGGAAAGACTACCTGAAAGACATGAAGCCTCGGTGCCTAAGACTTAGTAAGTCATTGGTTGAAATAATTAATGAGCTACAAGTCAGAATTCTGATTATGCCAATTTGCTGCTTAAAAACTTGTAATGTCTCCTTATATTATACAAAATAGAACCTATGCTGCTAAACACTTATAGCTGCCCAGGAGTTAGTCAAATGAATAGGGGCCCAGGAATGGGAAGGAAGAATATTTGTGGCATCAAAAAAGCCTGAAGGAGAAAGAGCATGGCACACAGGGTAATGGGGATACTATTTCACCCTCGTAACGCACCACATTATAAAACAGGCTTTATTGGCATTTATGTAAAAATACTGGAGCATCTTTAAAAAAAACTTTACTGCCAGATGGTAAGTTTTTTATTTATAAGAAGTTGTCATATTCTCCATAATGTCATATACACACAACCTAGGACATTGATCAATTAATTGTCTTTAATGTGATTGAATATTACACAATAGCAATATTGAAAGGAGAAGGGATCAGTATATAGGAAAATAAGGTGTTTTCTCTTTATTTACCTTATATACTGTCGACTGCTATCAATTATTAATTAATATGGAATTTAGCTTCTGTGCTTTTCAGAAATTATTTTAACTTACTCTCCACTCTGATGTGTATGGTTTTTGTGCATAGCCAACTACAGCAGTCTCTAACTGTCAGAGCTCTCCACTTACAATGTCAGAAGTTGATGTAATGTTTCATGCCTCAGGTATCAAAAGTCTTTCATCTTTCCTGACTATGCTGAGCTAGAACTTTATCCCTTCTTTCTGTAGTGTCGGAGGAAAAGGTAATTCCATCTGTATTCACTTTTACTATGGAAAAAATGTAGCCTAGGCAAGCATAGCCTAGGCAAACACGTGGCGGTCACTTAGCAAATATCACCGCTGCCACACTTCTTTTCCTTAGAATGACATTGATAATGCCTCTCATAAGTTTCTGTTTCTACCTTCTGTTACTTTTTCTGAGTTAATAGTACAAATAACTGTTTTTTTCTTAACCAGTTGTGAGTAGTTTAAAGATTTGATATTCTATCAGCCCCAAGTTCCTAAATGTGCAATTCCTGAAAACAAGGACATTTTCTAACATAACTGCAATATGACCATCAAAATCAGAAAGTTAACACCGGAAACAAATAACATCTGTTATAGGCTGAATTGTATTCCTCCCCTCAAATTTCACACATTGAAGTGCCAACCCTCAGTACCTCAGAATGTGATTCTATTTGGAGATAAATCTTTTAAAAAGGATATTAAAATGAGGCCTAATCCAATCTGATGAGTGCCCTTATGAGAAGAGAAAATTTGGACACAGAAAGAGATACTAGGGTGCAGATGCACAGAGAAATCATGATGTAAACAAGCGGCAAGAAGAAAGCAATCTGCAAACCAAAAAGAAAAAGAAAAAGCCTCAGAAGATACCAACATCGCCAGCACCTTGATCTCGGAAATCCAGCTTCTGGTGCTATGAAAAAAAATATATTTTTAAAAAATTGTTTAAGCTACCTAGTCTGTGCTGTTTTGTTATGAAAGTCCTAGCAAGCTAATATACCAATAAAAATACAAACCCTGTTCAATTATTTTAACTTGTCCAATAATAAAATGTATAGTGAAATATCCAAACAACTTTCAGTTGTATTTAGTCATATTTCTTTATTCTTAATGAATCTGGAATAGTTCCTTGTTCTTCCATTGACTTTCATGACTGTAACATTTGAAGAATACACTTTTGCAGAGCCATTTTACAGAAATATATTCAATTTCTGTTATAGTTCCTCTTGATTAGATTCAGGTAATACTTACTAATTTAGTCACTGAATCCTGTTTTGGACTTCGTCTCAGTGCTTGTAATACAAAGTTGATCACTTGATTAGGGTTTTGTTTACTGTGATTATCTAATTTAAAGGTAGTCCTTTTCCTTTTATAATTACTTAAGTTTGTTGTTGGTGTCTTATTTTTCATGGAGAAATAGTTCAAGACTATTTAAGTATGCTGGTTGCTATACTTTGGATGTGTGTACCCTCCAATCTTTATGTTGAAGTTTTATTCCCAGTGCAGAGGTGTTGAGAGACGAGGCCTAGCGGGAGGTGTTTGAGTCGTTGGAGTGGATTCTTTATGAATAGACTAATATCCTCTCTCAGGGCATTCTTGCAAGACAACTGGTAGTTAAAAATTGCCTAGCATCTCTCTCCTCTTTCTCTTTATTCCTCTCTTGCTCTGTGGTATTTGCACATGCCAGGTCTCATTTACCTTCTGCTACAAATGGAAATGGCCTGAAGCCCTGACTAGTTATCCAAACTTGAACTTTTTCAGCTATCAAAATTGTGGGCCAAATAAGCCTTTTTCCTTTATAAATTATCCAGGCTCAGGTATCCTTTATAACAACACAAAACAGACTAAGATACTGAATCTCATCAAAATTTTAAGCACCATTTTTAGTATCCACAGATGATTCTTGCCTAAATCAAGTTCTATGATGTTTACCAGATGGTGCATTTTTAATTCCTTCATTCCTTCTACATATATAGTTTTCTTCCATAATGGAAGATTTATGTTCTCTCCATTTATTTATTCATTCATTTATAAAATTGATATTTTTAAATTTATGTTAACATTTAAATTATATCAGATTTTAAAAATGGGAGTCTCTTCAAGCTGGCATCTGTGTTCTTTTGACATGTCTTCAACATTCTTTGATGTTTTCCTTTACAGCAAGATATTCCAGGCTCATCTGTTACTGCCTTGCTCCTAAAGTTAGTGATTTCCTTAAGAAACCCTAGTTCTTGTTAATAACAATTATATTAATATTTAGAAACCAAGATCTAGGTATTAAGGGTGTCACTTCTCCCAGACCCTTCCAGTATAAGGGACAGAAAATATGTGTGTGTTTTTGTGTGCATGTGTATGTGCATGTATATGAAACCATGAGATCACACAAATATGTCTTACTGCAGTCAATATCACAGGTTTTTTCTTTCTATATTTATAACTTTCCTCTCTAACAGTGAGAAATATGGCTGCTCAATATTTATCAATGTAAATAGACTCAGCTCTTATATATGTAAAAATCTGTTTCTGACAGTATCCAGTGTGAACACCTTCTGCCCCTTTCTAAGACTCTACCACTTCATGCTTGGCCACTACCACAACCCTGTTTTTGAAAATCCTCTTTCTCTCTGCCTCACGGTAGCAACTCTATTTCACCAACAAATGACTAACTTGCTCTTACCCCTAGGTGAATTATTCAGAAAGATAGAAAGCAAAGAAACATACAAACAATTTTTTAAATTAAATATTTTTTCTAACTGCAGAATTAAAGATGTTCCAGGTATCTACCAAAATATGAGTGAAAGTGATTCCAAAATTACAATAACCTTTCTCCTATAACTGTTCCATTAGGCAATCTTATTAAATTATTCTAAGGAGATTATAAACAGGTGTGTATTTGGACAAGTCTTCCCGTCCTTTAGCTGTTTCATTCTGTTTTCTAAGTTTTTGAAAGCAGTTCTGTTTTTGAAAACATTTGTTTTCTGATTTTGAAAGCAGTTCTGTTCACCTGATTGAACAAAGACTCACCTGGGAGCATACATCTTACTTAAATTTATAAAATTTCTATTTCACATGTATCTTAATAAAATTGAAAAAAAATTGATGCGTTAGCCCTACTTCACAACAATAAATTCATAACCTCTGGTATAAGGTCCAATCATGGGCATATTCTCAAACAGTCCATTTTTTTCTTTTTCTTTTTTTTTTTGTTTGTTTTTTAATACAGGTTCTCACTCTGTAACCCAGACTGGAGAGCAGTGACACAATCACCATTTGTTTCTATCTTTCAGTAAAATGTTTTCCTACTCTTTAAAACTTAGTTACAATAAAAATAACATATGGCCTAAACTTACTGTAATAGGCAAATCATAAACTTGCCTTTATACTCTCTACTACTCCATGGGGTTCTGGTTTTGTATCATCTCATCCCCTGTAATGTGGGTAGAATTTGCTTCTAGTCTGTGTGTGTGTGTGTGTGTGTGTGTGTGTATATATACACATATATAATGTAAAGCAATTTTTACAGATGTAATGCGGGTTCCAAATCAGTTAATTTTGAGTCAATCAAAATAAGATTATCTTGGGTGAGTATGTGTCTTAGTCTGCTTAGTTCTGCTGCTATAACAGACTAACACCAACTAGGTAATTTATATAAAATAAAATTTTATTCTTACAGTTCTTCAGGTTAGGAAGTCCAAAAATATGGTGCTGGCATGTGTTAAGGGTTTTCTTACTGCATCATCACATAACAGAAGTTGGAAGAGCAAGAGAGACCAAGGCACCAGGGGCCAGACTCTCTTTATAACAACCTATCCTCAAGATAATCAACCTGCTCTCTGGATAACAAAGTTAATTCATTCATTCTTGAGGGTTTTGCGTCCATGACCCAGTTACCTCTTATTAGGTCCCACCTCCAAAAAGTGCATTTGGGATTGTTTCCAACACATAAGCTTTTGGGAATACATTCAAACCTTAGAAACATGACTTAATTAGTTAAAATCCCTTAAAAGAGGGACTGGGCACCCCCTAATGAGAAAGACTCTGTCTTCATCACTGGCTTAAACACACACACACACACACACACACACACACACACACACACACACACAAAAAAAAAAAAAAAAAAACGTTAAGCTCCTCTATTGTGAGAAGCTCTGTGGAAAGGGGGCTGTGGCAAGGAGCTGCAGAGTGCAAAAAGCTGCTAGAAGCTAAGGGTGTCATCTTGTTGACAACTAACAAAAAATCGGAGATCTCAGTACTACAACTACAGATAAATAAATTCTGCCAACAACCTGAGATCTTGGAAGATGATCTTTCTCTAGCAAATCTTTAAGATGAGGATGCAGCCTGACCGATACCGAAGCTGAAGCCTCTGACACTCTAGGCAGAGGACCCCATTAGGTTGCATTCAGACTCCTGACCCACAAAAACTGTGAAGTAGTAAATGTGTGTTGTTTAAAGTTGCTAAATAAATTAGATGATATATTATGCAACAATAGAAAACTAATACAATTGCCAACATCATTTTAAGAGGATTCTCACCAGAAATCAGGCAGGCCAGCCACTTGATCTTGGACCCTACAATGTCCAGAATTTCTAATAATCAGTTTCTGTTGTTTAAGCCAGATAGTCCGTGGTATCTTGTTATAACAACCCAAGCTGACTAAATCATTGTCTCTCTCCAGGCATGTTTTTCTGCCCTGGGACATTAGTGAACAGTTGTTGTAAAAATAAATCAGCGAGGGTAAAATATAGCACCGAGAGCATTTTAAATTTTCTAGTGTTATCTTCTTTAATGAAAACAACATCAATTGAATTAAGCCCGACTTCAACCACTCACTCATACTTACTCAGGCCATCAACATGTACATATTCTTCAAACAGAAAATCTATGAAAGTTCTTTTTTTCTTTCCTCTACTGTAATATCTTCTTTACAATGTCTATAAATGAACTTTTAGACAAATATTCATAGGATAAAAAAAAGACTTTTTCTTAAGTAAAATTTGGCCTGGAGGTAAAAATAAAATATAGTAGGTTAAAGCTGGATATTATAAAAACTTCTGAGCAAACTTTGAAGCAGCTTTTGATAAGTGCTATCACTTTGTGCAAGTGTATGATTTGGTCTTAAATTTTGTCACTCTGTTTATTCCGCATAACTTCACACTTCAGCCAAATTTGTTTCCATGTGTTTTATGTCCTCTGGGCCTAGTATTCTAGTTCAAAATGGGCTACATGCCTTCACTGTCATTTCTAACTACTATTCTATTTGAAAATAAGTTCATGTTCTACCTTCTCTATAGGAAAGACTAATGCTCCTTTGAATTTGCGATAAATAATACTGCAAACTATCTTTCTGGTAAAAGGAGGGAGGAAATGAGGAGACTGTGGGAAATGAGTTACTCAAGATAGCTTGCTCTAAGATTTTTGTTCATTTTTAATTTTTTTAAGTTTTTAAATAACTTCAACTTTTATATTACGTTCAGGCAGTACATGTGCAGGTTTGTTACATGGGTATATTCTGTGAAGGGTGAGAAAGTAAATTAGTTCAGACACTAATTTTTTTCATTATTGAATACTCTATGTTTTTACAGCAGTTTTGGGTTCATGGCAAAATTATGAGAAAGGTTGAAAGATTTTCCATATACTCCCTATCCCCATACATGTGTATTCTCCTCCTTAATCAACATTCTCCACCATAGTGGTATATTTGTTATAACTGATGATATTATATTGACTCATTATAATCAGCCAAAGTGTTAAATTTACATTAGGGTTTGCTCTTGGTGTTATACATTCTATATATTTTGAAAAATGTGTAATCACATGTATCTATATAGTACCATACAGAGTATTTTCACCCCCTAAAAATCTTCTTTGCTTCGCCTATTCATCTCCTCTCTCTCTTGATGCTTGGAAACCACTAATCTTTTGTAGCATGCTATAAGTGATATTTTATGGCTATAAGATTAATGGTGGCCATAAGGCCCACTCAAACATCTTGCAGAACCAATGCTATGTGGCATTAAGCAATAAGATATGACATGGCCTGGAGGCTTTTGATACTAGCCCAGGGATTACTAGGTCTCTATAATGATAGCATTTAAAAACACTGGTTGCCCTAGAGACAAGTCCACCTCAGCACAGTTGCAACTTTTGTGAACCTTAAAACAAAGCTTACTCTTACAGGAATAGGCTAAGCTCCCTTTATGAAGCAAAGCAAAGGTAACAGACCTGGACTGAATGTAGGTGTAAGACAGGGGGAAGAATTCCCTGAACTCTGAGAGTGGTCTCCACATGGAGACCCTCCCAGTCAGGCACTCATCTAACCCCTGACTGTACATGGCCCAGGCTACAAGCCAGCTCTCACTGTTCATCTTTTAAGAGTACTTCCAGAATAAACATCAGATTCATCTTCAGTGTGAATTGGACCAAAGGAAACATATCACCCCCGGGGGAGTTGATTAACAGGGGCTGCCCAAGACCCCTAAACATGACATCTTTTTGCCGTCACCATTGTTTTGCCTCTTTAAGAATGTAATGTTATTGAATTATACATCATGTAGCTTTTTCCAGTTTCTCTTCTTTCACTTGGTAATGTTTATTTAATGTTTCTCTATGTGTCATGACTTAAAAGTTCATTTCCTTTTAGAACTGAATAACATTGGCCTGTCTAGATCAGCTTATTAACTCAATCACCTATTGAAGGACATCTTGGTAGCTTTCAAGTTTTGGAAAATATGAATAAAGTTGCTATAAATATCCATGTACAGGATTTTGTGTGGACATAATTTATATTGCTAGGTTTTATGGTACAGTATGTTTAGTATTATAATAAACCATGAAACTGTCTTCAAAATTAGCGATGTAATTTTGCATTCCTACGAGCAATTAATGAGAGTTGTTGCTATCCACATTCTTGCTAGCACTTGGTCTTCTCGGTGTTTTAGATTTTGGCCATGTTACTAAGTGTGTAGTGGTATCTTATGGTTGTTTTCTCTAGGGGGATAGAACTAATGGAATAGGCATATATATATAAAGGGGAGTTTATTTAGTATTAACTCAGATGATCACAAGGTTCGAAAATAGGCCATCTGCAGGAAGGAGCAAGGAGAGCCAGTCCAATTTCCAAAACTGAAGAACTTGGAGTCTGATGTTCGAGGGCAGGGAGCATCCAGCATGGGAGAAACATGTAGGCTGGGAGGCTAGGCCAATCTCTTTTGACATTTTTCTGTCTGCCTATATTCTACCCATGCTGGTGGCTGATTAGACTGTGTCCACTCAGCTTAAGGGTGAGTCTGCCTTTCCCCACCCATTGACTCAAATGTTTATTTCCTCTGGCAACATCCTCACAGACACACCTAAGGTCAAATCCTTCAATCCAATAAAGTTGACAGTCGGTATTAACTATGACCAGTCCACCCCTTGTCAACTTAAACCCATACACACCTCCTGAGATCACATATAATCTTCAAATAAAGTCAATAATAAGGTCATAATTATAACTAGAATAATACAACTATCCTTCATACAACCAGAAATACATCAATCCACTACCCAAATACTACTACATAAAATTAACAATATTTAAATGCTGATACGAAGTCAATAAATTATATTGCACATGATAAAGGAGAAAGGAAACAAAATGAAGGTATTTTCTTAGTACAAGTGTATACATGAACAAACATGTTTCTAACAAAAGAATGAGGAAATATTCATGACAATTACAGTCCTAGTTTCTGCAGCTGATCATGTGGTCATAGCTGGTATTGACGACTACCTTATTCTACTACCCATTCTGTGTTCTCCTTGCCTTCAGGAAGCATCCCAGCTGGTCATGTTTTTTCCTGGTTGAGTGAATTAAACCTTCATTCCTGAAGGGTATGGGTTATTTGTAGTCCTGCCTGAATAGGCTAATGTAGTTTCCCATTGACCTTAATCAAAGGACATGGTAATACTAAGAGACACCCTAATGGATCTCCTGTATTTCATGCATACTCTTCCTTACCAACATTTTGAAGTAGCAGACTGATTTCATCTTGACAATCTGGGTAAATCATCCAGCCAACACTATAGGCTTCTTAGCCTGTTGACTTAAAGGTAAGAGGATCCCAAAGTGTCCAGATAGCAATCTTAACTTCAAGTTTAATGGAATCATTAAGAGTTTGCTTATTTCTTCCCTATAGAACTAGGACCTCTAGGCCAGCAAAACGTGATGTCAGGAGAACAGGAAGCAAATATTTTGCTAGTGATGGTGATGCTGGCACAACTCACCATCACTACTGGTGATGCCATATTGTTTTCGATTTACCATTTTTCTAGGTAGAGGCAGCTCTAATGGCTTCCATTTGGCCTTTTCCACCACAACAGCCTTCACCCTACCAGTCAGGGAGCCAATGTGGGAATTCTGCCAGCTGCTGAGTATGTCTATGCCAATTTTGCATTCTGGCACTGGGGAAATGACCACAGGATGAGTCCAAGGACCACTGTAAGTCAGACCTAGCTAAAATTCCACTAATTGCCTGACCTCCACAAGCCCTACTTTAACTGGAGGATAGTAACGATGTTTTGAGTCCCTTGGAATTAATGTCAGGTCAGAGCCAGTGTCCAGTAGTCCCCAAAATGTCTGATCATTTCTCTTTCCGCAATACACGGTTACTGGAGTAAAAGACCAGAAGTCTCCTTGGGGAAGGATGAAAGACAGATTTACTGCATAAATTGTTGGTACTGTAGTGGGGTCCTTCCTCAAGAGGACCCAGACTTCCCTTTATTCAAAGAGTTCTGGGTCTATAAACTGACTCAAGTCTGGACACTGATGGAGGGGCTGTAATTCTTTGTTTCTGAAACTCAAATTAGTCTTTTGTTCATTCGACCAAGATTTCTGCTTATATAAATCAAGTAGGAATGCAGGAGGCATCCTATCAATTTCAGTTCCAAGAACACTGTGATTAATTAGCCAATGCAGAGCTCTACACAAGTCAGACTAATCTGATTGCTACTTTCCCTCTGTCATCCATTATGGTAGCTATACCTGCCTTGCCTTTGACCTTTGAGTGCTGCCACTTGGCCCCTGTCACCTCAGGATCCAATTATTCTCATTGTACTAAATTTTAGTGGTTGAGTGACTGCAGTTCCCACTGTTAGCTCTGACATATACAGAAGAGCAATTATAGGGCTCTTCAAAGATGCAGGTGTTGCCCTCACAAATGTATTTTGCAAGGCATTGGTTGTGGGTATATCTTCTGGACCCTTCTATTTTGAATGAATATGTCTAAAGTGACTTATCGACTCCATCATTCCAATCTCCCTAAGCCTTTGAATACCTTTCTCAAATTAAACCAAAGGAGATCACGTATTTCCAGCTCACTCACAGTGGGCCATCTATTAAACCACATTTCAGCTAACCAAGCAAACTACTAGCCTTACATACCTGGGTTTGTTTTCATTTTTCTAGTTCCTCCAGGTGTGATGTTAGATTGTTAATTTGAGATCTATCTTTTTTATGTAGAAATTTAATGCTATAAACTTTCCTCTTTATACTACTTTTGCTGCCTTCCAGAGATTTTGGCATATTTTGTCTCTGTTTTTATTTATTTCAAATAACTTTTTTATTTCAGCCTTAATTTCCCTTTTTACCTAAAAGTCACTTAGGAGAAAGTTGTTTAATTTCCATGGAAATGTAATTGTGTGGTTTTGAGAGATCTGTGGTATCTATTTTTATTTTTATTCCACTGTGATCCAGTAATATGGTTGGTATAATTTTGATTTGAATTTATTGAGATTTGATTTATGCCTTAGCATGTAATCAATCTTGGAGTATGTCCCAGGTGCAGATTAGAAGAGTCTATAATCTGTGGTTGATGAGTATTCTATAGATGTCTATTGGGTCCAATTGGTCAGGTGTCTAACTAAAGTTCAAAATTTCTATTTTAGTTTTCTGACTCAATGATCTGTCTAAAGCTGTCAGTGGATATTGAAATCTCTCACTACGATTGTGTGGCTGCCTAAGTTTTTTTTTTTTTTTTTTTTTTTTTTTTTTTTTTTTTTAATAGGTCTAGAAGTACTTGTTTTGTGAATCTAGGTGCTCCATTGCTGGGCACATTTTTTGAAGATAATTGTGTCTTCTGGTTGAATTGAACTATGTATCATTATTTAACGTCCTTCTTTGTCCTTTTTTAAACTTTTATTTGTTTAGATTGTGTTTTATGCGATATAAGCATAGTGATCGCTACTCTTTTTTATTTTCCATTTACATGATAGTTCTTTCTTCAACTCTTTACCTTAAGACTATGGCTGTTATTATGTATGAGACTGGTCTCTTGAAGACAGCAGATACAGATGAATGGATGTTTTTTTCAATCTATCTTGCCAATCTATGCCTTCTAAGTAGTGTGTTTAGACCATTTACATTGAAAGTTAATATTGATATGTGAGGTTTTGATCCTATCATAAACTTGTTAGCTGATTGCTTTGTAATTTCTATTGCGTCATTGCTTCATAGGGTCTGTGGGCTACGTACATAAGTACGTTTTTTTGTAGTAGCAGGTATCATTCTTTCATTTTCATATTTAGAACTCCCTTAAGGATCTTTTCCAAGGCTGGTTTAGTAGTAAGAAATTTCATTAGTGTTTGCGTGTCTGGAAAGATTTTATTTCTCCTTCACCTATAAAGCTTGGGTTGGCAGGATATGAAATTCTTGATTGGAATCTCATTCTTTTTTTTATAAGAATGCTGAAAACAGGTCCTAAATCTCTCCTGGCTTATAAGGTCTCTGCTCAGAAGTCTGCTGTTAGCCTGATGGAGTTCCTTTTGTATATGATCTTATCTTCTTCTCTAGCTGCCTTTAAGATTTTTGCTTTAACATTGACCTTGAGTAGTCTGGTGACTATATACCTTAGTAATGTGCATTTTGTATAGTATCTCACAGGTGTTCTCTGGATTACTTGTATCTTGATGTCTACCTCTTTAACAAAAAATAAGAAAATTTTCTTGAATTATTTTCTCAAAAATTTTTCCAAGTCATTTCTTTTCCTCTGTCTTAGGAATGGCAATAATTTATAATTCCACATTTCTTGAAGACTTTGTTCATTTTATATTCTCTTCTCTTTACTTTTGTCTGTCTTGATTAGTTTGAAAAACTAGTGTTCAAGCTCTGAAATTCTTTCTTCTCCTTGGTGCAATCTACTGATAAAACTTCCAATCATATTTTGAAATTCCTTAAATGAGTTTTTATTTTAAATTCCAGAAGCTCTGCTCTAACTTCTCTTTAGGATATTTATCTCTTTCTTTATTTCCTGGATTGCTTTATGTATCTCTTTGTTTTGATTTTTAACCTTGTCTTGGATCTCATTGAGCTTCTTTACAGTTCATGCTTTGAATTTTTAATCTATCATTTCAGAGTCCATTTTGGTTAAGGACCATTTCTGTAGAAATAGTGTGGTTCTTTGTGGTGTCATGACATTCATCCTTTTCATGGTGCCTGAATACTTGTGTTGGTTCCTTCTCATCCAGTAATGTTCGCATTTCTCATTTTGTAAAATTATTTTGGGGCAGGTAGGATTTTTTTTTCTTTTTCTTTCTTTCCTTATATTATTATTATTTTTTTTTTCATTTCCTTTTTTTTTTTTTTTACCCCTCTAAGGGGTGTGATTGTAGAGAATGCTTGGCAAGGTCTTTTGGCTTTGCTTCTATAGCTTTATTCACATTTGTCACCAGGTTTTATACTGGGCTGCACAATTCAATCTACAAGCCAGTAGATGAGACTTACGGGTAAGAGGCAGCTATGGCCAATGTGGTTGAGTATATACTTAATTATTATTTACTGGGAGAATCTCTCTGTTTTGTCAGGTAATAGTCTGATTCATGGAGTGCACAGTGAGTGGTCTGAGCTGCTTCCTCAGCCATGGGCTGTCTGGGGCAAGATGAGCATGGCTGGACAAGGTAGGTTCACCTGCAAGGTCTATCATGGAAGGCACAAATACCAGCACAAAGGGAGAATCCAGAGGATGGTTTCCAAGTACCCAGTGTTTTGCCTAGGTATGGAGCTGGGAATGCTCCTCACTGCCAAGTTCTCTGCACAGAGATGGAGAGCAGCCTAAGCTCCTAATCCAGTTGTGTGGGTGCTCCAGATGTCAGGATATCTGTCTTGGTTTGGCATGGAGTGGAGGAGAGCCCCCTGTTCCTGTGTCTCTCCACAGGAATGATGGGAAGGTTCAGGCTGCTGTTCCAACTAAGTGGGTGCCCCCAGTGCCTGGAGATATGCTTGGGCATGGACTCTGGCTACTGATATAGGCTAGCAAGTGTTCTGAATGCATGGACATATACCTGGGCATGAAGCACAGAGGGCTCTTCTTCACCCAGATCTATGCACAGGAAGGGCAGTTGAAGTTACAAATCTGGGCAAGTAGGTGCTTTGAATGTCTAGAGATCTGCCTAGGCATAAAGCAAAGGGCCCTCCTGCACCATGATCAAATCCAGAAAGAGTGAGGCAGCCCAGGGTGCTGGTCCAGGCAAGTGGGTACTACAAATGCCTGGATCTATGCCTGTGAATGCAGTGGAGAGGGCCACACTGCACCACGATCTCAAGGGAGTAGGCTGGGGCATCCAGCAATGACACATACAGACCAATTCCAGGTTTCCAAGTTTGCCCTGGGCTGTGAGTCTCATCATTTAGGAGAAACTGCAGCTGAGGCAGCTCTCCTCCGGCTCCTTGGCAAGGTCTTTTGGCTTTGCTTCTATAGCCTTATGAGGGAGAGCACAATTCCACTTCCTGCTGCTGGGGCACTTCCCAGAGTTCTGGCTGTGGGGATCAGTACCCAACTCTAGAGCAGGCACTCCAATTTCTGGCCTGAAACTAAAATGTCTGTGTAGGTACACTGCCAGTTTACCAAGGAATGGCTGACTATATACGCTCCCAGATTTAAAATGGTGTTCTACTCTCGGTTCTGGGTCTGGGAAAATGACCGCAGCTGTTTCTGGTATATTTCCTCAGAGAATCTCCAACTTTCTCCTCAAGTTAGCTCTGGGGCTGGAGAGAAACAAAGTTATCTCTGTCAGCCTGGGTCGCTTAGATGCCCAATGAAAAGGTAATCATAGAGGAAAGTCCTCTGCCTCTTTTGCATACTAGGGCTTCCCTCACTTTTATCAGCTGGATTACATGACGAGGGCTGTTTGCCCATGTTCTACTCCCTGAGTAGATGTCCTTCACAATTTCAGTGAATTCCCATTTTTTTTTCTTCAAAAAATTCAGGGTTTATCTTTATTCACTATCTTTCTATTTCCAAGTAGCTGAGCCATGCTAAAAGTTTCTGCCATCCTGAAGAAAAACACACAGACACATACTTTCTTTCTTTCTTTTTTTTTATTTTTTACTAGCTGGCCATAATATATTAGGTGAAAAGAATTGCTATAAATAGACCTTTAGTAACGTGGGGGGTGGGTTCTATAGTCTTGCAAGTGTTCTATTAGTTCATGATTTGATCTCAGTATTTTAGTAAGCTGATGTCTCTGGGCTGTGAATTTCACAAGTGTTTTTCAGTTTTTTTCCTGCCTTAGATGGGACAGGATAGCTATAATCAGCTGGAATTTGGTATATTTCCCTTCCCTACTTGGAAAGCTAGAGATCACTAGAGTTTGATATTTCTATCTCCCAGGTCAGGTGGGCTCTGATACAAACACCACAGCAGGTTAGAATCTGGTTAACTAGTTTCTACTGGGGGCATACCTTGTTAAAAAGAATAGAGTACTGTAGCATATTTCAAAATATATTCTTTTCTTTGTCTCCTGCTAGAAGGATGAAGAAACTTTTCTCCAGTCTTTTGTGTGAGAATGTAGTTGAGCTCCTGGAGCTAAATCTCAAAATATTGGGGACCTCCTCCTATTCTTGGACCACTCTTGAGTTTTTACCTCTCACAGTTGTCTACACTGAACCTTCAGCAATTTATCATTGCAGTTCAAGTTTTCATATCTGTGGTAGTTTCAGGTCACGAGTCTTTGCTCTGGTAAACCATAACTCCCAATATTTGCCTGTCTGCCTTTTCAGTTGAGGGTAGCAGTTTGTACTGCGTCCTCCTTTCTCGTTCAGATCTAAGAAAAGTTGTTGACTTTTGAGTCTATTTATCTTTTTTACCTGTTGTTAGGACAGAGTGGGAACTTCCAAGCTTCTTAAGTGTGGAACCAGAAACCAGCAGTTCCATATTACAAGGTTTACATTATAAGAATCTTAAGAGATTTTCCTAATTCTATATCAACAAATTTTCCTAACTCTATATCAACAAATATCAAAACAGATGTTAATTATTTATGATAAATAGGATTTTGGATCAAATAATTTGGAAAAATACTGATATAAAGAAAAATTAAGCCAATTTTTTAACTTTCATACTTCTTAAAACCTTTGTTGTAAATCTCCAAGATTACAATTTAGTCTGCAGGATTTCCCTAAACCTTTTCAATTATTGAACACTTTTTAACCTATAAAGGAAATTGGGTATGTTTACATACGCTATACCATTAATTTCTAAAGTGCAGCTGCCAGAGCAGCTATTTCAGCATCAACATCGGGGTACTTGTAAGAAATGCAGATTCTTTGGCCTCACCCAGCAGTACTCAATCAGAAACTCTGAGGGTGGACCCAGAGTCTGTGTTTGAAGGTGTCCATCAGGTGATTCTAATGTATGCTGAAGTCTGAGAGCCATTGCTTTATTTCATGTAGACTTGAGTAGTCCCTACCTAATATGGCTAGGCTTTGTGTCCACACCAGAATCTCATCTTGACTTGTAATCCCCAGGTGTTGGGGGAGGAACCTGGTGAAAGGTGATTGGATCATGGGGGCAGTTTCTCCAATGCTGTTCTCGTGAAAGTGAGTGAGTTCTCACGAGATCTGATGGTTTTATAAGTGTTTGGCAAGTCCCTCCTTCACGCTTCTCGCCCCTGTCACTGTGGAAAGAAGGTCCTTGCTCTTCCTTCACCTTCTGTCGTGATTATAAGTTCTGAGGCCGCACTTGCCACGTGGAACTGTGAGTTAATTAAACCTCTTTCTTTTCTAAATTATCCAGTCTTGGGTGGTATCTATAGCAATGTGAAAATAGACTAATACACTACCCATGCTTTCTTTTAGAACAGATATTCACTGAAAGGAATATTTTTAAAGAGTAAGTGAATTAACATTGGGAACCATGTAACCACTGATATTGGAAACACAATTTTTCCCTGTGAAGTTGTAAATGCTTAGTTTAGAGTAATTAAAGAGACATGAACAATGTTTATTGGCTCTCAAATACTTCACTAAAGACATTGACTCTAAAATCAAAGGTGTTTAATTGATAGGAAAAATACAGATATTTTTCCTCTCTCCAGTTTGTCAGTCTTTTAATTTACAGCATAAGAGATTTCTTTTCAAATGAACATCAAAGAAGTAAATGTGCTAAACGTTAACATCTGTGCTGAAGTAATTTATCAGCGTTGCCATACACAGATGAGGTGAAACTTTCTTAAACGCCTATTTAAGCCACTTAAGGTTGCATGTGTTGGTAATGAATGTTAGGTACTTGACTACTTGTGTTGTTGTTTGCAGGGAGCTTCTACCCTCTGAATACGATAGTGTATCACAGTTTTGTAATTATCAGTATTTATGCAATAGCAAAAGGTTTACTGCATAAGCAATGCATAAGTGTGCGTGTAAGTATGTGGCAGAGTGGATTAGTTCTTATCTGTATTGCATGGAAAGAAGTAATAATAAAGTTTGGGTGGACGAACTATATCTTACCTAGATGGTCCAAAGACTAGATAGGCTGTTTGCTTAAAATAAAAAGTGTGGGAGGGGGGGAATACATGTGCAGAATGTGCAGGTTTGTCACATAGGTATACGTGTGGCATGGTGTTTTGCTGCGCCTATTGACCCCTCCTCTAAGCTCCCTCTCCTCACCCCACAATGCCCAACATGTCCTGTTGTGTGTTGTTTCTCTCTCTGTGTCCGTGCGTTCTCAGTGTTCAATTCAACCTTGTGAGTAAGAACATGCAGTATCTGGTTTTCTGCTCCTGTGTTAATTTGCTGAGGATAATGGCTTCCAGCTTCATCCATGTTCCTGCAAAGGACATGACCTCATTGTCTTTTATGGCTGCTAGTACTCAAATATTTTTGTCAAGGAGATACCCATTATAGTAACCTATTGGGCCATTTAGTAAGATAATTCTGTTGTAGTCAGAGAGATCATGAAGGTCAGCAGATTGTTCATAATTAGGAGTTTAAGGCCAGAGCTATACAAACTAACACCAGATCTCCATAAATAGATTACTTATTTAGTTGTTTTGGTGTGCTTGCTGTCTTACCTGTATTGAAAGCTTAATGTGTTTTAGTGTGGAAGAAAGTCTGATATAAGATACAGTGGTCTTATATTTCTACTAGTCTTTTACCAAAAATATTTCCTCCATAATTCAGCCATGTTAGCTCAAACGATGGGCCTGTGGAGGTAAGCAGCACATAAGTAAAGGAACTTAAAAAATTCTGTCAGTGTCAAAAGGCTGGCAATTCTCTTCTACATTACTTATGTTTTAATATGGAAAGCTTACATAAAGTGAGCTAAGCTATTAGCCATTCACTCACAGGCTGCTTATTGCTAATAACTTTTCTCAGTAGAGATTTTAAGTTAAGTTTCACTTTTCCTAATAATTTTCACTTTTCATGGTAGTTTTCAATTTTCATAATTTTCACTTTTCATAATTTTTTATTTTACTAATTATTCATTTATCCTCAAAATAACTGGACTTAAACACAGTGTTAGTTGAAAATGTGATAAAGTGTTTTTAAAGCCTTACAAATGTCCAGCATTTAGTGGGACTGATGCTTAGTGCATCTTCTCAAACATCAGTATGTACTGCTCAAGGGAAACATGAGGATCTGAGACTACTAAGTACTTTAGTAAAACTGAAAAAAAAACTACTCATTATTTCATATGCACAATTAATTTACTTGCTTTACCCATAAGATCTTTGAATAGCAAATTTAGAGAGAAAATCAAAAGCTGTATGTGTATGTGTGTGTGTGTATACACACACACATTCTCTCTCTCTCTCCATATATATATAGCTATGTGTGTGTGTATATATATGTGTGTATGGTACACACACACACACATATATATATACACATATATATACACACATACACACACATATGGAGAGAGACAGAGAGACATTTGATCTTCTGCCATCTCAAGGGATTTGTCTTAGTTCTCATGTCAGAGCTCTTTATCTAGGGAATTGGGTGGGGTAGAAATAGTAGGTGATAGTTAAAGTCTTCTTCAGCTTAAAAAAATAAACTGAAAGTAGAGTTTTCAGACAACTAGAAATTATCCTTACCTAGACTTTGGTGGTATGAAGAAAGCTTTAGCAGAGAGAAGAGAAAGCAGACCAATCCAAGAAAGTTGAGATGCCTCAAGGTGTTGGTCTTGGGATGTTCTCTGTGCATGGTGGAGACAAAGCCCTCATCAGCAAATAACCCTGCATATTGAAGCATACTGTGTAGTACAGGCTGTACACTACACTTTTCAAACTAAAAAACAGACTGAAATGTTACTGTGGGAAAGTTTGTGGGTAGTAGAGTATGATTGACATCTTTGGTAAGCATTAGTGCTATATGCCAAATACAGTTGGTTTTCTTCCTGAATACTGGGTAGTATTTTATTTTGCTCCCTTTCTTGTGCCCATATGACTTGGTTTGGACAATGTTGATAAGAAAGGAAGTGCATGTCACTTTCTCACGGAATCTTTTAGAGTTGGTGAGAGACTCAATGTGCTTTTTGTTTCCCTCTGCTATGGTGCCTGGAAACATTCCAGCAGCCTGGGTCCTACAGTGTTCACCATGCAGATCAAAGCCTTCCAATTGGCCTGAAATGAACATGTAGAATGAGGGGGAAAAAAAAAGCTATAGAGTTTCTGGGGTTTGTTGCTACCACAGCATAATCTGACTAATAAAATCCTTGCTCAGTGTCCTCAACAGAATTGGAAGACAGCTCTTTTTAAAAATTGATACATGATTTTGTACATATGGGGTATATATGATATTCTGTTATGTGCACAGAATGTGTAATTATCAGGTATGGGTATTTGGGACAGCCATCACCTCAAGTATTTATTATTTCTTTGTGTTGAAAACATTTTAATTCCTCATTTCTAGCTATTTTGAAATGTATTTATTTGATAACAGTATGATGACTCTAGTTAACAACGTGTAACAACAAGATATTGGTAACTATAGTCACCATACTCTGTTATCAAATCAATGTATTTCAAAATAAATATATAGTCACCATACTCTGTTATCAAATATTGGAACTTATTAATTCTCTAACTATGTTTATACCCATTAACCAACCTCTCTTTATCCCCTCTACCCATCCCCCATACACTTCTTGGAGTTTGGTATCTCTTATTTTACTTTCTGCTTTCATGAGATCAACTTTGTTATCTTGTGAGTGAGAACATGTGATATTTGTCTTTCTGTGTCTGGCTTATTTCACTTAACATAATGGCCTCCACTTCCATCCATGTTGCTACAATCTACGTGATTTCATCCTAGTTTATGGCCAAATAGTACTCCTTTGTATAAAGTAATAGACCACATTTTTAAGTCCATTTGTCCACTAATGGATACTAGGTTGATTCCATATCTTAGCTATTGTGAATAATGTTGCAATAAACATGTGGGTGCAGGTATTCCTTTGATATACTAATTTATGTCCTTTGGATTAATACCAGTAGTGGGATTTCTGGATCATATGGTAGTTTTATTTTGTGTGCGTGTGAAATCTCCATACTGTTTTCCATGATGGCTGTATTAATTTACATACCTACCGATAGCTTATGACTTTTCTAGATCCTCGCCAGTATTTGCTAGATTTGTTAGATTTTCAAAAGTAGACATTCTAACTGGGCTGTTGCTAATTACTATTACTAATTTTGAATTTCTTTCATTAGTGATATTGAGCACTTTTTTCCCATACCCATTGGTCATTTGCATGTCTTCTTCTGAGATGTCCCTATAGAGATCCTTTGTCAATTTTTAAATGGGATTGTTTTTTGCTGTTTTTTGAGTTCCTTGTATATTCTGGATATTAGTTCCCTGTCAAATGAATAGTTTGTAAATATTTTCTCCCATTGAACAGTTTGTCTCCTCATTCTGTTGATTGTTTCCTGTGCTGAACAGAAGCTTTTCAGTTTAATATATCCAATTTATCTATTTTTATTGTCTGTGCTTTTCAGGGTTCTAGACCAATGTCCTGAAGTATTTCCTCTAGTAGTTTTATAGTTTGGGGCCTTACATTTTGAGTCTAATTCATGCTTAGTTGATTATGTATAAGGTGAGAGACTGGGTTCAGTTTCATTCTTTTGCATGTGGATATCCAATTTTCCCAGCACCATTTATATAAGAGAGTGTCTTTTCCACAGGGTATCTTTTTGGAGCCTTTGTGAATATTATCTTTTACTGTGTATTTGGTAGCAAAATAATTCAAGGAAATGATGGCATTCCTATAGAGATTAAGGGTATGACTCTTCTTTTAGAATCATTTGCAACATATGGAACCCTACAGAGAGAAGGAGCCCCAATGGTACCTGAAGTTGAAATTATTACTTTGGGAGAGGCTTTAATGTCATTTCAATATAAAATACATTTTAGGTTTGTGCATTAAGATTACCACCTGTTACATATATTTTGTATCTGGAAATCTCTGCAGCTCAGTATAATAGACCTGCTCCATCAACTGTCATATTTACTTTGACTTCTAAGATTAAAACTTCAGCTAATACTCCATGCCCTGCTCCTCAGAAGGACTACTGTATAAGTAAGTATAGCACTAGAAATAAGTACATCAGTAAATTATTGAATGCATAAAATGTGCCAAGCAATACGTTAAGCAGTTTACATGGATTATCACATATGTTCCTTTCAATAAATCTGTGAGGGAGATACTAACCTCATTTACCATGTTAGAAACCTGGAAATTATACATGTTTAAAACTAGCCCCAAGACACACAGCTTGTAGGTGGCAAAACCAGAATGACAGTCCAGGTCTGCTGGATGCCAATGCCATTGCTCTATATAGCCCTCATCAATCACCCCTCACTTGGGTTACTGGAACAATTTTCTAACTTCTGTTTCTGCTTTTCTGATTTTCTTCTTTATCCCTCCTATTTTAGATAGAATGATGAATAAGTACTACTAATATGACCTTGTAAGTCCTTTTGCTAAAATTGTGCTGGCTTCCAACTGCTTTTTACATAAAATAGAAACTCCTCATTATGTCACATATGGCCCTCAAGGACAAGGCCCCCGTCGTTTCTTCTATATAAATTTTTCACCACTTCTATCTTTCTATGTTCTTCTAATAGTAGAGTATTTTTGCTCTATTAATGCTACTGATTGTCACCTTGCTTTATACAGGGTCTTCTACATGTAATGCCAGGGAAGATCTTTCAGGGGAAGACCCATATACCTTTACACCCAAACCCAGCAATAATTTAACAAGACAACATAGATAGGACTGTCCCATGGAAACTTCTGCAATATTCCCATCTGGATTAGAAATTCCTATTCTCCCACGGAACTTTATTCAGGGCCTTATTGTTGTATATACAATATTATAATGTAGGTATATGAGCCCAGAAATCAGAAAAATTCATGGTTTTAAATATCAGCTCTGATACTCTACAGTTAGATATACTTTACACAGTTATTTAACCTCTCAAAACTTCAGTTGCTTAGTTGGTAAAAATAATGTAAGCATAGAACTTCCTGTACAAATTTTTATTGTTAGGTTTGTATTCAATAATGAGTTAATATAATGACTTAGTATAGTCAGAGTTCAATAAAATATTTGTTGATATTTGTATTTCACTCAACACATTGTAATATATTACCTAAATATCAGTTTATAAACTCCTTAATGTGAGGAGGCATGACTTTTTTCTTCTTTATAGACCAGTGCCTATTGTAGTAGACCCTAAGTAAGCATTTGCTATTTAAATAAATCTGCAGATAAAAAAAATTAGAGTGACATTTAAGATGCTTAAACTCAAAGGCATTAACATACATCCAGGTTTCCTTGAGATGCCAGAAAATATTAAAAACACAGTTCAGGATTTTGGACAAGAGGAAAATAGATTCTTCTCCTAAAACTGTATGAAAGAATAGAAGAAAAAATATGAGGCCTGCTGAGATAATGAAAGGACTCCTGGATTGTCCCAATATACTCAGTAAAGTAAGTGATCTGCTCTGATTGAGATTAAGGAGGAAAAAATGGAAGTTTACCGGCTGAAGAGATTTGGAACATTTTTGAGAGCAATGAGCCAAGGAATCAATGAGGGAGAAATATCAGGCATGCTGAGCAGTGGTCACCGCCAGCTTGCAGCTAGTTGGTATAAATATTAAGAAGGCCAGGTCTACTTGGCCATAGTTCTTTATTCAGCGTGGTTGAAGGCATAGAGAAGGTGGCCTTCATAGTGGATCTCCTAAAGAAAATTATCAAGGGCAACACAAAGTGAGAACAAAGATTGAATAAGCAGGATATAGAATTATACTGTAATATTTTGCAATAGACCAATTAGGTCCAAAGACATTCACACATATTAAGGTTTCTATAAATATTTTTTGAAAAACTTTTAATATGAGTGACAGGCATGCCATTTTTGCTTATATATTTTATGCATAAAGCCCAACAAAATGAATAGTGTTCCTTTCCAAGTGTAATACTCCTGAGGAGAAAGTATTTTGTGTTTGAATTGCAAAATTTCTCAATTCTAGTTTCTAAATATACTCAGAAAAATTAATTGAAAACAGTAAATGACTCTACAAATAATGTCAAGCTGCCTTTCTTTGCTTAAGTGTGTTTAAAGAGTATTATATTTAAAGAGAACAGAATGGCTCACAATGAAATGAATCATCACTTGAATTTTATTTGAGGATCGCAATAACCACAATATACGTAATGAAGTCAATTTAGAGAGCTAACCTGTATAAACATAATCAATGAGTAACACTGAAAGGCTGTACAATAAATTAATATAGACATATGTTGTTGTTGTTTTCCCTGAATTTACTTTAACTTACTGTATATGTGTCTTTAATGACATAATGGGAAAGGGGGATGAAAATAAAGGTATGGTAAAAAAGAAAGGAATAACTAAGGGAAGTAGGCAGTGTAAGCAAAACCTGGAATTTGGGCATTGAAATTTAGAGAAAAAAGAAAAATGAACCATTTTTTTTTGGATTATTTATTTGGAATCTTCCAAAATCATTTATTTGTCTAGAAATTACCTTTTGTAGTATCATAGGATAGTATGATAGAACAGATAATAGGAAGAATTAAGAGTAAGTGAATGGCTAGGCTTAGGGGTGGGAAGATGGGATTTAAACACTTAAAACCATTTAAACCACACACAGAAAGACTAACATCACATATTATCACTTTTTTGTGGGATCTAAAAATCAAAAACAATTGAAATAATGGTCATAGAGAGTAGAAAGCCCTACCCAGACACTGGGAAGCATAATGGAGGATTGTCAGGGAGGAGAGGATGGTTAATGTGTACAAAACAAAATAGAAAGAATGAGTAAGACCCACTCGTTGATAGTACAATAAGGTAATTATAGTCAATAATACCTATGCATTTTAAAATAGCTTAAATAATGTAATTGGACTGTTTGCAGCTCAATGGACAAATGATTAAGGGGATGGATACATTATTCTTCAATATGTGCTTATTTCACATTGCAAGACTATCAAAAGATATTTACCACATAAATAGATAGGCCTACTGTGTATCCACAAAAATTGAAAACAAGTATATATATATTTCAATGTGTGTTTATTATCAACCACAAGTAATCAATAAGTTATAAAATAGTGAAAGATGCACCAATTCATGCAAAAGCCACAAGCCCTTGAAATACAAGTGAGTAAAGAAATCAGGCAGAAATGTAGAGAAGAAAACTTGTATAAGTCATGTGTACTTAGCTTATCACAAATGTTTTCCATCTGGTTAGTTCTTTCATGTTAATTTCTCAAATTATTTGATCCCATTTTCCCCATATTTTTCCACCCACACCAACAATAACATTGTCACCATTAAAAATTAGTTATTTAAACTGTTTTTCAGTAATTTGTAAGAAAAAGAAAGCTATAATTAGCATTGCATTTCCAGTAATGCCAGTAATCATGTCTTTTTAAAATAAAACGATGCTAGTGATAAAAATCAGTAGATTGGAGAGGTTCAGCTTTTTTTCTCATAAGTAAAATTAATTCATTAATACATCTAAAATACTATGATGGCTATTAGTCAGTCTTCTAGATCATGGAGAAAAAATATTAATATGATATAGGCCCGGTCTTGCAGACAATCTGGTAGGAGAGAAATGTATGTTAATCACATGCAACTTTTTAGGTACCTTATGAAGACAATGATAAAGTATCTAAGAAACACAGAGAACAAAATAACTAAATCAGAAAGTTTTCCCAGTACCCTTCAACCAAAACATACAATTCTATTGGTACTTCAAATAATAATGGAAAAGAAGTAAGAAAAATATCCTGAGCATAGGTCCTACGCTATGGCAAGACCTGCATTCAGAGAGTAGGAGACATATGGAAGCTACCTTTCAAGTAGAAATGAACAGGAATTGATCAATTACAATGGGAGGAGCAAGGAAGAGAAATAAGCCAGTGTTGAGTGTTCTCAGAAATTTCAGATGAAAGACAAACTATTAATACACATTGAGTAAGTTTAAAAATCACCTAATAGTCTCTTTTTGCTTCTCCCACTAATTGACCTTTGGCCAAATCATTATGGGTATCCATAAGCGTAGAAGTTACCTGGATTTTTTGCAGAAGGAGTGAAATGAATGACTGTTCAGGTTTTGCAAGTTGGACTTCTTAATAGGAGATTTTTCAAATTTATTTCCAGTTATATCCAATCTGATAATTAAAATAGTTCATTTAGGGGAATATTGAGTGCCTTAAAAAATGTTTACTGCTAAATGTGTACTGTTTGGCTAGTACATGGCACAAAGTGGACATTTAATTATTTTGAATAATTGAATGAAGAGAGAATGTGCCATGAAAACACAGCATCAAGTCAAAGCTTCTAATGGAAGATCAATCCTGGTAGGAAAGCCAGTGAGGAATGAGTTAAGGGAAAGTGGACACGCATGAGGTTAAGGAGGTAGCCAGTGACCTGATCCTGAGGCTTTTGCAGGACATGGTAAAACTTTTAAATTTTGTTCTAATGGGGATAGAAATTTTTTGAAAATTTTTGCACAAGTGGTGCATGGGTGTGTGGCATCATCTCATTTTGTTTTTTAAAAGATCATTCTGTCTGTTGGTTGAAGATTACACCATCTGCATGAGAGACTTGACTTGAGGAGAATAATTAGGATGCTATTTCATTATCTTAGCTTGGTTGAAAGTGATTATTATAGAGATTATAGCAATGGTTACATTTGGAAAGTAAATCAGTAGGAATTATTGGCAAATAATTGTGCATGTCAAGAACAGGTAGAATGAAGAATGGCTCTTAGGTGACAAGTTACCATAAACTGAATGTCTAACAACACGTATTATCTCAGTTTCTGTAGATAAGGAATCTTGGCACAGACTGACAGCGGCTTCTGCTTGGGTCTCATAAGGCTGCAATCTTTATCCGTAGGCTCCAGGGAAGAGTTTGGTCCAACCTTACTCAAGTGATAGGCAGAATGCATTTCCTTGTCGTTGTAAGACTAAACACACCAGTTTCTAGCTGCCTATTTGCTTGTGTTTTTCCTTGTGACCTGGAGGCTCCAGTCAGCTTTTTGCCATAGGAGTTTACGAAACATAGTTGCTTACTTTTTTAAAGTTAGCACAGAGATTCTCTAAAGAAAGTCTGTTACAGGATTACATAACAAATCCAAGAGAGTGATATTTTGTCACCTTTTTCCGCATTCTACTGGATAAAAGAAAGTCACATGTCTGCCCCACCCATCAGGAGAAGTAATTAGACAAATTCATGAATACTAGAAGTTAGGGATTATGAGGGGACTCTCTTGAATTGTTCACAGGTGGATATATGGCTGTGTCTCTAATGACAATATTATATAGCTGAACTGACCCTGGGATCACCTACTATAAAACTTTACCTTCCATATGATTTTTAAAAATCCTTACTCATTAAATCCACTTTTGGTAAGGAATTCTGCCACTTCCAGCTGAAAGTATCCTGTCTGACACAGGGATATGAAAGATTAAGAACTTCTCACTTGAAGATCTCTATCTTCCCTTTGTAGGAGAGGAAGATGATATGTTTGGGCTTTACCCTAAATGACAGCTTAACATAGCTGCTATAGTAAGTGGGAAAGGGGGATAGTTAGGATCACATAGAAGGAAGTTCGGGTAATGTTTCGAGACCAGGTGACATTAGAAAGTCAATATTTAATCACAACAATCTGAAAACTTTGCATTTTTACCCTCTATTAAACAGCCTGGATGTTAGAAAGAACATCAATGAAATAAACTCTCAAAGTACACCCTGCATCCTGCATGGTATAGGATTTGGATTTCCTATGCACATCTTTGAACAGGAAATGGTTTTGATTTTTAAAAATTGTAGATGATTGTTAATATTTCTTGATTAGTACATTTTTGGTATCCTACTAAGAAATCATTGCCCTCCTTCTGTTCATGAAGATGTTTTTTAAAATTTATTTTACTACAATAGAGTTGTAGCTTTCGTGTTTATTTCTATGATCCCTTTGAATTAACTTTACACATGTCAAGTAGGACTGATACTCGTTTTTCTCACACAGGTGTCCAGATATTCCATTTGTACCATTTGATGTATTCTAATACCATCTACTGAATAAACTATTTTATTAACTGAAAAAAAAAAGGAAAAAAAAAAGAAAATTCCTCTTAAGAAACTGAAAGTGAAGCCGTCTTCTTAGGAAAGAACCAGGTGTTAGTAAGGAGCAACAGAGGAGGAAGCATTCTGTAACATGTTAAGAGTTTTTGTTTACATGAGATTGGAGTTCTTGGGTGGAGTTCAAAGGTTTAGTTTGGGTTGGAAGATGGTTTTATTCAGAGAACAGACAGACATATGAGGACAACATTATTGAAGAGAACACATTATCAACCACTACAGGATTTATCAGATTTGTTGCTTTTAACAAAACAAGACTTCCAGCAGATAATGAAGACATTTGAAATCCCACATTACCGCTATATCTTGCGTTTGTGACAGTTTCACAATCTGTATTAGGGAAGCATCTGCCAGGCTGAGTGAGCTGTCATCTACTTCCACAGGAGCATCAATTATGGTTTTCTTTCATTTTAGCCTCAACCAAACATTCTCTACTGTGATCCACCCTCAGGTCTATGGATTTCCATTCAGTTGCACATCTTTGCATGCAGGAATACTCCTTAATCACTTCTGTTTCTTCTTTTTAAGAAAATGATTTAATCAATCTTTGGCCTCTTAAAAAGTTTCCATGACAGATAGAAAATATTAACTGAATTGTGCAAAAATGTCATCTTTTGGTAGTGTATATTATCTGTTCTCAGTATTTTTATCTTCGTAACTAAGCCCCTTAGTATATTTCCACTAGATTTTTGATGACTCCAAAAGACATGCTGGAATTTGGCTCTTACCATCATTTGCTTCTTGCCTTTAATTTTCTATAGTATTCTACTTTGCAAAACCTTTCTTTTAAGAGAGTCAATCATTTAAAAATTTAAAGTGACTTGTACATATTGGTTTGAGTCATGACAAATTATTTTTTCTAGGTCTCAGATGTCCTCATTTATACTTCCAATGGTACTTACTATTGTTAAAGCTGTTTTTATTAAACTATCCTTTAACATATCATAGAGAAGAGTTTATTTAGAGAACTAAAATGTCTTTGATCATAAGAATTCCAGTAATCATCAAACGTGGTGGATTCTAGGTACCCAACAAATCTTTTTACTTTGGATACAGCCTTAGACAACCCAATCCTGCCTTCTGCACAGAGTCAAACTATTATAGGTTAGAATCTAGGGGCCAACCAGATTCAACCCCTTCCAGGAATACAGATTGGAATTTCATGAGAGATGAGGCAACTAGATGACAATGCCTTGGTTATAACTACCTAGGAACTCCTTATCCCTAGAGCTGTTTTGGTAACTGCTTTTACAGAGACTTTGTTAATTCATTCTTCCTTTGCGTTTTGAGTACCATGTAACTTTATAATAAATCTACTTGGTATTTAAGTAAGCTTTAGTCAATTGCTTCCTATTGCGCATACCCACAATAACCTTAAAAGATACAATCAATTTGTTAGTGCTAACAGAGAACTCTTCAATGCCCAAGGATAGCACAGTTGTCAGGTATTTATTTAAAAATCTCTGCCATAAATTAAAGTTGAATTTGAACAAAACACTATGGGTGAATCAGTGAAAGTACATTATCATTTCTGGAAAAGTAAAAGAACGTGTACAAATCATTCAAAAATTGAAATATATCATAAAAGCATACTTCATATATGTTTTGTCTATGAGCTGTGATTATGAAAAATTAAGTCTCATTTCTTAAATGTGTCATAGAAGTCATTTAATTACTAGTTACATCATGTTTATTTTTTAAGAACAAAATTTTTATGTCCTGCATTTCTGTGGCAATTCCTTTTTTGAGCAAATTACTGAGGTGGAAAAAAAGGAGATAAGATTAATCCATCTCTTATATTTACTCCAGTTCAGTCTGTAAAATGAAATGAAGGTGGTGGAAGAAGGCAATTAGAAGATTACTTTTCTCTCCAAGAAGCTCAAAGTACTTATCTATCATTATTCAATTGATTTTATAGGATCCCCTTGAGAGTTGAGGAAAACAGCTATTTTATAACCAGAGAAATTAATGCAAAAAGCCACATGCTCTGTTAATTATAAGAGCAGGATTAGGAATCACAACTTCTGAGTTTATAAAATATTGTTAACCCATTAAATTATCCTGGGTTCTACTATTTATAGAGCTTCTTCCTATTAACTGTGCTTTCAATGTAGCAATGAACTAAATGGCTAAACGTCTTATGAACCTTTTGGTTTAAGGTGAAAAAAATCAGTTAGTGTCAATTAACTTCATTCATGGATCAACCCCTGTCTTTACAACTCTTTACAAAACATGTGGATCATTGTTAAAATGTCACATGTACATTGATTAGGCAGAAACATTTTAAAAGTTGCAGCCACTTTTTTTAGTCCTCTATTAAATGTGTTATGTATCTATTGCATCTTTTAATGACATCTGACTTTGATTTTCTACTTTTACCATCCCCTTCAGCCAAACTGTTTATTCTCCATGAGGGAAACATGACTTTTTTCTTTCACACTTATTTTCTTAACATTTGTTATTTTTTAAGCATGCTGTTTCCCCTGACATAATACCATCTCTTTCATTTGACTCTACCCAAATTCTCCTTACCTTACATTCTCTATAACATCTTTCCAGGAACTTCAAATTAAATTATCCTTCTCACTTTTATATTCAAGTCCCATTTCTATCTCTGTTATTAGGAATGTTAGTAGTATGCATTGCATTGCTTACTTTTTCTTTAAACATTTATTCAGCCTTCATTGTTACATCCCATACTTACAGCTCTTCTTCCCAAAGAGATTAAAATCTTCCAATAACAGAAACAATGATTTGCCTTATTCTAGATCAGATAACAATTAGGGCAGTATTTTGGATTTATTGGGTGCTTAATAAATGAACAGTTAAAAAGGTTGATTAATTTAATAGCACTGTTACATGGATTTGAGCTTTGAAAAGCAGAGGAAATTTTTTAGAATTCTTGACTTTACCTCTTAATAATGTAAAATGTGGGAATTCCATATTGTTATCTCTTAAATGAAGAATGTGTTAAAAAAAATTTGTAACTTCCTAACGCTAAATAAGATGTCATTAGATAGCAATTTAGACGGCATATGCAGACTAAATAGCACAAACACTAGAAACACCTTTATATTAATATTGGCATTGAAAATAGGATGTCATATTAGTTGATTTGTCATTTTAATCTATTGTCTATTTAGACATTCATTGGCTTCTGCATGAACAGACAAAGGCTATGCCAAAACATACTTTTAAAATCTTTTTCTTTACCTATGGTTTTGACCATAATCTTCTATTCTTGTTATTATCTATTGTCTTCCTTATTGCATTTCTGGCAGTGATCAAGTTCGTGATTTTAACCCTTTTATACAAGTGCTTACTCCAGCGCCTAGATCACCTCATTTCTCTTAAGTTTTTGTATATATTTCATATTTCTTTACTCAAAAGTCAAAAGTTTACACATTCAATTAAACACCTGAGTTATTAGCAGCAGACTACTGGGATAGCTGCTACCAGTGAATCTACTGATTAGGTCAAAATATTTCATAAGGCATAACGTGAATCATTTTATCAAGGTATTCTGCTCTAGGATTTTATCCAAAGAAAACTATCAGAATTAGGCAATCATTTTACTATACAAAAAAGTTGATTATAGCATTCAAAATGGCAAAATATTGAAAACTGAAATAGGGAAATAAATATGTATTCACAAATATGAGTCAACATATTCATATTAAATAATGTAAAAAGATGATTTTTGAGTTTTAAGTAATAAATTATATACATTTATGGAGTACAATATGGTGTTTCAGTATATGTATGCATTGTGAAATGGTCAAATCAAGTTAATTAACATATATTTATCATTTCTCTGTGCTGAGACTATTTAAACTCTTCCATTTTAGTTATTTTGGAGAATACAATACATAATTATTGACTGTAGTCACCATACTGTGCATTAAACCATGAGAAAATATTCCTTCTATCTAACCAAAACTTTGTACCTCTTGATGAGTGACCCCTTCCCCCAAATACCCACCGTCCAGTAACTACCATTCTATATTCTACTTTTAAGAATTTGACTTTTATAGATACCATATATAAGTGAGATCATACGGTATTGTCTTTCTGTGCCTAGTTTATTGCACTTAGCAGAATGTCCTCTAAGTTTTTCCATGTTTTCACAAATGACAGACTTCTCAGCTTTCTTAAGACTAAATAGTATTCCATTGATTATATGTATCACAATTTTAAATCCATCTGTTCATTGATGGTCACTTTATTTGTTTCCATATTTTGGCTATTATGAATAATGCTGCCATGATCATGAGAGTGCAGTTATTTCTTCAACAATACTGATTTCAATACCTTTGGACATATACCCAGCAGTGAGATTGGTGGATTATAATTTTATTTTCAGTTAATTAAGGAAAATGGATGGTTTTCCAAAGTGGATGTACAAATTTAAAATACCAATAATAGTATGCAAGGGCTCACATTCCCCCAATACTCATCAGTACTTACCTTTCATCTTTTGATAAAGAAAATTTAACAGGTATGAAGTGATATCTTAATGTGATTTTAATTAATTTCTCTGATTAAAGATGACAAGCCCTTTTTCCTATATCTTTTGGTCTTTTGTACGTCGTCTTTGGAGGACTATCTGTTCAAGGCCTTTGCTCATTTTTAATTTTTTTTTGTTTTCTTGTTATTGAGTAATTAGAGTTTCTTATATATTTTGTATGTTAGCCCCTTGTCCAATATATAATTTGCAAAAATATTCTCCCAATATATGGCTTGTCTCTTCACTGGGTGAAATATTTCCTTTGCTGTGCTTAAGCTCTTTAATTTAATGCAATTCCATTTGTAAATGTCTGCTTTTGTTGCATTTGGGTTTGCGCTCTTTTTCAAGATATCAATGTCTAAGTAATTGTATGAAACTTTCAGGTTTTTCTTCTGGTAGTTTTACATTTACAGGTTTAAATTTTCAGTCTTTAATAAATTTTGAGTTGATTATTCTATAGTGAGAGAGATAAAGGTCAAATTATATTACTGAGCAGGTGTGTATCTAATTTTTCCTAGCACCAGTTATTGAAGAGACAGTCGGTTTTTTTTTTTTTCTGCATTATCTTTTTCACATTTTGTCTTGCACCTTTGTCAAATATCCATTGGCCATAAATATGTGAGTTTATTCCTGGGCTATCTATTCTAGTCTGTAAGTTGATACGTACATTTTCATACCAGTATCTTGTTGTTTTGATAACTATAGGTTTGCTTGTTTTGCTCAAGATGGCTTTGGCTATTCAAGGTCTGTTGTAGTTCTATACAAATTTTAGAATTTTTTTTCTATTACTGTGAAGAATGAAATTGTAACTGTAATAGGGATTCAATTGAATCTGTAAATAACTTTGGGTAGTATAGATATTAAAACAGTATCCATAAATGCAAGATACTTTTTCACTTGTGTCATCTTCAATTTTTGTATCAAAATTTCATAGTTTTTAGTATTCAGATCATTTTGCTTGTAGGTTAAATTTTAATCCAAAGTAAATTGTTTCTTTTAATATTATTATAAATGGGACTGTTTCTTTAATTCTTCAGCTTGTTTTCAGTGTATAGAAATGCAACATAATTTTGCATGTTGGTTTTGTATCCCGTAACTATTATGATTTTCTTTATTCTAAGCCTTCTAGTTGAGTCTCTAGGTTTATATATGTGTTTATATATATATATATATATATATATATATATATATATATATATCTGTGTATGTATATATACATATATGTGTCCATATATATATACATATATAATATATATATATATATATATATATATATATATATATATATATATATATATATATGTCCATGTCATTAGCAAACAGATAATTTCACTTCTTCCTTTTCTATTTGAATTCCTCCTATTTCTCTTTCTACTACTTGCTCTGGTTAGTATTTCAAAGTACTATATTTAACAGAATTGGTGAGAGTAGGCATCCTTGACTTGTATCTGAGTCTCTGACCTAAGAGAAAAGGCATCAACTTAATATGGCATCAATTTAATATGATAGCATCAATTTAATATGATAGTATCAATTTAATATGATAGCATTAATTTAATATAACTGTGAGTTTGTAATAAATGGTCTTTACTGTGTTGAAGAACATTCCTTCTATATCTAACTTGTCAAGAGTTTTTATCAAGAACAGATGTTGAACTTTCCCAACTAATTTTTCCATTACCTATTAAAATAATTATATGGATTTTGTCATTTACTCTGTGAACTTGGTGAGTCAAAATTATTTTTTAGTCTTTCAAAATTTTGCATGTACATAGTAGGTGCATATATTTGTGGGGTACGGGAGATGTTTTGATAAAATCATGCAATGTGAAATAATCGTATTACGGAGAATGGGGTATCCATCCCTCAAACATTTATCATTATGTTACAAACAATTCAGTTACACTCATTTAGTTATTTTTAAATGTACAATTAAGTTATTATTGACTATAGCCACTCTGTTGTGCAATCAAATACAGTCTGTCTTACTCATTCTGACTAATATTTTTTTTACCCATTAACCATCGCCACCTCCCTCCCACTACCCATACTAACCTTCCTAGCCTTCTGGTATTGACTCCTCTACTCTCTGTCCAAGAATTCAATAGTTTTGATTTTTAGGTCCCACAAATAAGTTAGAACAGGTGATGATTGTCTTTCTGTATCTGGCTTATTTCACTTAACATGATCATCTCCAGTTCCATCCATGTTGTTGCAAATGACAGAATCTCATTCTTTTTTTAAGTCTACAGAATACTGCATTGTGTATATGTACCACGTTTTCTTTATCCATTTATCTGTTGATGGGCAATTAGGTTGCTTCCAAATCTTAACTATTGTCACACAACCGTTTTACAACAAACATGGGAATGTGTAAATTACAGCAATAAATTGATTTCCATTCTTTTGGGAATATATTCAATGATAGGATTGCTGGAACATAGCTTAGCTCTATTTTTAGTTTTTTGAGGAACTTCTGAACTGCTCTCCATAGATTTTGGCATTCCCACCAGTGGTGTAGGAGGGTTCCTTTGTTCTCCACATCTTTGTCAGCATTTGTTATTACTTGTCTTTTGGTTATAGGCAGTTTTAACTGGAGTGAGATGATATTTCTTTGTAGTATTGATATGCATTTCTCTGATAATCATTAAGAGAAATAGTGTTGAGCTCCTTATCATATGCCTGTCTGCTCTTTGTATGTCTTCTTTTGAGAAATGCCTGTTCAAATTTTTTGATCAGATATTAACATTTATCCTATTGCGTTGTTTAAGCTTCTTACATATTCTGGTTATTAATCCCTTGTCAGAGGGGTAATTTGAAAATATTTTCTCCCATTCTGTAGATTGTCTTTTCACTTTTTTGAGTGTTTTCTTTGCCATGAAAATGCTTTTTAACTTAATTTGATGCCATTTGTCCATCGTTGCTTTGGTTGCCTACACTTGTGGAACATTGCTCAAAATTGTTTGCCCAGACCAATGTCCTGAAGATTTTCCCCAAGGTTTTCTTGTAGTAGTCTCATGAGTTGAGGTCTTAGATTTAAAACTTTAATCTATTTTGATTTGATATTTGAAAATGGTAAGAGATAAGAGTCTAGTTTCATTCTTCTGCATATGGGTATCTAGTTTTCTCAGCACCATTTATTGAACAGACTGTCTTTTCACCAGTGTATGTTTTTGATAACTTTGTCACAAATGAGTTTACTGTAAGTATGTGGATTTGTTTCCGGGTTCTCTTTTCTGTTCCATTGCTCTGTGTTCATGTTTATACCAGAACCACATTGTTTTGGTTATTACAGCTCTGTACTATGATTTGAAACCACGTAATGTTACTCTTCCAGTTTTTATTTTTTGCTTATGTTTTTTTCTTAGTACAGCTTTGGATATTATGGGTCTTTTTTTTGGGTCCACATAAATTTTAGTATTGTTCCTATTTCTGTGAAGACTCTCATTGCTCATTTCTGTGAAGACTCTCACAGTGTTTGAATGAATCTGTAGATTACTTTGGGTAGTATGAACATTTTAACAATACTGATTCTTAATATACGTGTTCATAAACATAGAGTATATTTTCCTTTTTTGTGTGTCCTCTCAATTTCTTTCATCATTTTTTTACACTTTATTATAGAAATCATTCACTTATTTGGTAAAATTTTTCCTTATTTAATTTTATTTGTGGTTATTGCAAATAAAATCATTTTTTACTTTTTTTCACATTGCTCCCTGTTGTTATATAAAAATGTTACTGATTTTGGCATGTTACTTTGGAATCCTTCAGTTTTACTGAATTGGTTTATTAATTGCAGTAGTTTTCTTGTGGAATCTTTAGGTTTTTCCAAATATAAGATCATGTTCTTTGTAAACAAGGATAATTTTATTATTTTTCTTTTCAATTTGAATGCCTTTTATTTCTTTGTCTTGTCAGATTGCTCTAGCTAGGACTTTTGGGATGAAAGTAATCATCCTTGTCATGCTCTAGATCTTAGGAGAAAGGCGTTCAGTTTTTCCCAATTCAGTATAATACAAGCTGTAGGTCTCTCATATATGGCTTTTATTACATTGAGATATGTTCCTTCTATGCCCAGTTTTTTAAGGGGTTTTATGATGAAGCAGTGTTAATTTTTATCAAGTGTTTTCCAGCATCAGTTGAAATTATCATATGGTTTAGTTCCTTCACTCTGTTCATATGATCTATCACATTGATTTATTTACATATATTGAACAATATTTCCATCCCGGAAATAAATCCCACTTGGTCATGATGAAAGATGTTTCTAATGTATTGTTGAATTCAGCTGGAGAGCATTTCGTTCAGGATTTTTTTCATCAATATTCATCAGGGATATTGATTTGGAGTTTTCATTTTTTCAATGTCTCTTTTTCTGTTTTGTTTTTGTTTTAATATCAGATTAACACTGACTTTATAGAATGATTTTGAAAGTATTCTCTATTTTTCAGAATAGTTTGGGTACGATTAATATTAGTTACTCTTCAAATGTTTGGTTGAATTCAGCAGTGAAACCATTTTGTCCTGGGCTTCTTTTACTGGTAGGCTTTTTATTATGGCTTTGGTCTTCTTACTTGTGATTGGTCTATTTAGGTTTTGGATTTCATCCTGGTTCAATCGTGGTATATTGACTGTGTCTAGGAATGTGTCCATTTCATCTATTTTCAAATTTTTGGAATATAGCTGCTCTTGTTAGCCGATAATGATCCTTTGAATTTCTGCAGTATTAGTAATGATGTCTCCTTTTTCATTTCTAATTTTCTTTATTGGGATCTTCTCTTTTTCCCTTAGTCTGGCTAAAGGATTCTCAATTTTATTTAACTTTTCAAAAACAACTCTTTGTTTCATTGATCTTTTGCACTGTTTTCTTGATTTCAAATTTACTTCTTCTCCTTTGATCTTTATTACTTTTTTCTTCTAATTTGGAGTTTGGTTTGCTGTTGCTTTTCTAGTTATTTAAGATGCATCATTAGATTGTTTATTTAAAGTTTTCTTTTTCTTTTTTGATGTAGGTACTTATAGCTATCAACTGCCCTCTTCTGTTTTTTGCTGTGTCTTAAGGTTTAGGAATGCTGTATGTCTATGATCATTTAAAAAATTTTTACATTTTAATTTTAATTTCTTCATTGACTCACTGTGCAATCAGGGGCATATTGTTTAATTTCCATGTATTTTTATAGTTTTCAAAATTCCTCTTGTTATTAATTTTTTTTTTTTGTCCTTGTCCTTTTATTGGGCAAGGGGTGAGGGAAGCAGACAGACCGGTTGGACATAGCAGATGGGTGTGTGACGACAAAATGCTACTCGAAAGCCAGCCAACCCACACTCCCCTGAAATGGATGCTGACGTGCTTCAAACTCTGGGCACTGGTTTCACACATAGCCTCTTCGAGGAATGACAGGGGTTCTTGTAAAGCTTTTTGTTACCCTCAACCATGGAGGCAAGCTCTGAGTTCTGGTTTTCCTAGGACACTAATGCTCGTCACAAAGATCTCTGGAGTGATCAAGGATGGAGGAGTCAGTGGCAGGGTGAGTTTCAAAGATAAGCAGAACAGGAGTCTTGCCCAAGCAGTGGGCAAGTTACAACAACAGTTCCTGTGTATGGCCTCCCACCCAACCAGAAATTGACAGAGAGGCATGTATATGTTGAAAAGATATACATATATTTAGAATTAGCCAGCTGGACTCCATTTAGATGATCCCAATTTTGTTGGCAACATCCAAAGCATCGTAATCAGGAGCCAGTTGAACATATGCCTTCTTCTCTCCATCAGGCCGAATCAGGGTGTTGACCTTGGCCACATCAATGTCATAGAGCTTCTTCACAGCCTGTTTGATCTGGTGCTTGTTGGCTTTAACATCCACAATGAACACAAGTGTGTTGTTGTCTTCTATCTTCTTCATGGCAGACTCAGTGGTCAGCGGAAACTTGACGATAGCATAGTGGTCCAGTTTGTTTCTCCTGGGGGCGCTCTTCCGAGGATATTTGGGCTGCCTCTGGAGTCGCAGTGTCTTGGGCCGCTGGAAGATGGGTGACGTGCGGATCTTCTTTTTTTTGTGGCTGTGGACACCTTTCAACACTGCTTTCTTGGCCTTTAAAGCCTTCGCTTTGGCTTCGGCTTTAGGTGGGGCAGGAGCTTCCTTCTTCGCTTTCGGTGCCATCTTGCGAAAAGCTTGTTAATAATTTCTAGTTTTGTTCCATTTTGGTAAAAGAAGATGGTTAATATTTCAAGTTTTTTGTTTTTGTTTTTTTTTTTTTACTGTTTTTAGACCTAACATATAGTCTGTTCTTGAGATTATTTCATGTACTGAGGATGATGCATTTTCTGCAGTTGTTGCATGAAATGTTTGTAAATATCTTTTAGATCAACTTTGGTCTACTGTGCAGGTTATGCCTGATGTTTCCTTGTTGATTTTCTATCTGAAAGATGTGTGCAATGCTGAAAGTCGGGTGTTGAAGTTTTCAACTATCTTTGTATTGGGGTGTATTTTCTTTTTAGTTCTAATATTTTCTTTATATCTGGGTTTTCTTTTTAGTTCTAATATTTTCTTTATATCTGGGTTTATATCTGGGTTTTCCAGTGTTGGGAGCATATATATTTAAAATTGTTATATCCTCTTGCTGAATTGACCCCTTTATTATTACATAATCAAATGACTTGTCTCTTCTTATAATTTTTGTCTGGAAATCTGCTTTGATACAAGTATAGCTACTTCTCTCTTTTTTTTTTTTTGTTTCCATTGGCATGGAATATCTTTTTTAAAATTTTTGATCTGTGTGTATCTTTATGGGTAAAGTGTGTTCCTTGAGGGCAACAGATCAAAAGATCTTGTGTTTTTATTTATCAAACCAGTCTAGGTCTTTTGATTAGAGAATTTGGTCCATGTACATTTAATGTTATTGATAAATACGAACTTACTTTTGCCATTTCATTATTTGTTTTCTCATTGGTTTGGTGTTCTCTTCTTTTTTTCCTCACTGTCTTCCTGTAGTGAAGATGCTTTTCTCTGATGATATGATTTGTTTTCTTGCTTTTTATTTTTGTGTATTCATTGTATGTTTTTGGTTTTTAGGTTACCATGAGGTTTGCAAATACTATCTTATATAAGCCACTATTTTAATCTGACAAAAACTTACCACTGTTTCCACAAACAAAAACAAAAAGAAAACTAAGGAAAACTCTCTGCCTTAAATGTATCACTCTGCTTTTTTATTTCATTTATATTTTTATCTTACCATACTATATATATCTTGAAAAGTTGTATTCCTTTTTATTCATTCATTTTTTATTATTTCTACTTGGGAGAAGAGTAGTTTACACACCACAGTTACAGCGTTATAATATTTTGTGTCTTTCTGTGTACTTCGTATTGCTAGTGAGCTTTTTACTTTTAGGTGATTACTTATTGCTCACTAACATTCTGTTCTTTTTGATTGAAGTACTCTTTTAAGCATTTCTTGTAGGATGGGTATGGTGTTGATGAAATCTCGCAGCTTTTCTTTTCTGGGAAAGTCTTTATTTCTTCTTAATGTTTGAAGGATATTGTGGCCAGCAATATTATTCTAGGGTAAAAATTTTTTTTTTGTTGTTTTTTTTTTTGCTTTGCTTTGTTTTGTTTTGCTTTTCTGTCAGCATGTTAAATATGTCATGCCACTGTCTCCTGGCCTATAAGATCTCCACTGAAAAGTCTGTTGTCAGATGTATTGCAGCTCCATTGTATATTATTTGTTTCTTTTCTTTTGCTGCTTTTAGTATTCTTTTTAAATTGTAATCTTTGGGAGTTGAATTATTAAATGCCATAAAGTCTCTTATACTATCTCACTGTTTTTGAATTCATTTTTACTTTTTTGCTTCTCTGATTAAATGGTTTCCAGTGACTTAGCTTTGAGTGTACTGATTTCTTCTTCTAGTTAATCCAGTTTGTTGTTGAACTTCTCTATTAAATATATCAGTTTAGTTACAGAATTCTTCAGGTTTATAATTTCTGTTTGATACATTTTAATAATTCCAATCTCTTTATTGAAATTGTAGGTTTGCTGTTACATTGCTTGCTTCACCTCTAGAAGCCCCTTTATTTCCATTATTTTGAATTCTCTCTTGGATACATCATATATCTCCACTTCATTCATATCAGTTTCTGGAGATTTATCCTGTTTTTTTTTTTAATGTATATTTTTATTTGATATATTTATCCTTGTTTCTTCATTTTCTTTTACTTGCCTTCTCTTTATTTCTCAACTCTTCATGTGAGTTTCTATGCACTATATAACACAATGCACTTGCCAGGCTGGCCTCTTACAGAAGAAAGATTTCATGAAACGTTTCTGGTCATGTTTTAAGGTACCTCTCAAATGTTGGTGTTTATACAAACTGCTATCTTTGTTTCTGGTGATTTCTTAGGGATTACAATGTGCCATCTCCTGTCAGTATCCCCAAGATTATTAAGGCAGAAGCCAGAGCCTTTACATGTAACTGGTAAGGTTGGACTGTTGAACATTCCAGTTCCTTCTATCCTCGTTATAAAGCATATTTATGTCCCATTCTCTCTATGCTAATCTACTATACTAATTTAGTGAAATGATCTGTGACAAACATCTGTGCTTGAGTTAAGGCTTTATCCTCTGATTTGGGGAAACAGCTGTTCAAAATGGGCCCACTGTATGCCTATCATTTTGGTTTTCTGTGGTTTCAGGCCACTCAGGAATGGAGAGCACCATCAACTCCCAGATTTACATTGTTGAGGAGACTTTGGGCTGGGATCTATAAATGTTGTGGCAGTGGGTACATAAACAGACTTTTTCCAGGAAGAATAGGTAGAACTGGATTTATCACTGGGGCAAGCTGGAAAAAAAGTCTGGGAAGTGTTGAGCTCTGGCTCAAGCTGCCATGTGGCTACTGTATGTGTGCTCCACTAGCTCCCCAATGCAAGTGTGTCAGAAGTCAGATCATCAAGTAGCCACTGCATTCCATTCTCTTTTCTGCATTGCTCCAATAGGGTGTGGCCTCTGAAAGCATCTGCACACCACTTTAAAACCACCTTTATGTTCTGTGACATAAGGAGACTTACATTTGCCTAGTCCCTGCTGTTTCCAGAGTCCTTCAGGTAGTAATTGTAAGAGTTGGACTGTTCAATATATGATATAAACCCCTTCTGGAAAGAAATAAGAAACTTCATTTTTAGAGTTCTCTATCTGCATTGTCCCTTGAGGATAAAGCCTCTAAAAGTGCTCATATGTCTATATAGACAGCTGCTTTTTGCTGTGGTCTAGAGAAACTCATGTATGCCCAGTTCCCTCTGCTCCCAGAGCTAAGAGATTTAAGATGAATTTTATCAAGTGGAAGATATAAAAGCTGAAGTGCTCAATATATGGACAAACTCATTCCAGAAAAGATTAATAAACTTGGAGCTATTCTTGGAACAAGCCAAGGACAGGGCAGTATGCTTCTCAGTGGGCTATTTGTCCCTTCAATTCAATAATGTAAGTTAGTTAGAAACCAGGCTGCCAGGTAGACAATGGAACAGTGTGTCATAAAACCTCTTGATGGAGAAACAGGAAGTTACATATTTTAAGCCCGTTCTTTACACTTCTCCCAGGGAATGAGACCTTTAAAAGCACTTCTTCTCACATAGAAAGCTGTTTTTGTTTTTGTTTTTTTTTTTTTTCCTGTGGTCTAGAGAGACTTAAATATGCCTAATTACCTCCATTCCCAGAGTTGTTGAATTAAGAGTCAAACTGTGGGGGACCTTAGAGTTGGAGCACTATATGTGAGGTACAAATCTTTCTCTCCACATGGAGAAAGCTGGGTGTTGGGGTCTCACTTCCTGGTTGTATAGCTCTTTGTCTGGAGCAAGGTCTGTGTCTGAGGGTGACAAGATTTATCTACCTATCTGGTATGGATTTTTTTTATTTGTCCTGTGAGCAGGAGTCTCCCAACTGGTTTTTCACCTTTTCTCAGAGATACATTACTTATGAATAGCAGTCTATTTCGTGAATTCGTAGGTAGAGAGAAAGTCAGGGGCCTCCTATTCTACCATGTCACTGAGGTCACCCCCTTTAAAAGGATAACTTAAGACAATCATAAATGGAAAGAACATAGAGCTATATGGCATAATTTATTTATTCAGAAATAAATATAACTACTCTTGCACTCTTTTGGTTTTCATTTGCATGGAGTACTGTTTTTTATTCACTTTCAGTCTACGACTGTCTTTTAAGGTAAAGTAAGTCTCTAATAGGCAGTATAATTCTTTTTTAAAAAATTTCATTTTGTTCTATGTAATTCCTGTTAGGCAAAGACTTACTAGTACCATTTTGTTGTTTTCTGATTGTTTTGTAGATTTATTGTTTGCTTGCTTCCTTTCTCTTTGGGTTAATATTTATGATCAAGCATATTTATATGCAATGTGTCACACAAAATTCAAGGCCCTGTTTATATAGCCATATATAAATAAAAAGCTCCCTGCCTTTGTGAAGCTTATAATCTCATTGTCAATATAGATAATAAAAGATAAGCATATAAATATAAAGTATTAGGTAATAATTAACAAAATAAATGGGAGCTGGACTCAAATAGGTGCTATTTTTAAGGATGACCAAAGAAGACAGAATTAGTCAAATGAGTATGTGAAAAAGAACACTTCAGACAAAGCAAATATTCAAACCTTAATATTGGAATGTGCTTGACATTGAATGTAATTGGCATTCAAAATGAGCAAATGAGTGAAAGAATGAATTATTCAATTATTTTAACTGTGATTCTGGGGTTACACAAGTTTTATTGATCAGCGCAATAGAGGCATGTCATATTAGCTAGTTCTAGGCTTATAATAATTGCATACCTATCATGTGTCAGGCACTTTTTCCAACTTATTTGAAATTCTCATTACAAATCTAAGATTTTTATTATGCTTTTCACTTTTCCTGATAAAGGAACTGAAACTGAGATGCTAATATATTTGTACATAGTTGCTTAATACAGGATTCAAACACAGCCATATATTATTCTATATCTAAAACCTTTTCTACCATGTCTTATCACCTTTTATGAGCAGTGAAGATAAAAGAATGTGCATTTCCATTGGATAAATAAGAGGTGTCCCAGTTATGTACTCCTAATAGAAGTAAAAATTTATATATGAATTTTCTTTACATATTATAAAATGTAAATGTAAATTAAATTTTAACATAGCTAACTAATTTTTGCTAAGGTTAACAAATGAATATAATATCAAATATAATTTTGATGCAGATATCTATAATTTATCTCCTAGGACTTTTCAACAGTAATGGTTACTGTTTACATTTTACCTTTAATGTTCTTAATAAGAAAATTAAGCATTCTCTATTTTTAGGGATGTATCAGTCTTCAGTATTATAGTTTAAGACAATATTTGAAAATTTTACATTTGATATCAAAATTTATGTAATATCTACTTCCAATCAATAGATGACAATTACCTTTAAATTGTAGTCACTCTATGTGGAACTTACTTAGTTCTCTCCTGATGATCTTAAGGGAACGAAGTACTTTTTCTTGCTGGTAAAAAGTTATCTTTTTTCTCAGCATTTCTGCATTTCTCTCATAATTGTTCATTTTTGCTGTTTATAATAACAAATCTCAGATACCCTAAGGCTCATCTAACTCTTAGCTGGTGGACTCACTTTGTCAGTCAAAGCATTCTGTGAAAAGCAGCCATTTACATTATTTCTCATATCCCTCTCAACCTGCCCCTCCCTCTTGACCAATTAAAATATTTAGCATTAAAATAATTGATTTTATTCAACAAACTTTCACAACATTACAGCTTTTCAATTAAGAGCCAGGACTTTGATGTCAGACCTGGGTTGAAATATTAGCTTCTGCTCTCATAAGACTTATATGTAAGACTCCAGCTTAACTGTTTAAGCCTTTGATTCTCAACTGCAAAGTAGAAATTATCATGTTTCATGCCACATCTAATTGTGTAAGGATGAATTTTTAAAGTAAATTGCTTAAGAAAGTATCTGATGTATAGTTAATACATAAGGGATTGTAATTATTTTAAGTCACTTTTAAATATCCACTTCCAGTTTTACTATTTTTAAGAATGCCAGGTCCTTATTTTCCCTGAAAATATTTAAATAGGAATATCAGCAAACTAAAATCTGATATATTTTAAAAGGAAGTTATAGACTATTTATGCTTGAGAATATTTCTGTTCTGTTCTCTATGTGAACAAATATGCATGAATTTTTTTCTTTTAAACACAGTATTTTGAAATATAAAATATAACACAAAATATTGATTAAACTGTGTTGGCACTTTGATTTTAATTAGAAAGCTCCTGGTGCAGTGAGGACAGTTTAGATTTAAAATCAAACAGTTTTAGGTTTTATATCTAGCTGTGTGCCCTCCAGGAAAGTGTTAAAATTCTGTGAACCTCTGTCTTTTCTAAAATGTCTTTTCTCATTTCTAAAATGAACTGATTATTTATGATGATGAATTAAAATAGTATATTTTAATCAAGAAACATACAGAGGAATCTCTCTCTCTACACACACACACACACACACACACCCCACATACACACAAATTTACAAAATGGAAGGAATTAATCAAGAAAATATAAAAAATTAACAAATTATGAAATTAAAGAGAGAAAGGAAGAAAGGAAGAATGAAAGTTGCCTTTTCGTGCAAAATAGAAAAAAAGCACAAAATCCTAAAAAAGATATACTGTTACAGATACCATCAGAATAAATTTAAAAGTCATAAAAGACCACTTTGCTCAACTGTAATTTATGAGACCTGTATGAAATGGATGATGAACTGATTATATGAAGTATTTTCCAGGCTGAGGGGAAACATGTATTTATTCATTTTGATGGGAATATATAGTAATATAACCTTTATGGAGAGCAATTTGGCAAGCTACTAAATTTTAAAATTCACATACACTTTGACTCAACTAATCCATGTCTTGAGATTTATTCTACAAAACTGTTAGATGTGAGACATGATGTGTGTGTGTGTGTGTGTGTGTATGTATGTAGAGAAAGCAATTTAAGTAGGCATTTTCTATATAATGCTGGGGTCTTACAAAGAGATACTAGGCTGGTGCTAAAGGAAGAATGAAGTAACTCCATATATGTTGATATAGAGTAAAATATAAGTTGCTTAATGAAAAGATCAAATTACAGGACAAGAACATAGTATCCTTCCAAAAAAATAATAGAATTTCATGTATGTGTACACACACACACACACACACACACACACACACACACACACAGACAGACTTTTCTGGAAAGTAGTAAATTGACAACAGCGTTTGTCTTTAAGAAAAATTACTAAGTACCTCAGAAACAGGTTAGGTTGGGATAAATTCTTTTGACTGCATTTATTTTTAATTTTGTATATTTTTTGTGTGTATTATAGATTCTGAAACTATATCTTTAAAATTATACAGTAGTTATTTTGGTGCAGAGACTTAAACACTACATTTTCTGTCTTAGATTTTCAGTCTGTTCATTAGCATAGTAAGAGATCTAAAATTCAACTAAAGATAATTACTTATGGTATACTTTGTACAGAACGTTATATTAAACCCTGTATTTATAAGCAGGAGCAATACTGACTCAGCCACCACTCTAAGAAAGCTTACTTTTCAGTTGGGAAAACAAATAATGATCATATAAATAGTGTTTTTTTTTTATTTTGTTTTGTTTTTGGAACAGGGTCTTTGTTGCCTAAATAAATATTTTAAACTTAGTTTTATAAACCATGTTTTCAAAATTATTTGACTGAATAACTATTTTAATGTGTATCACTGTTAACAATACTTGAATATACTTTAAGAAATACTATGCTATATACTATGCTCTCTTCCCTACCAGTGAGAACTTTCACAAAGAAATGACTGATCAAAATAGAAAAAATAAAACATGAAGAAGGAAGAGAAGGAGGAATATAGGTTTAATATATGTTTAATCAAAAGAAAAAGAAATAAACTTATTAAACTTCTGATAACATGTTCAACCTAAGACCCATTTCGTCATTGATACCCTATAGAATTAAGATTAAATACTGTTATGCCAAGCATTCTCTAACGCTGAGCAAATGGCTCATAAATATGAGCTATTACTGATATAACTGTTAATTAAAGTAGCCTCATAAAACATGTAGATAAATCTGAATGAAAAATATGAATCATGGTATTTGAGTCCAAGACCATATGTATCCAAGATAGTGTTACACAGACAGAGAGATGAAAGATTAAAAGCAAAAGGCATGTGATTAATGTTGTGGTTATATTAACAAATCCTTTTCATAATTCCTTTTTTAGGCCACTCTCAAGTGAAATTTGTCTAGAAGTGGCCACATGGCCCAGTTCCAGCCAGTTCAATGGACATCTCTGGGTAGAGCTTCCAGGAAGGAAATCTTTTTGTTGTTATTTGTTTTTTTGAGATGGAGACTTGTCCTGTTGCCCAGGCTGGAGTGCAGTGGCACAATCTCAGCTCACTGGAACCTCTACCTTTTGAGTTCAAGGGATTCTCCTGCCTCAGCCTCCCAAATAGCTAGAATTACAGGAGCGTGTCACCATGGCTGGCATATATATATATGGGATGGTCACCCCTGTCTCAGAATGACCCAGGCCAGCCAGTGTCTGACCGACGTCAAGGGGCAGGTGCAGTGCTGGCAGGGATGGCTCTGAAGCCAGAAATGCCTTAAACTGCAACGCCCCATCCTGTCTCCACCTCTAGCCCCAGCCCCAGCCCAGTCCTCTGAGGAGCAGGACCAGATAAAGCAGGCAGCGGGGAGGCGGGGCGCCATGTTACTAACTCCAGTACGTTTCTGTCGATCGCTGTGAAATAAAGTCTGAAAACATGAAAAAAAAAATATATATATATACACACACACACATATACTTATGTATATATATACTTATATATATGCATACTTACACATATGTATACACATACACACACACGTACACACACACACACACACACACACACACACACACACACATATACATATGCATATAGTTCAGATGGCATTTCATTCTTGTTGTCCAGGCTGGAGTGCAATGATGCAATCTCGGCTCACTACAACCTCCACCTCCCAGGTTCAAGTGATTCTCCTGCCTCAACTTCCTGAGTAGCTGAGATTAAAGGCATCTGCCACCATGCCTAGCTAATTTTTGTATTTTTAGTAGAGATGGGGTTTCACCATATTGGCCAGGTTGGTCTCAAACTCCTGACCTAAGGTGATCTGCCCACCTCGACCTTCCAAAGTGCTAGAATTACAGGTGTGAGCCACCATGCCAGGTCTGTATTTTTAGTAGAGACAGGGTTTTGCCATGTTGGCCAGACTGGTCTTAAACTCCTGACCTCAAGTTATTTGCACAGCTTAGCCTCCCACAGTGCTGGAAATTACAGGTGTGAATCACTACCATGCACAGCCAGGAAGCCTTCTTAAAAGAAAGAGCTCATTAGGCCTGCCTCTTTTGTCTTTCATCATTTGTTTTTTTGCTAGGAGTATATAAATAAGTACAGCAATCATCTTGCAACTTGAGGTGGGGGTAGAAAGCCATGTGCTAGAAATGGCAAACCAAAGTATTAAAAAGCCTCTGCTTTCTGATAGCCTCATGAAGCTCCTACACTAGCTCTGGTCTGTTAGTGACAGATTTCTTATTAAGTGAGAAAAATAATTCCATACATGTTAGTTGGTTTTCTGCTATTTGGAATGAAATGCATTCCTGGCAAATAAAAAGAGAAATGGAACTCTGAGAAACATTTTTACAAAACTACATGTTGCAAGGAAAGCAAAGCTAATATAAATATAAGTAAGCATAGTCATGAGATAATCATAGTTCAAAATCTGTACCAAAAATATTCCAGAGATAGTGCTCTTTGCACATAATATGTATGCCTTTGCTAATGGGTAAAAAGAGTTTCCTTTAATTTTCCACAACAGAATAGTGGTCATTATATTTGTGTAACATTTCTGTGAGTGTCTGGCTCTCCTATTGGACTGGAATAGTGGTCATGGAACATTGAAGTAGTCCTTGAACAGTGAGGGACAATATATCATAAACTACCACATTTTTTAACCCAAAGAAATAATCCAAGTACTTGAAAATTAAATCAGAAGTATTGTGACTTTTTTTTTTTTTTTGGTCTTTTAATCAATAGGCATATGGTTACACCCTACTTGCTGAAAGAATGTAAAGTCATTACTAGAAGAGTGCCATTTTGTTCCCTGAAACTATAGTTTCCTGCAGTATCGGGCCATTGGGATTTATTGATTTAAAAAACAAGCATTATTAAATATTAATGAGTACTTAATAGAGTACTTTGTTGAGTGCTGGGAAAGAGAATGCAGGGATGACTAATTTATGATAACTGTATATTAAGTAACTTTCAGGGCCGGGCACAGTGGCTCATTCCTGTAATCCTAGCACTTTGGGAGGCCGAAGAGGGTGGATCACTTTAGCCCAGGAGTTTGAGACTAGTCTGGGCAACATGATGAAACCTTAGCTCTACAAAATAACCCAGAAAACTAGCCAGGTGTGGTGGCATGTATCTGTAATCCCAGCTACCTGGGAGGCTGCAGTAGGAGAATCACCAGCACCAAAGAAGTTAAGGCTGTGGTGAACGCTGACTGCCACTGCACTCCAACCTAGGCAAAAGAGTAAGAGTGCAACCTAGTAAATAAATATAGGTAAGTTTCAGTCCAATAGGAGAGCCAGACACTCACAGAAATGTTACACAAATATAATCTAAGGAAGCTAAGACTACCAAAATCAAGATACAGTAGTCCAAACACCTTATGAATTGTTCACTTGCTTTGGGAGTTATGGTACAGGGCTGTAAAATGTCTGACCAGGATCAACCGTGCTATTCCTCAATCCCAGAATCACTGACATAAGGGAAGAATGTGTCTTCCTTCTCATACCCCACTCCCTCTACACTCTCTAAGGAGACTATTATGTGAGTGGGAGGCAGGGGTTTGACTTTAAGGCCTTAGAAGTGTCATCTATTTCTCTCTTTTTGTTTCAGAGTTCTATAAACTAAACAGGGCCAACTGTTGATTCCACATACAGGTGAAATGTCCCTACAGGAATAATTTTTTTTTCCTCTTTTCTCAGTGCTTATTAATCCTTTCCACTTCATTGGTGTTCCAGTACTGCAGTGTTACACATCCAATTAAAAATACATTATTAAAAGTACTTTCTAACTCTTTAATCAGCACTGTCAATATCTTTGGCAACTTATCATCTTTCTAATTTTAAATTGCTATAAATTTCTAAATTTGCTAATTTCTGCACATGCTCAGAGGTGCTGGAAAAAAAACATACGAAGTCTAGTACCAAATTATCTTAGATGTCAACCACCCTCTTTCCACCCCACCACACAAACACTTAGCAGCAGACTCTGAATCTCCGCCCAGCTATTTCTCTTATTCTCCATAACTATTTCTAAGAAAATAATATTTCACAATATTCTTAGCCTGTGTGTCTTATGCTGGTTGGGCTGCTATAAAGCAATGCTATAGATTGGGTACAACAGAAGTTTATTTTTTAACGTACTAGAAGCTTAGAAGTTCAAGATCAAGGTGCAAACAGATTTGGTGTCTGGTGAGGGTCCTTTCATAGATGTCTTCTCACTGTATCCTCACATAGTGGAAGCAGCAAGACAGTTTTCTGGGTCCTGCTTTGTAAGGGCACTAATACCATTCATAAGGGATCTGCCCTCATGACCTAATCACCTCCCAAAGCCACACCTCCTAATATTATCACATTGATGATTAGGTTTCAACAGAAGAATTTTGAGGGGCACACATTGGACCATAACTCTGCACTAGCCCCAAACTCTTTTTTTCTCTATTAGTAGGAGAGCTTGCCTTTTACACCAGAAAAAAAAAAAAGTTTAACTAATCAGTATCTGCCTCTTTTATTTATCCAAAGAAGTTGAGGCTGCCCTGAACACTGACTGTGCCACTGCACTCCAGCCTAGGCAAAAGAGTAAGACCACAACTTAGTTTTTTATTCTATGTACCCTATTTTATCACCTTCTTTCTCAGAGAAAAAAATCCTTCTACTTGCCTAACACTAATTAATTCAATGGTATCTGGGTCAGAGTTTCTCAAATTTTAATGTGTTTATAAAGTTCCTGGGGATCTCGTTCAATGCAGATTCTGATTCAGTAGATAAGGAGTAAAGCCTGAGATTCTAAAAAACTCCCAGCAGTGTTTATGCTCCTGGGCCATCAACGATCCCAACACAGTAATACTTACTTTTCCTGGAGGAAGTTGCTTATGAAGGCAGAAGTGCCTGGGACAGGAAGGTGATTGTATAGGCCTAATCCTTGTCTTCCTAGCCATAATAACTGGGAAATTCTCTCATGATTCTTCATTGCCTAATGACTGCTCTAAAATAAAATGTTGATTCTATTTTTCTGTTTAAAATCCTTCAAGGCTTTATCATACAGAAAAAAAGATTAAACACTACCTCTTTCCTGATCATTGCTTTAGAGATTGTGCTAGTATCACTTCCCCTTATATATCTAGTGATCTTTCTAGGTTAAATTACTGGCAAATTTTTTGTGCTTCATATTCCATGTTATATCTACAGGTAATCTCTTCTGATTGGGAAAACAATTTCTCCCTAGTTAGCGTAATTTTTTATTCATCCACCTCAAAAACTTTCCCCATTTTCTTCATGCAAATTTATGCAATTTAGACGTACGCTCAACATATGATTTTATAACTGCTTATATTTTTGTGTGTCTCAGTTTAGACTGTGGGCTCCCAGAGAGCGGAAACTTTGTCTTCAATTCATATGTTTCTAGTGCCTGGCAAAAACAGATATTTAACGAATGTATGTTGGATCATCAAATACATGAATTTTAATATATATACTTTAGACACATATTTTATTAAAAATGCAAATATTAGCAACCATACTTAAAAGAGACATAATACTTTTAGCCCACATTCACTATCCATTTCTGATTCTGGTGATAATCTGTCACTCTACCTCTGATCAAAAAAGCCCATAAAGGAATAATAATTTGATATAAATGGAGATATGCTAATTATGAAATGTGACATTTTTGATCAATGCCAATGTATATAATACATGATGTTAAATATGCAATATTAACCTTAAATATAAACTAATGTAAAATATTTGCCTATTTAAGAAATTACCTGGTTAAAATATCTCAAGAGTTTTCTTAGCTCTGCCCTACATTGGAAACCTAAATAATTTTTGAAAGTGCCCATGGGCTCAGAAATTCAATAAAAGTTAAAAATTCTCCATATAATTTAAAATCTAAAATAGTATTTTTAAATGAAGCTAAATAAATGATAGGGAAAGCATTGTAACATTTTCTTTACTGCTTTTCTTCTATGATTATTGATAAGATGCAAGATTAATTAGGTAAGGTGTTGGCATGAAAAATGAATTCATCAAAACATGTCACAGATATGTTTCAAATAAACATGTTTACATCATCACTTTTATCTACTTTAATTTTGCATTATAGTCATTCATTCAATAATTCAAGAAATATTTACTCAGTGTTTCCTATATGCCTGGCACTGTACTGCATATGGGAACACTGCAGGGATTGAAACAAGAAATTTGCAATTTAGCGGAACATGTAGACAAAAATAAATGAGTGTTACCAACTGAATGTGTTCCCTCAGAATTCATATGTAGAATTCCAACTTTCAATGTGACTATATGTTGAGACAAGACTCTTATGGAGGTACTTAAATAATTTAGAAGGGTGGGGCCCTGATTCAATAGGGTTAATGTCCTTACAAGCTGAGACTATCATAGACCTCCTGTGCTCTCTATCATGAAAGGACATATCAAGAAAGCAGCTGTCTGCAAGCCAGGAAGAGAATCCTAACCAGAAGTCAACCCTACCAGACTTTGATCCAAGAATTCTAGCCTCCAGAAGTGGGAGAAAAATATATTTCTTTTGTTTAAGGAACCCAGTCTATAATGTTAGCCCAAGAACGCTAATGCAATGAGGGATATGAAAGAGGAATGCATGACATTTTCAACAATAACACTGAGACAATTTAATGGGAAAAATTATTTTCAAGAAATGGTACTAGGACAAATGGATATATTCGTGCAAAAGAATAAAGATAAACCTTTCCTTCATTTCATATGCAAAAGTTAACTCAAAATGGGTCAAATATCTAAGTGTAAGTCATAAACTATAAAACTCTCAGGAGAAAACAGCTATATAAATGTTTATGATCTTGAATTAGGCAACAGTTTCTTAGATATGGCACCAAAAGCAACACCAATAAGAAGAATAAATCAATATATTGAGCATCATCAGAATTAAAAATGTTGTGCTTCAAAGAAAATTATCAGGAAAGTGAAATGGACAACCTACAGAATTGGAGAAAGTAGTTGTAAATCATCTATCTAATAAGGGCCTAGTATGCAGAATATGTTTTAAAAACTCTTACCACTGACCAATATAAAGGCAAACAATTCAATTAAAAATATATAAAGTATTTGAATACACATTTCTTCAAAGAAAATGTACAAATGCAAATAAGCACATTAAAATATATCAATATAATTTATAATTTGGGAAATGCAAATAAAAACTAAAATGAGATACCACTTCATACCTACTAGGATCATTATTATCAAAACAGGGATGATCACAAGTGTTGGTAAGGATGTAGAGAAATTAAAACCCTAATACTTTGCTGGTCGATGGTAGAAGGATTTAGCAGATTTGAAAAACAATGACAGTTTCTCAGGAAGTTAAATATAAAGTTACTACACACTCCAGTAATTATATTTCTAAGTATATACATAAGAAAGTTGGAAACATGTGTCTGCACAAAACCTTGTATGTGAATGTTCATTGTAGAATGATTACTAATGGCCAAAAACTGAAAACAATTTCAAATGTCTTTGAATGAACAAAATAGGATATACAATATATAGGATATAATAGAATAGAGTACCATATTATTTAACCATAAAAAGGAAAGAAGAGCTATTACGTTTTACAACATGTATGACTTAAAACATTATGGTAAGTGAAAGGAGATACAAAAGATCACATATTTCATGACTCCATTTATATAACATGTCCAAAATAGGCAAGAGGGACAGAATGTAGACATGTGGTTACCAAGGGCTAAGGGAAGGGGACAATTAGGCATAATTGCTAATTATTGTTTTAGGTGATAAAAGTTCTAGAATTAAATAATGGTAATGGTCATGCAACACTGGACAATATATAAAAATGAATATATTAAAGTGAATATACTAAATATTACTGAATTATACATTTTAAAATAGCAAATTTTATGATATGTGAATAATTGTTCAATTTATTCAATCAAAAAATGAAAATGATAGATTCTATGAGGTCACAAATGAGAATCACTGACCAGATTTAAGAGGTTTAGGAAGGTTTCCACAGAGGTATAAGCTAAGATCAAAAGATACACCAGAACTATCAATGCAAGTGGTGTGTGTGTGTGTGTGTGTGTGTGTGTGCGCGCGCACGCGCGCATGTGTGTGAAAGAGACCACGGGACATGGCATGAATCATAATTTGGTGTACTATACTGTGGTGGATGGAAACTGCTAAAAGATAATTTAAAAAGGTAAGTAGGCACGCAATCATGCAGAGACTTCATAAAGCAATTTCTAGACCCTTACAGGAGACATGAAAAGGTATTTAGCAGATGACTTCATTATATTTGGAAATGGGTAACTCTCATCATAAGAATACTAAATCTTTTAGAATAACACTGCCAAAATTCAGGCAGGAGACCTTATACTTGGTAAATGGTGCTGGAACGTGAGAAAAAATACTTTCATAAGCATTAAGATGGAAGACAAATGAATACTTATTACTAAAGAAAATTTCAATGTTTATGTCAGGTAGAAAAACGATGCACTCCATTTCCAGACTATAGAGTTAATCATTATTCCATAAAGATGTTTGTAATGGTCTCTATATTTAACATGATTATGAGAAAAATAAGTACATTTCTTTTTTCCCACCTCCTACAATCCAACAAGTCTCAAAGTGCTGAACTTGAATTTTAAATTCTTAAATGTCACCACCAAATGGAAAAACAAGTTTTTTAAGCAAAATAAAAGGAATATATATATATATGTGTGTATAATAATGCACTGATAAATGTTTCATTAACTTAAATCAACAATGTAAATAAACCTAATATAAAAATTAATAATTTAATTCAAATGATAATAAAATAAATGCTGTTTATAGTGTAATTTTTTAAAATTACATAAGAAATTGATTATGAAAAGGAAATTTTTGTGAATGAGGCTAGATCCAGCTGGGATGTGCCTCTCCCAAAGAGAAGAACCAAAATATCAAGTAAACTACACTTTGAAGATACCTTTTGAGAGAAAACACAAAAATTTGATAGTCAGGTAAGGGAAGACAGCTTGGTTGAAGATGAATGTGCAGAGCATCCTACTCAGTGATGATAGGCTCCAGATCTGGGCCCAGAACCAAGAAAAGACCCAAAGTAGGGATAAGTGAAGGAAACCTGGGGCACCACATTCTTGCCACAAACATCTGAGAACCTAGCTACAGAAGCTTTCACAAACCCTCCCACGTACCCACATGAAGGCCTTTGGACTGGCAGGGAAGCTGCCTAGAGAATACACAGTTTTATTGCTTGAACCCACATGGAGCCCAGAAAAATGCAACCCTATGCAGGTGCCCACCCTACAAGACTCTCCATCCTGCACTGAGCAGCTGGAGTTTCTGCTTTTGCCTGAGAGGAGAGAGACAGGCTCAGGCATGTTCATGTGACAAAGACAATTTAGGTCCCATCACCATTGCTATGGCACCAAGGTGCTTCCAAACCATGCAGCCCCTTGCTTGTTGACCCCTCCCAAGACTGCCTTTCTGGATGTTCCCATAGGGTGGGGCCTGTAGACTAGTCTCCATTGCCCCATATGAATGTTTCATTGGTAACCTGGGAGCAGTTCACCTCTATCATAGTCACCACTTGTCGCTGAGGGGCCAGAGGACAAATGTGCTGGCCTGGACCTAATTCCCCAAGACTCAAGCACACTGCTCAGTGTGAAGATCAAATGTGTGGCTGGATCTCAAATGAGAAAGTAGCCCGCAGTGTCAGAACAGAAAGAAAAGTATAGCACTGGTTAGTATGGTAGCTCAGGAGCTGGATACGCCTCCCTTGATGTGATTGGACCAGAAACAATGTGGTATGATTGTCAGTTTCCTGCCCCCCAGTGACTCCTATGGTATGAAATACCTGAAGTGGCAAAATCTGGGTGCAGAAGGCATAAGATGAGCCTAAATTATTGGGCCTATTCCCTGGGCTGGACTCTGGAGGGATAAACATCAGGTTGGGTGTGTGTGTAAACCGGGTAGGACACCACTGCTCTCACATGCACGTGCCACCTAATGGGCATGGGGTCCACCTGCATGGTCAACAACTTTTGCTGACATTGGTGTATGGCACTCAGCTGGCCTTTACCTGCAAACACCACCTACTGGACTGTAGGTTGAACTGCATAATCCAGTATTTTCTTCTAACAGAAGTAAACAGTACTGGGGAATAAGAGAAGCCTATCAAGAACTCCACCTTCCCAGCCCTGTAGGAGATAGTGAGCCTGACCATTTGCACAGCATGTCATTGCTATAACTCACACACAACTGTCATTTGGGAAAACCACTACACTTAAGCTATCTATTACTAAGGAAGCCATACACATCCTTGGCCCCCTAAAAGCACAAAGAAGCAAATCTAAAGAACCCTACCCAATATATGCAACAGTATTATGCTCAAGAGAGATGAAACCTAACCTAAAGGAAAGTAAATTAAAAAATAACAAGAGCTTCTACAAATGAGAAGGAAGCAGCACAATAATTCCAGCAATGTGAAGAAACAGAATGTTGTGACATGCCCAAAGGACCACACTAGTTCTCAAGCAATAGATCCTAACCAAAATAAAAATTATTAAAGTATAAAGAATTTAAAATATGAATTATAAGATCAATGAAATCCAACACACACAAAACATATATATATGAATGTGTGTGTGTATATATATGTATATATAAATGTGTGTGTGTGTGTGTGTGTGTGTGTGTGTGTGTATTGATTTAGGAAATAAATTCACTGAAAAAATTTAAATCACATGTGTAAGTCTTAACAGTAGTTTACACCAAACCAAGGAAATAGTTTCAGAGTTCCAAGACCAGTCTTTTGAATTAACCTAGTCACATAAAAATAAAGAAGGTTTTAAAGATGAAGAAAGACTTTGGAAAACATGGAGTTATTTAAAGCAATCAAACCTAAAACTTACAGGCATTCCTGAGAAAGACAAAGAAAAAGCAAATTGGAAAATATATTTGATGAAATAATGCAGAACAGTTTTTCTAATCTTAGTAGATAAGTAGATATTCAAGTAAGAAATTCAGAAAACACCCGTAAGATAATATAAAATGACCATCATCAAGGCATACACTCTTCAGAATGTTAAAGATCAATGTTATTATTATTATTATTTTTTTATTGCATTTTAGGTTTTGGGGTACATGTGAAGAACATGCAAGATTGTTGCATAGGTACACACATGGCAGTGTGGTTTGCTGCCTTCCATCCCCTCACCTGTATCTGTCATTTCTCCCCATGCTATCTCTTCCCACCTCCCCACCCCCGTCCCTCCCCCATTTCCCCGCAACGGACCCCAGTGTGTAGTGCTCCCATCCCTGTGTCCATGTGTTCTCATTGTTCAACACCCGCCTATGAGTGATAGTATATGGTGTTTGATTTTCTGCTCTTGTGTCAGTTTGCTGAGAATGGTGGTTTCCAGGTTCATCCATGTCCCTACAAAGGACGTGAACTCCTCGTTTTTGATGGCTGCGTAATATTCCATGGTGTATATGTACCACATTTTCCCTATCCAGTCTATCATGGTTGGACATTTGGGTTGATTCCAGGTCTTTGCTATTGTAAACAGTGCTGCAATGAACATTCGTGTGCACGTGTCCTTGTAGTAGAATGATTTATAATTCTTTGGATATATACCCAGTAATGGGATTGCTGGGTCAAATGGGATTTCTATTTTTAGGTCCTTGAGGAATCGCCACACTGTCTTCCACAATGGTTGAATTAATTTACATTCCCACCAACAGTGTAAAAGTGTTCCTATTTCTCCACATCCTCTCCAGCATCTGTTGTTTCCCGATTTTTTAATGATCGCCATTCTAACTGGTGTGAGATGGTATCTCAATGTGGTTTTGATTTGCATTTCTCTGATGACCAGTGATGATGAGCATTTTTTCATATGTTTGTTGGCCTCCTGTATGTCTTCTTTTGTAAAGTATCTGTTCATATCCTTCACCCATTTTTGAATGGGCTTGTTTGTTTTTTTCTTGTAGATCTGCTTTAGTTCTTTGTAAATTCTGGATATCAGCCCCTTGTCAGATGGGTAGACTGCAAAAATTTTTTCCCATTCTGTTGGTTGCCGCTTCACTCTACTGACTGTTTCTTTTGCCGTGAGGAAGCTGTGGAGTTTGATTAGGTCCCATTTGTCTATTTTGGCTTTTGTTGCCAGTGCTTTTGGTGTTTTAGTCATCAAGTCCTTGCCTATGCCTATGTCCTGAATGGTTTTGCCTAGATTTTCTTCTAGGGTTTTTATGGTGTTAGGTCTGATGTTTAAGTCTTTAATCCATCTGGAGTTAATTTTGGTGTAAGGTGTCAGGAAGGGGTCCTGTTTCTGCTTTCTGCACATGGCTAGCCAGTTTTCCCAACACCATTTATTAAACAGGGAGTCCTTTCTCCATTGCTTGTTTTTGTCAGGTTTGTCGAAGATCAGATGGTTGTGGGTATGTTGTATTTCCTGTGAGGCCTCTGTTCTGTTCCATTGGTCTATATCTCTGTTTTGGTACCAGTACCATGCTGTTTTGATTACTGTAGCCTTGTAGTATAGTTTGAAGTCCGGTAGTGTGATGCCTCCTGCTTTGTTCTTTTTGCTTAGAATTGACTTGGCTATGCGGGCTCTCTTTTGGTTCCATATGAAGTTTAAGGTGTTTTTTTCCAGTTCTGTGAAGGTCATTGGGAGCTTGATGGGAATAGCATTGAATCTGTAAATTACTTTGGGCAGCATGGCCATTTTCACGATGTTGATTCTTCCTAACCATGAACATGGAATGTTTCTTCATCTGTTTGTATCCTCTCTTATTTCGTTGAGCAGTGGCTTGTAGTTCTCCTTGAAGAGGTCCTTTACGTTCCTTGTTAGTTGTATTCCTAGGTATTTTATTCTCTTTGTAGCAATTGTGAATGGCAGTTCGTTCTTAATTTGGCTCTCTTTAAGTCTATTACTGGTGTATAGGAATGCTTGTGATTTTTGCACATTGATTTTGTATCCTGAGACTTTGCTGAAGTTGTTTATCAGTTTCAGGAGATTTGGGGCTGAGATGATGGGGTCTTCCAGATATACAATCATGTCATCTGCAAATAGAGACAATTTGATTTCCTCCTTTCCAATTTGGATACCCTTTATTTCTTTTTCTTGCCTGATTGCTCTGGGTAGAACTTCCAGTACTATATTGAATAGGAGTGGTGAGAGAGGGCATCCTTGTCTAGTGCCAGATTTCAAAGGGAATGCTTCCAGTTTTTGCCCAATCAGTATGATATTGGCTGTTGGTTTGTCGTAAATAGCTTTTATTGTTTTGAGATACATTCCGTCAGTACCTAGTTTATTGAGGGTTTTTAGCATAAAGAGTTGTTGAATTTTGTCAAAAGCCTTCTCTGCATCAATTGAGATAATCATGTGGTTTTTGTCTTTGGTTCTGTTTATGTGGTGAAATACGTTTATGGACTTGCATATGTTGAACCAGCCTTGCATCCCTGGGATGAATCCTACTTGATCATGGTGGATGAGCCTTTTGATATGCTGTTGCAATGGGTTTGCCAGTATTTTATTGAAGATTTTTGCATCTATGTTCATCATGGATATTGGCCTGAAATTTTCTTTTCTTGTTGAGTCTCTGTCGGGTTTTGGTATCAGGATGATGTTTGTCTCATAAAATGATTTGGGAAGGATTCCCTCTTTTTGGATTGTCTGGAATAGTTTCAGAAGGAATGGTATCCGTTCCTCTTTGTATGTCTGGTAGAATTCAGCTGTGAACCCATCTGGACCTGGGCTTTTTTTGGGTGGTAGGCTCTTTATTCCTGCCTCGACTTCAGACCATGTTATTGGTCTATTCAGGGTTTCGGCTTCTTCCAGGTTTAGGCTTGGGAGGATGCAGGTGTCCAGGAATTTATCCATTTCTTCCAGGTTTACTAGTTTATGTGCATAGAGTTGTTTGTAATAATCTCTGATGATGGTTTGGATTTCTGTGGAATCTGTGGTGATATCCCCTTTATAGTTTTTTATTGCATCAATTTGGTTATTCTCTCTTTTCTTTTTAATTAATCTGGCTAGTGGTCTGTCTATTTCGTTGATCTTTTCGAAAAACCAGGTCCTGGATTTATTGATTTTCTGAAGAGTTTTTTGTGTCTCTATTTCCTTCAGTTCTGCTCTGATCTTAGTTGTTTCCTGTGTTCTGCTAGGTTTTGAGATTTTTTGATCTTGCTCCTCTAGCTCTTTCAATTTTGATGATAGGGTGTCAATTTTAGATCTCTCCTTTCTTCTCATGTGGGCACTTATTGCTATATATTTTCCTCTAGAGACTGCTTTAAATGTGTTCCAGAGATTCTGGTATGCTGTATCTTCTTTCTCATTGGTTTCGAAGAACATCTTTGTTTCTGCCTTCATTTCATTGTTTATCCAGTTAACATTCAAGGGCAAGTTGTTCAGTTTCCATGAAGCTGTGCGGTTCTGAGTTAGTTTCTGCATTCTGAGTTCTAACTCGATTGCACTGTGGTCTGAGAGACTGTTATGATTTCTGTTCTTTTGCATTTGCTGAGGAGTGATTTATTGCCAATTATGTGGTCAATTTTAGAGTAGGTGTGATGTGGTGCTGAGAAGAATGTATATTCTGTGGATTTGGGGTAGAGAGTTCTGTAAATGTCTATTAGGTTTGCTTATTCCAGGTCTGAGTTCAGGTCCTGGATATCCTTGTTGATTTTCTGTCTGGTTGATCTGTCTAATATTGACAATGGGGTGTTAAAGTCTCCCACTATTATTGTGTGGGAGTCTAAGTCTCTTTGTAAGTCATTAAGAACTTGCCTTATGTGTCTGGGTGCTCCTGTATTGGGTGCATATATATTTAGGATCGTTAGCTCTTCTTGTTGCAGTGATCCTTTTACTGTTATGTAATGTCCTTTTTTGTCTCTTTTGATCTTTGTTGCTTTAAAGTCTACTTTATCAGAGATGAGAATTGCAACTCCTGCTTTTTTTTGCTCTCCATTTGCTTGGTAGATCTTCCTCCATCCCTTTATTTTGAGTCTTTGTGTATCCTTGCATGTAAGATGGGTTTCCTGGATACAGCACACTGATGGGTTTTGGCTTTTTATCCAATTTGCCAGTCTGTGTCTTTTGATTGGGGCATTTAGTCCATTGACATTTAGGGATAGTATTGTTATGTGTGAATTTGATACTGTCATTTTGATGCTACCTTGCTGTTTTGTTGGTTAGTTGATGCAGCTTCTTGATTGTGTTGATGCTCTTTTACCATTTGGTGTGTTTTTGGAGTGGCTGGTACTGGTTGTTCCTTTATATGTGTAGAGCCTCTTTCAGGAGTTCTTGTAGAGCAGGTTTGGTGGTGATGAAATCTCTGAGTGCTTGCTTGTTCACAAAGGATTTTATTTTTCCTTCACTTACGAAGCTTAGTTTGGCTGGATAGGAGATTCTGGGTTGAAAGTTCTTTTCTTTAAGGATGTTGAATATTGGCTCCCAATCTCTTCTGGCTTGTAGGGTTTCTGCTGAGAGATCTGCTGTGAGTCTAATGGGCTTCCCTTTGTGGGTAACCCGACCTTTCTCTCTGGCTGCCCTTAGCATTTTCTCTTTCATTTCAACCCTGGTGAATCTGACGATTATGTGCCTTGGGGTTGCTCTTCTTGAGGAATATCTTTGTGGTGTTCTCTGTATTTCCTGGATTTGAATATTGGTCTGCCTTGCTAGGTTGGGGAAGTTTTCCTGGATAATATCCTGAAGAGTATTTTCCAGCTTGGATTCCTTCTCTTCATCACATTCAGGTACACCTATCAGAAGTAGATTAGGTCTTTTCACATAGTCCCACATTTCTTGAAGATTTTGTTCATTCCTTTTTGTGCTTTTTTCTCTGTTCTTGCCTTCTCTTTTTATTTCATTGAGTTGATCTTCGACCTCTGATATCCTTTCTTCTGCTTGGTCAATTCAGCTGTTGAAGCTTGTGCATGCTTCACGAAGTTCTCGTGTTGCGTTTTTCAGCTCCATCAATTCACTTATATACCTCTCTATGCTGTCCATTCTTGTCAGCATTTCGTCCAATCTTTTTTCAAGGTTCCTATTTTCTTTGCGTTGGGTTAGAATATGTTCTTTTAGCTCACTGTAGTTTCTTACTACCCACCTTCTGAAGTCTGATTCTGTCGTTTCATCACCCTCCTTCTCCATCCGGTCTGGTTCCCTTGCTGGTGAGGAGTTGTGATCCCTTTTAGGAGGAGAGGTGTTCTGGTTTCGGGAGTTTTCATCCTTTTTGCGCTGGTTTCTTCCCATTTTTGTGGGTTTATACACCTGTTGTCTTTGTAGTTACTGTCTTTCAGATTGGGTGTCTGAGTGAGCTTCTAGTTCGTGTTCTAGTTCTTACTTCTTCTTCTTCTTCTTTTTTTTTTTTAAGCTTTCCTTCTAACAGTCTGGCCCCTCTGCTGTAGGACTGCTGAGGTCCTCTCCAGGCCCTGCTTGCCTGGGAATCACCTGCAGCAGCTGCAGAACAGTAAGGGTTGCTACCAGTTTCCTCTTCTGCTATCTTTGTCCCAGAAGGATGCTCGCCTACTGTCAGTCCGTTCTCTCCTTTATGAGGTGCGTCTTTGGATCTATGGGGGTCAGGGAGCTACTAGAGGAGACAGTCTATCTTTTATTGGGGCTTAAGTCCTGAGTTGTGAGCTCCGTTGTTCGTTCAGAGCTGCTGGGCAGGTATGTTTAGGTCTGCTGTAGCTGAACTCATAAAGCACTTTTTGTTCCCAGGTGCTCTGTCCTAGGGAGTTGGAGCTTTATGAGTTTCCGTTGCACTACTCCCTTTTTTGATTTTTCTTTCAGGTCTGACCTGCCCAGCTAGCAGCACACCTAGTCACTGCCTGCCTGCAGGGCCTTTGCTGAGCTGCTGTGGGCTATGCCCAGCTGCCCTGAGCTCTTCCCTGCAGTCCTGTTTATATGGGCATAGTTAGAACTGTCTCAGCAACAGTGGCCCCACCTCTGTTATGGCGGACTCTCTCTGTTGTGGCAGGTTGCCTCGGCAACGGCAGATTGCCGCGGCAATGGCAGCCTGCCTCCTTGGAGGTGGAGGGTGGAGAGTCTCAGTAATGCGGAAGCCCCTCCCCCACAGAGCCGGACTGTCCTGGTTCAGCTGTGCTTGGTTTGAAGGGCTCAACCCAGAGGGTTTCCAATTACTGTTTTTGTTTTCGTTGTTGTTGGGGGTGAAGGGGTGGGACCAACCGAGCCTGATCACCTGGCTCCCTGACTCAGCATCTTTTCTTTTAAGTTGAATGACTCCGCGTTCCAGTCGCTTGTTGAAAAGGCGCCGGGATCTCCCGCGCTGCGACTCACTGAGTGGGCTCGAACTGCGGAGCCGGCTCCTGGCGGATTTTTTGCCTAGGAATCTCCTGACCTGGCTCGCTATTTCAGATGCATGGGAAACTCTGCCATCTCAGGGCTCTGATTGCCAACTAAGAGGGCTCCCAGACCAGTGGCTTTTGTATGGAGAACCGCAGCAACAGGGCATGGTCACAGCAGCCGTGCGGGCGGAATCAGCCCCGCGGGGGGCCAAAACAGCCGCACCGGCTGGACTGCAACGCTGGCGACCCCTCTGCCTGGGTATCTCCTGGTCTGTGGGCAATTAGAGTTCGTCTGGAAATGCGGCGTCCACTCACCTTCTGCACTTTCACTGGGAGCTTAAGTCCTGAGCTATTCTTAGGTGACCATCTTCCCAGCATCCCCCTCAAGATCAATGTTAACAAGAAAAATCTTAAAGGTGGCTAGAGAAAAAGGCAAAATCACAGATAAAGGTAATTCATCAGACTAACAGCAGACCTCTCAGCAGAAACCTCACAAGTCATAAGATACCAGGGGCCTATTTTTAGCTTTCTTAAAGGAAAAAAAAGTGCCAGCCAATAATTTTATATCCTACCAAACTAAGGTTCATAAAGTTTCTCCAAGATGAGCAAATGTTAAGGGAATTTATCACCACCAAATTACTCTTACCAAAAAAAAAAAAAAAAAAAAAAAAAAAAAAAAATGCTGAGGAGAAGACTAAACATGAAAACAACAGGATGACACTTGCTATCATGAAACCACACAAAAAGTACGAAGTTCATAGAGCCTATAAAGCAAATCCACAGTTGAGACTACAAAGCCACTAGCTAATGACACTATGACAGAAACAAAATCTCTCATATCAATATTAACCTTGAATGCGGATGACCTAAAAGTTCTATGTAAAAGCTGTCAATTGGCAAATTGAATACAAAAGCAAGTTCCAACCATCTACTACCTTCAACAGATCTTTCTAACATGCAATGGCACCTATAGGTATCAATAAGTGGATGGAGAGTGATATGCAAATGGAAAGCAAAGAGCAAGACTTTCTGTTTTCTGTGTACTCAATATATGAGTTTTTCTGTTTTTCACATGGTGTAAGGAGAGAGCAAGAACAAAGCTGGGAGTGCCACCACACTTTTAAACTGTCAGATCTCCTGAGAACTCATTCACTATCACAAGACCAGCAAGGGGGTAATCTGGCCCCATAATCCAATCACCACCTGTTATACTCCTCCTGCTATTCAACATGAGATATGGGTGAGGACAAAAATCCAAATAATATCATTCCACTTCTGGACCCTCTCAAGTGTCATGTTCTTCTCACATTGCCAAATACAATTATCCTTTTTCAATAGTCCCACAGTCTTTACTTATTTCAGCATAAACTCAAAAGCCTACAGTGCAAAGTCTCAGGTTAGACAAAGTAAGTCCCTTCCACCTATGAGTCTATAAAATAAAAAACAAGTCAGCTACTTTCAAGATACAGTGGAGATACAGGCATTTGGTAAATACTCCCATGCTAAATGCGAGAAATTAGCCAAAATGAAGGGACCACTGGACCCATTCGAGACCTAGGCAGGCAGTCATTAAATCTTAAAGCTTCAAATCTCCTTTGATTTGATGTCTCATATTCAGTGTATACTGATGCAAGGGGTGGGCTCCCATGGCCTTGGGTTTCTCTAATCCTATGGCTTTGCAGGTTGCAGCCCCTGTGGCTACTTTCATGGACTGGCATTGAGTGTCTGCAGCTTAATGCCAATGAGATGCATGGTGCAAGCTGTCAGTGGATCTACCATTCCGGGGTCTGGAGGATGGTGGCCCTCTATTCAAAGTACCATTAGGCAGTGCCCCAGTGAGAACTTTGGAAGCTCCAATCCCAGGCTTCCCTTCTCACTGCCTTAGCATTATGTAGATAATCCATATGTTATCAAACATTGACCACTAGTTTTTTATCCATCAATGTTTCTCACCTAACCAATTATTACTATGTTTGTTACATGGTTATTTTTCTAACAGCATCATTCTTCCCCATTCAGTGTTTTGCATGATACTATAAGGACAAGTTGTAGTTCTTCTTTATTTGTGTGTATCAGTATAAGCTGGTGAATTTCTACTTTATTGAATTGGTTATAATCCATTACTATCATTATATATGTTAATGCCAAAATTATCTCTGATTCAGAGGGATCGCTTGAATATTCCTGTGAACTTTTTTCATGTACTCATTAGTTTTTTAGCACTTTCTTAATTTCAGGTCCAATGAGATGTCAGGCTTATCTTGTGCATCCCCTGTCATAGACCTGGAAACAGATTTCTCCAGAAACTTAGTTCCATATGGTAAGGAAATGACAGAGACTACACCTGATGATCTTCCTTCTCAGGGACTGAGGACCAAAGACACGGTTAGAAGGGATAAATCCCTATTCAAAGGGTGCAGTAATGTACACTAATTCAGACTGAAGAAATGCTCTAATCTCAAAAACACACCAGTGATGCTAAGTTTAAGTCACAAGCTCGGTCACTGTTCAAGCACTCAGTTAATGTGGTCAGAGGATAGGAGAAGGTATTTTCTAGATAGAGAGGAAAATGATAAACTAGAGTGAAAGGGCCTGGTGTGAAGAGTTATACCCTCTTTGAATGGGTAAGGAATTAGTGGATGAATGAACACCCAAACCAGAATAGTAAATAAATACTTAATTTTCTAGGAGATAAAATTAGGAATTTTAACATTAAGTATTCTTTATAATCTTCTCATTTAGCACTCAAGGAGAGACATGGAAAATTTTTTAAAGATCATGTTTCCCCCCCCACCACAAAGCCCATATAAAATGAAAGAATATTATATAATTTTAACATAGGTCCCTTTATTGCAATTCTGTAAATTTGGGAAGATAAAATATAGTCAGATTGTGAAAGATCTTGTAAGCCATGGCAAAATCTTGTCAAAGGATGGTTATAAGTTGAAAAACTTGAAAAATTGAGAGATATAAAGGGAAACCTGTAAACAGCTAGGTAGGTAGACATAGATGTAGATAAAAATATTCTGAAAGCATCAGGGTAATATACTTAGAATAATGACCTCAATGTGATATATTTTAAATAAGAGTTAGAATTTCATAATGCCAGGGATCCTTGTTTGCTTTCCATCTGTATGCAGGTTCTAACAGTCTACATGATAGAAAAGAGATGACTACAGTTTTAAGCAGTATGGCTTTGATTACAGGTGGCCCACCATAGGAGAAGTGATGACTATAAAAGAAATTCCTGTATGGACCACGGACAGTAAATAGCAAGACTTTGCCCAATTACATGCTTTATTATAGGCTGTTCTTTGATGGCAGCCAAGGCTAACTTGATAGAAATCGGGTTGCCAAATTTAAAACTTCAGACAATGAGTGTGTCAGTGAAATCATGTGTCCGAATGGAGCAAATAAGCAAATGCAGCCAGTATAACATGGGCAGTGGGTTAAGGGATAAGGGCCAGGCATCAAGAGAAGTTAAAGCTGCTAAGCCACTTACATTAATAAAAATTCCAAAAAGAAATGGATGACACACACATATCAGGATAGTTTGATGGAGAAAATGCATATTAAAGTGTGGACAGAATGCTGGGAATTCATAAAGAATGACACAAAACCTACAGCAGAAAACAGAGAGAAGTTCCCACTCCTCGATGTGAAAAAGTAAATAGTTATTAGAACATGCAAAGAGAAAATCTTGTGGAGAGACTCACATTTAAAGAAGTTACAACTAACTTCAAGGAGTGCAGCCCAACTGAAATATCCAATCAAGGAGAGAATCAGGAGGATCTGTACCTGACATTAAACTCTTTTATACCTTTAGTCTCCTGGGGCTCACAGGCATTCCTATAGTCTAAACAAAGCAAATACCACTGGTATAAAGCAGGGTGGGGAAAGGTGGAGAGCAACTCTGATAGGGAAAGTGGAAAAATACCAGCAAAGCAGATTTCACCACTGATCAAACACATTGAAGAGCCAGGGAAGCATCTGCCAATAGGTTAACAGTGTCCCCAAGTATCTAGGCTGTAAAACATAGCTTTCATGAACAAGAATTTCAATATAATAATGATGCTTTTCTAGAAATTAAAGAACCTGTTGCTCTTGGTTATTTTTTCTTTCATAACCAAAATGTCCAAAAATGATGTTATCCCGTAGCCTTCTTCATAACTCATTACAAATGTCTATAGGGATTTATCTGTCATTTCAGCAAGTTTTCCTAACATAAAGGGGAAAGATGTGTGTCCATGTCATATATATTTATATCAAAAAGCGTTGCTCTTATATGTATGTGGCTATCTTTGTATTTGGAAAATAAGACAATAAAAATTGATAAATATGTATAAGTGCTTTGCAATCTTCAATAACATTTATAAAAATATTTTTAATATAGTAATCCAGTGCCTAGCTATGTGAAACAATTATTTCTTTTTGATATGCCTGAATTTGCTTTTAATGATACATTCCTGTGGATGGAAGCAAAACTATGTCTCCATATTTTTAATAACTGCAGCCAGAGTTCCTGCTGAGAATATTAGCGAGCTACTGAGATTAATTTTACCTCATTAGAATGTATATGCTATATATTTCAAACTGAATGAAAAAAGCTTACAGCAAGATTGAAGTTAATGCAAAAATATGGCTTAGAGATATAAAAGATATAGTAGAGATACGACAGAAAATAAAAATCATGTAAATTGTGCAGAAAAAGTAGATAGCATCCATTAGGTACATGAGCTGTGTTTATTGTACTCTCAGTTAAATTCTAAACCTGTGAAAATCTGTTTTTAAAATGTTAAAATATGGGTTATACAACATTTCCATTCTGAGACACATACATACATGCATACGTGCACATACACACATGCCTAAGGAAAAAAATGGGTTTTTCATAGAATTTTACTAACGCATAAAGTTTACCCCGTGTATTTGGTCTGTGCTGTTATTGTCAACACTGCAGACAATATCTTCAGTTTTAATTTTCTAAAAGACATAAAAATGCTATTCAGTTTTGCTTTTGAATAGAAAAACTGCTATTTGAATTATATATGCATAATTTTTGTGATGATTAAATAAATGTATTTAAAAAGATCTTTGACCTGTTTCAGGTACTTATAAATATTCTATAAACGTTAAAATGAAATTATTAGTACAAAGAAGAGAATACTTTAAAATAATAGCTTAATAAAGATATTTATGACTTGAGACAATAGATCTATTTAATTTATAGTGCTATATCTTAGTACTGGAATGGAATTTAGAGACATAAGAAAAACAGATAGTTAACACATCTGTTGAATTCCTTTCTCTTTCAAATTTTGCAAGTCTTGAGCCAACACTTGGCACTTTTTAGATTTTAGTCAATTAGTACTGAAATTCTTGAAGATGAATTATAATGCATAAATTCTCTGTTGTTAGTTGAAATAAGACCCATATGCTTTAAATTGTAAATGTGAGAAGGGAAAAGTTATATGTCTGCTTAGAAATTATAAGAATTATCCTTGACTCTCATTCATGTGGAATCTAATATATTTCACTACAGTCATGGATAATAGGATTGCCTAAAGTTACGGTTCATATTGCTCTCAAAAACGTTTGATTTTGATTTAAGAAGATTTTGATATCATTGTATATAGACCAATTGTCTCTCAACTGAGTATAATAGCAGAATCTCGAAATTAAGACTATCTTGATAATAATATATTGCTGAAGAAAAATGACTTGTGAATCAGTCACTTGGAGTATGAACATTTACAACATTCTTACAAAATATGCAAAATATGTTATTTTTGCACGTTCAGAGCCACTCTCTAATCTCAGAAGGTTGACCTGTTGGTAATGTATATCAAGAGTCTCCCTTGCTCTTGTTTTCAGCTGGGTTTAACCAATGAAGAGCACCAGGAAAAAAAAAACAAACAAACAAACAAAAACAGAGAAAGATTAGTGAGTTCAGGGTATTCTTCCTCCTTTCCCTCTTTCCCAGTGTGTATTGGCTGATTGTCTCAACTGAAAGTAAACTGTCAAGCTGCTCCGCTGTGCATAAGTCTTTCTTACCCCAAGTTCCAGTGTGGTTCATTTAAGCAGGTTCATCAAATTTGCTCAGATTACTATTAGACATGGCATTGGCTGGAATGCAAATAGAGCGGGCATGGAGACAAAAGTTAATTCAAGATGCTGGAAATTGCTCACTTCCTTTCATGATCCTTGATATGTGAGGTAAGGAAAAAGAGAAACTGAAAGCTATATATAGCCAAATGTGAGAAAGAACAATTAAGCAGCCTTGATGGCAACTCTTAGTCTCTATCTTCTGTAATTGAAATGCACAGTTCCACATCTAGCTGACAAAAAAGCTACACAGTTGCAGTGACAAATAACTATTTAGAGTACTTTGTCTTTTCCTAAATCAAGTGCACTGGGAGAAAGTGTTAAGACTCAGAAGTATGGGTTGAACATTAGCAAAGGAAAGACAAGGCAGGTGACTAAAATCCCTTTGAATTCCCCTTGCCACGGGAAGTAGACCTCCTTTTCTTCGCTTTTCCAACCATTATGAGCTTTGCTACTCATTATAAAATATTTCATTGGAGCAGTTGTCTCACAAGCAATTTCACCCACTCCCCTTATATCTTCTTAATGGCCCTGGTTTCTTCATGAGAAATAGATGTCAATCTGCAATTTAAAAAGTTGTTTCTTCAGGCAGAAATGACTATATAATCTGAAGCAAACTATGTGTATTCCAGAATAGTCTAGACACCATAAGTGGAAGTAGATTCTAAGGGTGTTAGACCATAAAGAACGAAACAAAATTGATTATGTCAGATGTATATATATGGATATGTTCATTTAACTTTAAAAATGAATGTTTTTGGTTGAGCAAAAACAAGTAGCATTAAAAGTCTGCTAAGTTAGCAAATTCAAGCCTGGAGTCAAAGCTGGTTTATAGATATGTGGGTAAAATGCTTTAATTTCCCTAATATGCCATAGGGAAAGTAGTCTAAACATTCAGGGAGATGGAAATGTTGTAGTGCATATGTTTCCTTACTCTTTCTTAGTTAACTCCCATACATAATCATATCCAAAAGAAGCTTCTAAAGGTAGTCTTTTAAGTAGGGCATTAAGAAAAGCACTAGTGGCTGAGTGCAGTGACAAATGCCTATAATCTCAGCACTTTGGAAGGCTGTGGATCACTTGAAGTTAGGAGTTTGAGACCAGCCTGGCCAACATGAAAACCTTGTCTCTATGAGAAATACAAAAAAAAAAAAAAAAAAAAAAAAAGCCAGGCATGGTGGTGGGCACCTGTAATCCCAGCTACTTGGGAGGCTGAGGCAGGAGAATCACTTGAACTCTGGAGGCAGAGGTTGCAGTGGGCCAAGATAATGGCACTGCACTCCAGCCTGGGCGAGAAACCTAGGTTCTGTCTCCCCGCACAAAGAAAGAGAGAGAAAAGCATTAGTGAAGATACCAGCATCCTTGAAATGCATAGTGGTGATCAGTCTTGATAGGACAATAACAGTGATGGGAGGTGCTTAACTGGGATTGAATTATCTTGTAGCAATGGACTGATCAGATGCAGGAGAGTTAAATGCTACAGGAATATAGTATCAGTAGCAATTAACATAATAAGCCACAGAAATGGAGTAATAGTCTAGAATGTTTTAATCTCGTCTGTATAATGTATTTGTGGATTTTTTTCTCCTAGGTTATATTTTAAATATTTCTTTTTGTCAGTCATTTCAGATTTTTTAAAATTGCAGATACAGCAGCCCCTATGGTATAATATTTTAATAACCAGAAAACTAATTTTTAATTGCTAATTGTTTAACTTTTATAAATGCTTCTTGTTTTTGGAAAGAATATACTTGACTAGTTATTTAGTGCACTTGCAACATACTGTAACAAGGTGGTGGGATGACAGGGGCTCATCTCCCTCCCAGTGCTCACCAAAGATGTAACCAGTGTGTCCAGGTTCTTGGGCTCACTTGCCCCAGGAATGGGGAAAGGGCCCTGACAGCACAATGAGCTTACTGTTCAAGTCAATATTGGACCCAAATTGTTTAGCAGAAAGCAATTTATTAGGCAGAGAGAGAGGAGAGCACACTCCTATGCTGCCCTGGGAGGGGAATCTGAAGGGAGTGTCCATATAGGGAGAGAGAGAGAGACAGCTCCCATGCTTCCATGGGAGGATATCCCAGAGAGGGAAATCCACACAGGTAAAGAGCAGGGGGATTTTAACCCTGAAGTTATTCCCTCCTCATTCTTGTTCTTGTCCAGTGAGTGGAGTTCTTTCAAACTTCCTGTGGAGTGATTTATCTTTGATTCTGATCCCAGATTGCTTGGGCCCAACTTCCTGTGGAGTGATTTATCTTTGACTCTGATCCCAGATTGCTTGGGCCCACAACAGGGCCCCTCCTCTCAGGGCTTTTGGTGGGCTTTCTGAACAAAACAAGCCTGGAATTTCTACCTAGCTCATGCACAGGAAAGTTAGACAAAGAACTTTACATTTGAAACCCTTCTGGTCCCTGGATGGGGGTGTAGATAGAGGTATGGTCCTGGGAAATTTCTGCCTTTGAAACACAGGCAATTTTCCTTAACACAGACCCTCAGTCCCTCCTCTGAACAGTAAAGTACAACTGCCATTGGGACAATGGTGTCAATCACTCTTTACTTCCTGCTGAATTGGGGTGTAGAAGGGGCCCTGCAATTGAGGTTTTCTTCAGAGGGGAATTTTCCAAGGATGCAGATTGATCCAGAGGTCCATGATAGAACTTATAAGCCAAAGACATCTGTGGTTCCATTTTCAGGACCATTTGTGGCCTTATGGCTTTAATTCTAGAAGAAATGAATTTGACAAGAAGATTAAAGATGAGAGGCCTAAAGGCCAGCCATGATAGAATGGTTATAAATGGGCCTAGGAGAGAGAAGAGCCAGGACATCCAGTTGTTAAACAAGTTCTGCAATACTGTATCTTGGGAGTCTTTAGCCCTGTATTTGATTGATCCCCGTGTTTTTTAACTTTGGTTTAAGACAATACCTTATTGATTTACAAAGTAGCAGCATTCTTTTCCTAGAACAAGACAGGTTCCTTCCCTCTCTGCTGTTAGCAGATTCAGGGTTCTTCTAATTTGAAGAGCTATGGCAGCTAAATAGTTAAGCTGCTTCTGCAGAGTGAGCTACCTCTGCAGAGAGAATTAGCAACCTTTTCCATGTTGTTATTTAACTCCTGATATAATTTATAATGACTGAGTAGAGGTAGTAATTTTTCTAATACCTGTACCAAGTTCTCCTATTATTCCGCTCCCTCCCCACTATGAAAGGAATAATTGGAGTTCAAGAGTCTGGTTGCAAATAGCAAAGTTAAGAGTGATAGTCTTGTTAATGCCAGGATGTAAGTTAGACTCATGAGCAGTTACTTTCCTAGGAATCTCCTCTGAAGAGCAAACATAGATCCTTTAACAGCTCGCAGGTATACAAAGGTTGTCTGCTGGAACTACAGGCTGCAGAGTGGAGGGCCTATGATTTTCTTTAGGAAGTGTCCAAGGCTTCAACTGAGTGTGATGAATTCATGAGTCAATTTCCACCATCTCAACTGCCATTGGGGTAGACATAATAACCAAAAATGGTCCTTCCTATGATGGACCCAGAGAGGGAGAGTCTGAGGAGAGAGGCATACAAGCCCTAAGTCTCCAGTGCAGAGCAACTCTTTCCCTTTTTCCCTAGGGTGTCCTTTAAGTAAGGTCCTAAGAATCTATTGGTATTAGGACTCCTCAGACAGTTACAGACTTGGAGGACAACTGTCCAGGAGAGGAAAGCAAAGCTGAGAAGGCTGCACCAGTGTCCAGAAGGAGATTGACCTCCTGGCCCTCTGTGACTAGCTTTACCCTAGGCTTGGTGAGGGTAATGGCTTCTGCTGTTGCTTGCTCTGAGCATCCTCAATCCTGCTGTTGGGTCGTCTGGTTAGCCACCTCAGGCCCTGGGAACCTTCGTTTCCTGGGACAGTATGCTTTCCAGTGATCCCCTTGGCACACTGGGCAAGGACGAGGAGATGGTCCATTCCTTTGGGGACAATCTCTCCTAAAATATTCCATTAGGCCACAGTGGTAACAAGCTCTGCCAGACTGGTGGCAAACCCGAGCCTTTCCCTCTTTTGAGACCCTCAGGTCTGCTTGCTTAAAGAACATGACTAGGGCTGCAGCTTTACTTTGGTCTCTCCTGTGCCTTTCAGCCTATTCCTCCTGGTCTCTATTATAGAATACTGAGGTTGCTAGATTTAGTAATGATTCTAGGCTCTGTTCTGGCCCCAGGGCCAGCTTCTGGAGCTTCCTCTTAATTTCTGCTACTGATTGCATAATAAATTTGTCTTCTAGTATTAACTAGCTTTCAATGGATTTTGGTAACAGAAGTATACTTTCTTAAGGCCTCCATAACTGCTCAAGGAAGGCTATTAGGTTTTCTTCCTTTCCCTGGGTTATAGTGGATAACATTGCAAAGTTCATGGTCTTTTTCCTAGTTCACCTTAATCCCTCAAATATGGAGGTTAATAGGTGCCTACAACTCCAGTCCCCCTGTTCTGAATCAGAATCCCAGCACAGGTCCGTGCTAGGGACTGCTTGTCTACCTGTAGGAAATCTGTCCTTTTGTCATTTGGTTATGTATTTGACTAAGGTACCATGTGTCCACAAACTCTTGAGTCACTGCTAAAGCACCCTCTCATTGCTGGTTAGGGTTTGACTAAGCAATAGCATGACATCTTTTCAGTCTAGTTTGAAGGACTGACCTAGGCCCTGCAGAACATCTGTGTACTTGTCCGGGTCTTCTGAAAATTTTCCTAAGTCTGCCTTGATTTGCTTTAAATCAGAAAGTGAAAAGGGAGTGTGTACCTTGGTTGGGCCAAATTCTCCTCCTACTGCCTGTAGGGGCAGAGTTGGGATATCCTAGTAGGCTGAGGTGCCTTGGCTGCCTGGGTCTTTCCTGTCTCTTTTTGGGTTGTAGGAGTTGAGGAGACCTGGTCAGCATTGGTGGAGGGAGTAGCCACAGGGAGTCCTAAATGTGGGAATGGTCCTGAGGAGGGGCTAGTAGGGTATAAGTTACAGGCTTTACATAGCTGAGGATTGTTCCTTAGAGAAAAACAAAAACAAAAAAAAACTTGCACATAGGGGACCTCAATTTATTTACCTTCCCTCTTACAGAACAGGTCTAACTGTAGAAGGGTGTTATAATTTATACTTCCCTTAGGAGGCAGGTTTCTACACTCAGCAGAAGGTATTGTAGCCACCCTGTTCGGCAGAATAAAATGAGCCACTTCTTCTTCAAAGATTGTGTGTCAAATGGTTTCAGTTATCCAGCTACACTTTAAGGGTGATCTTGCCTTGGGAAGAGTAGCACTCATCTGAAAGTGAACACAGGAATGCCCCGCATCCCCAGTTATTTCTTGCAGCTGCTAGGCCTGAGGCTTCTCCCAGTTACAGTGCTTTGTAATTTCCTTGCCCTAGATGTGTGATCATCTTCTGGGTCCCCATGTGCTGAGTTTAATCATGCTTTCCAGCTTCATGGACACATGCTAACTGTTTAAACGTCCTTATTGGCCATCATAAGGACACAGAGATTGCTGGGATCGGTGGCCCTCTACCAGTGCATCCTTGAAAAACTAGGCCAGTTAGGCTTGGGTGATGGGTGCCAATATTCCCCAGTAAGAGTTCAATTTACACAGGCATAATCATAAACTGCCCTAGGAGTATAAACTCCTTGGGAGGGACGTTTAAGCACAACAATCTTACAGAATCCTGGTTGGCCACATGGATGAGACCATAACAATGCTCTCAGGACCCAGGCCTCCTCCCCAACCCCACTTTTCATTATGGGAATATGCCCTAGGGTTATGGGGCCTTTAATTGACTACTTGAGCCTTGGACCAGGTTTGAGTATGATATTCTAGATGGAAAAGTTCTGCTGTACAGAAAGCCAATCCTAGGCAAGACAAATTGCACATGATTAGATTCTGGCATCATTCAGTCGGATTGGGAAATTTGCAAGTGACAAAAAGACAGTGTTCTATAGCCCCTCAGTACCCACTGATTGACTTTGGCTCCATTTGGACTTAACCTAGCACTTTGAACTAAGGAAATTGGCCTTGTGCATTTATATTGCAGTAGGTATAAGCCTGAGGTCACCACAGGCATATGTCCCTGGGCTGCCGTCCCAAAAAGCCTTAAAGTCATAGCAAAAAGGGTAATTGCCTTCTGTGTAGGAAATGCCTTAGAGGAAAGAGCCGGGAAAAAGTCTACCTTAGGGAAATCTGGTCCTCAAAGGTGTAGGTTGAAAGTGTGAGCGTGGCTTGCAGCAAGCAGCTATTTTTTGCTACTGCTACAGCAGCCTCACAACACACACCATGCCCCATGGGCTCAATTCATGGCTGGGATGCATGGCCGGTGACCGAGTGGGCCCTGGCATTTTGGGTCAGTGGGCCATGGGGGGCAGCATGCTCTCTGGGAATGCAACAGGTGTGGCTGGCCCCAGAGGAGGCTCACTCAGGTCAGCTCGCCAGCTCCGCTCCACACGGCTCTGCAGTGAAGGCAGCAATGGGGGCAGCAGCAGCTTGTGAGTCATGCCCCCATCCCCTCCCTGCCAATATATGCCCTTCGGCACTGACAGTGACTCGGCCAGAGAAACAAGCAACAGCAAGAAAAAGGAATTCGTTTGGACAAAGCCGACACCTGTACCTTTAGATTTGGCTGCATGCTATTGAAAAATTGGGTGAGGCCTGCAAAGGAGACCACAAGCTCTCAGCCCAGCCTGTCCACAGCTGCATGCACCCAACCACTGCTTCTGCAGCTCAGTGCCGCCATCCTCCTGCACGCAGTCCCACACAGGCCGCTGTTTCTCCTTAACAGATTTAAGAGAAGCAAATAAGATAGATTTTAGCAAGCCAAAGGGGTCTGATATACCCACCTCTCTGACATAACACAGTCCCTCACATTTCTCCTGACTGGCTCACCAAAGATGTAGCTGGGTGGCAAGACAACAGGGGCTTACCTCCTTTCCCGTGCTCACCAAGGATGTAACTGGGTCATGGAACAGGGGCTCAACTCCCTCCCTGTGCCTGCCAAATATTACCTCGGTGTCCGCAAGTTCTTGGACTCATTTGCCCCAGGAACGGGCAACAGGCTCTGGTGGCATGGTGAGCTTACCATTCAAGTAAAATACTATAATATTTCTACTTGCTTTTATAATTCTTGAAGGTTCTACTTTTCAACTTTTTATTATGCTTTTGTGTTTTCTATTTTACCTGCATTCTTTGGAGATGATTAAGATTTTTAAAAATTAAATTATTTTCCAGCTATTGCTCTGAAATGTGTGCATTCTTTTTCTACTTTTTTAGTTGTAATCCTTACATTTTAATATACATCATTTTTACCAGAAAATAAAATTTAATAATATATCTTGTTTTTACTTACATAGTACAAGCATCGTAGCATGAGTTAATTCTGTTTACTACTCTTTCATGTAGTGAATGTTACATGCTGTCCTTTTGTTAAAACTTCAAATAAATACATTTGCTATTGTTTATTGTTTATATTTATCTAAAAAGTTTCTTTATGCATCATTTATTTGTGCAACTATTTGTTTCATCTGAGTTCATTTTATTTCTTCTTGAGAGACATGGATTAGTGTTTTAGTAGTAATGCATCAGGGGTTTATGAGTGGTAAGCTCTTTATGCCAAAATCCAATCTTTATTTTTCTGTTATATTTGAATAGTTTGAGTATTATGTGCTAGAAAATTTTTTTCTTAGCATCTTGCAGAGAGTATTCCTTGAGTTCTGGCTTATATGCTTGCTGGCAAAATCAATATATTAATGTATTATTTCTTTGAGGATTATCAGTCTTTCTGTTTTTAAGATCACTTTGACTTTGGAGTTCCATGCTTTCAGTACATGTTGATTTTCTTCCTTCCTTCATCCCTTCTTTAATTTTTTTTTTTATCTTTCTTGATACTTAGTTCTAGATATAAGGACTGATGTATTTTTAGAATCTTCGAAATGTTCAAATATTGCTTCTTTTCTATTTACTCTCTTTTTCTAGAACACCTATTAGATACATGCTGAATTTTTTATTCTATTTTCTATTTTACTTAGCACTTTCTTCATATATTTCATTTTATCATCTTTCTTTGATGCTTTGTGACTCTCTTCATGTAGTGTTTAATTTGTGGTTTTACTTGCCTATTAAAATTTTAATTTCTAGAATTTCTATTTGGTACTATTGAATTTTGAGACAATTTTTGTCACTTGGTTTTGATTATATTTACCACCTGTTTTCAATATATGTATATTATATCAATCCAAGAGTTTTGTTCTATAATATTCTTTGCCTCAAATAATGCTGTGTGTCACTTGTGGGTGGGTCTCATTCATGGCAACTTGTTTCCTAGTGTATTTGTAATTTTAGGATATAAAATTATTTCAGGAATACTTTGTCTGTGGAAATCTTCTGCAGACTGGATTGAACTACTTTTTGTCCAGAAAGGTTTTGCATTTGTTTCTTCCAGATATCTCAGTGGTATAATTTACTTAAGACAAGGTTTGTTGTTATTTTTGCTAATTTTTAAAGCTGGCACTTCTTAGACCATGAAGGTGTTGCTAAATTTGTACCACATACTCAAATGTGACAGACTAACATTTAAAAACCTTTATTTAAACAGAAAAAAATGTCTCAGAACTAAGGCTAAGAAAAAAAAAAAACTTTGATTTTTCACTGTGCTGTTGAGTTTTTCATCCTAGTTTATACGTTTGACAATAGTATAGCTTTTTGAGAATTCTGGATGCAGGCAATACAATCAACTCTCCACTTTGCGGGAGTCCAAGCCTTGTCTCCCTTCTCCATTAGGTAAAGCCCTAGCAGGAACTCTGAAACATTGGCTCCAGCACTTGATCCAGGAAAACTCATGTGGGAGAGAACAGGGAGTAGTTCCATAAAATTTAGAAATTGGAGGCATTAGAGACTTCTTTGGCTATTGATATCATAGCTCTGTCAAGAAATTTATTATCTCTTCAATATGAGGTTATCAATATCTTATAAATTAAGGGAAAGAAAGAGAAACGTTTACTTAAAAAATAGTGAACCAAAGAGCAATAAAAAACTGTGAAAATTAACCATAAACCGGAATTATTATATCATAAATCCTCCATAATTGTTAAAATATTTGTAATTTGAGGGTTTTATTCCTAATCTGTCAAATTTCTACATGCAGTCATTTAAGTTTCCTTGTTTTGTTTAGATGAAAATTGATTGATGCAAAATGTCTTTACCATAAAGAAGCATTTATATAATATGTGGGTATGATTTTATTTGACATTTGTCTTAATCAGCCCTGTATGTTTGCCAGTGCCCAGCTTGCATATAACCATTTGTTAATTAGATAAACATATATCAAGAAACAATAATATGCCATGCACTGTAACAGGCATTAGAGTCACAGGCACAAATATGATTATCTCTTATCATCAGGAGTTTTGCAAACTTATAAAGATAAATCTTTCAGAGCAGTCATATCTACTTGACAACATTATCTGAATTTTTAGGTCCCCTCAAGTGTTATTTCCTTGGGAGTAACAATGGTATTAATATTTAGAGAACTTGTAAACAGTAATAGATTGTTTTTAAATTGTTGTATCATACCTTAGGTCTTGTTTAATTAAAAATAACTAGCTTATTCTGCAATTCTATATAGCACAAACACAAAAGCAATGAGCCCAGACTGTGAATCCCCCAAATTTAGTGACACATGGTAATCACGTACACATTCAAGTCATATGCAAGTTAATAACAGATACAAGTCAACTTATAGTTTGTTACTGCCTGATATGGTGTGGCTCTTTGTCTCTGCCCAAATTTCAGGTTGAATTGTAATTCCCAATGTTCAGGGAAGAACCTGGTGGGAAGTGATTAGATTATGGGGGCATTATTCTCCCTTGCTGTTCTTAAAATAGTGAATGTGTTCTCAAGAGATCTGGTCATTTAAAATTATGTAGCTCTTTTTCTTTCCTCTCTTCCCCTGCTCCTCCATAGTAAGATATGCTTGCTTCCTCTTCACCTTCTGCTATGATTGTAAATTTCCTGAGGGTTCCCCAGCCATGCTTCTTGTACAGCCTGAAGAACTCTGCATCAATTAAACCTCTTTTCGTCATAAAGTACCCAATGAATCTCAGGTAGTTGTTTATAGCAGTATAGAACACACTAATACAGAAAATTTTTGCCAAGAGTGGGCTATTGCTGTTAAGATACCTGAAAAAGGTGGAAGCAGCTTTGAAACTGGGTAATGGGCAGAGGTTGGAACAGTTTGGAGGAATCAGAAGAAAACAGGAAGATGAGAGAATTTTGGAATTTCCTAGAGACTTATGGAATTGTTGTGACTAAAATGCTAATAGTGAAATGAACATCGAGGTACGGACTGAGGTGGTTTCAGATGGGGATGGGGAATTTATTGGGAACTAGAATAAAGAAGATCACCCTTGCTATGCTTTAGGAAAGAGACTGGCAGCATTGTACCCCTGCCCTAAATATCTGTGGAACTTTGAACTTGAGAGAGATGATTTAGGATATCTGGTGGAAGAAATTTCTGAGCAGCAAAGCATTCAAGATATAGCCTGATTGAGTGTATACTCATTTGCATAAATAGAGATTGTCTGAAACTAAAACTTAAATTTGAAATGGAAGAAGAACAGGAAAGTTTAGAAAATTTTTTACCCAACAATTCAGTAGAAAAGGAAAACCCATTTTTTTCAAGAAGAATTCAAGGCTGCAGAAATTTGCATAATTAAAGAAGAACTGAATGTTAATCACTAAGACCATGGGGAAAATGACTCCAGAAACATTTGCAGTGGCCCCTTCCATCACAGGCCTGGAGGACTAGAAGGGAAAAATGGTTTCACGGGCCAGGCCCAGGGTCCCTCTGCTGTATGTAGCCTCAGGACATGGTGCCCTACGTTCCAGCCATGCCAGCTCCAGTCTGGCTAAAAAGGGCCAAGGTACAGCTTTGGCCATTGCCACAGAGGGTGCAAGCCCCAAGCCTTGGTGTGGCTTCCATGTGGAGTTGGGCCTGCAGGTGCATATAAGGCAAGAATCGAGGTTTGAGAGCCTCTGCCTAGATTTCAGAGAATGTAAGGAAATGCATGGATATCCAGGGAGAAGTCAGCTGCTGGGTTGGAGCCCTCATGGGTAACTTCTACTAAGGCAGTGAAGAAGGGAAATGTGGGGTTGGAGCCCCCACACAGAATCCAAACTGAGGTACTATCTAGTTGAGCTGTGAGAAGAGGGCTACCATCCTCCAGACCCCAGAATGGTAGATCCACCAACAGCTTGCACTGTGCACCTGGAAAGCTGTAGGCACTCAACACCAGTTGGCAAAAGCAGCCTCATTGCAGAGCCACAGGGGCAGAACTTCCAAAGGTCATGGGAGCCCACCACTTGCATCAGTGTGCCTGGGTGTGAGACATGGAGTCCAATGGGATCTTGGAGCTTTAAGATTTAATAAAGGCCTAGTCAGGTTTTGGACTTCCATGGGGCCCGTGGTCCCTTTGTTTTGGCCAATTTTGCCCGTTTGGAATGGGAGCATTTACTCAATGCCTATAACGTCGTTGTATCTTGGAAGTAACTAACTTGTGTTTGAATTTACAGGCTCATAGGCAGAAAGGACTTGCCTTGTCTCAGATGAGTTTAGACTTGGATATTTTTAGTTAATGCTGGAATAAGTTAAGACTGGGGGACTGTTGGAAGGCAAGACTGTGATTTGAAATGTGAGAAGGATATGAGATTTGGGAGATACCACAGGAGGAAAAACATGATTCGGCTATGTGTTCCCATCCAAATCTCATGTCAAATTGTAATTCTCAATATTGAGGGAGAAACCTAGTGAGAGGTGATTGAATCATGGGGGCAGATTCCTGCTGTTCTCATGATAATGAGTGTGTTATCATGAGATCTGGTTGTTTAAAATGTTGTAGCCTCCCCTCTTCACTCTTTTTCTCACTCTGCCTTGTTAAGATATGCTTGCTTCCCCTTCTGTCATAATTGTAAGTGTCCTAAGGCCTCCTCAACCATACCTCTTATACAGTCTGTGGAACTGTGAGTCAATTAAATCTCTTTTCTTCATAAAGTACCTAGTTTTATGCAATTCTTTAGCACAGGGTGAAAATGGACTAATACACTGCCCAAATTTAGGTTTGCTATTGGTGATTGGATTTGAATGTTCTAGTCAGTAAAAATTGATGGCAACTGAAGGGATTATTAGCACCTTAGTAAAGCAGGCACAGAGTCATGGGCCTGCTTGTTAAAGTGATATTGAAACACTTTTTCTTTGCTTTTTTATTTATGGAAGAACTATAAATGTTTTCATACCCAGATGCTTGAAAAATTTATTATTGATTTAAATATTGACCTATTTAGTAAAATTATTTTCTTTCATGTATAACAGTGAATTTGTAGAAATACACTTATGTTTTCTAACCTTGAAGGTTTTATCTTTGGATACTTTTATAAACACATGTAGTTTTGAAAATGTTAAGCTACAAGTTTAATTATATATTTGTTAATGAAGAAGTGAAATGAGCTCTGATATCAAGGAGAATTATGATTAACTTATTGATATTCCAAATGGCTTTTAAGATTCCTAATGGTTTGTGTTGTATATTTACAAACCATGTATATACATTGGATAAAGGCTAAATTATCTGATACTGCATGCTCTTAAAAATCAGTATTTAAAGATATAGTTGCTTTATTTTATTTATTTTGGAGGAATAGGCTCTTGGAATAAAGAAATGTGAATATGCATATGTACATAACAGGAAAGAAAATTGAAGTATAAACATATCTCCATATTTGGAATAGTCACTTGTTATATAAATTAAAATTATAAAATAAACCAAGATAGTTTGTCTCGTAGGAGCTATTTGATTAAGTATTTCACTTATGAGTGAGAATCAGATTGAATTCTCATCATTTAAGTAAAAGGATACAGGTTGTTTCTCAGTTATTTAGAAAATTGTTAATGGCACAACGTTATAGATCTAATTGTATGAAACAGTTAGCTCTGCATGAAAAAACCTTAACATCATCAACAACAAAGCTTTTCTACCAACACAAATCACACCATTAAGCATGGTCAGCCATCCAGGAAAGCAAGTCAATGGTCCCAATGGGATGGGAGTAACATATTTTCTTTCCTGGAAGAACAATTAAATACACATTTCCAGCTGTTGACATTTCAGCAGTGGCATCTTAATTTGGGAAGTCATCTTTGAAACAGAGGTAGCTAAGGAGAAATACTCTCTAATGAACAGCAGGCACAGAAGCTAAATTGAACGTAACTAAGATGCATAAAGAGTCATTACTACCCACCACTTAAGAACCTCAAGCTATGTGATAGTTTTGGACTTCTGATCATTCCCAGAGCTTTGTTGGCTCTCGGCACCCTTTTAGACTTCAGATGATTGAGTTCAGTCCTGCCGTTGTATCAACCATACTAAACAAGAATACTAAGAAATGCCAATGTGTTTGTTTATAATAACTAGGTATACTAAGAAATTTGATAACAAGGTGTTTCACTAGGTATCAACGTCTTCTCTAAGATTATTTTTTATTTGTCCATCCAGAACTATTCTCTGCTCTTGAAATACTGGCTCCTATAAAATGTAACATTTAGGCTTCCTTTCCAGCTAGCTTCCTGTTGGATATGACAATGGGTAACACAGGAGATAGGAGATTAAAGGACAAAGGATGGTCAGGTTTTAGTATTTCTTCTCTTTTCTCTGTGCTCTGAGACACAAAACGCAAATTACACTCTGCAGCCCTTGTCTTTCCTATTTAAGTAGAGGTCAAAGATCAGATCCAGAAGGTGAGAAAGTTGATAAATTTCCATTCTTCCCTAACTGATTGATATAATTCTAGGCTCATTTTCCTCTTGGCCTTTTCTCAAAGTTTCAAGATATATCCATTTTTATTATTTTTTCCCCTTGCTATACTTACATAACCATTATTTTTAAATTCAGTAAACTTTGCATTGAAGAATAACTCACATATAGAAAATTGCACAAATCACAAGTATTCATATAGATAAATTTTCACAATTCATAGTGAACAGATCTATGAATCTATCATCCAGAACAAGAAACAATGTCATCTAGCATCCTAGAGGCTTTGGTGTGCCCCTACCATGTCACTGCCCTCTAGAGTGCAAAGTATTTTAGCTTCTCTCATCAGAGATTGGTTTCGTTCTTTTGGACTGTATCTAACAGGAATTTATACAGTATGTAATTTTTGTATTATTATTTTTCCACTTATATCTCTGACAGTCATTCCTTCCTTATCCTCCTATTCTTGTAAAACAAACAAACAAACAAAAGAAAACAAATTATTAAACAATTTTTTTTTTTTTTTTTTTTTTTTTTTTTTTTTTTTTTGCTAGATAGTCACAGGCCTAGCATACTTTTACTGGTTAGAGACCTTTCTAAAACTTTCAGTGAGTCACTTGAAGACACTCACATAGATTTCCAAACTATGAATCTTAGCTGATCAATGTCATTACTATGCCATTTACAGGATGTGTTCAAAACTCTATAACACAAGTTTTGTATTTCTGCTCCTCAACAACTCCACCCCAAAATACAATATTTAACTATGTTTTAGCAAACACAAAAATACGTTTTAATGCCTAATTAAATCCAGCAGAGATTATCCTACCTTGTCTGTTATTTTCCACTGTCTTTCAATCTGGAATCCTAAGGTGGTGGTCTGCCTGGGGCCTCTTACCATTTCTGTCTCACTGCACATCTTTCCTCCCTTTCAAAAAACATTTTATAGAAATCTTCAGTATGTAAACTGCTCTCCTTTGGTCCCTTTGCTGATAAGCTCTGGATTTTATGTTGAACCTTCCACTAACCTGGAGGCTTGGGGAGATTACAATGTTAGTTTTTACCTCTTCTCTCTCCACCATTACTGTTCATGTGACGTTTAGGCCCATTTCTCTTCAGCAGTTCCAACATCACAGTGGTGCTTTTCTGGTTCAAGCCAGAGATCTATATTGCTGTAGGCAGACATGAGACTCAGTTAAAAATTTACAAATCCAAGTCTTCACTCACTCTTCATGCCATTCCTTCATTTTGCTTTTAAGCCTGGAGAGGCATGTAACTACAGTTTATTATAAAAAAAGCAAGGTTTGACATTTGCGGTGTTAGTCATGTCAGAGTCTCTGTTTGGGCGCCAGCTGTGATGAGTGTCACATCAGGGTTACCTTACATTGGGATTACCTCATACTGGGGTACAGCTGTGGTGGCAGTCACATTGATGTCCGTGTTTGGACACCAGCTATGACAAGTGTTACATTGGAGTCACCACATGAGATGCTGATTACTGCTTGCGGACGTCTGTTTTGCAGACCCTGACTTAGCAACGGGTGAATAATATGCACTTACACCAGAATACAGTGAATTTGAGTAGGCTAGGGATGGTTGTCAGCTGTTTTTAGAGGGTGATTGTAGCTAACCAACCATGACTCTTTGTCTTTCTTGCTTTTATTCAGTATAGATTTAGTAACAGAAGTTTTAAGTTGACATGCGTGTTGGATAATTAACATGGTCAAAAGAGTAGTTTTATGAATGATAAAAGTTCTTGGTTTTGGGGCCTAGAATAAGCACCATTAATGTGTAATTTCTTTTCAGCTTCCCCCTGAGAGGGACATCTAGCACAAAATTTACACAAGTAAACAAATTAGAGTAGAAACAAAGGAATGTGGGGTATACAGACTTAACTAGGAAAGCTTTTATTATCCTAATGTTTTATTTTATGACTTAAAGTTATCTAGTGTAATAAACTGGCTGCCATCAGCCTGTTCTGTTAAAACCTTTCGGCCTTCTAAAAGGTTTGAGACTATAATCGTATAACTTTCCCTATTATTTCCGTAATATTTTGCCAGCCACCCCAAGTGAATCCTAATAGCCATTAGTGGACCATAAATACACACAGAACGTTGTTATGATTCAAAATATTAGTTACAAAGTCATTTTGAGGCATTTCATAGTTCACCTCAAACCAGTATTTAGATTTTCCCTTATTTTTTCAGTGTCCTGCACTTTCTCTCCTATTCCCAAATAATCTCTATATCTTTTCTTACCCTCAGTAATCCTCAATACTTGTAGAAGTAACATGGTGTTGTAATCAGCTATTTGCAGGTTCCATTTTCCTTCCAAGGTCCATCCTTGAAAAGAATTATCAACTTCCTGATTCAAATGCTGAATAAGACACTTTCAAATACTCAGAGAGAATGAGACAAAGCCAGATCTCTCCTTTGTTAATGTAAACTGCCTCATATCCTAAACACTTTTAATTTGCTAACAAGGTTTGGCCTCTTTACTCAGCATAACAGAGAACAGAACAAGGAAATGAGGGAGAAATGAATGAACATCCTGCCATTTCTGTAAGCATGAAGTAAGATGAGATGCTTTAAAAAATATGTGATTTATTTAACTGCAATCACCTACAAATCAAATTTTCAGAATAAAAAATTTAAGACCATTTTTTCTTGATATTTTACATGTGGCAATTTGGAGGTCAGTTATGAAATAAGAGGTGGTAAAATAGGTGAATTATTTAAGCATTGACTTGAAGAGGATATAAACTGTTAAAAATCAACATACTACAGGAGTTGCAGCAATACATACGTATTCAGTAGTATTGTCAATAACATATCTGCTCTGCTGTCCATTCAGACTAAGTAACAGATAAGAACAGCATCATAAAGGATAAACTAAAATATTATAAATAAGGTTTTATAATATATGAATCATGTAATTCATAAAGGAATTGTGGTCAAAACCTGAGGAATTGTGAAGAACAGTTTATAGTCAAGTTGTGGAAGGAATAAGGACAGGCATATAAAGGAAATGGAAAGAAGAAATTGTGGAGTCAGTTACAATAAAAATACCAGTGAAGTACATGAGTATATTTGAAAGGGTGTTTGTATTAATTTCAATGTTTTATGCCTCAACATATGTAAAGGTAATGAGCAATAATTTATAACAGCAACATGAAAATATATGATATATAAGACATTTGCCCAAAACACATGAATTATGAAATGTTCATTAAGATAAAATAACCTTGTGTATCATGGAGATATTTTTATTATGTAATTTGAAAATCTACCTAATAAAAACAGAAAATACCTGAATGTGTTTAATTCTGTCATTCTTTTATTCTTTTAAAATCTATTTTCTAAAATGTTTATTTTAGAATTTCAAAATGTTATGCAACTATAGTTTGAAAGTTACTGGTGAATAAGAATGCACGGAGAAACTGGTGACTTTCTATTTGAATTTAAAATGTAAGAGAAAAGTGGCAACGTAAATTCTGAGAATACTTATTTTCCTACTTCAATAAAGAGTGGTTGGAAGGCTTTCAGGCAGCAACGTAAAGGAGCATATGCTGGACAGTTTTCCAATTTGTAAACACAAAAAATGAAGCTATGATAATAGAGAACACAGATAATTATAAATTGTGTTAAATTTTGTTAGTCAGTTTAACACTTAGTTGACCAGAACTTTTCTTTGGACCTCATTATATGCTCATATGAAAGAGATCTAAATATCTGCATTTTTCCAATAATACTGAGTAAAAACAAAGAAATAAATCCCATAATTTATAAGATCAAAGACACGGAACACTGAAAGCAGCTCATACTTTTTCAAACCTGGTAAAAAAGAGATAAAAATGAGGTCAAATTAGGGAATTGACACAACCACAAAATCAGACTGCATGCATATAACCAGTCTAAGAGGCAGCATCTTAGACAAGCAGATGGGAGTCAGTTACATTATTATCATTTACAAAATGAGCAAGAAGAGCCAATCCATGGGGTACCAAAACTCAAAATATCTTCAACTGTGGCATACATAAAAATGGATGTTCAGATATCAATAACACTCATAGATTTTGCTTCTGCTTTATAACAATGAATTTTAGTGTGCATCTGTGACTGGTCTTACCTGGAGGCATCCTAAGACATTGCTTGGCTTCTGATAGTGATCAGCATAGACGGTAACCACAGGTACAACTCAGTCTTCAAGCTAGTACATTTAATTTCATCCAAAGAGAGAGAAAAAATAAAACAAAAAAATTATCCTCAAAATCCTGTTTTTTATTATATCCCAGGCAATACTGGCTCTGTCATATCTTAGAATTTTATAACTAAATTATGTTTTCCTCAATTTCTTTAGTTTGAAACACATCTACAAAGAAAATTACTCCAAACTTAATCTCAATAAACAGCAATTCAGAAAAAAATCTGTATTTTGCCAATCTAATGAAAATCCATATTGATCTCAGTGATATTATAATTAGAAATTCAAAAGTATGGAGTTGACTTTTTTGTATAAATTGACAATCTGATCCTAAAATTCATATGGAAATACAAGGGACCAGGAATTGACAAAACCATCTTGAACAAAAACAAGTTGAAAGACTCAGAATTCACAATTTCAAAATGTACAATAAAACTACAGTAATCCAGATAATGTAATAACATAGATCCACAGACTTAAATATTTATGGTCAACGTATTATTAACAAGGGTTCTAAGAAAATTCGAAAGGAAAGCAATAGTCTTTTTTTACAAAAATTATAGCTGTAAAACTATACAATCACATACAAAAAAAAAAAATTGAATACCTTTCTCACATCACACACAAAAACATTAACTCAATAGGTATTATAGACCTAAATGTACATGCTAAAACTATAAGACCCATAGAAGAAAACACAGAAGTATTTTAATTGTCTGTTGGGTTAGCAAAATGCTTATAGGGATAAAACCAAAACCACAAATTAAAACAGAAAAAAAATAGAAAAATTGGACTTTGTTAAAATAAAACTATATTTCTCAAAGCAAATTATCAAGATACATTCAGGTAAAAAGTCAACTCATAAAGAAAAATTTTCATTATAATTTATCTGATAAGAGACTGATATTTGTGATACATAAAAATTTCTTATAACTATAATAATACAAATAATTTAGTTTCGTTAAGGGTACTAGAATAAGTGGGAAAGCCAAAAAGAGAATAAAATGCTTAAATTTGGATTTTGAAGTCATTGCAGTTATGATGATAACAAAGTGCAGGATGGATCCAGTAAGTGGGTGGGGAATGTAGAATGGAGTAAAAGGTTGTTAATGCTCACAAGTAAATAGGCAAGATTCCAAGAGATTTATCCGTTTGTGTAGTCAAGACATAATAATGTGGATGTTGAGTAATTCAGTGAACAGGGAGACCAATTGTTCAGTGAATAAGTGGGAATTACTGTGAAGTTACTTGGTGGAAGCAACAATAAGAATTTAAAAGGAATGCGAGAAAAGATGAGACAGTACCGATAGGTAGCAATATCATATATGAGTTAAGGACCTGAGATTAAATCACTGCTTTGTCATGAATTGAGTAGTCTATACAAGTATAGTCTAAAACAAGTTACTTAATTACACTAACCCTCCATTTATTCATCTATAAAACTGAGAAGACTAACACTTCATAGAGTTATTATGAAAGTAAAATAATATGAAGTACTTGTCATATATTTAGTTCTTATGACATTTTAGCTACTTATTGATTAATATGTGACTAATGTATGGGTCTAAATCATTTTTGCAATATAAATGCCTGAAACTAGCTTAGGCAGAAAATAAAATTAATCGAAAGCCTCTGAGTATTGGACACTTTGGCAGGGGGTGGGGAAGGGGTCTGACCAGCCCCTGAATTGACTTTTTATATTTGGCAATTTGCCACAGTGTGATTTTTGGTGGAAGGTGAGATTCACCTGTATATCCAAAACCTAAAAGCAAGCATTTGCTTATGTCGAGTCTTAGTAACCAGAGTGAATATACATATTCCATGTCAGACAATCAGATACTCTCATCTGGGACTTTAATCTGGAATACTTGAGGCAAAAATATAGACAATTGAAAATTCCTTCTAGTGGCAACAGCAGTGACATCAGGTGGTGATGTTAGAGATGACATCCAATGTCCAGATCCATCTTTTTCAGACTATTTCTGTGGTTTGGTTAGGTTTGATATTTTGCTATTTGCAAGCTTGGTTTCCCAGAGTAAGGAATTTGAATGCTACCAACTTCTCTCTGTAGAAGGTAAGCTTCACTATCTTGGCCTCATTCTTTCATACTGCCAGCACATGGCAGATAATATAACCAGCATCAATAATCACTCCTCATATCTCCAAGTTTGTCACTGGGAAGGCTTTAAGATTTCCTTTCGCCGGGCGCGGTGGCTCAAGCCTGTAATCCCAGCACTTTGGGAGGCCGAGGCGGGTGGATCACGAGGTCAAGAGATCGAGACCATCCTGGTCAACATGGTGAAACCCTGTCTCTACTAAAAATACTAAAAATTAGCTGGGCATGGTGGCGTGTGCCTGTAATCCCAGATACTCAGGAGGCTGAGGCAGGAGAATTGCCTGAACCCAGGAGACGGAGGTTGCGGTGAGCCGAGATCGCGCCATTGCACTCCAGCCTGGGCAACCAGAGCGAAACTCCGTCTCAAAAAAAAAAAAAAAAAAAAAAAAAAGATTTCCTTTCTTTTCCTTGTATTAGCATAGAAGAAATCCTTGAGAAATTCATTAAAAGTATATTTTCATTTGCCTCCCCATCTCCCTTGTATTCTTTGGTTATAAGTACAAAACTGGGGAAATATTATCATTGTCTTAGTGTGTGACTGTGTTTATTCTTTGAGCTTAAATTAACTGTGACCATCACAGTAAATAGAATTAACTTATATCATAACAAGTGCTAAATCTCAGACCAATCAATGCCAAGCCAATGATGTATAATCCCTCTTAAAAAAAAAGGGTTCTACTAGAATGGACATATTTAAGATAGAGAAAGGCATTTCCTAGAAGATGACAAAAAAACATATTTTCAAAAATAGGAAAAGAAATATAGGCAAGTTAGGAACACTCACTACAATTTATAAATGTAAATGAGAGGAAGACAATAGCATTTCTGAGATATTACTTCATAAATAGAATATAATTTAAGAATTTTAATAAAAATATACATTTCACATAACGTTTAGAAATCTCAGTTAATAATAAAGCATCAAATAAATGATAGAAAAGATGGGAATAAGGATATTAGGAAGTTATTTTGATGGTTCTGATATAAGGGTTTGAACTAAGACAAAATCAATAAGAATAAAAAGAAAGTGCTAAATTCAAGAGTTATTTTTAAGGAAGAATCAATAAAACTCGATGGCTGATTGATGCAAGTTGGTGAAGGTGATTTCAAAGCTGACATCCACTATAGTTGTAATACTGACAAAAATATCTAAAAGAAATAATGAATTTCTGTGTATATGTATGTGTTTTTGAGAGGGCCATCTAATCAAAGTTAGGGAGGCAAATGAAAAAACTCTTTTAATGGAGTTCTCAAGAATTTCTTCTGAGCTAATACAAACATTTTCATCTTCTTTTGTATGTATACTTCTTCAAAAATACATAAAAATATCAATGAGTAAATGAATATATACATATATGGCAACATTTCCATTTTACTGAGAGACTTTTCTATGGCACATAAAGTGAATGTAGCCCATATTTTGAGAAATACTGCCTAATGCAACAAAAATATGTTTGAAATAGTGCTCATTCTTCTACTGAGAAAGCTGCTACCTGAAAGCAAATTAGGCACTTTTCCATGTTACATCAAACAATGATTTAAGGCCATGGGAGTAGTAATGCTTCTGATACTAAATGTATTCTCACATTCTCTAGGAATTGATTCAGCTTTCAAAAGCAGCTGACACATTGAAAATGTTGTATTTACTGGAAAAATTGGGTTCTGGTTATATCTCCTTTGTTTGACCTATGCAAGATTAACTTCTTGATATACCTATTAGCACATTTTAGAAATCAGAGCAATGTGGGAAAATCTTTACCTTTTCTAGTTGCAACACATAGATACAAAAACTTTGTTTCCCTCTAGGGAAATATATCTAAAATGGCTGCAAACCTTCTCAAATAGATTTTGGCTTAATGCATAATGACTTTGTAATTGTTTTTAGAATCATTTAACAAAAATAAATTTGTTGGTAGTGTCTCCAGTGAACCGGACTCAATGACTTGCTTCCAAATCATAGAGTACAGAAAGAGAAAAATGGAAACTATACAGTGGAGATATCTGGCAAATACTACCATCACCAAGTTCAACACTACCAGTAATAAGTTATATTAATATTTTTGTGCAATCTAAATTGATGAGATGACACTTCACCTCAGTGTCATTATTCTCCAAAATTTATAAACCCATAGTCTGGATTTGTGAATTAAAAATACCTCTCCCAAATTTAGGTATATTCTACAAAGTACTTGATCAGTAACCTTCAAAATTCCAAGATCATGAGAAACAAGAACAAACTCAAAAACTCACAGCCTGGAAACACTAAAAAGACAAGATGACGAAACACAACATGGCATTCTGTATGGAAGCCTGGAACAAAAAAGGACATTAGTGGAAAAACTTGTGAAATATGAATACAATTTATACATTAATAATATTGTAGTGATTTTTATTAATTTTCTAAGTATACAATGATTATAAAAAGATAGTACCTTTAAAAGGAGGCTGGGTAAAATATATGCAGGAAATTTCTGCAGTCTTTGCATCTTACATAAACCTAGAGTTTAAGATTTTAAAAAAATATTAAAAATATTTTTATATTCTATTCATACAGAAAGGTGAATGAATACATGTTTGTATCTGTGTATATAATCTCTTACAATTCAATTTTCATTTTCCAAAATTAGTAACTTCCTTCAGGGCAGAATTCCATATAATCCATCCACATATGACTGTTTTAACTATGTGGAGTTACTTATAGCAGGCATGCTTTAAAGATGAAGAAACTATGGAGAAGAGTTTGAGACTCTCTCAAAGTGACCGTTATCAAGAGACAGAACCAGAACCCAATTTTCTAGTTCACTGAATGGCATTCTTTCCTTTTATGGAGTCTAATAAGTAATTAAGTAGCTGGTTATTACCTCATGTGTTTCTGTTGGGCTGTACTTGATCTAGTTTTACAAATTCTCCAAATTTGGACTTTTAACTTCTTATATAATGTTTCTCAGACTGTAACTCATGTACCCCAGGAGCGTTAAAAACATGTTATTGGAGCCTATAAGTATTTGTATTTGAAAAATGATGGTGAACATTAGATTTTATAATAGAATTTATTAATCTAGGATTATTATTAATTGAATTCAGCTGCTAATGAATAAAGCTTAAATGCAGCTAGGATTCTGACAAATCTTTTTCAGATCTTTCTAAAATTATTTTCTGAAAATACAAATGAGGAAAATAACCAGTATTATTGAAGTTTGATGGCAACTGAAAGAAAGTATGCATGACATATGATGTTATACATTGCTTAATCAGTAAGAGTAATCAAATACAATTTTAATACATTGTCTAATGCAGACACAGTTTAGCAGACCATTAAGAGTCTGCTCTTTATTCATTTCTCTTTCTACCTTCCTATCAGAAACTAGTTTTGTTTAGGTGTTCACTTCACCCTCATATGACTTAAGAAAAGGTAACACCTACTACTCAGTTCTTTGGGCAAGTCCTCATTAATTCAGATATGTTATGGTGGTTCTATTGCCCAAATAAGTTTATCTATAGTCAAACAGGAGAACCTGAAAGCTTTTACATTGAGAATGATGAATGAAAGCAGAAGTTTATGAATACTTACAAGACTAACACTTTGCTGACTTTTGAGACAAGAGCGGAAATCTGCTAGAACACTCATTGGAAAGTTATCCTCTTTTCTGTGAAGATACCACAGAGGGTGGTTCCTGTACCCAGTTCTGGTCAGTAGCTCTGTAGATGTGCTGCCTAGAACTCCTGTAACCAACTTCTTATTTCTCTGCCGTGGAAGAAACAGAACGTAGCACTACCTTGTGAATTAAAATTCAACTTCCCATCAGGCTTTTCTCTTCACAAAGACATTATGATGGAACAACTTAACTCAATCAGGCAAAAATAAACTACTGAATACACTGATTGGCCTGCATTGCTTACTTATGATAAAGTGGACGTATATGTTTGTTGCATAGAAATTAACAACTAAATAAAAATTAAGGGCATTATTTAGTCCTATATCCTTCAAAAACTAAAATGAGAACAGAAATAATGTCTTGGATGCATTTTTATGTAATTATCTGAATAATTAATTGCTTCAAAGGATGACTTTTTTCTAAAACAGGAGTCTGCCAAAGACTTTCTGCTTTTGTTTAGGGTTTGGAAAATTAAATACTGTACAAAATATCCCAGAACGCAGCTTGACATAAAAGTCCAGTTTCAGGCTGCTTATAAAGACATACCTGAGACTGGGAAGGAAAAGAGGTTTTATGGACTTAAAGTTGACATGACTGGGGAGGCCTCACAATAATGGCAATAGGCAAGAAAAAGCAAATCATATCTTACATAGGCGGTGGCAGGCCAGGGAGAGCTTTTGCAGGGAAACTTCCCTTTTTAAAAACCATCAGATCTTGTGAGATTTATTCTCTATCCGGAGAATAGCACAGGAAAGACCAGTCCCCATGATTCAGTTATCTCCCACTGGGTCCTCTCAACACATGGGAATTATGGAAGCTACAAGAAGAGATTTAGGTGGGGACACAGAGTCAAACCATCACTTGGCATGTATTATTTGCACAATATATAGTTTAGCTTATTTCTACCTATTATTTTAATATGATGAACTCATCAATCCCATTTCCTTCAGAAGGGATATTCAGAAGAGATATATTTTTAAACTGATAGAAAATGGTTAATTATACGGTTCTTGGTGATGCTGCTCTAATCAACGTATACATTATGCATTTTATGTATTATAGCAAGAATTGCATAATAATTACGAAGTTACAAATAAACATTGTTACAAACCAAAGTAAATACTTAGAAAATGGTAACGCTTTCAATTCCTGAGCAAGGGAAATTATTTGCCTAACCATTGTTACTGTTAACAGAAATTGTATTCTGAATTCTTGATTCAGTGATCTGAAAATAAGTTCTACACTCTGAATCTGATAAATTGATAGTACCAGTTATAGTCTGTCTTGCATATCTCTTTGGATGGTAAGATGTAGACTGAGTGAGGAATATGAGAAAAAAATTACTTTTCTCAACTTTAATAGTATGTATCTACACATGTACAGGCCACAGTATATTTAAATAAACCATTAGTTTTCTAAATCCCATTTTCTTTAAAATTGCACATAAGTTTCTTCTCTTGGAAAGAAAATATTACTGTGGTGATCAGTCTCGTTCTTCAGAGAAGAACCCATAGATTGCAAAATGTCTCATGTACACATAGTGAGGTGATCTACTGGGTCACTTATTTTTTAAATAAACTGTCACTACCTTAGGCAAAATAAAAATTTGTTGCAATCCTATGATACTTTCGTAGAGTCAATAGGAAAGTTAGAGGAAAATCTTACATGTAGGGAGGAGCAAAAACGATTCTAAATACCTGTGAAAGAGAAACTACAGAATGGTTCCATCTGCAAGAATAATTTTGCCAGGGAACCATTACTCATTGAAATAAACTCCAACTTTTTCTTTCATTCACATTCCTTTCTGAGAAAGCCAAATGTCAAGCACCAAATATTTGCAGTTTACTCTGGTAAAGGCTGTGCAATATTCAGAGAATTATTATAAGAAATAGCCCTTTCATTTTCTTGTAATAAAAAACTTATAATCTAATGAAGGAGACTATTCTGACGAAGGAAGTAGTTAGAGTAGTTTAATATCCACATTGGTCAAATAGCAGCTGAAAGTCTAAACCCATAATCTGGCATCAATTTGCCTTTATAAATGTATCTCTTCCACTGCTCCCCAAGGAAAACCTGCATACAAACTCTACTCTTCCCTCAAATTACCTTTTCCTTTGGATCTCTGCTTTTAATTCTCCAGATGAAATTTCCTCCCTTCCGTATTTATATATTGAAACTCTAACTATTTATACCATGCTCAAATCTAGATACTTCTATTAAGGAATATAGCCCAAAGCTTTAAGTAGCTACTTCCTTTAATAAACTAGGCCTAACCTATGTTGTATATACCATGCTTTTGGCATTGATGCTATATTAATCTACACTGCAATTAACCTTCTTTGCTTGTCGACTTACGCATTTCTCCTCAACTGAATTGAACTCTGGGGGAAAGCAGAGACATATGTGACTTCTTTTTTACTCCCTTTCTCTACGCTCTATAGCCCCATTGTTATCACCTTGCCACTAACATCCCAGTTCCAGCTTTCTGTTGCATAACACCATAATGTTTTTAACACTTAATATTTTATGCACATATACATAATTTTATTCATAGGTATTGGTATTGATAAGGATGGTAACCATTCAGCCAACAAACTTCAACTGCCATAAAATATAATTATTTAAGGTATCATTTTTCATGACTTTTTTTGACCTCTCCCCTCAGTAATGACACCAAATGGATAAATGGCACAACTGTAATTTTTCTTTCCTTTTCTACCTGATCCAGAGTACTGGTAATTGAAATATCCTTAAACATCCTGTAACATTGCCTTTAGTCTTATTTGCTCTACTTCATAAATGCCCAAGTAACTTTCTGGTTTACGTCTCCCAAAATGATACTGTTCCAGTGTCTTTACACATTAAATGAGAAATATGTTAATGTGAATAATGCAATTATTTCTTATTTTAGTGGTGTAGTGTTCTGCTTGCCTCATGAAGGCAGATATAACAAGTTAGAATATTTTAGCCTAGCCAATGAATATGTTAAGACAATTGCCCAACGGCTTCTTTCCTTACTTCAGGTGACATTTAATTGCTGAGAAACTACAGTATTACTTTATGACCAGTGCTTTGCATATCTATAAAAGATTTTCAGTGCTGAAAATTTCCTGAATTTAAAATCAATTTTTCATTTGCAATGTTTTATTAAAATAATCATTTCTTCTTTGCTCTTTGGATACATTTTATTGGTTAGAGTTTGTGCACTTAGAATTATTTCTAACAGGTTAATTATAGAATATTTAGATAATTATTAGACTATTATGCTGTTGAACTTGTCCAAATCTTATATAAAGAATTTCTATTATAGCGTCTCAAATGGAGTCCACGAAGAAGCATAGTTTTATTTCTCATTCACTTGCTTATTATCTTAATGGGGAAAAAAACAGTTTATATTTTTCTGTTCTTAATTAGCCTACTAACTCTATTTATTGACAGTGTGCATGTCCTATTAGATAATTTATTTTTATATTTTATATTTCATCTTTTTTTTTCCAATTTTTTTTTTTTTTTTTTTTTTTTCTTTTTTTTTTATTGCATTTTAGGTTTTGGGGTACATGTGATGAACATGCAAGATTGTTGCATAGGTACACACATGGCAGTGTGCTTTGCTGCCTTCCGTCCCCTCACCTGTATCTGTCATGGGGAGAAATGACAGATATATTTCATCTTTTTTTTTTAGGAGGGGTAGAGTCTTGCTCTCTAATGCAAGATGGTGCCACAGGCTGGACTGCAGTGGCACGATCTTGGTTCACTGCAATCTCTGCCTCCTGAGTTCAAGTGATTCTCCTGCCTCAGCCTTCTGTGTACTGGGATTACAGGCATGTGCCACCATGGCAACCTAATTTTCGTATTTTTTAGTAGAGATGAGGGGACAATTTCTCTGTGTTGGCCAGGCTGGTCTCCAGCTCCCGATCTCCTGCCTGGGCATAATCTAGCTGGGCCTCACAAGTGCAAGGATTACAGGTGTGAGCCACCACACCCAGCCTGTATTTCATCTTTTCTGTTTTTTGTCTTTACTGTTAGCATGCACTTACAGAGAAAAGACTTATGTATGAACTGGAATAGATTCAAAAAGATTTTACGTACATATTTTTTCCAAATTAAATAACAAATATGAAGTCAAAGAAGAATATGAATATATTCATGGAAAATACAGATTAGTCACTATCTTTTTCATCTTTAGATAATATTTTTGAGATGATTAATATTGAGTATTAACTTGATTAGATTGAAGAATGCTTAGTGTTACTCCTGGGCGTGTCTGTGAGTGTATTGCCAAAGGGGATTAACATTTGAGTCATGGACTGGGAGAAGCAGACCTACCCTCAATCTGGGTGTGGACAATCTAATAGTTGCCAGTCCACCTAGAATAAACACAGACAGAACAACATGGAAGGACTAGACTGGCTAAATTTTTGACCCTTATCTTTCTCCTGTGCTGGTTGGTTCCTGCCTTTAAATATCAGACTCCACGTTCTTCAGCTTTTGGACTCCTGGACTTATACCAGTGATGTTCCAGTGGCTCTCTGGCCTTCAGCCACAGTCGGAAGGCTGAACTGTTGGTTTCCCTATGAGGATTTGAGACTCAGACATGCTTCTTTGCTCCTCAGCTTGCAGATGCCCTATTGTGTGACTTCGTGTTGTGATCCAGTGAGTCAATATTCCTTAATAAATTCACTTTCATAAACACATCTATCCTGTTAATCCTGTGCCTCTAGGGAAACCTAATATACAATTTATGCACAAGTCATGTAAAAGTTGGAAAGAATGCTTTTTAATGTGTATATTTCTTAGTAAGTGGATGCAAACTTTTCTCATGATCCTTCTCAGTAGAAAATGTTCATATGTTTAGATTTTATCAATGCTATACTTGTTCTGGAAGTAAGGAAATTTATGTAGAGGATGTTAAGCAAAAGTTCACATTTAAAAAAAATCTTTTGGATGTTATCTATTGAGCTAATTTATAAACTCCTGATAAACAGCACAACTAAGATATTTAAGTTTTTGGAGTAGAGAAAGAGAAAATGTCTCCTGATGTATTTAGGGTCTCTGATATCAAAACTTTAATTTCTTTTCATATCAATGGTTTTACATAGCTTTCACAGATTTCATAGTAACCTGATAAATTTATAACTATTGAAATTGTTCAATTTTCAATATCAGAAAAATTGTAATTCTTTCAGTAAATAAGTTTTAAATAGAAAAAAAGGACTTGTCAATCATAAAAGTGTCATTTAAAAGAAAGAATGAAACAGTAACAATAACAACAAAAAACAGATAACTACAGGCTTCCAGACAACAAGATCTGAAATTGTAATTGAATATGCACCTTTATTTAGCAGATATATTGCAGATCACTCTGCATTCAATAATACATAACTGCAAACAGTAAAATCATATTATAATTGAGTTAAAGAGGTTGATTTCAGACTCATTCCAATGGGATTCTAGTTTAATAATGACCTGCACTGGAAAACAATTTACCAACACACATAATAAATAAGATATTTGTGATAATAACAGACAAGGTTAAACTGACATTCAAAAGATTTTAAGTGACTCTATTCAATTCTTATTAATTATAAATCTATTTTATTGTATTTGTGTTTTATTACAATTATTTTAGATAAATTATAAGTATATTTTATTTGTATTATATAATTATGAATATACTTTAGTTGCATATTTTTACTAAATATAAGAAATATTGATGTCCAAAAGGTAAACATAAAGTGGTACAGAATTTTGAAATAAAATGAATAATTAAGCACCTACATTCACTGATTCTTCTTCCTATAATCTCATTTAAATTAAAAAGATATTAGAAAAATAATAACTTCACAAATTTTCTGAAGTGCTCCACCACAAAATTTTTTTAAAAATATGACTTAAAATTACGATAATTTTTAGAAGATATAAAGAGTAAGTGATCATAGGGCAAAATGAAATAAAACTAGGGAATTCATAACCTCATTATCAAAGAAGAGAGTTTCACAATCTGAATAGTCTTTGAAAACCTATTTAACAAGACTATAGTTATTCATTAGTGAATGGCAGAAGAAGGTGGTCTCAGGCAGGTGGCCAGAGAATCAGAATATTACTTGAAAGATTATAGAACATAGATGCTGTGTCTGGCATTTGCCTACAGCACAAAACAGCAAATAAAACATTTAAGCCATAAATGCATAAATTTTACATTACATAGAACTGAGTGGTATGTGAACAGATAAACCTAGGTATTTACATGTTTAGCTCTCTTTTGCTCTTGATTCTATCAAACTCTTTGGTCCAAGGAATCTGAAAGACATGTATCCCCACTAGGAGACACTTCAACAATGGCTGCAAGAAGGTAAAGTTAACACTCAAAGACAAGATAAAATAAAGAACAAATCAATATCTATCCTTGTATAGACAAATTATCTTGATATGGTGGAGGAGACCCAGAAATATAAGCTTTGAATTAAAACAACAACAACAAAAAAAACACAAGTTTACGCTGGCATTTAAAAACAAACCACTACCACCAGCAACAACAACAAACACTAGCTGAAACCAAAAAGACAAAGTAACTTTGTTCTCCATATCTCTGCCTAGAAGAAAACAGAGAGATATTCTACAAATAAACATTGTCTACTGAAAATAAAGATGCTATATTTTTGGAAAGTTGTGCTGGACATTGCTGGTGTCCTATGCAGCTCCCTTTACCCAGCTAGTGCACTAATCTTCCATGTTCGCCGAGTCTTGGCTATCCATAGCTCATGGCTCATCTTCGGCCTTATGCTGCTTCCAACATTCCCCTTCTCCTGAGAGCATTCCTTTAATAAATCACATGGGCATGCATTCCTCACTTGAATTCTGCTTTTAGGGCATTTTTACCTAATTGTAGAGGAAAAATGGATGCATCCTGAACGAGATGCTGTCTGTCAGGGTTTGACCCACAGACCCTGATCCAGCAACAGATGAACAAATTCACTCAAATACAAATGTCCAGTGAAAGAGTGGGCTGGAGGTCCGTGGCCATTCAGACATTCTTAAAAAAATAGCAGCCATGGCCCTGACCAGTTGGCACTGTAGGCATTTATTCAGTACCGCTTTAATAACAGAGGTTTTGAGTTATGGATAATGATTAAAGGCCAGGTTTTAAAGCCTAAAGCAAATCTCATTTTCAGGTGATAAATCTGGTTGTCCACCCCCAAGACAGCCATCTGGCCAGCTACAGATTAAAGGTTAGTTTTAGGACCATGTGAGTAAATGAGTTATTCAGATAATAACTTCCTTACATTCCCTAGTTATTTGCTTTTCTTTGTCAACTAAAGGTAAAGGGGATTAGGCTGCCTTCAGCCAAAACTTCTACTAAAACTATACAAACTTCTCAGCCTTCCAAGAAGGTTTGTGACTATATTCTATAATTTTACCATCTCTCCTACCATGCTGAACCCCCACATCTCCCTCTTTTCTGTTTTCTGCATCAGGCTCTGTTTACTGGAGGGTATTGATATGCTCAGGCTTGGGTCTGTCAAGTGAGGCAGTCATTGCACTTACTCTGGCTTTGCATCCTAGAATTAGTAAACCACATAAGACAATCATGAGTATAATTAGCAACATTCTTTTCCAGTCAAAGACTGACCTATAGTGTTACTTGGCACCTCAGTTCACTGTATGCCATTACTGAGGAATCCCACCAGAGGTATGTTAATTGCTTTTAGCCAAGTAGTTGTGTTGTTAGAAGCCAGGAAGGGGGTGTTTGCCTAAGTAACAGGGCAGAAAAAAGGCAGATTTAGAAGATGGGCTCAATAGAGTGTGGCAGGTTCCAGCTGTAGGCAGAATGAGGGAATAAAAAAACAAATTATCTCGAATGAATGGTGTCTGTGTCCACAGCAGCTCAGCTTCCTGCATTGTCTTTTTCAGCATTTCCCATGTGATGTTGGGGGCCTGTATTGTCCACGGAAACCACATTGTCTGGGGCTGCAGATCCTGTAGGCTCTTTCTTAGGCTGGCTCGAGTTTTTTCTTCTTTCCATCCTTTGATGAGGTTGTAGTCTCTAGGCTGGTGCTGGTGTACTCGAAATTCTAGGGGTGGTGCCTGTGCTGAGATTTTTAAAATCTTTGTTAAAGAGCAAGTTAGTGATTTAAAAAAAAAAACCTGTTGTGTTTTATTTCAATATCTAGTTTACAGAAAAACTGGATAATATTTCTTTAGCCTTAGCCAAGTTTACACACAGCATTTGTTTCACAATTAATGTTTGAAAACATGCTTAGAGCTTCAAAACAAAAATTATACAACATTTCCTGCATAAATTACTTTCTGTAACATTTTTCATGACTCTCACAGACAACTTTCTACATGCCTTAACTTTCTGCCTTTGTTTTATAACTTTCTTACTAAAAGTGTATTTTCTATCTGTTACTTTAAGATTTCTTTCTCTTTTTCCTGTTTTATTTCTTTTGTCTTTTTGTGTCGCTCTCTGATTTCTGTCCCTTCTCGTGTCTCTCTTACTCATTCTTTCCCTGCATTTTTCTCTCTAATCCTTCTGTTTGTGTCTTAAGAGGTTTTTCTATAGCTGATTGAAACTTGTCATCTAAATTTTAAAAAATTAAGGATTTTAGCAAAGTGTTTTTCTATAGCTGATTGAAACTTGTCATCTAAATTTTAAAAAATTAAGGGTAATAAGGCTTATGCTAGTAGCATTGCAGGGTCCTTACTCATACTCTCCCTTTTTGTTTTCTGAGCCTATTTTTTTAAGAGTGAAATGGGCACATTCTACTATGGCTTGTCCTTGGGGGTTATATGGGATGCCTGTGGAATATTGGATGTTTTCCCTGGCAAAATTGTTGAAATTGTGAACTTGCATAAGCTGGACTATTATCAGTTTTAATTTGTGGACCATCCCATAAATGCAAAAGTTAAAAGAAGATGTTTAATATCATAACTGGTAGACTCTTCAGGAAAAGCATGAGAACTAATTAAATGTGAATTGTGCGGTCTCCACCACACCTAGTATTTAACTAAACTTTTTGTACTGGCTCTCTTGGGGCTGCCACTAATATATCATCCATAAATTGAATAATCTTGTAATCAGAAATTTCTTTTTTTACTGGGAAGTAAAGCCTGATCTATGTGATACTGACACATAATAAGATCATTTGGCATTCCTTGAGGCAGTACTTTCCAATGAAATTGAAAAGCTGGTTTTTCATTATTAATAGCTGGTAATGTAAATGAAAATTTTTCTTTGTCCTTTTCTGTAAATGGAATCATATAAAAGCAGTCTTTTAAGTCAATAGCAATTACAGACCAATCTTGAGGAATTGCCATGGGATAAGGGAGGCCCGATTGCAGAGGTCCCATAGGCTGTAGATGAACACTGATAGCACGCAAGTCATGCAAAGTCTCCATTTGCCAGATATTTGGGGAATAACGAAAATGAGTGAATTCCAAGGACTGATTGAAGGTTCTACATGTCCAGCTTTTAATTTCTCATCAAGTAATTCATGGGGTCTTGGTAATTTTTCTTTCTTCAGAGGCTATTGGTCTATATAAAGAGGATTTTAAGGTAGTTACATTAGAGGTAGAAGAGGAATAACAGCAGTGGCCATTATCAGAAAAAGGTCTTACAAATTCTTAAATTTTACCTAAATCTTAGCAGAGAATTATAATCTGGGACATCATATCTATACAAGGACCACATAAAAATGTTTCTGTGGGCCACCAGTGCCTGGGTGCTGCATTTTGTCTGTGCTGTTTTTTGTTTGTCCTGCTCCCTCCTTCCACCACAGAATGGCTGCTGCCACCCTGGGCAGTTCCTATCATCACAGGGAGCCACAGGCTTCCCTGCCACCAAGGCTTTTCTTCTGCCCACCACCTGCTTGGCCACCCAATGTTGGCCTGTAATGCCTTTTTTCTTACCTTTTTATAACCGTACCCTTCATTGCCTTGTTGATCTTGCATTACCAGACAGGCCAAGAGCTCCCCTTCTAATGCTTCTTGCCTCTCTATTGGAGGAGGGGGCTCAGGCAAAATGTTCCTTTCCTCTTTGTTATTTTGGCCCAGTGATAATGTTGCTGGCACCCGTTGCTCTTGTGTCTGATGCTGTTTAAGATTTCTCCCCACTTCTTCCCAGAGTTTTATGTCTAGCATACCTTCTGCCAGAAACCATGGGGCACAACAGTTTGTGTTAGGTCCCTTAATTGGTCCTGCAAAATCAAGGCTCCACTAGCTTTAAGCAACTGTTTAAATACTTTCGTATACTGTTTCTGGTGAGGTGATAACTGTTATCCCATAATGAAACCCTAGCATGAACAATCTCCCCCCACACTTGGCAATTCCAAGCGGATACCAAAGACTTAACCTCACTGACTGTGCAGTCCTTTTCACCTTTGTTTTCAGGGGTTCTATCATGATCCCTGATCTTTTACAGCTCTCCTAACATGTAGGCACCAGCTGTCAGGGTCTCCTCATACGTGGGCATCAGCTGTTGGGGTTCAACCCACAGACCCCACAGATGAACAAATATGCTGAATCACAGAAATCCAGTGAAAGAGTGGGCTGGGGTCCATGGCCATTCACAGACACTGTAGGAGAGTGCTGTAAAGAGATAGCAGTCATGGCCCCAACCAGTTGGCACTCTAGGCATTTATTTGCCTAAAGCAAATGCCATTTATGGATGATAAATCTGGTCAGCCTCCCACCGAGGGAGCCATCCAGCCTGCTATAGATTAAAGGTTAGTTTTTAGGACCACATGAGTAAACAAGTTATTCAAATAAACTCTCTTACATTCCCTAGTTATTTGCTTTACTTTATCAACTAAAGGTAAAGGAGATTATGCTGCCTTCTGCTGAAACTCCTACTGAAACTATACAAACCTCTTAGCTTACCAAGAAGGTTTGTAACTGTATTCTATAGTTTTGCAATCTCTCCTACTATCCTGAGTGAACCCCCACAGCTGTCTATATGTGTCTGTTTTATTCCTACAGTTATATATGCTCAAGTCTTTAAAAATCAGGGATAAAGCAACCTGTGTAAACTTGATTGAAAGTTGTGTATTTGAAGGCAAAATACTCTAATTTTATGATTAGTAATTCCAATATTCAATCACAGATCCTAAGTGTTATAACCTAAATAAAGTGAAAAATCCAATGAGTATTTAGATTAAAAAATTATTCTCTTAATTATACTCAGCTGCCCAAGTCTCTCACACTCATCTCTTGTTTCAAACATAAGCAATGCCTCATGATTCTGCAAGGCAATATTCTGAAAATAAAATAAATGGTAGCTAAAATCTTTATGACTCTGGATGGAGTTCAAAATAAGTCAAGCCTAACATGATTCCTTTACTTCCATCTTCTCTTATACTAGCACTAATAACATGCCCCATAGGAAACCAATTTTTATATTAAAATGTATAATTGTCCAAGCTGTTATAAGAATAGAATATTTACTATGGAAAAGTGAAGGAAGACAATATATTTCCCATCTGCATTAATTAAAAAGTAATATGGTGCTTCATACACTGTAGTTAATAAGGGAATATTTTGAGACATCCAAGCTAAAATAGAAAAAAAAAATTGTGCTTGAATATACCTTTAAATACATGTCTACCTTTGAAGACATATTTCCCTGCTCTATGTGTTCAAAAAATTCATTAGAAAGTCTTCATAAGTCAATTTAAAAATGGAAAATCTCAGGCCATTTAAATATGAAATAAAACAGTTAAAAGTGGGTTAAATCACAGGTATGAAGTTCTTTATTTCTTAGATTAAATCTTACAGTGGATGTGTCAAAGGTGAAAGTTACTGAACAGCTTTAAATACAGGAAACTAGTAGAAATAAGAGGAAGAATCTACATTCTGTATACAAAGGTATCATTGTGAGAAGACAAATATACATTTAAGGCTGAGCAAAGGAAACTGAGAAAGCAAATATTTATGTATTAAAGATAAACAGAAAACAAAGAGATGCCTGTGTCCAGAAGTAGAAAATAAATCTGATATAAAAATGGGAAATAGGTAATAGAGAAAAAGGATGTCTTTGGAAAATCAAAATATAATAGCATTTTAAATAATATTTGCAGTTTAGACTGGAAGAAAACTAAAGTTCCTATTTTTAATTATACAATGTCTTTGTTGTCATTTAAAAAAATATGGTATTCTAGTACTCTTTTTTTAAAAAAATAAAGATCAGTTGTGCCTTGCAAAACATTGATTTGGAGACACATTTTTTGAGTAATAATTTTAAATCAAGCATTTTTAAGCAGAGATAACAGCATTAACCCTTATATTCTAAATCTGTATGATTTCCACATTAAATCTGCTTCATATCTATCAAATATTAACCCTCATTAATAAACGTAATAACACTTCATAATGTGCTTCTTCCTCTCGAGCAAGAACATTAATTTTGCTAAAGAATAGCAGTGCTATGTGTGCACTAATTAGTTTAATAATAGTGAACATGTTAAATGATAGAAATGTGCAAACACTGCTTTTGCAACTTTTCTCAAAATGTATTTCCTTTAAGTGAAATATATTGCCTTTGATATCAATACTTTTATTTTGTATAAGTCAACATTTTGTTAAATTACTGAAGAATGTAATTCCAAGAAATAAACAACCATGAAAAAAAAAAAACTTAATGACAGAATAAGGCATTTGAAATGAGAATTTAAATAAATCAGATTATATAGATGTGGTGTTTGTTATTAACAATAGGACATGGAAAGAATTAGAAGGGTAGAAGAAACCATGAATTGAAGATCAAACTACTATGTTTTTCCAATTGAAGCAAAACAGTTTAAAATAAATTGCTTTCAATGTCTAAGCACAAGTTAGAGTAGGTGTCAATGCAAATGTCCATTGTACCCTACCTTTTTAGTGATGGGCTCTGGAAAGTGACACCTGCAGCCAAAGTAAAAACCGATTGTTTTGGTGTGACTTAAATAAAGAAAAAGAACTTTAACGCCATCATTTTGAGCAAGAATCAATAAATTAAATTGTAGTGGTGAAGCATAGTCAATAGAACTTTAGTGGAATGTAAGTGAGGTCACAAAATTAGAGTGCCTTTTAAGAGCAATATTAGGGATAAAAAAGATGGAAAATAAGTCGGGCGTGGTGGGTCATGCCTGTAATCTCAGCACTTTGGGAGGATGAGACAGGTGGATCGTGAGGTCAGGAGTTCAAGACCAGCATGGCCCAAATGGTGAAACCCCATCTCTATTAAAAAAAAAAAATGGAAAATATCTATACATTACCCTGACAACTAAGGTCAACTAGAATGTTTCTGCTAACAGTTCTCCTAGATTAGAGCACTGGAAAGAAGGAAGAAAGTTATTTTCCAGGAAATATTTGCACCAGGAAGTATAACCACCAGATCAGCTAAAACCAGTCCAACTCTTGTGTAACCATTGCTGAGTTGTTTTGTAGATGCAGCTAAACCAAAATTGCAAATCATGTAGCCAGAGCATAGACATGGAAACACTTTGACTTCCAAGAACACCCAGAACCAATGTTTCTTCCACACAGAACCAAGAAGGCTGGGACATGACCAAAACCTGAGCCCTTTCTGGTGAGAAGTCCTTGATGCAGAAAGTTCTGATGCTGAAATCCACCATTTCATACCTTACTATAAATGGCCAGGTTTCAAGCCTTCCAAACAGTGCTTAGACATACCAGCCTTTCATCTCTAGCCCATAGGAGTATGTCCTGACCCCCAGATCAGGAAGACAAATGGCAGTCCTGCTTCTTGTCTTCTTGTCTGCTCACCTGCAAATAAAGCTCTTTCTTTTCTTAAAAACTTGCATCATAGTACTGGCTTACAGCCAGTATATTCTCAGTAACAGAAATGCTATGTTTTCTAGGCCTAGCTGCAATTTTTCTGTGTGGCATAAAATGGACCTCACTTGCTATGACTCTTTTGAAAACTTCACATTTACATTAATATAAAAAATACAGTTACTGAATTGGATATTTATATGTTTGTCTTCTAGAATAATTTTAATCTAGTGTCTTAGGTAAAAGGAAGTTAACAATTCTAATATGTAATGATATTAAATGATAGAAATGTGCAAACACTGCTTTTGCAACTTTTCTCAAAGTGTATTTCCTTTAAGTAAACCGAAGTATTCATGTAATTATCCATTGCCTCATTTTATGATTATATACTGAGTCTCTCAATTGAAATGTATATGTTTATCGATGAGAGATAAATTTATATGCATATAGGCCTTCCCTCTTGGTGAGGGCCCTGTTTGTGGTTTATAGATCACAGACTTCTTGTTCAATCATTTCATTTAAAGGTAAATCATATCTCTTGTGCCCCATTTCTCTTAGAGGCCCTAATACCATTTGGGAGGGCTCCATGCTTTTGACTAAATTACCTCCAGAAGGCTTCACCTCCAAATACCATCATAATGAGAATTAGGGCTTCAACATATACATTTTGAGGGGACACAAACATTTAATCTGCAGTGCAAGTGAAGAGGAAATAGCAGTGCTAAAAGTGCACAGCACATGAAAGAAAAAATTTTTAAGGTAAATGGAATGTTTACAACCTTTACCATTTTTGAAAATAGGTTTCAAGGCTGTGTGAGTCTGTCTGATTTAGAATATGTTGAATATGCATTTTCAATGCAAATAATCATAGCCATATTAAAATTATAATTAATATATACATATGCTTTCCACTTGTGGCATAGCACAGATAACATTTCTATCTACTGAGGGAATATGTTAAATCCATAAAATTAAATCCAAATGTATGTATTCATCTGTGAATTGCACAAGTTTATATATGCCTTTAAATTTTAATAGTTCAAAGAGTTAAAATTGCTGTAAATGCTATATTTAATGCTTTTATTTTAATTTTATGTTGATGTAAATAAAAATAAATTAACAACTGTCATAATAAGATAATTGATGTATACTAAGTGCTACATTTTAAAATACATGTGCAGTCCTTGATAGTGTGGAATTTCCAACAGATTCTTACTAAACTCTTTGGCCGAGAAAAAAAAGTAGGAAAAAATGAACAAATGAAATTGCAATATATATATGCTAGCATGGCAAATCCCTGGTAGCTTGTAGGGGGAATGTTAGTGTTTTGCATTTCTCTAGGAGAAGAAAGCAAGCAGTTTAAAATCTTTCAAAATCCTGCCTATTGTCTTAGCATCCTGGGAATTCTCTGAAATTACTTTATTGAGCTACATAAACTAAAAAACAATTAAAAATAGCAGGTCTATTAGTTCATAACAAAGTAGTTAAATATGTTCTATTAAAACACACAGTCTATAGAATCAACTATGCTTAGGTAGGCTTCTCTGAGCAGAGAGCATCTATAGCTATGTGAACAATTTTCATTTTGAATTTTTTTTACAATTCATATAAATAATTGGTAGCATTTATAAATTGACATTTAATATTAAGACATCTATTTTTCAAGAATAGAAACATTTATCAGGAAGTAACACTGTAAGCAGGTTAAAGTAAATGCTGGTCATAAGGTGATTTCCAATTTATAATACAGAGTCTTTTTCATTTTATGTTGGAGAGACCATTAAAAGTGCCCATTTGGGAGGATTAGTGTGAGATACAAAAATGGACCAGGAAAACAAAATATCTCAGGAATATATTTTAGAACACGCATTAACATCACACCTAATTTGATTTATAACACCTAGCGGGAACTTGTACTCTTTGGAAAGTAAGTGGTTACACAAACGTGTTAAGGCAAAGGCTTTGTACATGAGTGCAGATGAGGACTATTCAATGAAGTGATGTATTTTCCAGAAAATATATAAATCATACCTTTCATAATAACTTTCATAGTAGCCCTGGCTTGTTTACACATGTAAACAATTTTTTTCAAAATATTACAAATTACTCTCCTTTCAAAATGAACAAACCAGCAGATTTTGTTTGTAAGTGTGGTAAGACTGAGTTCTATTTTAGAGAAAAATGGCTTGCTTGCATATTTCTTTATAGATATATAATTTCATAAAGCCATTTTACCTTTGAATGTAACGTATAACCTGTCTTAGCATGTGTATCAAATTGCCAAAGGTATTTTGATCATAGAATCATTAAACTACAAAAAATGGGTGTCATAGTAGAAGTAATCTAATTTCTTATTATAATTCTGGTGGTATAATACTATTATGCTATGATAAAAAATTTAGATCTTAGGCCTTTTTGCAAAGATTTAAATATAAGATAATATAATAAAATATAGCCTTTCAGCAATATTTTTGTCATTAAGTTTAAGTCCCAGATGCTAAAGGCTTTAGAGTAATTTTAAGTCAATTATAATAAAGCCCACCAATAAGTAGTATTTTCACACACCTTAGATAAGAACTAACAAAACAAGGAGCTTTATTCAGATTTGGAAATCATTCTTTTTGAATCAAAATAAATAATAATTTTTGTTTAACACTTGCACATATTTCTTTTCTAACAATTTTTTTTTCTGTGGCTAACTAGCATGAAAAAGGCATGTATTTTTACCTTTTAAAAAGTTTCAGCAAATGCCTAGTCCATGACTTTGAGGACTTTTTTAAAAAAAATTTCTAGAGACCCTTTTGAAATATTTTCTCCTTCTCATATATTACTATAATTAATAATATTTGAAGTCTTTAGACATTACTTCAGGGAAATTCCAAACCTATTAGTATTTTTCATATCTACTTCAAGAAGTAGAAATACTTAATGACTTAAAAAATTAATCATATACAACTTACTCTTTATTCATGGTCACGAAGATGAATCAGTGTTAAAAATCAGTATTATAGCCAATATTTAGCATGAACTGTCCATTCTTAATGCACAAAACGATATCACAGATATCACAACCTACTACCCCCATTAACCCTGTAAAGGAATGTGGAGAGAATCTCTTGGAAAGAAGAACCCACATTATAACTTGGTAACTTTGAAGCACCGTTCTATCCTTCTGAAAAGTGAAATAGAAATCTTGTCATTAAAAATAAGATCGTTATATAATATAAAAATAATTTCACGCCCGAAGCATATTTTTTGAAAAAAGTTGTAACTTAGTTTGTTTTTATCTATTACCAAAGACCCATCAGGCTTTGGGTTGAAATCAGAGTCTAGCCCAAGAAACTTGACGCAGATACGAATCCCTCCATATATTTCCTTTTCTGTTAAATTAGGCAATTCTAGCAACATCAAAGGAGTAAGATCAGTCAATGCAATGATAATACATCTTGTTGCCTTTACTACTGGAAAGAGTAGTGAAACCAAACTTGGAGAAGGCAAAGGAAATGTTGGCTCAGTATTAATCATTCCCAGATAAAAAAAACAGCTAGAGGTCAGGCCCTAACCTGCAGGTTTCTAAATCCAGACTGATAAGCAGGAATAACTTTTTGTGGACCACCAATCTTGATCATCAGCATAATTCACAAAGAGCCCATTCAAATAATTTTATATCTTCTGTCTTCAGCAATGTGTGAATGGTCTCATAAAATTTTTCATTGAAATTTTTCAAAATACAGTATTGAATTATGTAATCTAGATTATTTAAAAAAATAGATTCCTTCACAGAGGTACAGTAAATTTATTTAATTTGTTACATGTAATTTATTATAAAAGCATCAAAGAATTTAATATACTAGAAAAAAGTTGAAATGGTTTCAATTAGCATGGCTTTATATTACCTTACATGGAAACAAGATGTGAGTAATAAAATTTAAAAATTTAAAAATAAAGACATACTGAGTCAAAGGAGCTATTCTGATCACAAGTGTTGGCAAAGGTATAGTTCTGGGAAATAAATTTTATACTTGAAACTCAAGGGTATAATTATATTTTATATTCACACTTACATGCAGGAGTTTAGTCTAATAAGTTTAGTAACAGAACCGTGTGTGAAAAATGAAGTGCAATAGGATAGTAAAATACATTGCCCAAAACAATCCAGATAATGAAAGAAAAAAGTAAATTTGAATGCTCCTTTGGTGATCACAAAGTTTTCAAAGCTGTATGTTTTCAAAGTACTTTTATAGGCTGAATAATATACTTGCTTTGTCACTGCTGAATGAATAATCCATATTCCTTCTTTCTCTTTTATCATTTTTATGTTTTCCGAAATCAGAATCAAGTGGATTTTACATTGTAATATCAGAATAGAATAGGCTTTTGCATTTCTGAATTTGCTCTCTGAGTTCAATATCTGATCACCACTTAATAAAGCATTTATCATTTCTGATTATTTCACTAATTATCTAATTCAAGGCAGAGAGACATAAAAGTTTGTTGTCACCTAAACAAACTTTTTTTTTTTTACAGCAAAAATGTAGATGCATTTTTATAGCAAATAATTCATGTACACAATTTGGTGTATATGAAGTCTTGCCCTAATAGTGGCATTTACAATTTTTTCTAAATACTTAAATCAGCAGAAGAGGTAATGTTACAGTAGGTAATAAGACAGCAGCAGGGGAGGAGAGGGTCCCCTTCCCCCACCACCAGGAATGTCAGCCAACCATCAGGTGATGCTCAGAAGGTTGTTGAACTGTCTGTTCAAACTAACAATTGGTTGCAGCTGGCACCAGGGACAGTCAATCTTTCCATAGATAGAAAAATTCTGAAACTGATCATCAGCAGCTTCCCAGTAAGAACTCAGGAGTTGGGCAAACGGGCTCAAGCATGCACAATAAGAGGCAAAATGGCGGTATTTAACAGATGTATAACATTCCTCTAGGAACTCTTCACTGGTAAAGGGAAAACGGCTCAAGTGAGCGTGTGCACATGATTTGACTTTATAGAATTTAGATGCCTAAGAAAGTCATTATATTTTTGAGACCCAATATACTATTTTATCAATTTTACTGAATTAACAATTTTATCAAGTTATGTAATATTTTTAAACATTACCAAATATTTTGACCAATGAACAAAGATACGTAGTATGTGAAACTTTTTTTCTATAGATCTAAAAATAATTGAGACTCATTAATAAAAAGTAAAACCTTTACTTAAACCTTTTTCGTTACTTCGGAGCTTTTTACAAATAATCCTACTTGTAAACATTACTTTCAGTACAGTTGTAAAAGGAAGATGCATATACTACCTTTATTATTTAGAAAACGGCAAGATTATTTTTAACCCTTTGAGTTTACTTTCTACTTCTATCTCTAGTTTTCAGCAAAATCCCTTACATTTGTAATTCATTTATTGTGTTACATGTAAATAGTTAACATTTACAAATTATAACATACATATACCCTCAGCATAGACCAAGTACATGGTTGAGAGAAAGAAGAATGTGCACACATTTTTATTTTTTAAAATTACCAGGTTATTTTTCTATGTAAATAATATATACTGAGACATTAAATCTCTATATTTCAGAAGATTAAAGGCAATTATGTTATGGTACATGATATTACAGAAAAGTTAGCCTTGTCACTGAAATGAAGTTAGACACAAATTACACTTAGTTTTGTAGACTGCTAATTTTTTCTAAAGCATTAATTCAGCTGTTTGATTAGAATGTTAAATGTTGTAATGACCTAAGTATAATATGTAATTTATAATTTAACTCTAGTAGCATAAATGGCAATAAACCAGACTGAGTTTATAGCAGTGCAGTTGGCACATGAAATAAATAACCCCATATTAAATCCTTCTCATCATGTTAATGATGCTGTATGAAAGACTGGCTGATACAAAAGCAATTTGTATTTCTATTGTATGTTATACCTTATATATACGTAAATTATACAATTAAATATACAAAGTAAATACGTAGTTCTCAGAATTCTAAGAAACGTGAAGAATTGTGTATTATTTGCTGATTTTTACCTTGAGTATTTCTGACAAGAGCTTCATTCACATAGGGCTCTTCCACAAAGCAGGAATAAACGTGGGTAGCTTTTTTTTTTTTTTTTTTTTGAGATGGAGTTTCCCTCTTGTTACCCAGGCTGGAGTGCAATGGCACGATCTCGGCTCACCGCAACCTCCGCCTCCTGGATTCAGGCAATTCTCCTGCCTCAGCCTCCTGAGTAGCTGGGATTACAGGCACGCACCACCATGTCCAGCTGATTTTTTTGTATTTTTAGTGGAGACGGGGTTTCACAATGTTGACCAGGATGGTCTCGATCCCTTGACCTCGTGATCCACCCGCCTCGGCCTCCCAAAGTGCTGGGATTACAGGCTTGAGCCACCGCACCCGGCCCACGTGGGTAGCTTTGACTTTCAAGCTCTTTTTTCTTTTCTTTTTTTTTTTTTTTTTTTTTTTTTTTTTGAGATGGAGTCTCACTCTGTGACCCAGGCTGGAATCCAGTGATCTGATCTCCACTCACTGCAACCTCCACCTCCTGGGTTCAAGCAATTCTCTGCCTCAGCTTCCAGAGTAGCTGAGATGGAGGTGTCCAGCACCACACCTGGCTAATTTTTTTATTTTTTATTTTTTTATTTTTAGTAGAGACGAGGTTTCATCATCTTGACCAGATTGGTCTTGAACTCCTGACCTCATGATCCACCTACTTTGGCCTCCCTTAAGCTCTTTCTATAACAAGCTTGTTCAATAACCATAACAAATTGAGAGTGATAATGACTCAGTGCTAACAATTCTGTACAACATATTTTTTAAGTTTCACATGAGAAATTCTGCACTCTATGCCCACCAAGAAATTCAATATTAGTTAGGATTTTCTGTCGTACAAGTTAGTTATTCATATTCCTCACATTTTTAAATATGTTTTAATTTAGACATTCAGCTTTGGTTGGCACTTTATAAAGTCTTTATTCTTGCATCTTCTATTTTTTTTTTTTTTTACTTTTATTGCATTTATCTTCTATTTGTCTTTTTTGCTTGGTTTAGGTTATTTTTAATTAACTTCAGGCAGAAATGGAGGAAAATGCCCACATTCATAATGAATGTAAAGCAGTCTCTCCCCCCACCCCCCACCCCCACATTTAGCTCTTCTAAAGCCCTTCAAAGAAGACTAAAAGCCCTACACCAAAGCACAAAGCTCTTGGTTTTCTGCTTAAATTCAGGTTGAAATTATTTCCTGTAAACAAAATACCCCCACTTCTAATAATACTCAAGAGTGCAAAAAGAAAATACATTTTAATATTCAGAACTATCATTTTACTATTAAAAATAGGTTTTAATATTTAAGAAAAATTTATACAATCTTTTAAAACTACTCAATCTATCCACCATGTCTCAGCCTCTAGGAATTGAGTGAGTAACCATATCCAGAAAAATCTGCTTTAACGTCTACATTCTCTTAAAAGTGTTCTTAAACTGGTTTTGCAAATAATATACAGCTTAACAGAGATGTGGAAGGATGCAGAAGCAAACTTAAAGCTGTAAATCTTATAAACTCTTTATATGTAATATTTACTATAGAAAAGAGACCTGACCTGATTTGTTATTCTGATATTTGTTAAACTGTAAGTTCTTAATCTTTTAAGGAAAGAGATCTGTAACATAAAATTTTTTCCTGTTTATAATGGATATGATGTTTCAGAATAAAATGGTGAGAATGATAAAATGCTCTGTAAAATATAATATGGAAAACACACTTATTTTCAGAATAGAAGAGTTAGGTATTTTTCTGTTTGCTTTATTTTGTTTGTGAAGTGTTTGGACTCAAATCATTGGTTTCTACAATGCATTTTTGAATATCCACATGAAAAAAAATTCTGAAATTTTTGGTATCTAAGAGATTCAGCTAATCTATTCTCAAATGCAAAAGCTGATCTTTTATGTCCCTCAAGTTGTTGGAAGCTACCAAATTGTTCCAAAGAGGCTGTACAATCTTACCTCCTCCTATCAGTATATGAGAGCTATGGTTACTACACATCTTTACCAATACTTGGTGTTGCCAATGTTTTAATTGTAGGTGTTCTAATAAATGTGCAAAGGTATTTCATTGTGGTTATAATTTTCATTTTCTTAATGACTAATGATATTGAGCATCTTTTTACAAGCTGAAGGGCCACTTGAATATCTTCTCTTATGAAGTGTTTGTTGAATTATTTTGCCTATTATTTATATGTAAGTGTTAATTACATGTTTAAGATACAATTTTTCAGATACATATACTTGAAATAGATATGTATTTCCTTTTTGTTTTCTTAAGTATCTTTCAAAAATCAAAAGATATCTAGCATGAATGGACATGATTTTTAATGCATTTTTATTATTCTGTAATGTGGTAAATTTATTTAAATTGTTTTTAAATGTTACATAAACCATGCATTCCTGGGATAAATCCCACTTGATCAGTATGTAATATAATAATGACTTTATTGATGAGTCAGTTTGAGCTGCACTCCCCAATTTTTCTATCAAAAAAAAATTCTATGTGTTGCTGTGACAGTATCTTACAAATAAATTCAAAACCTTGAATCAGGTGAAATTAAAAGGGAAATTATGTTGGATAAATTCCTTTTGTGGTCCAGTTCAGACAGAATATGTTAGAAGCTATTAAAACCAAACCTGATATTTACTATGAAGAGAAAAAACTTTCTGTCTGTGCACAGACTTTGGCTCACGCCCATGGAATTTGATTGTTCTCAAGATCTTCCTTCCTCCATGTGTTGTATGAACTGAACACTTATTTGGCCAGCTCTCAAAAATAATGTAAATCAATTCCTTGTAATAAAGGTAACTGTCTATTTATCTAACATCTATCTATTATCATCTCTCTTAGAAATAAAAATAAAATTCTAAGCCCCCCTCCCCACCCCCAACTGACTGTATGAATCCCCACTTGGCCAAGGGGACCTCAAAGAACCCTGGAAACTGAGTTCCCAATCGTAAAAGGATGGGAGATTTAACATGCCTTTGTTGTATATCCCCTCTCTGACTAACTGCCATTAGGCTTTTTTCCCCAAAGGCTGAACAGAAATTACCCCTTCGGAGAGACTGACTCTACCTCTGATATCAACTAACCACCTGACATTGACTTCCCTTTCTTGGTTTTGACAAAACAGCTAACTAGCATTGTTTCCTGATGAGAAACGAAAGGACCAAGGAGTGGTACTGGCCAGCCAGTGGAGAATTAACAGGGTTTTTATATCCTCTGCTTTACCTTTTGATGTCAGGGCTGGAAACTCCATCCTTCCATCATGCTAATGCTGCCTTTTTTTTTTTTTTTTTTTTTTTAACATAGGGCCCATAGAGAATCATGAAGCTTATTGCAAATTAGCATGATTCTTCTTAAGTATTTATGACTCCTTCTACAGCTTATTAAATAGGTATATTCAGTCACCCTAGACAGCATAAACTTCTGTTTCCTTTGGCCCTTTTGAAGTATGTTTCTGGCTTCTGACTGGACTCTGATTCCCAGCCTATCAGAATAGCCACCCTATAAGGTACAACCTTTTATGACAAATAGAGGTATCCTTTCTAAATATATGAACCTCACCATGTTTTACTGACATATCTGGTCTCTACTAGTACTTCTTCTCTGGTTGAACTCTGAATAATACAAATATATAATTTATTTATTTCTGAATTGAATGCGGTAATATATTGTGAAGGACTTTTACATCTAGATTTATGACAGATTGATCTTTAGGTTTCTTTTCTTGTATTTACTTTGTCAAGGTTTAGTATAAAACTTACCCTGCCCTCTTACAGTTTTTGAAAGAGTTTTATATAACTGGCCTTATAGCTCATTAAACATTTTATAATATTCACCAGTGAATTTGTTTGGTTCTGGAGTTATCTTTGTAGGAAGTAACTTATGACAAATTTAAAGGCTTTATTAACCATAGGACTTTTCAGATTCTGTATATTTCCTTTAATGTTGAAATAAATTGCAATAACTTTGTACCTTTTATCAAAACTGGCATATATATTGGCATAAAATTGTTCACAGTATCTTCTTGACCCCTGTCCATCTTTCTTTACTATTTGCCAAAGAATTATAGAATGCTATATTAGTACTTTTGAATTACCTGATAATATTTGAAGCTCATATTTGATAGAGAATAGTAGCCCCACTTGAAGGCATTCATGCTAAAGTGGATTGGGCTTCTTCCTAGATAAAATAACAAGTCAGGCATCTGAAACTTAAAACAACCTCCTAGTGTTTCATTTCTAATTGTCCAAATATACAGATTTACAGTAATATCATAGGTACAAATAATATTGATATTTATGGTAAAGTCACAGGCATTTAATAGTCCAGATATATGGATTTACATTAATATCACATGCAGCAAGGCAGACTGACTTAGCGTATACATTCTGGAGGGAAACTCCATGGGATTGAGTCTTGGCTCCACTACTTCCTAGCAGTCTGAGATTGGGCAAATAATTCACTCTCTCAGTGCCTCAATTTCCTATCTTTAAAATGGTATGTACAGTAGTATCTGTTTCATATGGTAATTTGAGGATTAAATGCCTTGATAGATGTAAAGCATTTATAATGATTACTGGTAGATATTTTAAGTACTATACAACCATGAAAATTATAACTTGTGTGAAATGTTTCAAATACAGTTGACCTTTGAACAACATGGGTTTCAACTGTGCAGGTCCACTTACACATGGAATTTTAGCAATTTATTGGAAAAACTTTGGGGGTGGTTAGACAATGTGAACAAACTTTAAAAAAAATGTAGCATACAATTTTCAAAACCTTAAGAAAAAGTTAAGTGTGTTATGAAAGCATAAAATATATGTAGCTTCTAGTCTATTTCATCATTTACTACCATAAAATAACCACAGATTTTTTTATAAAAAGTTAAAATTTATCAAAACTTATCCACATACCAACACAGACTACTTGGCTTCATTTGCAGTTGAGAGAAATATAAACAAATGTAAAGATATATTATTAAGTCATAACTGTATAAAATTAACTGTAGTACATACTGTATTACTACAATAATTTTGTAGCCACCTCCTGTTGCTACTGCAGTGAGCTCAATAATTTTGCGTGTCCATTTAAAATGCTCTGTAACACTAATCAACTCCAAGCGAGCAGTTGTCTTTCTATTAAATTGTGTATCACAGTAAAAAGTGATCTCTAGAAGTTCTTACATATTTCTTACTTAGCACACTATGGCTAACCTTTAATAACACTTTGGGACCCATACAAAGTGCCACTAGTGATGCTGGAAGTACTCCCAAGAAGCAGAGAAAATCATGACATTACAAGAAAATGTTAACATTTGATAGGTACCATATACTGAGATCTTCAGCTGCAGTGGCCCATTACGGACAGATGAGTCATCTAGTAAACAGCCTACACATACTTATAGTAATGGCAAATATAGTACAGTACTGTAAATGTATTTTCCTTTTCCTAATTTTTTAATCAACATTTTCTTTCTCTAGCTTCCAATATAAAATACATATACACAATATATGTGAATCAACTGTTTATCAGTAAGGCTTCCCGTCAGCTACTGATAGTAGACTCTTGGTAGTTAAGTATGTGGGGAGGCAAAAGTTATATGCAATTTTTGACTGCATGAGGCATCAGTGCCCCCTAATCCCTGCATGGCTCAAGTTTTCACTGGAGTACCTAATTTTACTTCACTATCTTGTAATGGTTGAATTCATATATGAGGCAATTGAAAAGGTCATATTATTGCCAATTTAAGTATTCACCCACCCAATGTCATCAAGCTATATTGAAAAATAAATTAACAGTAAATATTTTCATAGAGTTTCAAAAAAAAGTACATCTTTGTTGAGAAAAAAGATGGTTCATCCATTTGTTCTTTCATGTAATATTTATTGCTTGCCTATACATGGGCACTGAAAAACAGGGACCCCAAATGCCTACCTTGAAGATTTTACAAACTAATACAAATTCAGAAAATACACAAGAGAAATAAATAAGTTAAACAGTATTATATGCCAAGAGGAAAACATGGAAAGAAAGGAGATAGAAAGTATTAGAGGTAAAGGTACTGTAATTTTAGTTAAACATCCAGATTCATAAGGAAATGACCCTTTTACTAGTGATTTTTTTTTTTTACCATTTATCATACATTCTCCTTTTTATATATGGACTCATAAAATAAGTTAATATTTGAGTAACAGCATAGTTCTTATATCAGCTGTGAGTGATAACTAGTTTCTAGCTTTGCAAATTATTGAGCATATAATTTGTATAAGTATTTAATTTCTCTAGGTCACTTTCTTTATCTTTGAAGGCAGAATAAAATCTACTACATAGAGTTATTGTAATACCCAAATCAAATGGAGATGACAGAATTGTTTGGAGATCTGTAATTGCACATACAAAACTTTCTCTTGGAGAACCAAAACAGTCTTCTCTTGGAAAACAGCCTAGTTGTTCATTTATTTTATTTACAAGCCCATATATATTATTAATTGGTAGGGGAAGTTCTGAGCACTTTACAAATAATAACTCATTTGATGTCCTAACCACCTAATAAGGTATTACTATTTTCATTTTAGTGATGAGGAAACTCAGGCACAGAAAGGTTAACTATGTCCTTTAAGGCAATGAGACTAGTAAGTGATTAAGAGCTACGTTACTCTCCATAGATAGAACAATTAGCAAACAGCACCATCCTTTCTGTTGACTGGCCTGTGACAAGGTACAGGATCTGTCAAATGAAGCTTGGGTGGGATTTAAGAGCCTAGTTCAGTGGCTCTTGCTTTGTGTGATCTGTTAATCCTCAGAAAAATTTTACATAGTCCTAAACCACCTTCCCCCATTGCTTGCTCATGTAATAATCTCTCCCTGTGAGACACATAAAGAGTATTACATTTGATCCTATACAAAGTATGCCAAATGTCAGTGCATCCTGTGATTTTTGTCATCCCTTTTTTTGGAACAAGAGCTATATTTGCACTTGAATGAATAGCAGATGCAAATTTTATACTTAAAGTTCGTTGTGTTTAAGCTTTTTTGTTTCTTTTTCTTTTCTTTTTCTCTTTCTTTCTCTTTCTTTCTTTCTTTCTTTCTTTCTTTCTTTCTTTCTTTCTTTCTTTTTCTTTTCTTTTTTTTTTTTTAACGTTTTGTCCCTTCTGTTTAGGAAAAGGATTTCTCATGTATTTAAGGTCAAATAGCATCAACAAGATGAAAAGTAATGTGTCTTTTCTCAAATATTTTCTACTGAGAGTAAGCTTTGAGAGCTTGAGGAGAGTGTTGAATATCAGTGACTATCTCCCCTTTTAGCCAAGAAGAGAGTGGAAAAGAGGCCCCATTACCCCTACATTTGTTACAGTAGTTCTCAAGTCTGCCTGTACCTAAGAATATTATGGGAAGTCTTCAGAAATACATTTTTATGACAAACATCAGACTTTTTAAATTAGAAATTCTGAGAAGGAGGTCTGAGACTGTGTTTTTAAAAAGTTGCCTAGATGATTCTGTCAATCAAAAATGAGAAACACTGATCTAAAATGTAAGGCTTAGAAACCTTGTCATCAGTCCTGGAATAAACTCTCTTAAAATGAAGCCACTCCCCTTCAGCCTGAAAGCCAAAAGAAGTACAGAAAATATCAACTAATAAGTTGATACTTGCTTATTAGGGAGTAAAATAGTTGGTGAAACACTTTGGCTAGTCTTTGCTGGTGTCCTGAAATTGACAGCCCTTGTCATCATTAAAAGGATCAGAATATCATCTGGACTAATAAGGAGATCCACCTCTAATTTTCTATAACAATCTTCTTAGTGTAATATCTGGCACATAATATGCCTGCAATAAATGATAGTACTTATTAGTAGTTCCACAGAAAATTTATCTTAAGTTTATAAATCTTGTTATTAAATTATGTTTATAATGCATTTATACTTACTTGATACCATATTTCCCAAATAAGTCAGAAGGAAATTTTAGTGAGCTAGTTAAATCTATATTCTTTTTTCACTGTATGATGTTTTAGTTTTGTACATATGTGCTTGCTTGCTTATATCATGATTGATTTTGAAATCAAACTGTATAGACTGAGAAATAAATACATAAATCTTTAAGGCTAGACCATCGAATATTTATCAAAGGTAAAAAATATGTAGGGTTAATGGTTAGTTAAAGAAGAAATTTACAAAATGTTTTTCTATGGGTATTTTTTTCAGAGGGATAGTATGTTACAGAAAAACTTTTTGCATCTTTTCTACTTTTCAATAAAGTAGAAAACAGCTACTAAGTCATAACAGCTAAGGACCATCATTGATAGCTTGTAGGACAGCATTAATATAGATCACCAAAGCCAAAGTGAAAATCAAAATGTATAACATTTTACTTCACATTTTATAGTATGACTTAATGTATGAATACACATTTTTTAAAAATTTTAGAATGGAGTTTTGCTCTTGTTGCCCAGGCTACAGTGCAATGATGCGATCTTGGCTCACTGCAACCTCCGCTTCCTGGGTTCAAGCAATTCTCCTTCCTCAGTCTTCCTAGTAGCTGGAATTACAGGTGCCTGCCACCATGTCTGGCTAATTTTTGCATCCTAAGCAGAGACAGCTTTTCACCATATTTGCCAGGCTGGTCTCGAACTCTTGACCTCAGATGATTCTCCTTCCTTGGCTTCCCAAAGTACTGGGATTACAGGCATGAGTCACCATGCCCAGCCAGAATACACAAATTTTATGGAGTTAGCATTATTATAACATCTTCCTAATTGAATTAAATTTTTATGTAAAAATATAGACTATTCATCCTAATGAAAATAATAATGAAACTCTGCATACTAAAAGTAGAAATACGTAATTTTATATATATATATGTATATATATGTGTGTGTGTGTATATATATATATATTAGTCAAGGTTCTTTAGAGAAACAGAACCAATAGGATGTATGTATAAGAAAAAGATTTACTATAATGAATTATTTTATGCAGTTATGGAGGCTGACACATTCTAAGCTCTGTAGGGTGAGTCAGAAAGCTGGAGACCTAGGAGAGTCATTGATATACTTCTAGTCTGTGTCCTAAGCCTGAAAACTAGATATGACAGTGTATTTTTCTTTGTAAGGACAGTAAGATCAAAACACAGGAGCTGATATTCCAGTCTGAGTTCAAAGGCAGGCAAAAGCCAATGGGCAGTTTTAGTGCAGTCAGGTGGGAGAAATCCTATCTTATTCAGCGGAGGATCCACCTTTGTGTTCCATTCACTCTTTCAACTGATTAGATGAAATCCAGCAACATAAGGGAAGATACTTGGTTTTACTCAGTCTGGAACTTAAATGTTAATCTCATCCAAAAACCCCCTCAACAGAAACATCCCAAATAATGTTTTGAACCAGTGGACCAAAGTGACACAAAAAAATTAACCATCACAACATGTTTATGTGCTATCAGATACTCATAACCTGAGACTGGTTTGTTGTTGTAGAGAAAAGCATGATGGCAAACTAGGGGTGCAACTGTGGGTGACTTTCTTCCTCTTGGGCCACTGCCTCTATTAATAGTGCCTTCTCTGTACTGACCATATCACCATCTTCAATTCCCCAAAGTTTTGTTTGTCCAGTTGTACTGAATCAGCTATAAATCACTGATTCTTCAGTACAGTTCAGAGCTTTCTTTTTAAAATTTTCACAAGATAAATGAAAATTTAAAACTAAAAGTTATGAAGCTGAAGTCATGTACAAAGTTGTATCAATTTCTATCAGATATTATCTGTATGCCTGTAGACATGTTGCCTCAATTTTCTGGCTTTAATACTTCCATCTCTAGGGAGATGAAGATGAAATTCCATGAGTTATCAGATCCTTTTTCTCTTTATGACATCTGAAGAAAGATGTAGATTACACCTTTTATTAGTATGGAATGTGTTATGATATAGCATACCTGCCTCAAAAACATAATCAATTTATACTCTCTCCTTACTAGTATATTATTCATGAGACTGTTACTTAGCCAAGTTATACAAGACCTATAATCCTCAATTTTCACTTGTACAAAATGTGGAAGAAAAACAGCTGCTTCACAAAGTTAGCATATAGACTAATTAAATAATGCATGTAAAGTTTCTAGTATAATATCTGATACATAGAGTACTTGATTGTATCAATATATTTTGACCAGGCGACTAAAATAGGGCTGTTCATTTAACTCTAGTTCTTATCTCCAGAATTATCTCATTTTTACATATTTTAAAATTTTGTACTCCTGATAATATTAAATTATAATTATAACACTCATCTCCTTGGAAGTAAAGAGTTTTATCCTAATACAACCAAATGCAGAAAGAAATTCTCTTTAAAATTTTCCTCTCTTCTAGGTGCATTTAAATTTTCATATAATCTTATTTGATACCACCAATTATCAAATTCAGAAAATAATAGCTGATATTTCAGTTTATAATAATATCTCAGATCTTGAAGAATAGAGCAGACTTTAAATGTGTTTCAAATCTTTGGTTTCTTGAGAAATCAGATACTAAATCTGTCACTAGACTCAAAACTAAGTAGTCAGCTTTTGGCCCTGTTCCAGTTTGTAATGGAACAAATACCAGACCTCTCCCTGAGTAATTCTCATTTGCAGTCCAGAGACATGAGGCTGCTGTAGTTAGACATTAATAAAAGATCTCAATGCAATGGAGCAAAATACAGGAGAAGCAGGTCTTGGTGTGTAAGCCAAGTGGACTAGCTATCTGTTGTCTGGCAGCTGTCAAGAAAAAATAGCAAAGAACAAAATTATAAAGCATGGCTCTGCAGATTTTAAAATCTTGTTATAATTTTCTGAGGATTTTAAGAAAACCAAAGAGTTAAATATAGTGGTGGAGATAAAGTAAAATCTATATAAACTTGAAAAGAAAAAAATGGAATTCAAAAACTTAGTGAAAACTCAGTTATCTCAATCCAATTAACCCCAAAATATTTCTTTTGTAATGAAATTATAACTACCATCATTTATTTTTTCCATTTAAAAAAAAGGAGTCTGGCCTGATTCACTCAACATATAATTTATAATTTAAGTTTCTAAATTGGATCTTTATGTTATATGATTACTCAAACCAGGTGTATGCTGGAGTGAGCAATAGCATGTAGAGAATAATAAGCATCATCACTCGAACTAATTTTATTGGTGACTGTGTGGTTGAGGTAATGTTTACGGTTGCTTGTGGTGAATTGCATTAACTAAATGCAATTATTTTCTAATTTGAACAATTTTATTCAGAACTAAAATTTTAAAAAATAAACTTTTTTCCTATATTTATCTGTTGTATCAGGAAAATACAGATAAATATTAACCTTTATTAAATCAAAAAGAATTGCTACCCAGAAAGCTCCAAATGCATGTGTGTTATCTTAAAAGATGTTTATGCATCCCATTCTCAGAATCAGTTATGTAGAAATGCACAGTCCAATTTATACGTATACCAATGTAAATTCTTGCTAAAATTTAAATAGTAAATATGATACTTTCTCTGTATCCATGGGAGATTGGGACCCTCCACAGACAGCAAATTTCCTAGATGTTCAAGTGTCTATATGAAATTGTATAGTATTTGCATATATGATCTCTCTATATATATCTTCTTGTATACTTTAAATCATTTCTAAATTAATTATAATGCCTAATCCAATGTAAATTCTATATAAATATTTGTCATACTATATTGTTTAGGAAAGTATGGCAAAAAAAAATCTCTATTCAGTACAGACGCCACCATCTATTATTTTTTCAAATGTTTTCAGTCCATATTGGTTGAATCCATAGATGCAAAACCCGCAGATAAAGAGAGTCAGCTATGTTCTAAGAGAATTTTTTTGAGTCATATGAATGGTCACAAGATTGTATCAATGCGCCCCTCCATAGTGCTTGAATGTTTGTAGGTGACTAAAATTTACTTACACATTTCTGACATTGTAGATCATTGTGGAAGTACATCTTGTCTCAGTCCTCTACACCAAGTTGTTAAACCCAAATTTCAAGAGAAAGAAAGAAAACAAGCAATTGATCATAGAAAGCCTGAAGAATATGAAGGCATTTGATATCAAAAACGCAAATGATATTACATAAAAACACAAATACTTGTACGAAGAAGTAGAATGAATTTCTATTTAAGATTCAGAATTCAATATATGTTGGTAAAGTTTAAACATAATAATGTACAAGACAATATTTTTATAGTAGTAACATCATGGAAAATGGCAGGGTAAGGCACTCAACCTATCTTGCCATTGAAACCGTTAAAATTGGTAATAACTGATAGAATAAACTTTTTCATAATTCTAGAAACTAATCCAAAACTTACAGCTACTTCTTCATATCGAAGACTACTTTTAGTAAGTAGTCTTTTAGTAGGCCTGCTTTTTAGTAAGACAGTGTTGTGGCATTTTTCCTACTTTTGCATACTGTTTCTCATTCCTGAGCATGGTAGCTATCACCATGGGATTGTGACCAACATTTCTGAAGCAGACATTGTTCACTTTAAAATGTTTAATTTTATGTTAAATTAGTTTGACCTTAGTTTAAAAAAAAAAACAGAAATAAAAGGAAGACAGAAGAAGAATATTTCCAGAACTGCTGTTTTTGAAGATAACTGAACATGAAATTTTACTTTGGAAAAAACACAGACAACCCCAAATTGAGGAACTTGTTATAAAATGATTGGCCTACAGTCTTCAGTTGTGCCAAGATCCTGAAAGACAAAGGAATTCAGAAAAATTCTTCCAAATTGAAAGAGACACAATAAATGTAGTGTATCCTCCTTAATAGAAATCTTTTCTTGTAAATGAAATTAGAACGATTAGTGATTTCTGCCTGGAATCTATGGATTAGATTATAGTACTTTATCAGTGTTAATGTCTTAATTTCGATGATGGTACTGTGGTTATGTAGCTGAGTCCTTTTAAATGCATAGGAAAGTTTTCTGGGATAATGAGACATAATGTCTGCAGTTTACTCTCTGTGTGAAAGCAAGGAAGGAGAAAGAGGAGATAAAAATAAATGTAAAATGCTCATAATGATGAAATATAAATGAAAGGCATAAGCAATCTTATACTATTCTTGCCCCACCACTTTAAGGCTTATGTTCACATATGTCATCAATCTTAGTCTGTCAATCTCTGCAAACATATTTGCTTTTGCAACTCTGTTCATTTTCTTGGTTTTAACTACTGCTTTGATTTTAGTGACTGCCAAATTCGTATATTCATTCCAGGATTTGTTCTTTAGCATCTAATTTACCTAACTCGTCAGAATCCCAATCACTTCAAATTAAATATAATCTACTCGTTCACTGAGTGAACAAACAGTTACTGGATTTCTGTATGGCAGGCATTATATTCAGGGATATATTACTAAGTCATATACTAGGTAGCTGGTGAGCTGAATTTTCACAAAGCTGACAGTCATGCCATACTACTTTTAAGCTTTCTTTTGATAAAATCTGTTCCCTGAAACTTCATTCAGAAATCTAGGAATTATTCTAGCTATTATGCTTTGTCATCCTCTACATGAGTTTCATTACAAAGTTGCACCAATTTTATTTCCTAAGAATTTCTTGCATCTGCCCTATCTTCCTTGCCACTGCTCCTTCCCCATCCCTACGATTTTTGCTCGAATTTGCCGTGAACTCTGGACTTCCTCAGCAACCTCCGAATGGATTCTGTTACCTAGAATCATGCCCAGCTTAAGTCTATTTTACATGCTATAGCCAGGCTGATCTATTTTAACTGAAAATTTGATCATATTCATCTACTGAAATGATGTCTTTAGTCTGTGCTTTTTTTTTTAAAAAGACTACTAGTTCCAAGAGAAGAATAGTTTATGCTAAAACTTTTAAATATTTGTACCCAAATATAAGTTACTTAATTATACATTTCTTGGCTACCCTTTTTAAATTTCCACACCCCACACTTTATTTTCTTATTTGTTTACTTTAGTTCTAATTACCTTATATTTTATAATTTACGTATTTCTCTCAGTGACTGTCTTTCTAATTCTAGCTGAGAAGCTCTACGTGGACAGATTTTTATCTTTCTGGGTCATGGTTAAATATCTAGTGCTTGCAACTGTCCCTGACACATGATAAATAATAAATATTTATCAATTAAATGAATGAATAAATTGCACAAAACTTTAGCAGACATATTTTAAAAGGTCATTTTGAATAAAAACTAAGGAAGATATACAAGACCAATGACTCTTCTCCCTCCAACCTTTTTGTTTCTTTTAAGGAACCTTAAGGCTACTGTCAGAACTTCATAGCATGAGACCCAAACCTCTAGTCTGTGTTCCCAAAGCTGTCTTCTATTTCTCCTTAGCTCATGCTCCAATAACTATTTATATCCATCTTCTTATGGTTTCCTGCAGTAGCCAGGATATTCCATATCCCATCTATTAGCCCATTCTCAGGCTATACCTCCTTTTCATGAACAGCATTTTTATTCATTCATTTTTACAGGTTCTATCCCTGGCATTATCCCAAACACTTGCATACTAGCTATTAATCCCTTTTTTATAATTACGGCTACTCATATTTTTTATCTTAATATGATGGCACTTAGAACATAATACTAAAATTTTTATTTTTGCTTTAATTACAAACATAGTATTGTATTTATAATAAAAGCCTAATTCACAGCTTGACATCCAATAAACGTTAAATAAGTATTTTTTGAACAGATATAAAACAGTTGGCTTTTATAATATACAAAATACTACTTTGATTATAAGTGAAGCATTAATATTAATTGGAATTTCTCATAAGCTCAAAAATTTGGACTAAATAGTATTAATCATATTTTTAATAGAAGAGTCTATCTTTTTTTTATTTAAAATCAGAAATATAATTCACTCTGTACCTGGGGAAGACCAAGGAAAAATTTACATTATTGAAAATACACAATGTGGCTAACACTAATATGCACTTTGTATGTTATCTAAGTCAGTAGTATTAACACTATTTTTTATATATTTTTAAAATACAGATAAAGAAAGTGAAATTCTAAGATTACATATTTACCCAAGGACATATAACTAGTAAAGATCAGAGCTTAGTTTCTTATGCAAATTAATTGCTTTCCAAAGCTGATTAACTTTTCTACTTTTCAAAAGTGCTCCTCCAAGAACCATAACAACGATAGCTTAAGATGACTGAAGCTTTACTTAATGTGCATTGTATGATCAGGGAGAGCAAAATAGATGCTGCTTTATCAAATAAGCTGGACCCTAAGGCTAATGTGACTAGAAAGTCACCTACAGGCTGAAGGCTCAGGACTCAGCTTGCATGACAACTTTCTAAATTCCTCTGGCTATAATTAAAACCACACTCTTGGTAAACTAACACCCTAACTACAAAAGTTATTAGTCAAAATGTCAGCCCCTTTCTAAACTAATTTACAACCCAGACTCCGTGTCATTTTAATGCCAAATTCCACCCCAAAGTGAACATGGATGTATGTTACATACATGTTTATGCATTGTGCATATGCTTAACTGCCCTCATAAATATGTATATCATCTTCCAGAAACCTGTTGAATATATATGACTCTGTGAGTAATAAAACCCATCTGCCCTTTTCCTCTTCAAAGATAGAGCACCTTCAGTTTCTACCAGAGACTATTTCTTCCAAGTTAGCAAACTGATATCACCAATAAAAATTTCATTTCTACTTTTCAGCCATCCTGGTGGTCTTTTGGACAACAAGTGTTCTTTTTATTCCTCACAAAAATCTTGTGACTATGATTTGAATAGTGAGTGTTCCCAAAATTCTTTTGTTAGACCTTAATCCCTAAATGTGACAGTATTTAGAGGTAGGTCCTTTAAGAGGTGAATAAATATTGAAGGTTCCTTTCTCATGAATTGAATTAGTGCCCTTAGAAAAGAGGTTGGTGGGAGCTTCCTTTCAATTCCACCATGTAATAAAGCAGCAAAGAAGCACCACCTTTGAAGTAGAGAGTGAGGCTTCACCAGGCACTGAATCTTCTAATCTGCTGGTATCTTAATCTTAGATGTCCCATCCTCCAGAATTGTAACAAATACATTTCTATTTTTTATAAACTACTCAATCTAAGATATTTTGATATAGTATCAGGAATAGACTAACATACCAATCTTGGATCAATACCATCTCCACGTTATAGATGAGGAAATTGATGTAAAGAGAGATTAAATAAGTTTTCCTAGTTAAGTAGAATTTGATTTTCAGGCAGTCCGAACTCAAAGCCAGGTGTTTTTACAAATATATAAACAATAAACTGCAGTCTTTTGAGAAAACAATATTGAAACTCCTATATTTTTCCATATACAAAAATTAAAATCAATTAAAGACTTAAACCTAAGACTTTGAGCTATGAAACTATTACAAGAAAACATTGGGGGAACTCCCCAGGACATTGGGCTGGTTGAAAATGTTTTGAGAAATACCCTACAGGCACAGGCAATCAAAGCAAACTTGGGGAATGGGATTACATTAAGTTAAGAAGCCTCTGCACAGCAAAGGAAACAATCAACAAAATGAAGAGACAACTCACAGAATGAGGGAAAATATTTGCAAACTACCCATCTGACAAGATATTAAAAGTCAGAATGTATAAGGAGCTCAAGGACAACTCACAGAAGAGGGAAACTCACAGAATGAGGGAAAATATTTGCAAACTACCCATCTGACAAGATATTAAAAGTCAGAATGTGTAAGGAGCTATAGGAAAAATGCTAATAATCTGATTTTAAATGGACAAAAGCCATGAATTGACATTTATATAAAGAAGTTACAGAAATGGAAAAGAGGCGTATAAAAAGGTGCTTGGCACCACCGATCATCAGAGAAATACATCAATACTGCAATGGGATTTTATCTCACCCCCCTTAGAATGGCTTTTACTCAAATGACAGGCAATAACAAATGCTGGTGAGGATGTGGAGAAAAGATACCTGTACACTTGGTGGGTGTATTTGTCTGTTCTCACACTGCTAGTAAAGACATACCTGAGAATGGGTAATTTAGAAGGGAAGGAGGTTTAATGGACTCACAATTTGAAATGGCAAGCCTCACAATCATGGCAGAAGGCAAAGAGCAGCAAAGTCACATCTTACAAGGTTGGCTGCAGGCAAGAGAAGAGAACTTATGCCAGAAAACTCTGCTTTATAAAATCATCGAATCTCATGAGACTTACTCACTATCACAAAAACAGCACAGCAAAAAAAGTCTCACCCATGATTGAATTATTTCTTACTGAGTCCCTCCCATGACATGTGGGAACTGTGAGAGTGACAATTCAAGATGAGATTTGGGTGGGGACACAGCCAAACCGTATCAGTGGGAATATGCATTAGTATTAATACAACCACTGTGGAGAACAGTTGGAGGGGGGACACATTTCAAATAACTAAAAATAGAGCTACTATATGATCCAGCAATCCTACTGCTAGGTACATGCTCAAAAGAAAGAAAATCAGTATATTGAAGGAATATTTGTATTTTCATGTTTGTTGCACACCTCTTCACAATAGCTAAGAACTGGAAGCCCCCTGAGTGTATGTCAGATAAGCAGGCAAGGAAAATGTGGTACATATATACACATTGTGTGTGTGTGTGTGAGAGAGCTAAAAATTTTAAGCAATTGACCTCATGGAGATAGAGAGTAGAAGGATGGTTATCAGAGCCTGGAAAGAAAAGTAGGAGGCTGGAGGGAAGTGGAGATTGCTAATGGGTACAAGAAGTATTAGAAAGAATAAATAAGATCTAGTTTTTGGTAGCATAACAGGGTAATTGCAGTCAATAATAATTAAATTGCTCATTTAAAATAACTAAAAGACTATCATTGGATTGTTTGTAACACAAAAGATAAATGTTTGAGGGAATGGATACCCTGTTTGCCATGATGTGATTATTATGCATTACATGCCTGTATCAAAGTATACCATGTACCTCATAAATATATACACTACTATGTACCCACAAAAATAAAAAAATAAACATTCACCATGTATACAATGTAGTTCTTTCCAATTCATTAGGAGCAAAAACAAGTGTGGAGATATATATACATATATGTATTTCAAAAGGATCTGTTAAACATAATGGAAAATATATTATTCAAAAGCCCCAAGAATGATTTGGTGCGACTATTTGGATATAGTTGGCAATTTTAAATGAATTAGTTTGATGATAGGACTAAGCATCATTGTTTCAATATTTACTAGTTATGTGAATTCAGGAAAGCTATTTAGCCTTTTTAAACTGATTGCTTTTTTGTATTTTAAACAAGGGAAAACATAGCCCCTAACTCATAAGACTGAGGTAAAATTAAGTAAGATGATCCATGTACAATCAAACTAGTCATAATAACTGATGCTCAACAAATGCCAACTATTATGATGATTATCTGTTCTGTTTTTAGAACTTTTTTCCATTAGTATTGATAAGATCTCAATTACGAGATTGATGGTTATGTGTCATAATAACAAAATATATCTGCTGTCAAAATATTAACTCTTCAAAACATTGTAGGAGATAAAACAAATTCTTTAGTTACAACTAAGAAAACATGGAGATTTTAAAGAAGTTAAAAAAAAACTAGTTTTATTAGATTAAATGGTTATCTGTATTATTTTCCTTTCACTTCAGAAATCTGTTAAGCCAACTATATTGTTTAGGGTCTGTTTGCTTACTTTTCTCTTCTGGAAGAGAATTTTCTTGGTCTAAGACTGGCAGTGTCTTTCTTTTATCCTTACATAAATATACTCTTTGATAATTCAGATTTAGACGGTAGATCACATGTCCATGAATGGCTGAAAAAGTTTCACTTTTAATAATTAATGCTTGGCTTTGTCAGCAGTCAGTGATAAAAACATCAGTAAAAAGAAAATTTTATGTTTTTTTTTCTTAAAAATGTAGTAAAACTTTTTACTTGGTCACTTAAATCCCATTATTTTATGGTTGTTAACTTATGCATTATTAATACAGAAAGCCTTTTATAGGTAAATAAGAAAAGAGTTACCAAGTGAGACGAGATTTTTAAATAAAGGTTGGAAACTTTAAGGTTTCACTGTTCACATTAACAACCTTTACTCTACTTAAGATAAAAGATACCAGCCAAAAGAGAATGGGGAAATACCTTTTTATTTTAAAAGCTCTGCATTTTTCATTGCTTATCGCAAAACAGAGAAAATATATATGATTTTTATAATTCCAAATCACTTAACACTCAAATTATAATTTTAATGAGTTTATAAAATGCTTTTCAGTTTATGAGCATCCTATATAAACGTCATATGTAACTTTTATGAATTCCCTCTTTTAAATTTATCATTTCTAATTTTATTTTTGAAATTTTGTAGGTACATGGTAGGCATATATATTTTGGGGGTACATTAGATATTTTGATATAGCGTTCAAAATCAAATATGTCTAATATGAATTCAAATGTTTACAAAAGATGATTTTGATGAAAACTAAAATAAATAAGAGCAGTAATTTAATTGATTCAAGACTACTTTTTAAAAATAAGATATGTAAGACTTGTCAGCACTATTATTAAATATTATTTATAAATCTAATAATCTTTTTATTATAATATTATGCATGATTTTATCTTAGGAGATCTAACAAAGCTCTACCATCGATAGTGGTCATTTACTCCGAACTGTGCCTTTTACAGACATTACAATGGAGAGCACAAAATCAATTTGACATGAACAACCTAAACAATTGCCTCTATATTGAACTGAGACTAAAACATTTGCCATTTATTTGATTTCATCCTCTTTTATGTTCTGTTTTGATTTATTTTATGTTGTGAAGCTTCTAGCAATACAGTATATTGTTACAAGGCAAACATACATATATTGAGAGGGCACACACTAAAAAAAATTAGCAGATGGAGATATCTAATATAAAAAATTCAGAGATACCATAAACTTGATCATTATACTTTCACTTTCAGGAAAACTTCATTTTAAAGGAGGGTAGGTTATATTCTGATCTCTCTTTCAGTTTTATTGCCATTTTCTTCTGGCTCCCCAAAAATGTCAATATACTGCCGTATAAGGAGCTGAGATGTACCTTTAGTAGAGCATTATGGGGCATCACTTTTTTTGAGCTGTGATCTACAGTCCAAACTGACCCATCAAACTCTTAACACCCCAACCTATATTTTTAGTATACTTTCTGTTTCAAGTTATTCCATTTTAGGTTAGTAACCATTCTGCCTAGCTGCATCCTGGCTCAGTGGCATACCAGAAGCAAAGATGTTTTGAATAGAGGAGATTCTGGAAATTTAACATCTTTATTTTTGTTTTTCTGAATTTATGAAAACATTCATTCAGCAGGTGTGGTTGGGAGGTGTGGGGTGCAGTGGCAGGGAGACACTCCTTCTTCCCACTAACATTTTCCACAAAAATAAATCCGTTTTTATCTGTTAATTTTAGAAACTTCAAGTAAAATTGTATTTTAAGAACATGTTCCATTTTTGTGATACTTGTATAAAACAGGGTTTTACCCAAATAAGAAACTCTAGTTCGACTCTATTTTCATGTTTTTCTTTTATTCTATTCCATGTGTGTATTTTTTCTAAATTTATGTCTTTTTATCTCTTTAGCATTATAATATTGACTTTTATTATACACTCTATAATGTATATTTCTTGACTTCAAAAAATATGAATATGTGCAATCTAGTTTTAGATTGTTTGTATAGATCAAATAAGTCAAATATTTTACTTATCTTCACTAAATCTAAACTATTCTTTTCTGTAAAAGCTGCTAATCCTGTAAATAACAAAATGTATGTTTTCCATGCCAAAATAATTTTAGTGTTTAGTTGTAAATGTTATTTGAGTATCGTAAGTTAGTTACTATTTTCAAGTTATCTAGAAAAATGTCCATTTGTTTTCCTTTTTTCTTTTTTTTTTTTCTTTTTCTTTCTTTGAAGATGGAGTCTGCTCTGTCACCCAGGCTGGGGTGCAGTGGCACCATCTTGGCTCCCTGTGATCTCCGCCTCCCAACTTCAAGCGATTCTCCTGCCTCAGCCTCCCAAGTATATAGGATTACAGGAGTGCACCAACATGCTCTGTTAATTTTTGTATTTTTAGTAGAGACGGGGTTTCACCATGATGGCCAGGCTGGTCTTGAACTCCAGACCTCAGGTGATCCACCCACTTCAGGCTCCCGAAGTGCCTGGATTACAAGCATGTGCCACCTCACCCAGCCATTGTTTTTTTCTATCAACATGATGTGTTTCAAAATACAAAGCCAAAAATATAGTGTAAATTCTGTAAAGAAAACATCTATTTTAGTAGTTTATCATGAGTATATTAAAATAAGGCTGATTATTCTATTTATCCCCAAAATTATCTGTCCTCAGAAACCATATCTTCAGTATTTAATAATGTGACTTTTCTTCTCTCACTTCTGACTGCTACTAAACCTTGACTACATTTTCCAAAAAGGCAAAAACTTTACAATCGTATAAGACTCTTCTTGTTATCCTCATTTTTATAGACTAGAAAACAGAAAACAAGAATGAGAGAGAGTTCCCTAAGAATACAAGAAACTATGAATATTGACTTCCAAATGCAAACTGTCCAATTTAACAGTAAATATAATTTTATACTATAGCCTCCAATAAAAGTGTCGTACTCATAAATGTAAGTCTTTTCCTATATCTACATTTAAATGGCATTGCAGGCAGAAAAAAATAGTATTCTTTATAAATAGTATTACTTTATTTGAAATGTTAGTGACAGATATGTATAACTCAGAAGTCTGAGAGTCACTATTAAAGGGTGACAATAGTTTACACAGTGAAGGTGTGAGCTTTCTGAAAGACTATGGAATTTATGGAGGCTTATAGCTAGGATTCATCTATTTATAGTATTTTAAAAATTCATTCTATGAAATATATCAACCTGTAAGGAATATATAGAATACAGATGTACAACTAAAATGATGTCAGATATAGCATGCCCAATAATCTACTATACAGATTAAGAAATAGAGCATTGTAAACACAGTTGAGAAACTTGTTTACTCTTTTCTATGAAATCTCCATTTTTCCCTATGCAGATTTTACTGTTATTCTAAATTTAAAGTTTATTTTTCTCTTGTGTTACTTTATGTATTTACCAACTGTGTATGTATCCCCAAATAGTATTTTGTGTATGTTTTTATGGTACTTAGAGAAATGGAATAATACTGTATACTTTACTCTCTTGGTTACTTCATTTATTCACCATCATTTTTCTGAGACTAAGACCTGGTAATGTATATTGCTGTCTTTCATATCATATTAGAATATACCATAGTTTATTTAATGATTCTCCTGCATGTAGACATTTATGTTGCTTTCAATTTTATAATTCCAAACAACACATTATGATTGTTCTTTAATATCTCCTGGTGCACATTTGAAAATTTTTTCAATTATAGATCTTGCAATACAATTGCTGAGCTTTAAGTATGCACATCTTCAGTTTTGTTAGGTAGTTAAGTCATTGCGTTAATTTATCCTTACATTAGTAGTAGATAAGCATTCCTGTTGCTACAACATTCAATAAAAATGAAATTAGAATTTCACATTTTCCTAATCCTGTGGGATTTTATGTTATCTTATTTTGACTTTATCTTTGATTTTTTTCAACTGTTAAAGATGTTAAAGAGCTTTAATAGATTTACTGGTTATTAATGTTTTGTCTATTGTGAAACATTTGTTTATGACTTTTATCCTTTTGTGTTGGTTTCTTTATCCAATTCTTAATGATTTTTGTTCAGAAATTATTTAAATATTTTGGAAAATAAACACTTATCAGACAGATGAGTTGAAAATATCTTCTCACAGTTACCTTATGGTATCTTTCCTTACTTTTTAATGCTTATGTTATTTCGATTTTTATATTTTTGAACAAGTGAAGACTTTCCAGTTTACATGTTGATCATAGTAGGGTATGAAATATATCCTCATATGCCACCAAGTGCTCCAGCTTTCTCTCAAAATTCATTTTTCTTCTCTTGGAAGTTGGGGGTCAATAAATATACAAAGAAGCTGCCATGGTATTATATTTCTCACGAGACATTTCTAATAAATCAATTTCCCATCTTCTTTCTACTAACTGCTTACTTGTAAACGACAGTAAACTTTCTATTTTCCTTCTTGGCTAGTTTTATTTTTAAAGTTTTTATACAACATTTATATATTTAAGAATATGTGATATATTGAGGTATGTGTTTTTTTAAAGTTTTTATTCAACTTTTATATATTTAAGAATGTGTGATATGTTAAGGTATGTGTATATGTATGTGTATATATGTGTGTGTGTGTGTGTGTGTGTGTATAATGAACTAATTGCTACAGTCAAGCTAATTAACATAGCTGTCTCTTCATAGTTACATGTGTGTGTCTGTATGGTGTGAGGGTACTAAAGATCTAAGCCCAGACTTAAAAGCACAAAATACAATATTATAAATTATATTCACTGTGCTGTACATTATCCCTGGAGAGCTTATTTGTCCTACATAACTGAACTTGACTCATATACCAACATCTTCCCATTTTCCTCACCCCTGCTTCTACTCTAGCCCCTTGTAACCACCATGCTATGTTCTGTTTTTGTGAATTCTGATATTTTATAGTTCACATGTAACATCATGCAGTATTTTTCTTTCTGTGTCTGGTTTATTTCATTTAAAAAAGAGAACACTTGTGCATTGTCGGTGGAAATGTAAAGTAGAACCGACATTATGAAATATATTATGGAAGTTCCTTGCTAAGTATCTTTAAATAATAGTTTATCCTCAGTTACCTAGCCATCACCATGTTTTTCTTCATTAAATCTTTGAAACTTGCTTCAGCTCCCAGACTCTACCAGGCTTGAGAAGTCACTAATTAAACTGCTTTTTGGTAAATATATTAGCCTTTTATTGCAATCCCAACTTCAGTCACTATAGGACTTTGTTAGGCATTTGATGCTGTGTAGCAATCATATCTTAAGTTTTCCCTGGCAAGGAGTTCTTCTCCCTTATTCCTTCCTGTTCTTCCTCTGTTTCTCTAGAACTGCCCTGTAACCATTTAGGGCCTTATTTCTTCTGTTAAGATTTTATATATATAACCGTGTGTCACTTCACAACAGGCAAACTTTCTGAAGAATGCATCGTTAGGCAACTTTATCATTGTGTCAAAATCAAAGAGTGTGCTTACACAAACTAGATGTTATAGCCAATTACGCACCTAGGCTGTATGATATAACCCATTGCTCCTGGGCTGCAAACCTATGCAGCATGTTACTCTACTAAATACTGCAGGCAATTAGAATATAGGATAAGTATTTGTTTATCTACACATATAAAAGGTACAAAAATAATATAGTGTTATGTGACCTATGTAATTTATGTGGTTCATCATTAAATAAAACATCATTATACAGCATGTAACAAGAGTAATTATGCAAGGATTAGTCTTTGCTCCTATTCTCCTCTCTTTGAACTTTGTAATTTCTTTGGAAATATCTTATATGTATTTGCTGTTACATGTCAGCCTTTATAATCATAACATATAGAGAGGTTTTGGGCACATAAAAGAAATAAATGAGTATTAATTTAATAAATGAATAAATGGACATTGGATATCTCTATCTTTAATCCTGACTTCCCGCTTTAATTGGAAACAGATGCTTTTATCTGCTTGTTTGTGTTTCTACACAGAAATATCAAACTAATGAATCAACATATCATTCTCTTCAATCTCCTTTTTCTCATAACTTAGCTGTTGAAACCACAATTATAGTGATTGTATTGAGTCAAATGAAAATCAGAACTCAGAATTTTACAGATGCACTGGTGCTCAGTAGAGTGGTCTGAAAAATTTAAAATTAGAACTAAAATAAATTCATTTAACTCTCCCACATCAAAAAGTCTGTCTCTTAATTTGCTGAGCCACAAGAAAGCAAAGGAAAGGAATACAGTTAGCTTGAAAAGTTCTTAATATTGTATGTCAAGGAATAAACACAGGATTATACAACTCTAACATACAAATGCTTCCCACAAAATATATAAATTTACAATTTAAATCTTACATTATTTTAATATGATAAACTGCCTTGTATAACTTATGTAATAAACTAAATCAAAACAAGATGTTATTCTTTTCAACCTAGAGAGGTTTTAGCACTTTCACTTTGCTGTATATTTTAATAAAGTAATAACAAGTTTCAAAATAATCTTTATAAAAATTGTTTATTTTTCTAGTAGTTCAGACTCTAGAAAAGTCTGTAAGCACTTAATAAATAACAAGTTAATAACATGAATGAACATTTCATTTTCCCACAAGAAAACATTCATATTTCCTTTTTTCTCAATTATTTTCATACTAAGAACACATATGAATTGTTATAAAAGTATAAAATGATATATATTCAATTAAAGCATCACTTTTATGCAAATTTTTTATTATACTTTAGGTTCTGGGGTACATGTGCAGATAATGCAGGATTGTTGCATAAGTACATACATGGCAAGGTGGTTTGCTGCCTTCATCCACCCATCACCTGTATCTGATATTTCTCCCCTTGTTATTCCTCCTCACCCTCTCCACACTACACTGTCCCTCTCTTGGCCCCCTCAACTGACCACAGTATGTGATGCTTCCCTCCCTGTGTCCACATGTTCTAATTGTTAGACACCCGCCTATGAGTGAGAATATGCCGTGTTTGGTTTTCTGTTCTTGTGTCAGTTTATTGAGAATTATGGTTTCCAGATTCATCCATGTCCCTGATATTTCATGCAATTGTTTTTTGCAGTAATTATTTAAAAGCAACCTTCGTAGTTGATTGTAGAAGCATATTAGTGAGAATTTTTTTTTTTTACCTTTTTTTTTATTGCATTTTAGGTTTTGGGGTACATGTGATGAACATGCAAGATTGTTGCATAGGTACACACATGGCAGTGTGCTTTGCTGCCTTAAAATGATTTGGGAAGGATTCCCTCTTTTTGGATTGTCTGGAATAGTTTAAGAAGGAATGGTATCAGCTCCTCCTTGTATGTCTGGTAGAATTCAGCTGTGAACCCATCTGGACCTGGGCTTTTTTTGGGTGGTAGGCTCTTTATTGCTGCCTCGACTTCAGACCATGTTATTGGTCTATTCAGGGTTTCGGCTTCTTCCAGGTTTAGGCTTGGGAGGTTGCAGGTGTCCAGGAATTTATCCATTTCTTCCAGGTTTACTAATTTATGTGCATACAGTTGTTTGTAATAATCTCTGATGATGGTTTGGATTTCTGTGGAATCTGTGGTGATATCACCTTTATCGTTTTTTATTGCTTCAATTTGGTTATTCTCTCTTTTCTTTTTAATTAATCTGGCTAGTGGTCTGTCTATTTTGTTCATCTTTTCAAAAAACCAGCTCCTGGATTTATTGATTTTTTGAAGAGTTTTTTGTGTCTCTATTTCCTTCAGTTCTGCTCTGATCTTAGTTATTTCCTGTCTTCTGCTAGGTTTTGAGTTTTTTTGATCTTGCTCCTCTAGCTCTTTCAATTTTGATGATAGGGTGTCAATTTTTGATCTCTCCTTTCTTCTCATGTGGGCACCCATTGCTATATATTTTCCTCTAGAGACTGCTTTAAATGTGTCCCAGAGATTCTGGTATGTTGTGTCTTCGTTCTCATTGGTTTCGAAGAACATCTTTATTTCTGCCTTCATTTCATTGTTTATCCAGTCAACATTCAAGAGCAAGTTGTTCAGTTTCCATGAAGCTGTGCGGTTCTGAGTTAGTTTCTGCATTCTGAGTTCTAACTCAATTGCACTGTGGTCTGAGAGACTGTTTGTTATGATTTCTGTTCTTTTGCATTTGCTGAGGAGTGATTTATTGCCAATTATGTGGTCAATTTTAGAGTAGGTGTGATGTGGTGCTGAGAAGAATGTATATTCTGTGGATTTGGGGTGGAGAGTTCTGTAAATGTCTATTAGGTTTGCTTGTTCCAGGTCTGTATTCAGGTCCTGGATATCCTTGTTGATTTTCTGTCTGGTTGATCTGTCTAATATTGACAATGGGGTGTTAAAGTGTCCCACTATTATTGTGTGGGAGTCTAAGTCTCTTTGTAAGTTATTAAGAACTTGCCTTATGTATCTGGGTGCTCCTGTATTGGGTGCATATATATTTAGGATCGTTAGCTCTTCTTGTTGCAGTGATCCTTTTACCATTATGTAATGTCCTTCTTTGTCTCTTTTGATCTTTGTTGCTTTAAAGTCTATTTTATCAGAGATGAGAATTGCAACTCCTGCCTTTTTTTGCTCTCCATTTGCTTGGTAGATCTTCCTCCATCCCTTTATTTTGAGCCATTGTGTATCCTTGCATGTAAGATGGGTTTCCTGGATACAGCACACTGATGGGTTTTGGCTTTTTATCCAATTTGCCAGTCTGTGTCTTTTGATTGGGGCATTTAGTCCATTGACATTTAGGGATAGTATTGTTATGTGTGAATTTGATGCTGTCATTTTGATGCTACCTGGCTGTTTTGTTGGTTAGTTGATGCAGATTCTTGATTGTGTTGATGCTTTTTTACCATTTGGTGTGTTTTTGGAGTGGCTGGTACTGGTTGTTCCTTTATATGTGTAGAGCCTCTTTCAGGAGTTCTTGTAGAGCAGGTTTGGTGGTGATGAAATCTCTGAGTGCTTGCTTGTTCACAAAGGATTTTATTTTTCCTTCACTTATGAAGCTTAGTTTGGCTGGATAGGAGATTCTGGGTTGAAAGTTCTTTTCTTTAAGGATGTTGAATATTGGACCCCTATCTCTTCTGGCTTGTAGGGTTTCTGCTGAGAGATCTGCTGTGAGTCTAATGGGCTTCCCTTTGTGGGTAACCCGACCTTTCTCTCTGGCTGCCCTTAGCATTTTCTCTTTCATTTCAACCCTGGTGAATCCGATGATTATGTGCCTTGGGGTTGCTCTTCTTGAGGAATATCTTTGTGGTGTTCTCTGTATTTCCTGTATTTGAATATTGGTCTGCCTTGCTAGGTTGGGGAAGTTTTCCTGGATAATATCCTGAAGAGTATTTTCCAGCTTGGATTCATTCTCTTCATCACATTCAGGTACACCTATCAGACATAGATTAGGTCTTTTCACATAGTCCCACATTTCTTGAAGATTTTGTTCATTCCTTTTTGCGCTTTTTTCTCTGTTCTTGCCTTCTCTTTTTATTTCATTGAGTTGATCTTCGACCTCTGATATCCTTTCTTCTGCTTGGTCAATTCGGCTGTTGAAGCTTGTGCATGCTTCACGAAGTTCTCGTGTTGCGTTTTTCAGCTCCATCAATTCACTTATACTCCTCTCTATGCTGTCCATTCTCGTCAGCAGTTCGTCCAATCTTTTTTCAAGGTTCCTATTTTCTTTGCGATGGGTTAGAACATGTTCTTTTAGCTCATTGTAGTTTCTTACTACCCACCTTCTGAAGTCTGATTCTGTCATTTCATCACCCTCCTTCTCCATCCGGTCTGGTTCCCTTGCTGGTGAGGAGTTGTGATCCCTTTTAGGAGGAGAGGTGTTCTGGTTTCGGGAGCTTTCATCCTTTTTACGCTGGTTTCTTCCCATTTTTGTGGGTTTATCCACCTGTTGTCTGTCTCTGTCCCAGGGAGTTGGAGCTTTATGAGTTTCCGTTGCACTACTGCCTTTTTTGATTTTTCTTTCAGGTCGGACCCGCCCAGCTAGCAGCAGGCCTAGCCTCTGCCTGCCCACAGGGGCTTTGCTGAGCTGCTGTGGGCTCCACCCAGCTGCCCTGAGCTCTTCCCTGTAGTCCTTTTTATATGGGCGTAGTTAGAACTGTCTTGGCAATGGTGGCCCCGCCTCTGTTATGGTGGACTCTCTCTGTTGTGGCAGGTTGCCTCGGCAACGGCGGGTTGCCTCGGCAACGGCAGCCTGCCTCCATAGCAGTGGAGAGTCTCAGTAATGGCGGAAGCCCCTCCCCCACGGAGCTGGACCGTCCCGGTTCAGCTGTGCTTGGTTTGAAGGGCTCAACCCAGAGGGTTTCCAATTACTGTTTTTGTTTTCGTTGTTGTTGGGGGTGGAGGGGTGGGACCAATGGAGCCTGATCACCTGGCTCCCTGACTCAGTCTTTTCTTTTAAGTTGAATGACCCCGCGTTCCGTTCCGGTCGCTTGTTGAAAAGGTGCCAGGATCTCCCGTGCTGGGACTCACGGAGTCGGCTCGAACCGCGGCGCCGGCTCCTGGTGGATTTTTTGCCTAGGAATCTCCTGGCCTGACTCGCTATTTCAGATGAATGGGCTATTCTGCAGTCTTAGGGCTCTGCTCGCCAGCTAAGAGGGCTCCCAGACCAGTGGCTTTTGTACGGAGAACCGCAGCAACAGGGAGTGGTCACAGCAGCCGCGCGGGCGGAATCAGCCCCGTGGGGGCCAAAACAGCCACACCGGCTGGGACTGCGACGCTGGTGACCCCTCTGCCTGGGTATCTCCTGGTCTGTGGGCAATAAGAGTTCGTCTGGAAATGCGGCGTCCACTCACCCTCTGCACTTTCACTGGGAGCTGAAGTCCTGAGCTGTTCTTAGGCGGCCATCTTCCCAGCATCTAGTGAGAATTTTTAAATTTGGCCCTGACATCTTCTCAAGGGTCTTCAAATGACTCATTCTCATCTGTCCATCCAAAAGTCAGGTCATTGACCTATCTCTCAGATCAAACATGTTTCTGGATGCAAAGAAAATTTTCTTGGTATCTTGATCTATTACTTCTGTATCATGTGATAACATCCTAAATTTTTTTATATCACTAGTCTTATCCTCCTTTGATTTCCCAATTTTGAGCATACTGTGCAGCACATGGTGTACACTCAATAGGATTTCAATGATCTAAATGAATCTTTCTTTTCCTGTGTGTCTACTAAGTAAAATGTCTTCTTCCAATTTTATGGAACACACTTCTCATCCAGTAATTCAGATATGATTGGTAAATTTAAAGCATGTATGACTTTATTTTAACTTGATTTCAAATATACAGAAAGTTAGAAGAATACTGTCAAGAATAATATGAAGAATTATACACTCAGAATCCTCCACTGTTAACACATTATCATATATGCTATTAGTCCCTATCTTTCTCACTCTATAATTTTTTCTGAATTATTTGAGGTTAACTTGTAAATATAATGCCCCTAATATACCAAAGTGTTTTTCTGAAAAACTAATATATTTTCTTATATAACTAGGGCATAATTATCAATATCAGAAAATTCAGATTGATAAAATAATGGTATCTGGTATATAATGTTTATTCAGTTTCTGCGGTTATACAATTACTTTTATACCAAAATAAGATAATCACTAATATATTTCATTTAATTTCCATGTTCCCTTATTTTCATTTCATCTCTAACACTTAATTCAATTTTACTTCATTTTTTGTTACTCTTCTTTTTTTGGGATGGTACGAACCAGTCATTTTTAGTAGGTCCATTAATTTGGATTTGTCCGAAGTTCTTCATAAATGGATTTGGATCATATATCTTTGGCAGGAATATCATGAAAGTCATGTTTTTCTCTTTGCATCCTGCCAGGTAACATATGTTTCAATTTGACCTATTGCCAGTGAGATTAATTTTGATCACTTGATAAATGTGGCTCTACAGCCTTCTGCAATAAAAAACTACAGTTTGTTTCTTTGGAATAATTGATTATCTTATGGAATGACACTTTGATATTAGATAAAATCCTGATATTCAACAATTACACCAGTAATTATCTTTTGATGATTCTTATATAAATTAAGTATTATCGTGATAGTTGTCAAATAGTGGTTGACTAACTCAATCATTTCTTCTACATTTGATTATGGGCTTTATATTTTGAATATGAGATTCCTAATTATGTTTATTATTTAATAATACTGGTATGGACACAATGATTTTTATTTTATTCAGTGGATTATAATCCATTGCTGTTACTTATTTTGACATTTAATTTCTCCTATATTTGGCCAGTGGGAATCCCATTAAGCGGGTATTTTGGGCATACCTAAAAAAAATTATATTTGTATATAATATGTGTTTATTTAGAATGTGCATGTGTGTGTGTGTGTGTGTGTGTGTGTGTGTGAGAGAGACAGAGTCTCGCACTGTCACCCAGGCTGGATTGCTGTGGTGCGATCTCTGCTCACTGCAACCTACACCTCCACCTCTGTACTTCAAGCGATTCTCCTGCTGCAGCCTCCTGAGTAGCAGGGACTACAAGTGCATGCCACCATGCCTGGCTATTTTTTTGTATTTTTAGTAAATAATGGGGCTTCACTGTGTTAGCCAGGATGGTCTTGAACCACCTGACCTTGTGATTTGCCGACCTCAGCCTCCCCAAGTGCTGGGATTACAGGAGTGAGTCACTGCACTTGGCCTATTCATATTTTATGTACATATTAATGTATACATGCTTATAAACATATATTTGTAATATACATACAAACATATATGTGTGTGTGTATATATAATTTTATACTTCCTTGTGTTTTTTGCCTTACAACATTATTGCATGTTCATTCATTCCTAGCACCAGCTCTGAAGTAAACTATTTATTCAAGGAGCGCTGGTTGCTTTTAGTTCAAAATAACATTTAGAAACAAAGATCAGTATGCTATAAGTGTTTTACATCTCTAGGAAATGTGTGTGTGTGTACATGTGTGTATGAATGTGGTGTGTATGTGTGTTTGTATATGTGTATGTATTTAATGTACACACATATCTGTATATACTTCAATATATATAGGTATAGAAATATTTCCATAAGTATAGAATTATATAATTAAAATAGTTCATATTAATTACTCCAATTAAAATACAGTAACAGGGCCAGGAAGGGTAGAGGGGAAATGAAATAAAGAGGGAAAAAAGTAATATAAATGTTTTAGTAATACAACTGTACACTTAAAAATGGTAAAGATGGTAAATTTTATATATATTATATGTCAATAAAAAAGTAAAAAAAAAACCAATGCAATAACAGAATGCAATATATTCTTCCTCTTTTCTATATAATAACTTAGCTTTTCTGACATTGAGAAACTTGTTCCTATGATTCACAATGTATTTACTTATTTCCTCAATTTAAGAATATTAATATAGTGGCCTCAAAAGTACTAAAACATATGTGGTGCCTATGTGGATTTGTGATTCAGCAAGAGTTTCAGCTGCTGCACTTTAAAATCAAGTGTTATATTTGAGGCAGCTCATACTTTCCTGAGCTGTTTCTAGTCAGTGTAACAGCTCATGAAATGAGCATTGCAGACTGAGCATTGTAGTGATCCTAAGAACTGTTCCTGGGAGAAAGGGGAGTCGTTTAACATTTGACTTTTGTTCAACCACTTCCCAATACCATTGTCAAATTTTTCTTAGACCACAAAACTGTCCAAGATGCTTGCAACTAGCTTTCTCCTTATTTGTTCTTCAATAATGTTCGGGAAACATTAGCAAAGTGGAAAATGCAGCAATAGAAATTATCAAAAATAAAACAGAAAAACATAAGATGTAAAAGAGCCACTGAACTGTGAAACAACTAAAAAGGCCTAATATAAATGTAACTGGGGATGCCAAAGGAGAGGACTAAAACAATGAGACACAATGTATAAAGAAATAATATAAAATTAAAAATTTGATGAAAAATTACATACACCTATCCAGGAATCTCAACAAAATACAAGTTTAAAAACATAAAGAATAACTACATCAAGGCACATTATCATCAAAATGCATAAAACTTTGTAAGATTTTTAAAAGTTTAACAGCAGACAGAGAAAAAGTTCACACTATACACAAAGAAACAAGAATGACCTAAGCTTTCACAATGCAAACAATGTAAGCTAGGAGACAGCTGAGCAGTATTTTTAAAATACTGAAAAAATATTATCAACCTGAAATTTTATACCCAGTGAAAATAACTTTTATTATGAATAAGAAATACAGACATTTTGAGATCTAAAAAGCTGAAAATATAGTGACTAGTATAACTGAAGTAAAAGGAATGTTAAGGGAAATCATTCATGCAAAAGAAAACTGATATAAGATGGAAATACGGACCTATAGAAAGAAATGAAGAACAACAGAAATATTGACTACATGGGTAAATCTTTTAATTATTAGGTGGTTGCAAAAGTCATTATTTTTGCCATTACTTTTAATAGCAAAAACTGCAATTACTTTTGCAACCACCTAATATTTAATCACTTTAAAATAAGTTTCAGTAAAAACAATAGCAACATATTAAAGCATTCATAGCATGTGTTTTACTTAAAGATATGAAAATAACATTATAAAAGCCAAGAGGGAAGAAATGGAAAAATCAGTAACATTTCTATACACCAATAATAAATTCGGTGAAAAAGAAATTAAGAAAGCAATTCCATTTTCAGTAACCACAAAAGTATAAATTACACAGAAATAAAAGAAGATAAAAGACTTCTACAAGATAAACTACAAAATGCTGTTTAAGAAATTGAAGTAACTATGAAATGGTGACATACTATCCTCATGGATCCAATAATTAATATTGTTACAATGTAAAAACTACTCACAGAAATCTACAGATTCAGCGCAATCCCTATCAAAAAACCAGTGCCTATCTTCACAGATATAAAAAATTGTAGAATTCATATGGAGTCACAAAAGGACCAGAATAACCAATGCAAGTCTGAACAAAAAAGAAAGCCAGACTCATCAGATATACTTTAAAATACACTTCACTGCTCTATGAAGCAAAACAGCATGGCATTTGTATAAAAACATAAACAGATAAATGAAATAGAACACAGACTCTATAAATAAATCCTTATCTCTATAGCCACTGATTTGGGACAAACGTGCTAGTACCATACTCTGGAGAAAGGACATTGTGTTTAGTATATGATCCTTGGAAAGCTGAATTTCCATGTGCAGAAGAATAGAACAAGATCCCTATCTCTCACCATATACAAAATCAACCAAAATTTGATAGAAAACATAAATGTAAGACCCTAAAAGTTAAAATTACTAGGGGAAAACATGGGCAAAATGTTTTAGGACATTGATCTAGTTAAACATTTCATGGCTGAGCTTTCAAATGCACAGGCCACAAAAGTAAAACAGACAAATGGGAGTATATGAAACTAAAAAGGAGGGGATCTGGCAAAATGGCCAAATAGGAACAGCTCTGATCTGCAGCTCCCAGAAAGACCAAAGCAAAAGGCAGTTGGTTTCTGCATTTCCAACTTAGGTATCCTGTTCATCTCACTGGGACTGGTTAGGCAGTGAGTGCAGCCCATGGAGGGAGAGCAGAAGCAAAGTTTGGTGGCAGCTCACCTGGGAAGTGCAAGGATCAGGGGGCCTCCTTTTCTCAGCCAAGGGAAGCCTTGAGGACTCTGCTATCCAGTCCAGATACTGAGCTGTGGCCACATTTTTTGCCATCTGCAGACCAGGAGATTCCCTTGTGTGCCCACACCATGGGAACCCTGGGTTTCAAGCACAAAACTGAGTGGATATTCAGGCAGAGACTGAGCTAGCTGCAGGAGTTATTTTTTCATACCCCAGTGGCACCTGGAACCCCCGTGAGACAGAACTGTTCACTCCCCTGGAAAGGTGACTGAAGCCAGGGAACGCTCACTGGATCCCACTCCTATGGAGCCCGGCAAGCTAAGACCCACTGGCTTGAAATTCTCTCTGCCAGCACAGCAGTTTGAAGTCGACCTGGGACACTTGAGCTTGGTGGGATGAGGTGCACTCACGATTACTGAGGCTTGAGTAGGCGGTTTTCCCCTGACAGTGCTAAGAACTGGGCAGAATTCAACAGTGTGACAAAGAGGCTGTGCCCAGACTGCCTCTTTAGATTCCTCTTCACTGGGCAGGGCATCTCTAAAAGAAAGGCAGCAACCCCAGTTAGGGGCTTATAGGTAGCAATCTTTGCTGTTTTGCAGCCTCTGCTGGTGATACCCAGGCAAACAGGGTCTGGAGTGGACCTGCAGCAAATCATAGCAGATCTGGAGAAGAGGAGTCTATTAGAAGAAGAACTAACAAATAGAAAGAAATAACATCAACATCAACAACAAAAGGACCCATACACACAGAAACCCCATCCAAAGGTCATCAGCCTCCAATCACAAATGTAGATAAATCCAGGAAGATGAAGGAAAAACAGCACAAAAAGTCTGAAAAATTTAAAAACCGGACTGCCTCTTCTCCAAATGATCATGACTCCTCTTCAGCAAGGGCACAAAACCGGAGAGAGAATGAGTTTGACAAATTGACAGAAGTAGCCTTCAGAAAGTGGGTAATAACAAACTCCTCTGAGCTAAAGGAGCATGTTCTAATCCAATCCAAGTAAGCTAAGAACCTTCACAAAAGGTTACAGTAACTGCTAGCTAGAATAATCAGTCTAGAGAAGAACATAAATGACCTGACGGAGCCTGAAAAACACAGCGTTAAGAACTTTGTGAAGCATACCCAAGTATCAATAGCTGAATTGATGAAGTGGAAGAAAGAATATAGACAAAAACATAACACGTTTTATTTCAGTTATTTTTAAAGTTTTTTTAAATTTAATAAAAAATATGCCTGCAACCCAAATGGAATGAAATTAGAAATCAATAATAAAAAGATAATTGGGAAATCCATAGGTATTTTTAAATTAAATAACATATCTAAATGATCCTAAGTCAAAGACAAAAGAATATTTTGAGCTTAATTACTAAGAAAATGTAACATATTAAATTTTGTGAAAGGCTGCAAAAGAGTATTAGGGTGACATTTATTGCATTAAATAGCTTTATTTAAAAAATAAATTCTCTACACCAATGACTTCAGCTCTACTTTGCAAAAGTAGTAATAGAAGAGATCATTAAACCCAAGTAAGTAGAAGAAATGAAACAACAATGAAAGAGAGAAGTAAAATATATATTTTTAAAGGAGAACCATAGAAACCAAAATCTTGTTATTTGTGAACAATAAAATTGACCAGTATCTGCCATTTTAGAAAAAAAAGAGAATATACATATTAGAATTTTAGGAATAGAAGAAGTAATGTTACTACACGTTCTACAGTTATTAAATGGTCAATCCAAAAACATGATGTTCCCAAATTTAATCAAATGTGGAATTGATATATTTCTTAAACACAGACTTTCAAAGCTCACTGTGGAAGGCCTGTACAAACAATACTGAGAAACTACAAAACAGTGCAGACACAAATTAATTACCTAAGTAAGTGAAGAGATATACCTTGTTCGTGGGTTAGAAGTCTCAATATTATTGAGATATCAATTATTCCCAAGTTAATCTGTGGACTCAATGCATTGCCAATCAAAATGCAAGCACAATTAGGGGTAGAATTTGACAAACTCCATATGGTAGAGTCCATATAGAAATGCAAAGTTCTGAGAGTAGACAAAAAGAATTTTGTTAAAGACCAGCAAAGTTAGTGCAATAGAAGTTACTAAGACACTGTTGTATTGTCATAAAGATAGACAAATTGAGTAACAGAATATAAAAAATAATCCAGATAAAATACATATTTATAAACAACTTTTTTTGACAAGGGTACAAAGGCAATTCAGTTAAAAAGGATGGTCTTTTGGACAATTTTTGCTTAAATAATTTGATAGCCATATTAAAAAATAAACATTTGTGTCCATATCTCTCACATCACACTAAAATTAACCAAAAATATAAAAAATACATAAGTTGAAATCATATAAAACTATGATGTTTCTATAGGAAAGCACAAGAGAAAATTTTTATTAAGATTAGCTAGACATGGCCGGACACAGTGGCTCACACCTGTAATACTGGCACTTCAGGAGGCTAGGGTTGGCAGATCACCTAAGGTTAGGAGTTTGAGACCAGCCTGACCAATATAGTGAAACCCTGTCTCTACTAAAAATATAAAAATTAGCTGGGCATTGTGGCAAAGGCCTGTAGTCCCAGCTACTCAGGAAGCTGAGACAGGAGAATTGCTTGAACCCAGAAGGCAGAGGATGCAGTGAGCCAAGATCTGGCTTCTTCAAAATTGAAAACGTTTGTTCTAAAAACAAAACAAAACAAAACAAAACAAGAGAATGAAATGATAAGCCACAGACAGGTAAAAATATTTGAAAATCATATTTGATAAAGGACTGTATCCAGAATATAAAAACATTAGTCATTAGAAATATGAAAATTAAGGCAACCATTAGATACCATTACACATGCATCAGAATGGCTAGAATTAAGAAGCAAACCATAAGAGTTTTTGGCAAGATAGGGGAACTGGAACTCTTAAACACCCTTTTGGGGATGTAAAATATTACAACCAGTTTGGAAACCAGTTTAGCAGTTTCTTAAAATGTAAAACATACATTTATGGTACAATCTAACCATTTTCCTCAAAGATATTTACCTTCATGAAATGAAAGTATACATCTGAGCTGAGATTAATGGCTCATGCTGTAAGCCCAGCACTCAGGAGGCTGAATGGGAGAATTATTTGAGACCAGAAGATCAAGACCAACCTGGATAACATAGCAAGACCCTTTCTCTAAAAATCATTTTTTCAGAAACCAGCTGGTTATGGTGGTGCAGGCATGTTGTTCTATTCCCAACTACTCAGAACCAAGCAGGAAGATCACTTGAGCAAAGGAGTTCAAGTTTGTGGCGAGCTGTGATCATGGCACTGCACTCAAGCCTGAGTGACAGAGACCCCCGTCTTTAAACAACAACAAAAATCTATATTCATACAAAGAGCTAAGCACAAATGTTCAATACAGTTTGATGTAATAGCTAAGACAAAAATCGAACTGAAAATTAGGCAACTTCTATTGTTCTCTTATGTATTTTCCATTTACAAACACAATCATTCTATTTTGCCATTCAACTTTGTACAACTTTAACTTTCTCCTCCATTGTTTTCTGTATTCCAAAGGGATATTGCTAGTTTGTGAAAACTAAATGGAGGAATTGTTTAATGCTCTTAAATGTTTTTAACAAAAATTAGTCTTTAAGGCTTTTCTTATATTTCTTATTAGTTTTTTAGTTTTCCCATCATTTTTTGTGTGGTGTAATCACCCATCATAATGTTAAAGAGCATCACTTTTTTAAGGGTAAATGTTAAAATGGAATGTATCTGCAACTAATAACATAACTTTGAAATAGCAGTATGTTACCATATATGCAATGTTTGCACTCAGCATTCAAGTGAATTAAAAGAAAGAGAAAGGGTAAAGGTCTATTTTAATAGCTTTGGCTTCTCATGACAATTTTGTGTTTTGTTTTACCTAATATCATACATTTATCATGTAAGATGTCCACACTCAAAGGTTCAGGTAGTATTTTAAGACTCCTAACATGTTTTGATTTGATGTCTGCTGATTATTAATCTTAGGGTTGTTGTTACAGAAAAGAGAAAACTGAGAGGAAGGGATTGGGTAAAGAACAAAATGTAATGTGTATTTCTATAGTCAAATATGTTTTCAGTTACATGTATGTGTACATTTAAGGCAGAAATATATCTTAAAATACAGCTAGTGGGAAATTATTAAAATGAATTTATAGTTAATGCTAGATACTGTTAGTAAGTTTATAAAAATTAAATTTGTAATTTTTCCTTCCTATTTCTGTTACACACACACATACACACAAACACACACATGCCTTTTAAATATTTTTAGTTGATGTCATTGATCACAAACTCTAGAAATCTACATCTTCTTTGTTTCTGAATTAAAACAAAATCTTTACTGATCCAAAAAGTTGGATCATTACAATTTCAGATAGAGCATAAATTCCACAAAAATATTGTGTTATTTTGAATACTACCACTGATCATTGCAAAATCACAACTCAGACATGATTCCAGAGTGATAGAACAGCAATAAGGTACTGATCTAATGTGAATTTCAAAGCCAACTACCAAAAGCTTTTCCTATTTTACATGTTTAATATTTCTAGGGAAACTATCAAACAGAAAAACAGGCTTATTAATCACCATTATTTTGCAGAGTGTTTTACGTGTTCAATGCATTATATGAAATGAGGTCCATTATCATTAAAATGTACTGATTTAGTTTGTAATACATATTTTCTTCCCAAATTGTAACACCCGAAGTTGCTTTTTTATAATTATTATTTTGACATTTGTCTTGGGATGTATGAAAGACAAAAGAGGTTCAGATGCTACTCAACTTATGATGAAGTTATATCCTGAGAAACCCATTTTAAGTTGAAAATATTGTAAACTGAAAAAGCATGTAATACATCTAACTTACTGAACATGATTAGCCTACCTTAAACATGCTTGGAACACTTACATTAATGTGCATTTGGAAAAAATCACCTAACAAAAAGAATATTTCATAATAAAGTGTTGAATAGCTCATGTTATTTATTCAATGCTATACTGAAAGTAAAAAACAGTGGTTTTATGAGTCTCAATATTAACCTACACAACTTAAAGCACATTGGGCCTAAAGAAGTTTAAAGCATTGAACTAAAATTAATTACTGGATAATGGGGATGCAACAGCAACAGGATCATGAATTTCTCTCTCTTCTATGAGTTTTGAAAATAGCTAGTAGAATGTACTTGAATATTGATACTTGTTGATGGTTTAATTGACATTGCATAGCTGACTGGGAGCTGCAGCTTGCTGCAGCTGCCCAGCACAAGAAGAAAATTGGTTTGTCATTTTCACATCATTTTAAAGTAAAAAACTCGTAAGTCAGAGGCCAACTATATAGAGAAAATGAAATTTATCCTCTTTATTCAATGATAGTTTAATAGTATTGATTGCTACTTATTGCTCATTAACTATAGAAGCATGCAGTGGAAGTAAGAGTTTTAAGTTAAATGAAAATTAAAATATAAAAAGAAAGCATACCCTTTATATATAACTCATCTTAATTTTAAATGACTTTAATAAAACAAGCTTAAGTTACTTTATATCTTTCCAATATGAAATATGGATCATTTTTCTCCAATTCTTTTTTCCTGGTATTTAATGAACATGTACTGAGTTTTTTTTATTCACAAAATTCCATAATACGTATTTGGGAAGACTTGAATGTATATTTCTAACAATGTTTTGTTGTCGTTGCTGCTGTTGTGTCTTTAGCAAGCTTGACTTTGTTTTATTATTGATTAACATGCATTATCATTGACAGATTTCTAAAGGCTCCCATGTTGCCTAAAGATTATTGATGTATTAAGATTCTTATATATCAGGCTAGTATCAGAAACACAAGAAAAATGAGTTACAAAAGGGAGCACTTTATTAACTCACTTAACCTAACAAATGGTCTAGTAGCTGTAGCTGAGCCTCAGGAAAGCTGGGACTCAATGTGTGAATCCTCTCAAGCCCATAGATCCATAGATAAAGAAATTATGGCATACACACACATATACACATAATAAAATGTTGAGACTTAATAAAGAGTGAGATTCTGTCATTTACAGCAGCATGGATAGAGCTAGAGAACAATACAGTATGTGAAATCAGCCAGCCATAGAAAGGAAAATGCTTCATGATCTCATTTATATGTAGAACATTTTAAAAAGTCGACTAAATAGAAACAAAAGAGTGATTACCAGCATGGTGTCAGGGAAGGGTGTTGTAAGATGTTGGTCAGAGGATACCAAGTTGCATTTTATGTAGATGGATAAGTTTAGATATCAAATGTACAACATGACGACTATATATAATATTGTATTGTATACTGGTTATTTCCCAAGAAAGTAGGTTTTAAGTAATCTTAGTATAAAAAAAGCAATGTGATGATGAGTATACTAATTTTCTTGACTGTAGCAATCATTCACTATGTATATATATCTACTGGATATTTCAAAATAGCAAGAAGAGAGTAACTTGAATGTTTTAACATAAAGAAAAGACAAATGTTTAAGATAATGGACACCTTCTTTACCCAGATTTGATCTACAATTTTATATATGAATGTATTAAATTACCATATTTAGCCCCAAACATGCACATCTATTATACATACATTTAAAAATGTTTAGGAATTTTTGAAGGATCATGGCGGACGGGAGGCAGGATTAGATTGCAGCTCCAACTTGAAAGGATGGAGCAGCATTTGGAGGCCCACATTGTGAATTTTTGCTCCAGAACCACTGCAGGGATAAATCAGGAAACCTGAGAGGGCCCACACACCTCCTGAAGGAAGCATATTGCTGCTGTAGCATCCAGGAGACATCCCCAAATACTGTGAGTGCCCAAACTGTGGAAGTGGGATAGTGGGGGAAACTAAAGATCTAGACTGGAAGATTTTGATGTGACCTGGAGCTAAATCAACTTGGGGAACTGAGCGAAATACAGGGATAGGGAAAGCAGTGGGAAAAGCCTTGAGAGCTCACTGTGTCTTCTAGCTACCTGTGTATCTGCTTGGCTTCACAGGGGTTCTCTAGTAGGGTGGCCAGAGGCACTAGGAAAAGTCTACAGGGAAAAGAAAATCTCCAGCCTAAATTTATTATACTTTGAACTGATCAAGAAGCCTCTTGATCAGAACTCAGGTGGAGAGCATGAATCTAGTATGCAGACTCCACAGGCCAGGGTAGAAGGAAAGCCATACTTGCTTTCCTAGCTGGGAGGCAGGTAGCTTGGGGCAAGTTCTCAGCCCTGATTGCACACTGCCTGAAAACAAAATTGGTGCAGTTAGAGGTGGGACAAAGTGGGACTGAGACTGGCCCTTCAGATTGGCTGGGAACTTGGTAAGAACTGTGACTGCCAGCTTTCCCTCGTTTCCCTGACAACCTGCATAACAGCAAAGTCAGTCATAATCCTCCTAGGAATATAAATAGGTTGACCTGGGAATCTCACCCACATCCCCCACAGCAGCTGCAGTTGCAGCAAGACCTCCCCAAGAAGAGTCTGAGCTCACACATGCCTAGTCCTGCCCCCACCTAATGGTCCTTCCCTACCCACCACGGTAACTGAACACAAAGGGCATATACTCTTGAGAGTTCTAGAGCCCCACGCACTTCCTGTTCTTCTCCATACTGCCACACCGGATGCTCTCTGCAAAGTGCCATCTCCTGGCAGGAGGCAAACAAGCAGCAAAATAGTGCATTGTAAATTCTGGATATCAGCCCCTTGTCAGATGGGTAGACTGCAAAAATTTTTTCCCATTCTGTTGGTTGCCGATTCACTCTACTGACTGTTTCTTTTTCCATGCAGAAGTTGTGGAGTTTGATTAGGTCCCATTTGTCTATTTTGGCTTTTGTTGCCGTTGCTTTTGGCGTTTTGGTCATGAAGTCCTTGCCTATGCCTATGTCCTGAATGGTTTGCCTAGATTTTCTTCTAGGGTTTTTATGGTGTTAGGTCTGATGTTTAAGTCTTTAATCCATCTGGAGTTAATTTTAGTGTAAGGTGTCAGGAAGGGGTCCTGTTTCTGCTTTCTGCACATGGCTAGCCAGTTTTCCCAACACCATTTATTAAACAGGGAGTCCTTTCCCCATTGCTTGTTTTTGTCAGGTTTGTCGAAGATCAGATGGTTGTGGGTATGTTGTATTTCCTGTGAGGCCTCTGTTCTGTTCCATTGGTCTATATCTCTGTTTTGGTACCAGTACCATGCTGTTTTGATTACTGTAGCCTTGTAGTATAGTTTGAAGTCCGGTAGTGTGATGCCTCCTGCTTTGTTCTTTTTGCTTAGAATTGACTTGGCTATGCGGACTCTCTTTTGGTTCCATATGAAGTTTAAGGTGGTTTTTTTCCAGTTTTGTGAAGGTCATTGGTAGCTTAATGGGAATAGCATTGAATTTGTAAATTACTTTGGACAGTATGGCCACTTTCATGATGTTGATTCTTCCTAACCATTAACATGGAATGTTTCTCTATTTGTTTGTGTCCTCTCTCATTTCGTTGAGCAGTGGCTTGTAGTTCTCCTTGAAGAGGTCCTTTACGTTCCTTGTTAGTTGTATTCCTAGGTATTTAATTCTCTTTGTAGCAACTGTGAATGGCAGTTCGTTCTTGATTTGGCTCTCTTTAAGTCTGTTATTGGTGTATAGGAATGCTTGTGATTTTTGCACGTTGATTTTGTATCCTGAGACTTTGCTGAAGTTGTTTATCAGTTTCCGGAGATTTTGGGCTGAGACGATGGGGTCTTCTAGATATACAATCATGTCATCTGCAAATAGAGACAATTTGATTTCCTCCTTTCCAATTTGAATACCCTTTATTTCTTTTTCTTGCCTGATTGCTCTGGCTAGAACTTCCAGTACTATATTGAATAGGAGTGGTGAGAGAGGGCATCCTTGTCTAGTGCCAGATTTCAAAGGAAACGCTTCCAGTTTTTGCCCATTCAGTATGATATTGGCTACAAAGAACTAAAACAGATCTACAAGAAAAAAACAAGCCGATTCAAAAATGGGTGAAGGATATGAACAGACACTTTACAAGAGAAGACATACGGGAGGCCAACAAACATATGAAAAAATGCTCGTCATCACTGGTCATTAGAGAAATGCCAATCAAAACCACATTGAGATACCATCTCACACCAGTTAGAATGGTGATCATTAAAAAATCTGGAGACAACAGATGCTGGAGAGGATGTGGAGAAATAGGAACACTTTTACACTGTTGGTGGGAGTGTAAATTAATTCAACCATTGTGGAAGACAGTGTGGCGATTCCTTAATGACCTAAAAATAGAAATCCCATTTGACCCAGCAATCCCATTACTGAGTATATATTCAAAGGATTATAAATCATTCTACTATAAGGACACATGCACACGAATGTTCATTGCAGCACTGTTTACAATAGCAAAGACCTGGAACCAACCCAAATGCCCATCAATGATAGACTGGATAGGGAAAATGTGGTACATATACACCATGGAATGTTACGCAGCCATCAAAAACGATGAGTTCGTGTCCTTTGTAGAGACATGGATGAACCTGGAAACCGTCATTCTCAGCAAACGGACACAAGAGCAGAAAATCACACACCACATGTTCTCACTCATAGGTGGGTGTTGAACAATGAGAACACATGGACACAGGGAGGGGAGCACTACACACTGGGGTCCGTTGGGAAATGGGGGAGAGATGGGGGTGGGGAGGTGGGAAGAGATACCATGGGGAGAAATGACAGATACTGGTGAGGGGGGAAAAGGCAGCAAACCACACTGCCATGTGTGTATCTATGCAACAATCTTGCATGTTCTTCACATGTACCCCCAAACCTAAAATGCAATTAAAAAAATAGTGCATTATACCACAAAATCTAAGAACTTTGACAGAGTCCATTTCACCCTCCTGCCGCCTCCACCAAAACAGGTCCTGATATTCATGGCTGAGAGACCCATAGAAGGTTCATATCACAGGACTCTGTGCAGACAAACCCCAGTTCCAGCCTGGAACCTCTTAGACTTGCTGAGTGGCTAGATCCAGAAGAGAGATAACAATCACTTCAGCTAGGCTTTCAGGAAGCCACATCCGTAAGAAAAGCAAGAGAGTACCGCATCAAGGGAACACCCCATGAGAAAAAAGAAACCGAAAAGTAGTCCTCAACCCTAGACCTTCCTCTGACAGAACCTACACAAATTAGAAGGAACAATTCTTACTCCCACAAGAATGGCAAGAATCAAAAAAATAAAAAATAGATGGTATAGTTGCAGTGAACAGGGAACACTTCAACACTGATGGTGAGAATGTAAACTAGTACAATCACTATGGAAAAAAGTGTGGAGATTCCTTAAAGAACTAAAAGTAGAACTGCCATTTGATCCAGTGATATCTACTGGATATCTACCCAGAGGAAAAGACGTCATTTTCCTAAATAGAAACTTGTACCCTCATGTTTCTAGCAGCATAATTTGCAATTGCAAAAATGTGGAACCAACACAAATGCCCACAAATCAATGAGTGGATAAAGAAAATGTGTATATTTATATGACAGAATTCTAGTCAGCCATAAAAAAATGAATTAATGGCATTTGTAGTAACCTGGGTGGAACTGAAGACTATTATTCTAAGTGAAGTAATTCAAGAATGGAAAACCAAACATTGTACTTTCTCACTCATAAGTGGGAGGTAAGCTATGAGGATGCAAAGGCATAAGAATGACATAATGGACTTTGGAGACTCAGGGAGAAAGTGTGGGAACAGAGTGAGGGCTAAAAAAAACCTAATAGGATGCACTACGCTGCTCCAGTGATGAGTGCACCGAAATCTCACAAATCACCACTAAAAAGCATATTCATGTAACCAAACAGCACCTGTTCCCCAATAACCTATGAAGATTAAAATAAATATTTAAAAATACATCATCGTATAGCTTAAATGCATGCAATAAAATTAGTACAACTGTAAACAAAAAAAGAAAGATTTGAGAGATGTATAATTGGTTATGGATTTTAAGACTCCACAATTTGAAGAATTAAGTTATTCTCAAATTAATGTACAAGTTCAAAGCAATCTCAACCATAATTCCAGGAGAAATGTTTGTAGATAATGCAAAACTGATTCTAAAATTAATATAAAATGTAATGTGTACAAATAGACAAACAGAAATTTGATAATGATCAAATTTGCAATATTTTTCATACGTTTATTTACCATCTGTGTATTTGTAATAAGGTGTCTGTTAAGATCTTTAGTCCAGTTTTTAATTAAGTTGTTTGTATTGTTGAGTTTTAAGAGTTATTTGTATATTTTTAGATGAGAATTCTTTATTAGATGTGGTTTTGCAATTTTTTTTTTAGTCTGTGGCTTGTCTTTTTATTATTTTTACAGTGTCTTTTTTTTAGCAGGATTTTGAAAATTTTAGTGAAATCTAGCTTATCAATTCTTTCTTTAATGGGCCAGTCTCAGTGGCTCTCACCTATAATCCCAGCACTTTGGGAGGCTGAGGCACGTGGATCACCTGAGGTTAGGAGTTTAAGATCAGCCTGGCCAACATGGTGACACCCCATCTCTACTAAAATTATCTGGACACTAAGGTGCACACCTGTAATCCCAGCTACTCAGGAAGCTGAGGTGAGAGAATTGCTTGACCTCTGGAGGCTAAGATTGCAGTAAGCCAGTATCAGGTCACTGAACTCCATCTGGGGTGACAGAGCGAGACTTCATCTCAAAAAAAAAAAAAAAACAAAACAAAATAATCTTTCTTTAATGGATTGTGCCTTTGGTGTTGTATCTAGAAAGTCATTGCCAAACCCAAGGTCAACTAGATTTTCTTTCATGTTATCTTCTATGAGTTTTATAGTTTTGTGTTTTACATTTAGGTCTATGATTCATTGTAATAAATTTGTGAACGGTGTAAGGTCTGTGTCCAGATTCTTTTTCTTTTTTTCCATATTGGTGTCCAGTTATTTCAGAACCATTATTTCAAAAGGCTATCTTTTCTGCATCATATTGTCCTTTGATAAAGAGTCTATTCATTAACTCTATTCTGTTCTGTTGATCTATTTATTTTTCCCTAATACCACACTTTCTTGATTACGACACCTTAAGAGTAATTCTTGAAGTCAGGTTGTGTCAGTCCTTAAATTTTGTTCTTCTCCTTCAATATTTTGTTGGCTATTCTAGATCTTTTTCCTCTCGTTATAAACTTTATAATAAATTTATCAATATCCACAAACTAGATTGCTGGGATTTTTATTGGGATTGAATTAAATCTATTAATCATCTTGGAAATAACTGATATAGTGATGACGTTGTCTTCCAGTATGACATTCTGGAGACAGAATTATAGAAAAAAGGATCAGTGTTTGTCAGTGGTTAGCAGGGAAAGAGAGATAAACATGCAGAGTGCAGAAGATTCTTAGGGCACTAAAACTACTCTGTATGATACCACCATGGTGGATATATTTCATTATACATTTGTTCAAACCAATAGAATGTACAATACCAAAGTGAATGCTGATGTAAACTATGACTTTAGGTGATGTAATGTGTCAAGGCAGGCTCATCAGTTGTAACAAATGTATCACCCTGATGGGGTATGCTGATAATGGTGGAGGCTCTGCCTGTGTGGGGGCTTTGGGCTTATATGGAAATGGTATGTGCCTTCTGCTAAATTTGCTAAATTTTGCTGTGATCCTAAAACTACTCTAAAAAATAAAATTTACTTTTTCACAAAAAGAATAGATTGGGAATACTTAAGCGTTATCAAAGTGGTAAAATTTAAATAATGGGAAATACCAAGTGTTGGCAAGAAAGTGTAATAACCAGACTCTCAAGAATGTTGGTGGTAAAAAGGTACAACCACTGAGGAAAAAGATGTGCCCATTTGTAATAAAGCTAAGTATCACCTACTCTAGATCAGAAATTCTACCTGTAGATAATTATCTAAGCCTAATAAAAACATATTTTCACAAAAATACATGTACAATAAGTTTATACAATAGCCCAAAACTGAAAAGAGATCATGTGTCATTAACACAAGAATGTATAAGCAAGCTGTGCTATATCCATGTAATAGAACGGTATTTGGTAATAAAAAGGAATAAACTACTGACATATAAAACATGGATAAATATCAAATCATCCTTAATAAATATGTCCTGCACATCTATATTGTATGGTTACACTCATTTAAATTTTCCAAATTAGTGGAATATGTCTAAGATAAAAAAAATTTTTTAGCCTCTTGGTAATAGGAGCAGATTTTGAGAGAATAAGAGAACTGTCTGGGTACTACTAATGTTCCAGATACTAATACAGGCTTGGGTTACTATATAAATATGTCAGAACTTATTAGAAGGTACACTTTATGCATTTTACTTTACATAAATTTTACCCTAGAAGAAAAATAAGAACAGCAAATATACATTAAACCGTGCTTAATGATCTATATGCTAAAATATTTATGGTGACATTTACTGATATCTCTAGGTAACTTGGAAATTCATAAAAATAATAAAATGAATTGAGAAATAAAAATAGTTAAAAGCTGACAAATCAATTTTAGTAAGATGTTAACAGTAGAATAATCAGTGGTGGTATGGGGACTCATTGCAAAATTTCTGACTTTTCTGTATGTTTAATAATTTCCATAATAGATTACTAGAAAAATCAAATTTAAAGAAAATAAAACTCATGAAAGAATATTTATAGCAACTTTATTCTAATAGTCCCAAATTAGAATCAACCCAGGAATTCATAAACATATGAATACTAAACAATCTGTGATATTTTTCAAGAAGGATTAACTAATAGTAGAAGCAACAGCATAGATGAATCTCAAAAACATTAGAGTGTGCAAAGGAACCTGAACACAAAAATGTTTACTGCATGACTCTATTTATAAAAGATTCTAGAACAGGCAAAAATTATAATGACAAAAAGCAGACAGTTTTTGCCTGAGAATTAAGAGTGGGAAATTTTAGCTGCAAAAATATAGCAGAGCATTTGGGGAAAACAACAAAAATATTCTACATTTTGATCATAGTAAAGATGTGTGTATCAGTCAAAACTGATTGAAATGCATACTTAAAACATACAGATTTATAACATGTAAATATACCTCAATAATGCTGATTTGAGGGAAAAAATCTATATGCTTGTTATTCTTTATAACTTTTCAGAGGGTATTATAAATAATCTTATAACCCTTTGCTGAGGGCTGTAATAACTCTAATGTGTTTACATTTTTTCAAGTTTTTTATAGCTAGCCAACTCTTAGAGCTCAAGACATACACCCAATGTCATATTTAACAAAGTACTTTGTCCCTTCTAATAAAGACTGCTGACTTTTCAACCAGCTAGTGGAGTACTCACTGCCTCCCCAAATTCTGCATCACTTGGATACTTTGTCTCAGATGCAAATAACAGAGACTTAACTCAATCTAAAATAGGAAAGACATTGACTCCTAGAACACCAGTAAGATTTTTTTTAATTAATTTTTTATTTTCATAGGTTTCTGGGGAATCAGTGTTATTTGGTTATATGAATAAGTTGTTTAGTGATGATTTGTGAGATTTTGGTATACCCATCACTAGAGCAGCATACTGCACCCTATTTGAAGTCTTTTATCCCTCACCCCCTTCCCAAGCTTTCTCTCTGAGTCTCCAAAGTCCATTGTGTTATTCTTATGCCTTTGCATCCTCATGGCTTGTCTCTCACTTATGAGTGAGAAAATACGATGTTTGATTTTCCATTCCTGAGTTATTTCACTTAAAATAATAGACTCCAATCCCACCCAGGTTGCAGCAAATGCTGTTAATTCATTTTTATGGCTGACTGGTATTCCATTACATATATACCATATTTTCTTTATCCACTTCTGATTGGTGGGCATTTGGGTTGCTTCCACATTTTTTGCAATTGCTGCTGCTATAAACATGAGTGTGCAACTATCTGTTTAGGAAAATGACTTCTTTTCCTTTGGGTAGATATCCAGTAGTGGGACCCTTGGATCAAATGGTAGTTCTACTTTTTATTCTTTAAGGAATTTCCACACTGTTTTCCATAGTGATTGTACTAGTCTATATTCCCACCAGCAGTGTTGAAGTGTTCTCTTTTCACTGCACCCACACCAACATCTATTTTTTTTTATCTTTTTGATTATGGACATTCTTGTGGGAGTAAGATAGTGTGACATTGTGGTTTTGATGTGTGTTTTTCTGATTATTAGTGAAGTTGAGCATTTTAAAAAATGTTTATTGGTCATTTGTATGTTTAATTAAACTAAATATCTTTTGCATGGCAAAAAAAAAAAAAAAAAAAAAAGTAGGTTAAACAGACAACCCACAGAGTGGGAGAAAAATTTCACAATCTATATATCTAACAGGACTAATGCCTAGAAACTACAATGAACTTAAACAAACTAGCAAAAAAAAAAAAAAAAAAAAAAAAAGGAAAAAAGAAAAAAAGGACATGAATAGACCAGTAAGTTTAAATAGGAAGGCTCTGGGAAGAATGGGTATGTGGCTGGCACTTAGGGACAACTAGAACTAAGCAACTAGGTAATGTGTACAGGGCTTTTTTATACTCTCTCTTCCTTTTTAATTAAATTTAATTTTATATGCAGAAGATTTGGTTTAGTTTTTGTTTTCTGGTTTCAGACATCATTTTATACTCCCAACTCTCCATTTTTCACAACATACAACATGGCTCCAGAATTTATGAATTCTAAATGCTATGACTTTCTTAACTGGTGAGTTAATATTAATGCTTTATTGTGTCTGTTTCTTAGTTGCAAAAGTTCCAAGGAAGGATTTCTTTGGCTTATTTTAGTTTACATAGCCACCTGCGGTGCCGTTGACTATGGCCAGGGAACCAGGGATATGGATCGTTAGATATACTAGAGGTTCCAGGTTCCAGTGATAGCTTTGAGGATTTCAGGGTTACATATTTAGAAAGAGCATGTTAAAAAAAAAAAAAAAAGTGACAGTCTGGGAAAACAATCTCATAGATGCTGATGGTAATGTTAATAGGCAAATTGTCATGTATCATGTATTAATCTGAGATTTATCCAAGTATTAAGACACAAGAGAGGGAACTTTTATTCATTTTTTTCTTTTTGCCAAAACAATATTTAATATTTTTCTAAATCCATTCTGAAAAACTGATACACATAGTAGGGAAATAATTTTAAATGCATTTTACGTAAATTATATAAAATATTTCTAAACATTCTGAAATAAGGAAATTTAGATTTTAAATATACTAGCAAAGAAAAAAGTAGTTTAATATAAAACTAACCATCTAGGTAAGAGCAAAATCTGATAATAAGTAGAAATATTTGAAAAACAATGTTCTAGTAAGAACATTAGATAAGAAAAAAATAGGAGATTTAGAGGCTAGGTTTAGCTCAACAATTGAATACTAGTTCTTCCATGCTAGTAATTTCTACCAATCGGTTTTATATTCCACAAATTAAAAAATTTAGAGTGGATGACCTCCAGCATTTCTATGATTGAGATGCTATGGACTGATTCTTGTCACAGAATCCTTTCTTCACACAATTAATGTTAGAAAGTAGATATTCCACAGGGTTATTTTTGGTGATTCCTACTAATGTACTAAAAAAAGAAGAACATAGACTAGAAAATCATTAGCTATTCTGAGATAAATAGAAAGATGAGGGAGTTCAGATTTTCAATCTTAAAATTGTGTTTAAAGCCTGAATTTCCACAAATTATTTTTTCTTTACTCGTCCATACTCCCTCGGTCATTGCTCTGGGTATTAGAAGTATGGAAGAGTATTTTGAAGAATAACTTTCACAAACCTAAAAAAATTATAAAATTCCTTATCAATAAACATTTTTTAAAATTAGCAAGCAATATTTCTGTCATTGCTTCAATTACTTAGATTAAATGACTGACATCATATTATTAAATCCATTTCTGTATACTCATTCACATATATAGCGTATATATGTTTTGTTATATATCCTATATATGTTAAGTGTATATATATACATACATATATGATATATATATCCTATAACAAAGTGAGTGTATATAGCTGTAAATATTTTATTTTTATTTGACTCCTCTAGGCATCCCAATAAAAACATCAATAATTTAAATAAATTTAAAATTAATGTACTTTTAGCAGCAATATGCTGTTTGTTATATTGCATATTGTTCTTTTTGGAATGTGAGAAACTGTAGTAAATATATTTTAACTATATATAAATCAAATATTTTAGGATTTTTGAGGAAATTACTTATTTTCCAAATGTAAAAATTCAAAATATTTTTAAATTCTTATTTTAAAACTGAAAATTCCATAGTTTCAAATAAATGCCATTACATTGGTCTTCATTTCTATCATAGTCTTCCATTGTGTTTTTAAATCAGCTAAGATAAAGCTTTCAATTGTATTTTTAAAACACATTAAAATTTCACATTTTAGAACTTTAAATTCTCCATCACTCAGAATTGGTTTTTGTCCTTCAGATACATTTTTATTCATTTCAAAATAAATACTTTAAAGTTATGCATCTTCACAGGAAATAATAATTTTTTAAATGACCAGTATTCAAAATACTTGTGATTGAACTTCAATAGATTAGTAAATATTAGTTTCTCAATATGTCTCCTCCAAAATTTCTCCATCATTCTATAGCATTTTGAAGGCCAGCAATTTTGTCCATGAGCAACTCCCTAGTAAGAAACATAATCAGGAAGACACAATAGCCTTCAAATAAATGGCTAAAAGCTGTATTTCTATCCTGTTCCATTACTATCGAGGGTGCAGATTCCTCTTACTGCTCTAAGTCAGAAAGTTTGCCCTCAACTAGTAATATGATTCATTTTCTCACAGTTGGAAAGAACCCTTTTGAATTTCAGGCCACACTTCTTAAGCAGTATCTTCCAGTATTTACGGGTATGACTTTCAACATTTATATTTAAATATTCTTATTTTCCAGGAATTAATACTACCTAGAAAAGACAAATTATATCAAAATTAATGTATAGAATTAGATTCTTGAATCAGTATTCTACAAGGCAGGAATTTAGCATATAATTACCGAATGATTAAGCTTTAATGTTGCAATCAGTGAAAATCCATGACTCTTTCATCTTCTAATAATCATTTGTTTGCATGGCAATTTACATAGTTCAGTTGTGAAAATATTTCTTTTATCTTGGTAACCATATACCTGGACAGAATTTTCTTTACTTATTTATTATACCCAGTTTTACAAGGTAAAGAAAAAATTTACAAGATAATGCACAGAAAAAATTTTACAAGAATATTGATTTAATATTGATAGTATATGTCTGTCACGAATATTGATAGTATATGTCTGTCTTACGTTAATGTAAGGAAACCCAGAGGCAGGCAATCCACCAGTGACTAAAGTATTTAACTTTCTGCTTTACCTTCAAAGGCATGGCTTTCATTCTCAAGATTACTTCATAATCCAAGATGGATACTAGAGCTGCAGCCATTAAATAAAAAGTTTGTAGGCCAGAAGAAAGAAGAGAAGGCAAAAGTGACAATTCTTCCAGTTAAGTTGTTTCTTTTAGGCAACTTTCCTGAGTAGTTTCCCTAATACTTCTCCTTTTATCTCTCCTTTTAAATTGGCTGCTCTAGACCAAGTTCATCTCTTACAGAACTCAGTTGAAACTAACAAGACATTAGCTATACATGCTAATATAATAACATACAATAACATCCCTTAGTACCACAGAATTAATGATCATGTGTTTATGGATTGGTTTTTTGTTGTTTTGTTGTTGTTGCTGCTGCTGTAACACAAAAATGACAATATTTTGTAGACACCAAACTATTGAACCACATCTTGACTCATTGTCTTCTGGTGTTTTATATTATGGACTAAATTCTATAGTGGTCCCTTCCTTTATAGATAAATTGTATGGATTTTTTGTCCTGATGATTTGTAAAATGCCATTTTTAGCATTATAAAACAAATGACCATGATATAATTTGTTCTTACCTGGCATTTCTAGATGTATAAATTCAAGATTTCCTTCAGTTCACAAAACTACTCACATCTTTCATAAATTACATAATTTACATTTTGTTTTGTTTGCCTAAACTTGATCTCAGTAAACCTAAGCTGTTACTTTTGAAATTTTTTGATGTGCAGTAATGAATTTCCTTAAAATGGAGAGTTTTCTATTTCCATAACAGTTTCTGTCATCTACAGGACCTTAATGCTCCTGATAAGTTCTGTCATCTACAGCACCTTAATGCTCCTAATAAGATGATTCTAACAGAATCTTTTATATTTACCTAAACATGATACCATACTTCTTTCCAGAGCAAGAATTTCTGATACGTCCCTCTTTACTATAATTTTGTCTTATTTTCCCTCAAATTCTCAGAAATATTTTGAAAAATTTGTTTTATAAATTATTTTTTCTTTAACCATGGATTTTAGAAATTTTATTATTTTTATGGTTTTTAATCTTTGTAGATGGAATTTCAAAAGAAAAGATTTAAACATTTGTTCTCTAGCTGAATTCTACTGGAGGTGCAAAGAGAAGCTGGTAACATTACTTTTCAAACTATTCCAAATAATTGAAAAGGAAGGACTCTCCCAAACTCATTTTATGAGGTCACCATCATCCTAATACCAAAACCTGGCAGAGACACAACAAAAAGAAAGAAGAAGTTAGGCCAATATCTCTGATTAACATCGAGGATGAGAAAATCCTCAATAAAACACTGGGGAACTGAATTCAGCAACACATCAAAAAGCTTACTCACCATGACCAAGTCGACTTTATCCCTGAGATGCAAGACTGTTTCAGCATACACAATAAATATAATCCATCACATAAACAGAGCCAGTGACCAAATCCACATGATTATCTCAACTGATGCAGAAGGGGCAGAGAGGTCCTATGTTTATGTCATCTCATTTCCCTCAATAGACACAACTTACATAACTGTAATACAATAGCAAACCAAGAAATTTGGATTGCTACAATTTGTATATTTTTATACCATTTTATCACATATGTTGATTTGTGTAACCACCACTACAATCAAGATAGTAATCTATTCCATGAACAGAAAGATCTCCTTCATGTGGTTCCATTATAATTAAACCAACCTAAGAACCACCATCCTTACTTTCTGGTAACCACTAATCTTTCTTCCACCTCTATAACTTTGTCATTTCAAGAATATTATATAAATTGAATCATACAGTATGTGACCTTTTGAGATTAACTTTTTTTCCACTTAGAAAAATGCATTGAAATCCATTCAATATTGCATGTATCAGTAGTTTGTTCCTTTTACTGAGTGGTATTTTATCAAATAGAAGGAGATGACCCTTGTGATTTCACCAACTACAGTCTTGAGTCAATTATATTGCTTCATTGCAGAGTAGGAACCCAAACAGAAACTGGTGTCTGAATATACACATACTGGCATTCAAAGAATCTAAGGTGGCTAGAATTTGCATCAGAATACAAAATCAGATTGGTCTTTAGATAGTAAGGAATTGTGCATGCCTGCTTTAAAATTCCCCAGATATAAAGTAATAAATAGACTAAAAGTCTCCAGGGCTCACATACCTCTAAGATTGGTTTGATTCTCATTAGATAGACTAGAGAGACCTCAAAATACAGGACAAAACATAACACTGTATAAAAAGTCATACCTTAGTAATGAGGCTAAAGTAGAAGCTGAACAATGGCTAATCTGGACTCATATTTCAAAAAGAAAAAATTTTAATTTATCAAGCTTTACAAATATATTGGTTCTGAAATAACTTACATGCCTGACAGAATCAAATCCGTCCTTATTTAAAATGATATTAAATATTCAGTACTTAGCTACAAAAAAAAAAAATTAACAATATCTGACATTCAGTCAAAATGTAACAAGTATGCAAAGAGAAAAAAACTATAATATGTGTGTAACTGAAGGAAAACATCTATAAAAGGCATAAATGATAGAAATTATGAAGTTACCAGAAAATGACTTGAAGACTGCTAATATAAATTTTATAAATATGCTTAAGTATATAAACAGCATAAAAATAGACAGATGAAATGCGAATGAAACCTCTATGAATAAAAACAGAATTCTATATTTTTAAAAATAAACATGTAAATTATATCTTAATGAAGCTGTTAATTCTTTGAAAATGAAATAATATCTAAAATTAAAAACATACAGAACTGGATTTATAGCAGACTGGATGTTTCAGGAAAAAGTTCAGAACTTGAAAACATAGTAACAGCATCAAAGATACTAAAGACTTAAACGAATATAACAGAAGTGACCTATACAAAAATATTGAGCAATATAACATACATGTAACTGGAAATCAGAGAAAGGAGTGAGAAGGACAGAAAAATATTTATATAAAAAATGGCCAATACTTTCCCAAATTTGATAAAAATCGTAAACAAACAGATCCAGGAAACTTTCATGTATAGAATAAGAACTGTGAAGAAACATACACCAAAGTACATCATAACCAAATTTCCAAAATCCATTGATAAAACTGAAAATGTTAAAATAACAGAGGAGAAAGAAGAAAAAAGAAATTAACAGTAGACTTCTTGGCAGAAACTCTGCTGGCCAACAGGCAATGAAATAACAACTGTGAAGTATTTAATTTCTGCATCATCAAAAATTTGTTTCAAAAAGCATAATAAAATCAAGATTTGTTCTGATCATTAGAAACAGAAAATTCATCACTAGAGGTATGAATTACAATACATTTCCCAAAAATATTAGGAGAAAATTTATACCACATGAAAATTAACCTATAAAAAAAAAATAAAGACAACCCCCCCCCAAAAGACAAATACATAGGAAATATAAAAATCATTTTTTTCTTTATTTACATATTGTTAAAATTTAATCATGACTAAAAATAATAACAATGCCTTGTAAGATTAGCACAAATGTCAGAAAAATTATGGAGAATGGAAAATGAAATACATCATTGAAAGCTTTTATATATTGTGTCACACTATTAACATTGTTTGAAGTTAGACATTGGTAAGGAAAAATGTATATAATAAGCTCTAGAATAATGACCAAACAAAAAAAAGAATTAAATGTTTTTAATACTGATGATAAAATGTAATCCTAAAAAATTTAAATTTACTAAAAAACACAAAGAGAAAAAAAGGAACAAAGTATAAAATAAATAGCAAAATAGTAGATTTAAAATGAACCACATCAGTAATTATAGTAAATGTAAATGGTCTAAACACTTTAATTAGTATAAAGATATTACTAAGGAAGTAATTCACCTTAAGTATCAAAATACATAAAAGTTTAAAAAAGATTTAAAAGTCTACATACAAACACTAATTATAAGAATACTGGAGTAGCTCTGCTACATATCAGAAGAAGTAAATTTCAGGTAGTTTTAGGAGTAATTTCAGGTAGTAATAAAGAAGCTGCAATAATGACAAAATGTTTATTTTATTTAAAAATATACAAAAATTATTAAAATGAATTATAAAAGAGCTTTAAAAATATAAATTAAAAAGTACTAAAAGAAGAACTCCAGAAATTCAGAATCATAGTTGGATATTTGAACACTCTTCTCTGAGCAATTGAAAAGTTTAAAATAGTATTCAAGATATAGAAATCTTATTCAAAAACTCCACCAACCAGCTAGATCTAAGTGTCATTTATAGTAGAATTCATATTCCTTTCTTATGCACATACATCATACACCAAGATAAACAGTATTCTGAACCATAAAATGACTCCCAATAAATTTCAAAGTGTAATGTTATCTGACAGCAATTAAATTAAACTATATGTTAATGTCATGAATACATGTGGAAAATATACAAGTATTTGAAACTTAAACAATATGCCTCCAAATAAATTTATATACCATCAAAAATCACAAGAAAATTAGTATTTATTTTGAATTGTATAAACATGAAAATGCAACATATCAAATGTGTGTGAACAAACAAAGTACTGCTTAGAGAGAAATTTATAGCAATCAATATTACATTAAAAGTAAGAAAGAGCTAAAAATCAATGATCTCTCTAACTACCTTGAGGACCTAGGAAAAGAAGAACAATTTATACAAAAAGTAAATAGGTAGAAGGAATTAATAAAAACAGGAGCAGAAATCAGAGAAATAGAGAAAATCAACAGAGAAAAATCAATTAAACCAAAAATTGTTTGTTTGAAAAGATTAGTAAAATTACCAAGCTTCTAAATAACCTTATCAAACATACAAAACAATCTTCCTATCTCTGTGACCTGAAGGTAATTAGGTGACTGAAGATAATCTGTGTCATTTGATTTTACATAAATGACAAGGTGACTTTATAAGCTTCATTTTATTTGATAGCCGATACAATATACTTGTGAAAGAAATGAAATAACTAGTTTGAGTAATATAGAATGATGTCATTGCCAAATAAATGGTTGCTGGGACTGGAAATTTTAAGTATTATAAAGAGTAGATGTTGGGTGGAAACAAAAGCTGTTTTCAGATATATTCAAGCTGGCTGTGTTGCAGAGTCGTTAGACTTGCTGTATAACTACTGAGAGCATGAATCTACAAATACATGGAAACTGAAACAAATATGACCATCATTATTTTTTAAATAAAAGAGAGTGTCTACTGAACTCCCATAGCAAACTGTTATATTCTCTTGTGGCATTAGTGCACTTATAAATTATTTATGTACATACCATCTCCCTAACAGGAAAGCAAATAATATATCATTATTTTGCATTTCCTACAATATTCATATCTGGCACAAAATTTTACATCATACTTTCCTTCTTATATACTTTCGATAAAGAGTTTTAAAATAATCATTATTAAAAGAAAAAAGGAAAAATGGAAAGGAGGGGGAGGGAGGAAAATAAATTGAGTTAGTTATCTTCTACAGAAAGATTTAACCAAAAGGTGTACGATACTTCTTTCATTTTGTTGTTTAGGCTATAGAAGGAGCAACAGAGTATTTTATCACAAGGGTTGTTTCACAAAGTATGTTCTAGCAAGCATTATTATTCAAAAGCTGACCCTTGCATTGTTGCTAGTAAATGGATGTGTGTTCAAAACCTGATGAGATGAAGTATAGAACATAAGAGTAAGTATACAGGAATACTTACAGTATCTAGACATGTTAACTTTATGTCTTTTAGAACTGATTATAAAATTAGTTGGTCATGTTTTGTATGTATTTATTTTATTTTTATAATAATCAAGCATCATATTTTATAAAAGTTATTAGTCTACACAAAGTAGATGTTTTAATACTTTATTCCAGATAGTTTGAAAGCACTGCAATAGAATAACATTCCCTAAAGCTATCTTGTTTTGTAGTTTTCCATGACAAAATAGTTCGGACAATGGGTGATGGTGTCACGTTTACTGATTTTAGTGCGCATTAAAGTCTCTGAAAATTAAATCAGCCTCCTTAATTGTTTTATTCATTATTTTTAATTATTTGTGAGCACAGAATTATTTTCATGTAGAACTATTAAGACTCTGGGTAAAGATTGTTCAAATGAACACAGTCAAATTATGTGATATAAAAGATATGAGGAATTACCCAAGTTTGTGACATTTTAATGATCATATCAGATCTCTTTCAAATTTCCTTTTTAAAAAATAATTTAAAATATTTTTAGTTATCTAAATATTAACGTGAGATATAACCTCTTAACAAAGTTGCAAATATTCAATATAGTATTGTTAACTACAGGAAAAGAGTTGTGACAAATCTCTAGAATTTACTTATCTTGTACTACTAAAACTGTATACCCATTAAGTAGCAATTTTCATTTCTCCCTACTCCTGCCCCTGGAAACCTCTATTCTGTTTCTATGAGTTTGACATTTTTAGATACCTCAATATAAGTGAATCATAAATTGTCCTTCCATGATTGGCTTATTCCACTTTGTATACTGTCTTCCAAGTCATCTATGTTGTTGAATGTGGCAGAATTTCCTCCCCCTACCTTTTTTTTTTTTTTTTTTTTTTGGAGACAGAGGCTTGCTCTGTCACCCAGGTGAAGTGCAGTGGTGCGATCTCAGCTCACTGCGATCTCCGCCTCCCAGGTTCAAGTGGTCCTTCCGAGTAGCTGGGACTACAGGGATACGCCAAGGCGCCTGGCTAATTTTTCTATTTGTAGTAGAGACTGGGTTTCACCGTGTTGGCTAGGCTGCTCTGGAACTCTTGACCTTAGGCATTCTGCCCACCTTGGCCTCACGAAGTGCTGGGATTGAAGGCAAGAGCCACTGCAATGGGCCATAATTTCCTTCTTTTTTAAGGCTGAATAATATATAAGGCACGTTTTGTTTATCCATTTATCTTTCAATAGATATTTGAGTTGTTTCTGTATATTAGCTATTGCAAATAGTACTGCAACAAACATGAGAGGCCAGATGTTTCTTCAAGATCCAGATTTAATTATTTTAGATACATTCCAATCAGTAGCATTGTGGGATAATATGCTCTTTCAGTTTTTTTTTTAATTTTTAGAGAAATTTTTATACCATTTTTCACAGCAGTTGCATCATTTTACATTCCCACAGATAATGTACAGTTACATGGATTTCTCCACATCCTCACCAATATTTGTTATCTTTTTTAAAATTGCCATCTTAATAGATGTGAGGTGATATCTCCTTGTTTTATGTAAGATTTAAAACTGTAAAACTCTAGAAAAAAATCACAGGGGAAAACCATCCTAACATTGGTCTAGGAAATGACTTATTGGATATAACAACAAATATACAAGTAACAAAAACAAAAATAGTGGGACGACATCAAATGTAAAAGTTTCTACACAGCAAAGAAAACAACAGAGGCATAAAATAGTTCAAGGAAAGGGAGAAAATATTAACAAATCACGGTAACATCTGTTAAGAGGTTAATATGAAAAATATATAAGGAACTCCTACAACTCAATAGCAAACAAAACAAAACAAATAAAAACAAAACAGTTAAAACTTAGCAAAGGATATAAGTAGATATTTCTCCAAAGAATATGTTAGAAAAAACCAAGAAGCACATAAAGAGGTGGTCCACATCACTAATTGTCATGGAAATTCAACTTTTTCAAATATCTAAGCATATTAGAAAACTTTTCTAATTTATGAGTCCTCAGCTATTTATGAGTCCTCAACTGATGTATAATTATTTGACAATTCAATCATGATTTTCCATTACCAGAAGTAGTTTGGTTCTTTTTTAAAATACTTAAGTGCTATATTAGATATTTTGAATTACATGAAATATACTTTACATGGTAAGTGTAAAGTGAGATAATAGTTTTCAATAATATCATAAAATTCACAACTAGAAAATAGTTTATTGCTTTTTAAATGTATATGTGTCTAATAAACTTAATAGGTAAGTTGTATAATATAACTTTTGTCATAAATATTGAAGATAGTTTTAAATTGTCATTCCACTTTCATATGAAATCATTTTTCTTTTATAATTTTCCTTGAACAGACCATTTTAATGTCTTTGCCAGCAAAAATTACAATAACTCTTCCAAAGAATAGAGTATGATGATTTTTATTTAACTGGTGCCTTTCATTCCATATGTTCTTAGGAATATATCACTAAGAAAATATTTCAATATCCATTTTATAGAACAGATTAGGTATATAGTTAGCAAAGAAGAAATTTAGTCATTGGTGTAACATAACCTTCCATAATGTCAAAAATACCCAAAGTGTAAAACTGTCAGAAATCTTGTCTGTCCTCACAGCTTTTTCACTAGGAAGATAGTTAAACTTTAAAATAAGAGCTGTAAAGCAAACTGGAAAATTGCCACATACAATTAATTAGCAATGGTAGAAGTTAGATAATTAAAAATAATACTTCACTCTGACCTAATAACCAGATAAAAATTAGTTTTTAATCTTCTCATTTTTGTATTACATGTGAAAATACTAACATGTATAGAGAGATTTGACTTCCTTTTTATATTTGCTTTAAGTAGAAAAGTCTATAGAAATGCCAGTGAAACTCACTCTCAGAATAAAATGTGTTATCTTGTGATCATTTATAAATTTGAAGCTTCATTAAAATCAGTTTGCCAATCTTTATATAATATTCCAATTTAGAAACACTGCCCTGTGTCTGAATGAATCAGAAAATCTTGCTAACATTTTAGATTTGCTCAAGGACGGGAAATATTTCAGAAATTCAGAATTCAAAAAACTTTAACATTAAGTTGGACTTTGATTTTTAATAAGATAAAAATAAAATTTTGTTATTTTCTGTGAACCATTTTAATGAGTGGTATTGACAAATAGACAAATATCTAATGTAATACTCAAGAGTTCAAGAAAAAGAATGGTAAACATAATTGTTTTCAAAATTTAAAGTGTTGGCCTTTTCAATATAGTTAAAAACCTAGGGCCAGTAAATACATACTACAGAAAAGTATATTAAAATGTCAAATATAATTTTTAAAATTATCTTTATTTCAATAGCTTTTTGGGAACAGGTAGTGTTTGGTTACATGAGTAATATTTATTGGTAATTTCTGAGATTTTGGTGCACCCATCATTCACTCAAGCAGAGGACACTGTACCCAATGTGTACTCTTTTATCTCTCTCCCTGCTCCCATTAGTTCCCCCGAGTCTCCAAAGTTCATTGTATAATTTTTGTGCCTTTACATCCGCATAGCTTGGCTCTCACTTAAGAATGAGAGCATAACAATGTTTCATTTTCCATTCCTGAGTTATTTCACTTAGGATAGTGGTCACCAATTCCATCCAGGTTGCTGCAAGTGCCACGATTTTATCCCTTTTTGTGGATGAATAGTATTCCATGGTGTGTGTGTGTGTGTGTGTGTGTGTGTGTGTGTATATGTGTGTGTATATATATATATACATATACACACATACATACACACCACATTTTCTTTGTCCACTGATTGATTGATGGGCATGTGGACTGGTTCCATATTTCTGCAATTGTGAATTGCAAAAATTCACAAAAATTCAAAATTGCAATTGCAGATTTTTCACACACTGCTATAACATGTGTGATGGTATCTTTTTTTTTTAATATAGTGACTTCTCTTCCTCTGGGCAGATATACAGTACTGGGATTACTGGATAAAATGGTAGATTTACTTTTAGTTATTTAAGAAATTTCCACACTGTTTCCGATAGTGGTTCTACTAATTTACATTTCTGCCAATTGTGTAAAAGTGTTTCCTTTTCACCACATCCACAGCAACATCTATTACTTTTTTTATTATTGTTATTATGGCTATTCTTGTAGGATTAAGGTAGTATCGCACTGTCATTTATTTTCATTTACCCTCATTAGTGATATTGAGGATTTTTCATATGTTTTTAGGTCATTTGTATATCTTCTTTGGAGAATTGTCTATTCAGGTACTTAGCCCACTTTTTGAAAGGATTCTTTGTTTTTTTCTTGCTGAATTGAGTTTCTTGTAGATTCTGGATATTAGTCCCTTGTCAAAGGTATAGATTGTGAAGATTTTCTCCTACTCTGTGGCTAGTCCATTAACTCTGCTGGTTATTTCTTTTGCTGTGCAGAAGCATTTTAGTTTAATTAAGTCCCAACTACTTATTTTTGTTGTATTTGCTTTTGGGTTCTTGGTCATGAAGTCTTTGCCTAAGTCAGTGCCTATAAGAGTTTTTCCAATGTTGTCTTCTAGAATTTTTATAGTTTCAAGTCTTAGATTTATTTATTTATTTATTTATTTATTTATTTATTTATTTAGCATGTGTGTGTACTCTAGGTTCTAGGGTATATGTATAGATCATGCAGAAGTGTTGCATAAGTACATACATGGCAAGGTGATTTCCTGCCTTCATCCCCCCATCAACTCTATCTGGCGTTTCTCCCCATTGTTATCCCTCCCCAACCTCCTCACCCTCACAGTCTCTCCTCTAGCTTCCCTGCAACAGACCCCAGTTTGTGATGTTCCCCTTCTTGTGTCCATGTGTTCTCATTGTTCAACACCAACCTATAAGTAAGAACATGAGGTGTTTTATTTTCTGTTCTTGTGTCAGTTTGCTGAGAATGATGGTTTCCAGATTCATCCATGTCCCTACAAAGGACACAAACTCATCGTTTTTTCTGGCTGCATAGTATTTCATGGTGCATATGTGCCACATTTTCCTTGTTCAGTCTATTGTTGATGAGCATTTGAGTTAGTTCCAGGTCTTCGCTGTTGTAATCAGTGCTGCAATGAACATACGTGTTCATGTGTCTTTATAATAGAATGATTTATAATCCTTTGGGTATATGCCCAGTAGTGAGATTGCTGGGTTACATTGAATTTTTATTTCTATATCCTTGAGGAATCACCACACTGTCTTCCACAGTGGTTGAACTAATTTACACTCCCACCAACAGTGTAAAAGTGTTCCTATTTCTCCACATCCTCTTGAGCATCTGTTGTCTCCTGATTTTATAATGATCACCATTCTATGAGAGCCTGTGTAGTCAAGACAATCCTAAGCAAAAAGAACAAAGCTGGAGGCATCATGCTGTCTGGCTTCAAACTATACTACAAGGCTACGGTAATCAAAACAGCATGATACTGGTACCAAAACAGAGACATAGACCAATGAAACAGAACAGAGGCCTTGGAGGCAATGCCACATATCTACAGCCATCAAGTCTTAGCTTTAAGTCCTTGATTTATCTTGAGTGTATTTTGTATAAAGTGAGAGATGAGGATCCAGTTTCATTCTTCTACATATGGCTTGTAAATTATCCCAGAATCATTTGTTAAATAGGGTGTCTTTCCCCACTTTATGCCTTTGTTTGCTTTGTCAAGGATCAGTTGGTTGTAAGTATTTAGCTTTATTTCTGGGTTCTTGATTTTGTTCCGTTAATTCATATGCCTGTCTTCATATCTGTACCATGCTGTTTGGGTGACTATGGCATTATAGTATAGTTTAAAGTCAGGTAATGTGATGCCTTCAGATTTGTTCTTTTTGCTTAGTCTTACTTTGGCTATGCAGGCTCTTTTTTGGTTTCATACAAATTTTATAATTTTTTTTTTAGTTCTATGAAGAATTATGGTCATATTTTGATGGGAATTGCATTGAATTTGTAGATCACTTTTGGGACTGTGACTATTATGGTCATTTTCACAATACTGATTCTACCCATCCAAAAGTGTGGGATGTGTTTTCATTTGTTTGTGTAATTGGTGGGTTCTTCAACAGTGTTTTGTAATTTTTTTTCTATACGGGGCTTTCACTTCCTTGGTCAAGATTATTCCTAAGTATTTTACTTTTTTGCAACTATTATAAAAGGGATTGAGTTCTTGATTTGATTTTCAGCTTGGTTGCTGTTGCTGTATAGCAGAGCTACTGATTTGTGTACATTAATTTTGTATCCTGAAATTTTGCTGAATTCATTTGTCAGTTCAGGAGAGTTTTGGAGGAGTGTTTTGGATTTTCTAGGTATACAATTATGTAATCAGTAAACAGTGATGGTTTTACTTTCTTTCTACCTATTTGAATGCCCTTTATTTCTTTATCTTGTCTGATTGTTCTGACTAGGACTTCCAGAGCTATGTTGAAGAGGAGTGCTGAAAGTGGGCATCCTTGTCTTGTTCCAGTTCTAAGGAGAATTCTTTCAGCTTTTCCCCATTCAGTATTATGTTGTCTATGCGTTTGTCATAGATGGCTTTTATTACATTAAGATCTGACCTTCTATGCCGATTTTGCTGAGGGTTTTAATCATAAAGTGATGCTGAACTTTGTCAAATGGTTTTTCTGTGTCTGTTGAGATGATCATGTGAATTTTTTTTTACTTCTGTTTATGTGGTATATTATATTTATTGACTTGCAGATGTTAAAACATCCCTGTATCACTGGTGTGAAACCCACTTGATCATGGTGGATTATGTTTTTCATATGCTGTTAGACTTGGATATCTAGTATTTCCTTAAAGATTTTTGCATCTATATTCATCAGAGATATTGGTCTGTAGTTTTTGTTGCTGTTGTTATGTCATTTCCCTGTTTTGATATTAGGGTGATACTGGCTTCAGAGAATTATTTAAGTAGGATTCCCTCTTTATCTTGTGGAGTAGTATCAGTAGGATTGGTACCAATTCTTCTTTCAATATCTGATAGAATTCATCTGTGAATCTGTCTGGTCCTGGAATTTTTTTTGGCTAGCAATTTTTTATTACCATTTCAATCTTGCTGCTTGTTATTTATGTTTTCAGAGTTGCTGTTTATTCCCAGTTTACTCTTGCAAAGTTTTATCTTTCCAGGAATTTATCCATCTCCTATAGGTTTTCTAATTTATGTGTGTAAAGGTGTTTATAGTAGCCTTGAATTATGTTTTTGTATTTCTGTGAGATCAGTTGTAATATCTCCTGTTTCATTTCTAATTTAATTTGTGAAGATTTTTTAATTTTTTTTCTTAATCTCTCTAATGGTCTATCAATTTTATTTTTCTTTTCAAAAACCAAGCATTTTATTTCATTTATCCGTGGTATTTTTTTGTTCTAATTTCATTTAGTTCTGCTCTGGTCTTGGTTACTTCTTTTCTTCTTATGGGTTTGGGTTTGATTTTTTTCTTACTTCTCTAGCTCCATGAGGTGTGACTTTAGATTGTCTATTTAGGCTCATTCTTTTTGATGTAGGCATTTAATGCTATGATCTTTTATCTAAGAGCCACTTGTGCTGTATCTCAGAGGTTTTGATAGGTTGTGTTACTATGATTGTTCAGTTGAAAGAAATTTTAATTTTCATCTTGATTTCATTATTGACCTAAGGATCATTAGGGGCAGAGTATTTAATTTCCATGTATTTGCATAATTTTGAGGTTTCCTTTTAGAGTTGATCTCCAATTTTATTCCACTGTAGTCTGAGAGAGTAATTGATATAATTTCTATTTTCTTAAACTTGTTGAGTCTTGTTTTGTGGTGTATCATATGGTCTATCTTGGAGAAAATTCCATGTGCTGATGAATAGAATGTATATTCTGTAATTATTGGGTAGAGTGCTCTGTAAATATTTGTGAAGTCCATTGGTCCTAGGGTACAGTTTAAATCGATTGTTTCTTTGTTGACTTTCTGTCTTGATGACCTGTCTAGTGCTATCAGAGGAGTATTAAAGTCCCCCACTCTTGTTATGTGGCTGTATATCTCATTTCTTAGGCATAGTAATAATTGCTTTGTCTCTGTCTTTTTTAACTGCTATTGCTTTAAAGTTTGGTTTGTCTGATAGAAGAATAGCTACTCCTGCTCTCTTTTTGTGTCCACTTTCATGGAATATCTCTTTTTCACCCCTTTAACTTAAGTTTATGTGAGTTCTTATGTGTCAGGCAAGTATCTTGAAGACCATGGATACTTGATTGGCAAATCCTTATCCATTCTGCCATTCTGTATCTTGTAAATGGAGTGTTTAGGCCATTTACTTTCAACATTTATATTAAGATATGAAGTACTATTTTATGTATTGCTCTATTTGTTGCCTGAATACCGATTTTTAAAAATTTACTCATTGTGTTATCGTTCTATAGGTCCTGTGAGATTTCTGCTTTGAGGATATTATACTTTGGTGTATTTTGATTATTTGTTTCAAGATTTAGAGCTCCTTTTAGCAGTTCTTGAAGTGCGGGCTTGGTAGTGGAAAGTTATCTCAGCATTTGGTTGTTTGAAAAAGACTCTATCTTTTCTTGCCCATGCCTATGTCCTGAATGGTATTGCCTAGGTTTTCTTCTAGGGTTTCATGGTTTTAAAACTTACAATCCTTTGACCACTTTTCGATGGGATTGTTTGGGTTATTTTGTAAATTTGTTTTAGTTCTTTGTAGATTCTGGATATTAGCCCTTTGTCAGATGGGTAGCTTGCAAAAATATTTTTCCATTCTGTTGGGTGCTGGTTCACTCTAATGTTTGCTTCTTTTGCTGTGCAGAAGCTTTTAAGTTAGATTAGATCCCATTTGTCTATTTTGAATTTTGTTGCCATTGCTTTTGGTATTTTTAGTCATGAAGTCCTTGCCTATGCCTATGTCCTGAATTGTATTGCCTAGGTTTTCTTCTAGGATTTTTATGGTGTTAGGTCTTACTTTTACATCTTTAATCCATCTGGGGTTAATTTTTGTATAAAGTGTAAGGGAGGGGTCCAGATTCAGCTTTCTGAATATGGTTAGCCAGTTTTTCCAAGACCATTTATTAAACAGAGAATCCTTTCGCCATTGCTTGTTTTTGTCAGGTTTGTCAAAGATCAGATGATTGTAGATGAGTGGCATTGCCTCTGAGGCCTCTGTTCTGTTCCATTGGTCCGTATCTCTGTTTTGGTACCAGTACCATGCTGTTTTGATTACTGTAGCCATATAGTATAGTTTGAAGTCAGGTAGCATGATGCCTCCAGCTTTGTTCTATTTGTTTAGGATTCTCTTGGCTGTGAGGGTTCTTTTTTGATTTCATATGAAGTTTAAGGTGTTCTTTTCCAGTTCTGTGAAGGACGTCAGTGGTAGCTTGATAGGGATAGCATTGAATCTATAAATCAATTTGGACAGTATGGCCATTTTCACAATATTGAATTTTCCTAACCATGAGCATAGAATGTTTTTCTATCTGTGTCCTCTCTTATTCCTTGAGCAGTGGTTTGTAATTCTCCTTGAAGAGGTTCTTCACGTCCTTTGTTAGTTACATTCCTAGGTAATTTATTCTCTTTGTAGCAATTGCGAGTGGGAGTTTACTCATGATTTGACTCTCTGTTTGTCTGTTATTGGTGTATAAGAACTCTGGTAATTTTTGCACATTGATTTTGTATTCTGAGACAGCTGAAGTTGCTTATCAGCTTAAGGAGATTTTGGGTAGAGATGATGGGGTCTTCTGAATATATAATCATCTTGTCTGCAAATAGAGGCAATTTGATTTCGTCTTTTCCTAATTCAGTAAACTTTTTTTTTTTCTTGCCTGATTGCCTGGGCCAAAACTTTCAATACTATATTGAATAGGAGTGGCGAGAGAGGACATCCTTGACTTTTGCCAGTTTTCAAAGGGAATGCTTCCAGTTTTTGCCCATTTAATATGATACTGGCTGTGGGTTTGTCATAAATAGCTTTTATTTTTTTTTTGAGATATGTTCCTTTGATGCCTAATTTATTGAGAGTTTTTAGCATTAAGGGCTGTTGAATTTTGTCGAAGTCCTTCTCTGCATTTTTGAAATGATCATGTGGTTTTGATTACTGGTAGTGTTTATATGATGGATTATGTGCTATTGGATTCTATTTGCCAGCTTTTTTTTTTTTTTTTTTTTTTTTTTTTTTTTTTTTTGAGGATTTTTGTAATAATGTTCATCAGGGATATTGGCCTGAAATTTTCTTTTTAAGTTGTGTCTCTGCCGGGTTTTGATATTAGGATGATGTTAGCCTCATAAAATGATCTAGGGATGATTCTCTCTTTTTATTGTTTGGAATAGTTTCAGAAGGAATGGTACTAGTTCCTTTTTGTACCTCTAGTAGAATTCAGCTGTGACAGTCTGGTCCTGGACTTTTTTTGGTTGGTAGGCTATTAAATGTTGTCTCAATTTTAGACCTTGTTATTGGTCTGTTTAGGGATTCGACCTCTTCCTAGTTTAGTCTTGGGAAGCTTTAAGTGTCAGGAATTTATTTCTTCTAGATTTTCTGGTTTATTTGCATAGAGGTATTTATAATATTATCTGATGGTAGTTTATATTTTTGTGGGATTAGTGGTTTGCTGCCTTCATCCCCCTATCACCTATATCTTGTATTTCTTCCCTCATTATCCCTCCCCACCCTCCCCACCCAGCTGTCCCACCCCTACTGCCCCCCACACACACTGACCACAGTGTGTGATGCTCCACTCTCTGTGTCCACGTGTTCTAATTGTTCAACACCAGCCTATGAGTGATAGCATACAGTGTTTGGTTTTCTGTTGGTGAGAGAAATTGCTTTCCTGGCAGGAGCCACAGTTTCATATTCTTTAAGATAGATTTCACATACCTTGGGTTAAGAAGGCATCAGAGAGACTTTGAGACTGAGATAAGATAATTAGGAGAATAAGCTAGTACTAGAAGGAATTGATGCCAGGAAAGTGGAATATGTTAGTGAAGTTTAGGAAGTTATATTGTTTTCAGAGCATTCTGGAAGTAGTAGCAGAGATTACAAGAATTGAAAAAAACTTAAAAGAGAGTAATTAGTGAAATTAAAGACAGTACACCTGTCTCTGAATAGTTGGAATGCCAGTCAGGAGCTGAGGTCTGAGAGAACCTAAGTGTAAACTAACTGTAGAAACAGGCTGAGGTTTATTCACGAGAAATAATAACTGAATAGTAAGAATTTGGACAGAATCAATATGATCATGTTCTAGTAAGAAGGACCAGACACACCCTTCACTCTTAAACAGCAACATTGTATGCAATATTGCATAAAACAAATTACATGCAACAGTAGTTTTCAGATATCTAACAATAGCACAGGAAAAAGACTCTTGAGGAAAGGAAAACAAGCAAGGAAAGCCCATGACTGCCGTGCCGTAGAATGCAAAGTTATGGTGCAACATGTGAAAATGAACCAGTATAATTTGAAATGTTAAGAAAACAAAAAAGGAAAATTTGATTAATCTAATAGATGCAGAAAAAGCATTTGGTGAAACTCAGCATCCATTCATTATAAGAGTAATCAGAAAACAAGCAATAAAAAGAAATTTCTTAACGTGATTAAGGCCATAAACTAACAACCTCTGACCAATGTTGTATTTAATTTTAAAAGGCTGGATTTCTTACTCCTAAGATCAGAAATAAAAAATAAGATCCATATTTCAAACCTGCATTCAAAATTTTCAAGAACATCCTAAGAAGTGAAATAAGGCAACTTTGCTTTTATTTATAAAGAAAATTTTTTTCATGGTAAAAAAAATCATAATAAATCTCAAAAAATGTTACTAGAAGTATAATAAATGAATTTAGTAAAATATAAGGTCAATGTACAAATAAGAACTCTCTTTAATTTTGGGAAAAAGCATTGGAAGAGATATATAATACCTTATTTCAAGACTATATATAAGTGCTTCAAGACTATATATAAGTGCAATATTCAAGAATGAGTTGAATTGTGTAAAAACAGCCATATAAAATAATGAAAAGAAATCAAGTTTCCAGAAATAGCTATAGGATATTGGCTGAAATGATTTCCCACAAAGGTGACAAGACAAAACTCTAAAGGAGTAGAGAAAAATTAAAGATATCCCTTAAATAAAAAGAAACTCAGCATTTAACTTAAGATTTTGTACTAATTGCCCTGTTATCTCTCGTAGAATTAAATGTAAGCACTAAACTTGTTGAACCTCTAAAAAAAACCAGAGAACAAATATTAATTATTTTTGGTTTCTGTGATATAAAAACACAATCTATAAAAGGAAAATTGCACAAATTGCCCTTGATCAAAATTAAGAATTTTTGCTTTTAAAATGACAGGTTTAATACAAGTTAAGAGAAAGAAAAACAGAAAATTTTTCTTTTTCTAAAAAAATTATACTTTAAGTTCTGGGATACATGTACAGAACATGCAGGTTGTACATAGGTATACACATGCCATAGTGGTTTGCTGCACCCATCAGCCCATCTACGTTAGGTATTTCTCCTAATACTATCTCTCCCTTAGCCCCCATCCCCTGATAGGCCCAGGCATGCTATGTTCCCCTCTCTGTATCTAAGTGTTCTCATTGTTCAACTCCCACTTACGAGTGAGAACATGCAGTGTTTGGTTTTCTGTTCATGTGTTAGTTTGCTGAGAATGATGGTTTCCAGCTTCATCCATGTCCCTGCAAAGAAAATGAACTCATTCTTTTTTATGGCTGCATAGTATTCCATGGTGTATATATGCCATGTTTTCTTTTTCCAGTGTGTCATTGATGGGCATTTGGGTTGATTCCAAGTCTTTCCTATTGTTAACAGTGCTGCAATAAACATACATATGCATGTGTCTTTATAGTAGAATGATTTATAATCCTTTGTGTATATACCCAGTAATGGGATTGCTCGGTCGAATGGCATTTGTGATTCTAAATCCTTAAGGAATTGCCACACTATCTTTCACAATGGTTGAACTAATTTACACTCTCACCCTACAATGTATAAGTATTCTTGTTTCTTCACCTTCTCTCCAGCATCTGTTTCCTGACTTTTTAATGATCACCATTCTAACTGGCATGAGATGGTATCTCATTTTGGTTTTGATTTGCATTTATCTCATGACCAGAGATGATGAGCTTCTTTTCTTATGTTTCTTGGCCACATAAATCCCTTCTTTTGAGAAGTGTCCATTCATATCCTTTGCCCAGTTTTTGATGAGGTTGTTTTTATCTTATAAATTTGTTTTTTAAGTTTCTCATAGATTCTAATATTACACTTTTTCAGATAGACAGACTGCAAAAAATTTCTCCCATTCCGTAGATTGCCTGTTCACTCTGATGATAGATAGTTCCTTTTGCTGTGCAGAAGTTCTTTAGTTTAATTACATCCCATTTGTCAATTTTGGCTTTTGTTGTCATTTCTTTTGGTGTTTTAGTCATGAAGTCTTTGCCCATGCCTATGTCCTGAATAGTATTACCTAGGTTTTTTTTCCTAGGGTTTTTATGGTTTTAGGTCTTATGTTTAAGTCTTTAATCCATCTTGAGTTAATTTTTGTGTAAGATGTAAGAAAGGAATCCAGTTTCAGTTTTCTGCATTGAATACCTGAATAGGCAAATAACAAGTTCTGGAATTGAGGAATTAATTAATAGACTACCAATCAAATAAAAGCCCAGGACCAGATGTATTCATAGCCAAATTCTACCAGAGGTACAAAGAGGAGCTGGTACCATTCCTTCTTAAACTATTCCAAACAATAGAAAAAGAGGGAATCCTCCCTAACTCATTTTATGAAGCCAGTGTCATCCTGATACCAAAATCTGGCAAAGACACAACAACAACAACAAAAGTTTCAGGCCAATATCCCTGTTGAACATCAATGTGAAAATCCTCATAAAATACTGGCAAACCAAATCCAGCAGCACATTAAAAAGTGTATCCACCATGATTAAGTCGGCTTTGTCCTTGGGATGCAAGGCTGATTCAACATACATAAATTAATAAATGTAGTCTATCACATAGAATGAACCAATGACAAAAACCACATGATTATCTCAATAGATTCAGAAAAGATCTTTGATAAAATTCAACACCCTTCATGCTAAAAACTCTCAGTGAACTATATGTTGATGTAATGTATCTCAAAATAATAAGAGCTATTTATGACAAACCCACAGCCAAAATCATACTGAATAAGCAAAATGTGGAAGCATTCCCTTTGAAAACTGCTACAAGACAAGGATGCCCTCTCTCACCACTCCTATTCATAGTATTAGAAGTTCTTGTCAGGGCAATCAGGCAAGAGAGAGAGAGAAAATCTATTCAAACAGGAAGATAGGAAGTCAATATTTTTCTGTTCACAGATGACATGATTTTATATTTGGAAAACCCTAACATCTCAGCCCAAAATCTACTTAAGCTGAAAAACAACTTTGGCTAAATCTCACTATACAAAATCAATGTACAAAAATTACAAGCATTCCTATACAACAATAATAGACAAACAGTCAAATCATGAGTGAATTCCCATTCACAATTGCTACAAAGAGAATAAAATACCTAGGAATACAAATTACAAGGGACGTGAAGGGCTTCTTCAAGGAGAACTGCTGCTCAAGGAAATAAGAGAGGACACAAGCAGTGGAAAAACATTACATGCTCATGGATATATCATAAAAATGGCCATACTGCCAAAAGTAATTTATAGATTCAATGCTATTCCCATAAAGCTGCTATTGACTTTCTTCACAGAATTATATTTAAAAAAAAACTGCTTTAAATTTCATATGGAACCAAAAAACAGCCTGCATAGCCAAGACTATTTTCAGCAAAAAGAACAAAGCTGGAGGCTTCACACTACCTGACTTCAAACTATACTACAATACTACGGTAACCAAAACAGCATGATACTGGTACCAAAACAGATATATAGACCAATGGAACAGAATAGAGGCCTCAGAAATGCCACACATCTCTAACCATCTGATTTTTGAAAAACCTGACAAAAACGAGCAATGGGGGAAGAATTCCCTATTATTAAATTGTGTTGAGAAAATATTTCTAAACGTAAATCTGATAGAGGACTTCTATCTAGAATATACAAAGATGGCTTAAAACTCAATTATAAGACAAATAACCTCATTTTCTAATAGACAAGAGATTTGGAAAAAAAAGTTTTCAAAGAGGCTAAACATCATTTGTTATTAGAAAAATACAAATGAAGACCACAATGAGAAAAATATTACATACTCACTACAATGGTGTGAAGTTTTATCATAGCAAGTGTCAACAGTCACGTAAGGAAACTGGAACTCTCCTGAGGGAGTATAGCATGATATAGACACTTTGAAAAAAAACTTTGACTATTTCTGAAAAATTTACCATATCAGGAAAAAATTGTAACTTTACAGTGGAAAAATTGAACAGACACTAACTCAACAATGCAATCAAGCTTAACCTCATCAGTCAGTGATAAGTTATATTTATAGTATAGATAGCTTTGATATGATGTGATGAGAATGGCACTTCAGTTCTGTGATTTTTCTCCTAAGAATATGACCCCACATAATTATAAATAAAGTACCACACAAAACCAAATTTAAGGACATTCTGCAAAATACATAATCAGTATACCTCAAAACTATCCAGATCATCAAAAATAAGAAAAGTCCAAGAAATGATCACAATTTAAAGCTTAAGGTGACGTGGTGACTATATGTAAAGTAATATCCTGGAAGAGATCCTGGAAAAGAATAATGGCATTAGGCAAAAAGTTTAAAAATATGAAAAAAAAATTACCTTAGTGAATAACAACATATCAACATTTGTTCCTTCTTTGTAGTGTATATATCATAATAATATAAGATGTGAACAATAGAGATCCTTGAAAGCAGGGCATTCAGGAACACTCCCTACTATCTTTTTAACTTTTCTGTAAATCTAAAACCATTTTAAAATTAAAAGTTTATTAAAAGTAAAAGCAAATGAGCCATTTATTTTACTCTAAGTATTTACAAAGAGAAATCAAAGCATATATCTTCAGAAAACATTAGATGTAAATGTTCATAGCATCTTTATTTTGAAAAGCCAAAACCTTGAAACTAACCAAATATCCATCAAAAGGTGAATTATAAAAAAATATTGTGTTATACCTTTACAAAGGATTACTATTCAGTAATATAAAGGAATGAAACATCAGTGCATGCCACAACACAGACAAAACTTGAAATAAGTATGCTGTGTTTTAAAAAAAACCAGACTCTTTACCCATTGACTTAGTTCATTTTGTTCTTTAATTACAAAACACCTGAGAGTGTGTAATTTATAAAGAACAGAAATTTATATCTCATAGGTCTGAAGGCTGGGAAATCCAAGATCAAGGTGCTGGCATCTCATTAAAGCCCTCTTGCTGCACCCTCACATGGCAGAAGGTGGAAGGTCAATCACACTGAATGCTACATGAAGCTTTTTTTATAAGGCACACAATCTATTTTGTGAGAGAGGAGCTCTAATGGCCAAATTACCTTTCAAAGGCTACAGTTCTTAATATTATCACATCAAAACAGATGAATTTTCGAGGGGACACATTCAAACCATAGTTACCCTCAAGAAAGAAATGCACATTCAGTAATTCCATTATTAACATTCTAGAAATTTGAGGTAATCTATAATGACATAAAGCAAATTATTATTTAGGTTGGATGAGGAATGAAGGATAGATTACTCAGGGGTACAATGAAGTTTTAAGGGTGATGTAAATACTTTTTACTTTATGGTTATGATTTCATAGGTATCAAGGTCATATAATGCTCTCCATTTCACTTAGAATAAATGTAATTATCTTTAGAATGACCTACCTGGTGGACTGTATATAACCTAGATCTCTCACTGCTTATCTGATGATCTCCTCTTTCAGTATTCTCTCTTTCACTTATACCAGCTACACTGGCCTTCTAGCTCACACTTGTGCTCTAATTATCTGCTCTATCTGGACTACCCTTCCTCTAGATAGATTTTCCAAGTCTTTGCTCAAATCTTAAATTCTTAATGCAGTCTGCCCAGACTACTTAATAAAACACACACCCATATAGCTATTATACCCAATATCTCTTGTCCTACTCTAATTTTTCTTTTCTATAACATGTATAACCATTTTATAACTTTCTCATTTTATCTATTATCCTCATCATTCATTTTCTTACTGATGCTGGAATGTAAGCTCCGTAGGTGTAGGAATGTTGTCTTTTTTCCTCAAGTATACATAACAGTGCCTGCCTCAGAATAGGTACTCAGTAAATATTTAATTGAATGACTAACTTAATAAATAAATAAATTAGCATTAAAATAATACTCAATTTTCTTTTTTAAAAAATACTATGTGCTATATTCTCACTTCAGTTAAGCAACATGACAAAGGATATCAGAATATTTTCTTGACCATGAACTTACAAGAAATTAATTTTTCTATTGGTATGGCCCATTTTAATGGAAATGACACTATTTTATTACCCAACATAATGCCTTTCCTAGAGATGCCACCTCAAATTGTGTAAGAAAAGGAAAAAAAAAATCACCAACATGCTGTGTTATCATTTGGAGCCTAATTGTCTTGAAACTTTTCCAAAATTTGTCACTTTGGCAAAATGGGTAATTCTTTCAAATCAAGGACTGAAGTAAGAAATTGATAAGTACTAGTTTGAACATCTGAAATAACCAATATAACTTCAAAACTGTTTTCATTAACTGAAAGTAGCATAAAACAAGAAAATCCAGTGATATCTTCAACAACTATATGAGCATTTTATCAGTACAGATACACTACTAAAATCTAAATTTCCTCAGTGAGAACTAAATAAATTAAATAATATGTGTATTTTCATGACAGTGAGAAATTGTTCTCAGTGCTTTCACAAATACATTTAGAAGAATAACAGAAGAATACAGTATAATTCACACTAAAATTCTATACTAATTCATATAAAATTATATAAAATTATTAAATACTATTCCACTTTTGAACTAACAGACATAATTAAAAGTTATGAGACTGAATGCAATACTTTTTTCTGTCTTTTCATATTTTATGTTTTTATATGCAATTCTTAAAGGGTTTTAAAAGTCATAGAACTAGGAAGGCATTATAATTACTTCATAATTTAGGTGGCTATCACTGGAGATTCTAGGGCACAAATGTTTCTTGCAGAGTTTTATACTATAAATATAAATCATATTTGTACTTCTCTCTGACCTGCATAGCTCTTACTTACATGAAGCTATACAAAAAAATTGACATTCAATAAATATTTATTAAATAATGAATGAATAATGTTAGTTACCTTGACATGTACCTGAATTTCTTAACCTCAGTGACACCTCACATGAATTTTTGAAGAAATGAGATTTTTCAAATAGCTGCCCCTAAGGGCTTATTGCTTTACAACTGTTCCACCTAGGCTCTTATTCCCATCAGCACACTGATTAACCCCATTAACACTTCATCCATCCTTTTGCCCAAGCTGTATTTCTCTTTTATCAAACATATAAAGGCAATTACAGGAAATGGCTCTATCCATTTATATCAATGATTTTACACACTTCAGCCCATATTGAATAAAGTACCATCTCAATATTTAAGCTTTCAATAAATTTTTAGGACAAATAGACTTACGGTAACTTAAAAGTAGAAGTAAAATCTCTCGACATTTAATCACGTGGTTTTCAATCCAAGGTGTTTTTCCTAAGAATAAGAGTTGTAAAGATGATAAACATTGCTTAGTGTATGGGATTGAATATTATCTACCAAAAACTTTATGTCCTTCCTGTAATCTCAGAATGTGAGCTTATTTGGGGATAGGGTCATTGCAGATGTAATTAATTCACTGAACATAAAGTCATACTGAAATAAGGTGGGCTCTTAATCCATTATGACTTCTATTCTTATAAAAAAGGAAAAAGGAACACACAAGGAAGACAACTAGCTGAAAACAGAGGTTGGAATGATATAGTTTTAAGATAAAGAAAGGCCAGGATTGCCTGCAACCACCAGAAGCTAGGAGAAAGGGAAAACAGTCTTCTCCCTCAAAGCCTTCAGAAAGAGCATGGTCCTATCAACACCTACATTTTGAACTCCAGTCTCCAGAACCATAAAAGAATCAATTACTGTTTTTTTAAACCAATTTGTGATATTGTGTTAGGATACCCACAGGAAATAAATACACTTTGAATTTTTCAGGATTCTCGCACTAATTATCACTCATTAATGAGTGAATTTACCTATGATTGTTAAATCAATGAAAAATTGATCTGTTAAAATATTTATGGGCTTTCCTGAATGCTTGATCTAATATACTCCCTTTATAAAGCTTGTATAAGGTCTGAAGCAATTCTGTTTATAGAAATGTTTTGATTTTGTTTATGATCTCAAACTATCTTTCTTGTACAATAGAACTTAAGTCTTTAAGTATTAAGAAAAGCTTAGACTGGAAATTTATGATGTATTAGAAATATTCTTTTGCATTTTCAGACAGATTTTTGTCACTTACCTTTTCCTTAGGTGTGCTTTTCTTTTACTCTGACAGCATAGAATACATATCACAGATTGATGTTTATATCTAGTAACATATCTCATTTCTCATACTACAATTATCTCTACATTGCTTATATGAATATGTGTCAGAGTTTTTAAAATCAGTTACTTGGTGTAAACAAATATATAAACAGCAGAAATATATTTAAGTATTTCCAGTTACCTATAACTTTGAAATATAAATGTATACTGGACTGTTGAAGAAATATCCAACCATGTTGTATTTGGGAACCTCAAACACTTTTTTACTTATAAACATATTATTTTGTTAGGTGTAATAAATATACCTTAGCAAGTTTTGGTCAGTCTTTGAGTACCATAAGAAGTATGAACATGTCATTGTAAGTATGAAATCACTAGTGGATGATTTAGGAGATAAATTCTACAAGTTGAAAAATTTTAGCAATTGAAAGAGAGTTGATACTGGTTCTTAAAGGATAGCTGTAAAATATTTTGTAAAATGCACAATAAAATTTACCTCAATTAAGTAGTTTCCCTTTTGCTTTAAACAATCCGTGGATTAACTCTTCTAGAATAATCATCATGTTTATTTAGATACAACTTTACAGTTTATTCTTTGGAAACAATAGAAATACACCAAGCCATTATAATGAAGTGAAAAATTCCAGGTAACATTTTTACAACTTTGAATTATACTCTTACAGGTTTGATTTCTAAAAAAGTTTTAATAGAATGTACATGTATATGTTTACTTCAGTATCATAGAATTCAGGACTTAATTATTACATGGTTAGATTCCCCTTGCATTATAGGCTCACTGTTATAAACTTTTTACATATCACAAACTGAAAGAGAATTGACTATTTTTTAAGAGGTTGAGATTCCTCCAAGGGAAAAGTAGTGTCTAGAACAAGCCAATTTTTATACATTAGGCTCTAATCATTAATCTCCTACAAAGCCGACTTTAACAGTTCTCATTAGATTTCTTCTTCACCCCATGGACATGATGATTTGCAAAGGTCAAATTGAATCACAAGCCCTAGCCCATGGAGTTTCATCAGATTCTGCTTCTTTACTGTCCTAACACTATATTTCACAACTAATTAGGTTTCTGCTGTGCTTCCTATTTTTAATTCATGAGTGATACTCAGCCTTGCTTGGGAAAGTTGTACCTCTTTTCCATAATCAATGCCTCCCCTTCCCTGTAGGTACAGTTATATTACCTCTAGTGGCTGACCCAGGTCCCTCCCTGGTTCTCTGACCTGTCAACTCTATGTTGCGATACGGACACCTTCACATCATATACTTTAAATATCAGTGTGTACTTGTCAATCTGAGCTTGCTTGCCATTGGACTAATGTCCCCACCCAAGCCATACTTACCAGAGCACGTCCAGTGCAACTTCATCATATGATCTGCAAGATTTTAAGTTTCTGATATAGTAATACTTTTAACGGCAAAAACCACAATTACTTTTACATCAATCTCATATATCTAGTATATCAAAAACTTAGGGAAACAACAACTTCTTGATAATACTGTGTTTCTAGAAAGGCCTATTATAAGTATTACAACATATCAAAAATTACTACTATTAGCTACCAAATAGTTGTCTTGAGAGTGAGACAACTAAGTAGATTAATGACTCTATCAAGTTGTTAAGCTTCTTAATTCTGAATGGAAAATAAGAAATTGAGAATTATATAAGGTTTTTAAACAGATAAGTGATGTGGCAGAATTTATGATTAAGAAAGTTTCTAGAGATGTAGTGAGAATGGTGAAATAGAGTAGTAGTTTTTCCATGGGAACCTAAAACGTCTAGATTATGGGCCAAAGTTAATTCCTAAGCCTGTGAACAAGAGCAACAAGAACTGTTTAACAGAGAATCTTGAGTAAAAGAATGCCCATGATTCTGGATTCCAGAATGGGAAGAATTTAATTTTGAACTTCTTGAATGTCTTTGGGCTGTTGATAGTTTTCTTGTCTCAATCAAAATGAGTTTACAAGGAGACATGTGGAAGAATCTGAAATGGGATTAGTCAGCGGGTTCAGTTCTAAGAAGAGAGAGCTGATAGCAAAGGAAACCAGGCAGAGGCTAACAAACTTTACAGTTAAATTTAAAGGAATATAAAAGGAGAAAAAGGTTTAAGGGTGAGGAGTAAGGATGGGAGAGGGTATAAAACAGTTGTTTTGGATTATGTCAAGTTTTTAATAGTGTGGGACTGTCAGGTTAAGGGATAGTGGAAAATTAGTAAGCTGAATGTAGAACCATGAAGAAAATAGTGAGTTAGATTCAGTGGTCTCACTAAATACAACAGAGAAGAGAATTTCAACATGAAGAAAGAGACATTAGTCCATGAGTTAGAAACATAAAATAAAATGTTACATTGAATGCTGAAATGCTGAAAATAAGGCATTGATTTGGCAATGAAGAAGTCATTGGTGATCTTTATGAATGCTGTTTCATGAGTTTGATGAGGTAGATAGTAGACTGCATTGAATAATAGGAAGTGAAATTAGTTTAATCATTTAAGTAGTTGGACAATGAATAAAAAATAGTTTTACACCTGATTGCCAAAAAAGTTTACATGTTTTTAAAAACTTATTTGTATACATAAGAAACTCAGGTAGGTTAATGACTATATTTCTAATAAGTGAAAAAGAGAAAATGCAGGTAAGAACTGTGATGGGCAAGGTTTTAAATATAGAAAGAGGGAATATCAAGAATACACACACTCCTGCATATTATTGATGAGACTATAAATTAGTACATCTTTTCAAAAAAATAATTTCTTAACATTTTTAAGTTTTTTCAGAATCAGAAATAATTTCTTATGCTGAAATAATTTAATGTATATGATTCTACATTAAATAAATCATATTATATAACTTCTATGACTCTCATCTAAATATATAATCAGATATGATAAAATAACATATACAAGCATGTATGTACAATTATATAGCAAATGCTGATAAACTGGCATAACTTAAAAATCTCTGAATGTCATAATGAAATAAGTATATATGCATATGCTGAAGTGTTATGGGATCAGAAAACTCTTCTTTTTGGAAAATAAATAATAATATGGAATAAGTTCTCAGTAAATTATTGTTATTTTTTAAGTAGAATGATATGCTAACTGAAACAAGCCAGGCACTGAAAGCCTGCATGATCTCACTTAAGTCTAGAATCAGAAAAAGTTGAATTCATAGATGTAGAGAGGAATGGTAATGACCAGAGTCTGGGGTGGGGACAGGAGGCATGGGAAATAGCGAGCTATTGGTCAAAGGACACATGTTAAAATTAGACAGGAATAATTTCTGTTGATCTACTGCACAGCATGGTGACTATGGTTAATAATGATGTATCACATATTTTAAAATTGCTAAGAGTACATTTTAAATGTTTTTACCACAAAAATTGTAAGTATCTGAAGTAATGTATATATTAATTAGCTTGAGCTAATAATTTTACATTGTATACATGTATCAAAATAGCACATTGTGCCCCATAGATACATAAAATTGTAACTTGTCAAGGAAAAGTAAAACTAAATTTTTAAAAAGAGGTTACAGACTTTTAAAAGGATTATTTCTAAAATTTTGTAAAATGGAAATACTTAGAGTAATGATAACCATACAGATAATTCACAAATGAAAAAAAAACAATCAGAATTTTTACACAACATCAACATGGGGGTAATAAGTGAATCAGATGTGCATTTCTATCTAAAAATATTATTTTGGTGCAGCATGGATAGAACTTAGAGGAATATAATAATACTCTTGAGAAGAACAGTTAACAGGCAATTTTATGAATACTGAAAGTTGCTGGAATTATTGTACCGATAGTGACAGTGGGAAGAGTGGAAACATCCTCACAATATTTGTCAGTTCAATCAACAGGATTTGATAAAGTGGGGGTGAGTGAGACGGGGCTATTAATTATGATTTACAAGAGTCTCCTTTGGGTAACAAAAAAGATACTGGAGCTAGTAATGTTTGCTTATTACTATGGCCTACAAATTATTTTTTTTTTTGTTTCTTAAGCAGTCAACAGGAGGCAGAAATGCTCGCACATTCTCTGTGATTATATGACCTTAAGATAGGCCCTCTCTATCTCTGGCTATTTCTTCTTAATCTCCTTTACTGGCTCGTTTACTACTACACCTATAAATATTATAGTTCTTATGACCATAAATAAGTCTGCCTCTTGTTATTCCATACATTCTTTCTGTGTCAATGGATCAAAACACTTTTTTACCATGACCTACAGTAAAAAATTCATTCTATATTGTAACCTAAAAAAATACATACATGTATTTATGTATTATTGAGATAGGAGATTTGTGAAATACAATTTACCTTAATTTCATATGCTGGTATTCTGTGTTATTTTGTTTTGCAAAAGAAAATTTTTGATCTCTAAAATTTATTTATGACCTGCAAAGAACTCTGCTCATTATAAGAAATCACAATTTTAGGTCGTTTTACCCATTGTAATGTCTTCAGGTTTACCTGAAGCTGATTAAACAGCAATTTGAATCTCTTGTAAAAAAAATCTCTCCTGAAAATGGAAGCTCATAAATTCTCCTTTTTTATGACTCCTCTAGAAGGAATTACATAACCTTCATATTCAAAATGACTGATACTGAGCCCATGATATTTTCCTTCAAATTTTTCCCAATACCAGATATCCCCGTCTCAGCAAGTCAGCAAGTCACTGGTGTCTACACATTGTACAAGTCAAGACCTGGGGGTTCGTTCCTGTGGCATCTTTCTCATGCTTCTGTATATTCAATCAATTGCCAGGTCATGTCCATTCTATTTATTTAATATTCCTTGAAGGCACAATCTTGACTTGATCTTCATTAGTGTTAAGTTTGTGCCATGTAAAAGTTTCTCTGGATTGCTGTTACAAATGATGTTCTTGCTTTTTAGCCTAGACCTCAGCAATAGTTGTACCACACTGCATTCCGACAGATTTTTTAAAAGTCAAATATTTATAGCATTGTACCTTTATTTAAAAGTTTTTGAATAGTTCCCTGAATCAGTAGCAGAAGTTCTTTTCCACAGGGCTAATATCCTTTATGGTCATATGCAGATTTGCCTCTCTTAAGCAAAATATTAACACTTCACTTTTTGA